>NC_140740.1:21377500-21990000 GCF_050655825.1 Lonchura striata | reverse complement strand
GATGACTGGGAGAAGGCAGCACTGAGTGCTCACCTTGGGAAATCAGTGTCAGGTTTATTACAAACAGAGGAGTGCATTTAAAATTAAACGGCAGACATCATTGACACAAAAGCAGCAATTCCATTTTTTTTTCTGCTTGAATCTCAGTGGGCGATCACTAGCTGTTTCCATCAGAAGAATTAACTATCCTTCTCCTTTAAAAATTATTTAGCAAAGACTCCTGCAAACTGAAGCCCCTGAACCAAAGGTCTCTCTAATATTAGGGATGGAGAACTGTGCCTCAAAGTGCTGCCCTTCCTAGATGGTGAGAGTCAAGCACAGAGCAAATCACCCTCTGCAGAGGTGGTGAGCCCTACTGTGGAGGGCTGGGCCTGTTGCTGTGCTCTGCAGCACAACATTGATTATATTTGTGGCTTCAGCTGGTTTATTTTTCCTAATATTTCAGCTGAGATCTTGGAAGAGGCTGATTTACATCTCTGTGAGTCTGTGTATCAGGCTACCTTTCCTTACATATGGTGGTTTGCCTGTTTCTGTGAGTTAGATCAGAGGCTCTGCAGCCATGATTTATCACAGACAAACCACTCCATCTGCTCCTTCATCTTCCTGCAGACAAAGCAGACACAGCAGGTTTGGCATTGTCCAGTGAAGTATTAAAATTCAACCAACCAATCAAACAAACAAACAACAAAAAAGGAATATGGAGTTAAGAATCACAATCAAAATTTACAGCCCCTTCTTTCACACACTGAAACCTGTTTATCTCCAGGATAACAAACTCATCAGACTATATGACTATTTGTTATTTTTTTTCTTTTTTTTACAATAGGCATCTGATGTTAAAAAATTTCTTTGTGATTAAACTTTTTAATATTTAGCAGTATCCCAGCTCTCAAATTCAGCATGTGTAGAACACACAAGATTTTTAAGAGCTGCAGACTGCCTGTGCTTCTCTTTTTTTTTTCATTTTTTGTCAGGGAATAAGACGCAGTGAAAATATAGGAACTATGCTTATGAACATTGAATGATGATTTAGGAATTTAAGATAACTTAGTGCAAAGTATTTTTAAGTTTTTATTCAAATATCTCAGCCTTTTACTTGAAGCATCAACATCATGGATATTCTGTGAAATAATTTAGTATTCATGTCCTGTGAGTTGAGCCAAACCTCCAGAGTCAAAGATTGCTCAAGATCTAATTCTTTTGTGGGCAATATTCTCTTCTATTAAAGACATTAGAAATAAATTGCTTAATTTAAAAACTACAACAAGTCCAATAGACCTTTCTACTTAAATTAAAGCTTTTCAAGAAGACTTGATTAATGGTATACTGCATTAATTAATTTAAAATCTATCATCTTTGCATTTCTAAAAAAGACCCTTAAATATGCTTAGTCTTCTATAATTAAGAAGAACAGAAGAATATTTGCAGGAAACCTAAAAACCTGTAGGGTTTTCTTTGTGCAAATGGACACAAGAGACATGAGAGAAGTCTTTTCACATCTTTTTTTCCCTTCAAAGTTCTTCTGCCTTGTCACCTTTGTGTCTCAGTTCCTCCATTACGACAAGAGGCAAAGTAGGAAATTATGTCTTTGTGATGCATTTGCGTTGCTTTATTTCTGTATCAGTTCAGGCAATAAAAAGCACTTAGATAAACATGAAGTCCCTAACAGAATGTTTAAGTGTGAGGAGTTATTAGCCCCATGCCATTTAGCTAGAAACATGAATACAACTTTAACAAAAGTCTCAGGGGGCTCGGTAGAGGTGATTCCTATAGGCTTCCTTCTTTCTTTGAACACAGTTTTAAATTTCACAGGGTAAAGATTCTTCCTGGTCTGTGAAGGTCCATCCTCCACTCCTGGCATGGTCCCACAAGGGCTGTGAAAGCCTCCCAGTACCAAGACAAGGCTGGTTAGAGAGTTTCTTCTCTCTGACACAGGCTGAATCCCTGAACTAAGGGATTGAGGCAGTAGGTGTTAAAAAGTGCTGCTGTTCAATCAACTTGTGCCCAGGTCTCCTCCTCCTCTTCTGCCGGATCCTGCAGTCAGACTGCACTTGCTGGGCAGCCTCTGCTCAGCAAAGCTTTCGGCTGCCCCTCCACAAAGGAATTTAGGGCAGCTCCTTGCAGCGTGGGAGTCTCCCTGGACAGACAAAGACTGGCAGATCTGCCTCTACAGCCACTCACAACGAGACAACCAGCAAGGAAGCTGCAGAAATGTTCATTTTCATCCCAAAACAGGCACTTTCATCTGCTCCTCTGAGTCGTCATCTCACGTTCTCCGCTGACTGACTTGATGGATGCCCACCAGCCACAAGGGACTCCAAGGAGCCGCTCACATGGACACCTCTGCAGGGACCTGTGATCCACTGAGTGAAAACTGCATGGGATGAGTTTGACTCTGCTTCACAGAGACTGCCAGAAAGGAACACCCTGGCCTTGCCAGCTGGGTTTTAGTATTTCTTTTTATTCCATCTACCAGAAGGAAATATGCATTTTTCCTGACAAAGATTTCAGTACAGTCCCCAGTCACAGGAACTCTCCTGAATCAGCCTGGATTCATTATCCTGAAATATTCCCAAAGATTTCCCCAAGGAATGTTGGTGGGGGAAAAAGAAAGTAAGCAGAAGGACTGTGATCTTTGTTCTTTATTTATCATTCTTTTGCATAAACTTTTTTAGCTGAAAATGCCTTGACTAGTTTTGGCTTTCCTCATTAAGGGGTTCTCAATTTGCTACCACCACCACAACACCCGGGCAGGTAATTCTGGTGGTCATTGTCATAAAGTTCCTCACAAGTTACATTCTCTTCCTCCTCCCCATTCTGCATGCACAACATGAGCACTGATAGCCATATGGCTTCAGGAAAGCGCCCTCGTTCCTGGACTGTGGTTCTGCTGTAATTTCCTAAAACAAATCAATAAACACTTGCTGGCAGTGGGGAATTCTATAAAATGTGGAAGAGAACAGAATTATTATTTCTAATTCATGGCATTATCTCTTTTTTTTTTTTGCAAAAAAAATAAAACCAACAAAACCCAAACAATTTCCAGTGTTGTCTTGTTTATTTGATTGTATTACTCCAATTCTCTTTAATTCTACATGATAAATTTGGTAGATAATATTCTGACAGAAGTGAAACAGGAGGCCCTGGGTGGGCTGTGGCTGCCCGAGGTTGGAGCCACCACCTTCGCCTGGGAGCCACCAGGGTTGAGTTCCAGGTGGCCCAGGGAGCACTTGGCGGCTCCAAGAGGGCAGAATTTTGGCTGGGTCTCCCTGCTGGCTGCTGGCAGAGCCCTGATGGTGGGAGCTGGGATGCGGGGTCCCCCTGCAGCAGGGATTGGTGTGCCCAGGCCAGGCGCTGCATGGTCCGCCCAGAGACACATGGGGATCACTCGGTGCCGGCAGGGCTGGGGTTGGGAGAGCGGAGAGTGGCGGTACCTGAGCTGGGGAACACTCAGCAGCCTGCAGGGAGATCTCTGGATGCGGGGGACCCCCAGGAACCTGAAACGTGGCCCTGGAGAGGGGGAAGCTCCGGCAGTCTGGAGATATTGAGAGCATGGACAAGGGGGACCCATGGGTACCCCAGAGCCCTAAAATGGGGACCCCGACAGGTGAGACCCTGGAGCCGCTCCAACACCAAACTGTGGAGCCCAGGGAAAAAGAACCTCTGGGATTTGGGATTCCCAGGATCTTCAGCAGCCCAGAGAGATGGGATACCAATACAGGATGTGCAGCAGCAGAGACATGAGTGACCCCACAAGCCCTAAAGGTGAGAGACAGAGTGGGGGAAGTTCTGGGTAGGAGTTTTTTCTGAATCTTGGTGTTTCACAGGTTTTTATGGACATGAGGTGCCTGGTAACTTTTACAGATTAATTTGGGCCAAAGGAACCTCCAGCCTGTTGCCATTCATATTTTATTTTGTTAAGTTATTTTTGAATGGTTGGTTCTATTGTTCGCCTATGTTCTCCCCAAAGTTGCTTTACCCCGAGTTGTATAATCCCTTAGAGCTGTTCCTCAAGCCGTTCCCTTCCCATTGTTCTAGTTTCTTCCCTGCCTATCAAGGCAAGTCAGCCTCTTTTTCCTGAATCTTCCCTGCCACTCTCTCCCTGGACCAATCCCTGATTCAAACACCCACTTGGAAATCCTCTAATCTATGACGCCCCATTGGGCCCTGTGACCTTTCTCTCTCCTCCTCCTACCCTGACTGGTCCCACACTACTGATGTAATCCCCTTGTTCTACCCTTGAAGTTTCTCTATTGGGTTTTTATTTTTTTTTTTGTATCCGCCCCCTGGTTTGTGACAGTATTTTAACCCATGCACTGAGGTGCTTAGGGCCCTTTTGACCTGTCCCCTTCATCTGGAATAAACTCGTCCCTCTGGAACCTCAGAACAGAGAGCCTTCTCCTTTCTCCTTCGCCCAGTCCCAGACATTGCTGATTCTGCTGGCTCTTCAGGTCCAGCTGTGGGCAGAACCCAGTTCCCAGCTGTTCCCCACTCCTGGCACAGTGCTGGAGTGCCAACAGAGGTAGCCGGGACTCCAGTGGGCTATGTCACCAACACAATGTACTCTCATCTTGCTTTACCCCAGTACAGGATTCCCTTTCCCAAATCTTGACTGGATGAACAAGCCGGCAGAAAGGAAAAGGAAGATGACCCAGAACACCCAGGCAGGTGAGGACAAAGTCACTGCCCTTTTCCTCCTCTCTCCTCCATCTCCCAGCCCAGCACCACCCCTGGCTGCAGGACAGCCCCGCTGCCAGCATTATCCTTCCGGGGACAGATTGAAGATATCTCTTTCCCCTTCTCCTGGCTTGGAGACAAATCCCATCCTCTCCTTGTCCCTCCTCCCCCAGAAAAGGAGCTGAGGATGTAGACCAAGAAGGACAAATCCCCATGGCAGAACCTCGTGCAAGAGGCTGTTTTGAGCAGCTCCACAGTGCAAGAATCCAATGGGGAAGAAGATCCCCAGAGATCTTGCTCAAGGAGGAGTTCCAAACCCAGCTCAGGGTGCTCCAAGGAGGAAAGACCCACCCTGTGCCAGGATGGCAGCCGGAGATCCAGCTGGAGCTCGGACCTGGTGGTGTATGAGCAACTTCATGCCAGAGAGAAGCCCTACAAATGCTTAGAATGTGAAAAGAGCTTCAGCTGGAGCTGCAGCCTGGTTCACCATCGGAAAATCCATATGGGGGAACAGCCCTATGAGTGTGAGGCACATAGGAAGAGTTTAATCCAGAGCTCCAATCTGATCTTTCACCAGATGATCCACCCACGAGCACATCCACACTGGGAGACAACCTACAATTGTCTGGAGAGTGGGAAGAGCTTCTCCTGGCCATCATCCTTGACCAACACCAACAAACGCACCAATAAGGGAAGCCCTGTAACTGCCCCCACTGCACAATGAGCTTTGTCCTCTGTTCCAACTTCATCCCCCATCAGAGGATTCATGCTGGGCAGAGACCTGGTGGCCCACTTTCCCCAAGATCCACATTGGGAAGACACCTGTCCCTTTGCTTGCACCTGGCAATGATGCAAGGTGGGACCAAAGAACACGAGAGTCTGGCCATATCCCCATCATTATCTTTGATCCCACCTCAGGTCATTGCCAGAGACTTAAGAAAGGAGCTCTCTCTCTTCCCATAGGAGAAGGGTGACCTTTCCAGGTAGGAGAAAATACATGGCCTGGAAGAGCTGGGTCAGTGTTGTCACAGTTTTCCCTGTAAGTCGTTTCTTTGTCTTATTCCTTCTGTTCCCAATATTGTTGTGGTTCCCAGTAACAACTTCCTATCCCAGCCTGGGATCTTTGCCTCTTGTGCCTTCACAAAACAAAACAGGGCCACTGTTTATGCTGCTGGAGCCCTGATCAGTTACCAGGAGGCATTTCTGCTCATCCACGCTGTAGCACTGTGGACTCAATTGAAATTTTGGTATTACTGCAGATGAATGAGCCTTTGCCCCTGTTTATGCCTGGGCTGATTCCTATCCTTTCCTTTTCATAATTCACCAAACAACAACAGAAGTAATGTAACAATGGCAGCTGAAAATAATTGAAGAAGAGGAAAAAAATCCCCTAGAAATAATTTTGTCAAACCAGAAACAGAATCAACCTTAGTCAAGGATGTGCTGCCCAACCCGGCAGCACAAGCTCCACCAACAGACATGAATATAAAACGTTTGACGCCATAAATGTGTGTGGTGTCATAAACTGCTTTTCCAAAGTGATTTCAACTTCATTTGAGGATTGAAACACATTCATGCTTCAGCACCTGATGTATGAGCTGGGCACACTAGGCAGCTGAGCTGCTTTGGGCAGCCAGAAATAAGACAAACTTTCTCAGCAGTATTTGGTTTGCTTTCTCTTTAATTTCTTCCCATGCGAGAGGAGACGGACTTCAGACTTACAGCTTCAAGAATATTTGAATTTTAACCACCTCGTAATTCACCTTATCTGGCTTTTTGTACAACCTGGTCTTATAAAACAGATGGATTTTTATTTATTTACTGTGGGACATAAGAACAGCTCAATAGCTGCCCCAGTGTTTCATTTTTTCAAACAAAATCATATATTAAACCAATTACATCTGAGAAAGCCAATCAGAGTCAAAACAAGTTGCTGCATTGTTCAGTGAACATAAGCTAATTTTCAGAACTAAACCACAAAGTTGGGAATGTGAGTAAAGGTGTGAAATTGTTATAAAATGAATTGGCAAATTCCGCAAGATCATGATTAAGCATCACAGATAGATCAAAAGAAGAATATCTTTCTTAATCATCACCATATGATCAAAAGATGTTTAAGTCCTGGGTTTCCAATGAATTTTTTAAAATGAAGTTGCATTTATCATCATGCTTTAGGAGAAAAGAAAATTGTCATGTTTGCAATTCAGGTAAAGTATATTTTTGAAACGAAACATTTCAGTGCTATTTCTTTGGTTTTTAAACTAGTCCTGTAACTTGGAGATCCTGCTATTTCACAGCTCTTAGCTCACAATATTTTACTCTAATGGAAGTAAGTTTGACTTGAGACTGTAAGACCGTTAGCTATTACAGTTTGTTGGTTTGGGTTTTTGTTGAACACATTTCTAGTAAGGCCACTTTTCTTTGCAACATCTTGCTTTTAATTCTGACACTTCTACCACACCCCCTCCTGTAGATGCACAAACACATGCACAGATATATGTAAGGCAATCCAAAATTCAAACCCCAGTTAAGGAATTACAGATTTTGGGCCAGGATGTGGAAGCACTAGAACATAGCCCTGTAGACATAGACATGAACGATGTGTTGTAAACTCCATGACAACAGACATGTGACTCTTAGGCAAAAATGATCTTTATATTGAATTTTCTAGAATTTATGGAGCAATGACCTTAACGTGGGAAGTAGCTAAGCAGGACGTTCTGATAGGCTTAAGGAGTCTCGACCCACAACTGCAGAAAGAAATTCACTTCTAAATATAACTGAAAGTGAGATTAAAACACAAAGGAGGTTACATGTTGAGAATTCAAAGCGATAATACAACTTTTTTTCTTTTTTTCATGAAAGATGAAAGAAAAGGAAATAGAAAATTAGGGAAATGCCAAGAAAAAATATGAGAAGCACAGGAAAGGGGTTTCTACCACCATGGCTCCAGCCCTGGTTTCTCTGTCAGCTGTGGCCCCAGGCAGCCAGACCAGCAAGGTGGGGCAGGAGAAGCCTCATAGGAGCAGCCAGGACAGCAAAGGACAGCAATGACAGCAAAGACTCCTGACACTTTGTAGACACCGTGCCATGTTGGGCACTTGTTTATTTAGGGATGTCTTGCTTTTTAAGGACAGATGCTAGCAATGGCACATGCACCACGAGCACCCTCAGGACAATGGCACATCCAGCATGTCTCTCATGAACTCCCTCATGATCTCTGCTCCCTTGAGGAGTTGCTGAGGTCCATCATGTGTCCAGCTCTGCAGGACAACTGAACAAACTACCCAGAGCTGGGGGAAAGTGCTGCAAACAGCACCAGCACCAGCTCCCTTGGAGCAGGAGGAACACGTGTAGCTGATCCTGAGTCAGTGCAAAGTGCTGTTGGGTGGTTTGGCAGCAGAACCTTGACTCGGCACCGTGTAGAAGATGTCCCCTTGTCTGGTTTTGTTTTGTTGGCTGTTTGCTCCCACTGTTGACACTGAGCTGCTGTGGCTGAGGCTGAGACATCCCTCCTACCTTCTCAGCAGCAGGCCCTGTCCAGAACTGTACAAAATATGAGAAAAGCAGCTGGGAAGAACAATGCATGGAATCCTACAGCTCAGGAGCTCTTATGTCAGAGCCCTGCCTGTGCCTTCTGTTTGTCAGCACCTCCTTCTCTATGCACACAATAGTGACTGGTGAAGGTCTTTTTTGCCTAAGAGCTCTTGAGAACCAAATGCTCTGCTGGGATTCTCACAATCTGTTAAGTTCATTGCAGGGAAACAGAAAAGCAAGGGCAGGGTAGCAGTTCAGCTGGAAGCTGGTCACTCCCTGCAAAGGGCTTGTGTGTGATGTGGGAACATCACATGCACAGATGGGCAAGAAGGGTAAATGTGCTCAGGTTGCTGCAGGTGAGCTTTAGGCTCATCTCAAGGGCAGTCAAGGGTGGTGAGCACTGGAAGATCCAGCTCCAGTCCCCATCCATTTCAGTGATGTCTGCAGCCTGGATCCAGAACACCCTGGGGGGCTCCTGTGGCTGGCTTTGCACTCAGGTGAGGATAAGAGGCCGTCTGAAGACCCTCACTCATTTCTCTGCCGATTGCCATGAGCAGGAACTCCCTTCTCCCACTGCAGTTCCGGCTTGGAGAAGGCAACAGTGCTGGTGCAGCCACTGCACTGTCATGTTGGCTGTTCCAAAGGAGCCTGGCAAGAACTTGGCAAGGACTTGGCAAGGACTTGGTGAAGACCCAGCGTGGACCCAGCACAGAGTGGCCTACTGCAATTCCTGCTTCACTCTCCATCCTTAAGCCAAATAAACTGTTGGGGTGACTCTGGTTGTCTCTCACTGCAGACCCCTCATCTCCCTCGTTACCACCATGACAGACGGAGGTCAAGAACCCTCTCCGCAAGGACTGAGACTGAGACCCCTGCCACGGGGAGTGGAAGGATGGAGGGAATGGTGGTGTGACCACTATTGACATGACCTGTTCTTCTCCAGTAACTTCAATGGACTTATTCTTTATTGTGTTCATCCTGCTTGGGGGTTTCAGTGGACTCATCTGTTCTCCCACAGCAGTTTCAATAAACTCTTATTGTTCTGTATGTTCTCCCCTTTTTCCGCAGTGGACTATAACTGGATCCCTGGGTTGGGTAGGACTTTGGAGACTTTCCCCAACACAATAAGACGGATCCCCATCATCCGGAGCAGTGAGGATCTCATCTGTGTCAGTAGCTATTCCCATCCCCCTCTTTTCTCTCTCTCTTCTTCTATTTCCTCTCTGATCCCACTATCACATGTATTGTTTTGGCCCCTAATAAAGGTGAGTTTGTTGTGATTAAACTGATGGTACCCTGCTGTTTGCCTTTTTTGCACTTTTGGGATTGGCCAACGAACCATCACAACACCCCGCTATGGGCCGATCGTGACACCAGGAGCCGCTGAGGCCGGCAGTGGGCACCAAGGCTGGGGCTCGTGGGCCGGGAGGCGGCTCTGGGGGCTGTGACACGCCAGGGCATGGGTCACAGTGGGAGCTGTGAGCAGGGGCACTTGGCAGCTGAGTGACATGGTTCTGCTGGCTGTGACATCACAGAGGACAGGTGACACAGGCTCCTGTGTCCAGGGGCAGCACAGGGCAGTTGGATTCTGGCAGCCAGTGAGTGCACATGCAGGGGCAATGCTGGGCTGGATGGGAGCTGGGAAAGGTGCCCTGGGGGTTTAAAGCCAGAGTGGGAGCTGGGACCCTCAGGGTAGGGCACTGTCCTCTGAGCTGGGGGAAGAGGAGCTTGGAGATCTCAGCGTGGCAGGTGCCCAGAGAGGCTTTGGGGACATTGCAGGTGTCGCCAGCCCCCTGCTCCCTCCCAGCCAGACATGATGAACCCTCTTTCTTCCACCAGGCCATGTCTCCAACACTGGCCTTCCTTCTGGCCCTGTTAGCCACCCATGCTGGAATGAAGGTGAATCAAGAAATTGAAAATAATGAAGATAAAGAGATGCTGGAGCATGAAGAATATTTGCATCAAGAGATGATGCGGCTCCTGCAGGAGATTGAGGGGAGCAGTGGCACCATGGAAGCCCTGCTCTGCTCTGGGATGGAAAAGCAGTGGCTTCTTTTCGTCAGTGCAGCAGTCCTGGCTCAGGTTCTTGCTATGGGCTGCTGGCTGGTCAGGAGAAGAAAGCGTGGCTCTGCCAGCAGGAGGAGGCAGGAGGGATCCAGCAGGAAGGAGAAGGTCAGTGAACATGAGAAGGTCAAGGGTATAGGCAGGGTGGCAGCACTGTGGCTGCTCCCAGCCCATCACCAGTGGGCACATCAGGATAAGGCAGGAGTGGGCTGTCAGCAGCCTGATCTAGGTGAGAATGTCCCTGCTCGTTGCTGTGGGGTCACAGTGGACAGCCTGTAAAGGTCACTCCCAAGCTCAGCTGTTCTGTGATTCTGCAGCAGGGCCTGCCCAGCACAAAGGTGCTGCAGGAGCTGGTGGACGATCTCCTCAGTGTCTGCCGAGTGCTGTCCCAGAGGAACTTCATGCCGGAGCTGCACCCGGCCGCCGGGACAGACACCAGCCCCACCTGCAGCGCCCAGGAGAACAGCAGCACCTACCGCACACTGGTCATCCTGCGGCCACCGCCCGGCCACTCCTTCAGCCCGGAGAGCAGGAAATGGCCGCCAGCCGAGCGCATCCGCGTGGGGCTGGAGTGCCTGTGCTCCGGGGAGCAGCTGCTGGGGCACACGTGCTTTCTCCACGCCTCTGGTGGCCAGCTGCCCAGCGACCAGGAGTGGTACCTGATGGACACCCTCTGCACGGGCTCCTACTTGGACCCAGAGAAAGTCACCCGCTGGGTGCAGATGTTGGTGGCGTCGGCCTGGCTGCTCCTGCCGCACTCGCGCCGTTTGCAGCTGACGGCGCTGCCCTGCGGCAAGTCCTGCAGGTTCCGGCTGAGCGGTGCCTCTGGCCTGCACCGCAGCATCGAGATGGTTCTGGCCGTGCAGCAAGGCAGCTCCTGTGCCTGCCTGAGCCTTGAGTAGGCAGCAGCCGTCGATTCTTTAGTTCCATTATTATGAACTCTGAAGAAGATAGCCAAGTGAAAATACTTCTAAAATCTCCGAAGGCAGAGCTAGGAAGGTTAACATGATTTCAAATATGTCAAAAGTTTAGTTAAGGCAAATTAAGCATCCATAGGAGGTTTTCCTACGATTTTGTATTTTTAAAAAAATAAAATTCAATGATTCAACAAACATTTGGTCTACCATCAAGTCAGGAAGAGGAAGGAGGAGCTGGGTTGGAAGAGTGCCATGTGCAGGAGTGTGGGCAGAGCTGGTTTACCACGAGGTTGGTGCGGCAATAGGATATATAAGGATGACTGTCCCTTTTTCTTTATTCAGTCCCTTGTTGCAGTTCAATAAACCTTTTAAAATTTTAAGAAGTGAGGCGTTGTTTCTCACAATGCATAAAGCTGATGCAATATCAGGTGTATAAAAGGTGGAGCCGCCATTTTGTGCACGAGCCTCTGGCATTTTGCCACACACCCAGCGGTGTCCCTTTTGCTTTGCTGATCTTTTTATTGTTCTCAATAAAAGGTCTATAATTCATTCCCACTTGGGGTCTGGGTCATTTATAACGAGCAGCGGGCAGAGGCCCTCAGCCGTGCCTGTGCCTCAAGGGCAGGAACACAATGGAAATGAACAGTGCTAATATCTTTATTAATGTTCAGCTCGTTATTAAAAAGATCAGCTGGGCAGGGGACAGACACGGAGCTCAGCCCCGCTGTTGTAGCTTTCCCAGGTAGCCAAAGGGTGAGGAGGTGTGCAGAATCTGTCACTGAAGTCCAGAGCAGCAGCTGTTCCCTCTCCTTTCCTCGTGGCACACTGGTAGGTGAAGGGTGAGGAGGTGTGCAGAGTCTGTTACTGAGGTCCAGGGCAGCAGCTGTCCCCTCTCCTTTCCTCATGGTAACACCAGGGAAATCTGCCTCTTTGTTCCTGGTTCGCACAGCTCATTCCAGTCTAATCTTCCGTAGGTGATGGTGACAGGTCAAACATCGATCAGGGGATGTGTTTCCCTCTTCCTCAGCTAGGGCACCTGTCCAGCCCCCTCTGCTGTGTTTAGTTCTCCATTTAGAGGTGTCTTTACCCCCCAAAACACATCCCATAGTTCCACCGGTTGCCCTATTTGCATCTTAGTACTAGAATGGCGAGTGGGTGATGGGGAGGAGGTGGGGGGGAGGTGGGGGAAGTGATCTCCAGGTAGTTTAGAGAAAACAAACATAGAAATTAGATAATTAACATTTAAATATCAGTACTCAGCTAGAGCCAGCAGTCATCCTAGTATTGCCATGGGAGCCAGGAAGGCTCTTTTGTTCATTACAACAGCCAGGAGCTGGCGAGAGGGGCAGCTCGCCCACCTGGCCATAGCAGGAGCTGCTCACCTCCGAGGCTCCGGCGCTTCCCAAAGAGAAGGGCCTGGCTCCCAGGACACCCTGGAGCCCTGCAGTGAGTGGAGCCACCAGTGCTGTAAAGACAGTGCAGCCAGCACAGGTTGAGGAGAAAGAGATGAGGCTCTTTCTGTGCCACGCTGTGGCAGCTCTGCCCTCTCGGCCTTCGCCTTGAGCCCTTTGCTTTTCCCTCAGCTCTGATCCCTGTCCTTGGCCAAGGGACCCCGGAGCCCTTTCCAGGGATGCAGGAAATCTCCCTCAGTCACAGAATCACAGAATCCCTAGGCTGGAAGATCATCGAGTCCAGCCCATGCCCTAACACTTCAACTAAATTGTGGCACTGAGTGCGTATCTGGTCTTTTTTAAACACATCCAGGGATAGTGATTTCACCACCTCCCTGGAGAGTTCTGTCCCAGGAAGAACCAAGATAGCACTTGGGCCTTCTACCCGCTGGTGCTTGGAGCTCTAGAAGTTTTTCTGCTTAGGGAAAGGCTTCAGAAAACTAGTCACTAATACAGTAGGCCACAGACTTACAAATATATGTTTGAAAACTATAGAAAACATATGAAAGAAAAAAAGGCAAAACACAACGATATTAGCAAGGTCCTGGGCATGAACATGTATGTCCAGATGGTCTTCTCAGCCCTATTTCTGCATATTTCTGGGAACTAGAGGAATCCTGCTTGAGCCTGTGGGCAGGTAGGTTTGGGAAGTAAAAGTTAATTTCATTTTTTCCCCTGAGGGCAGCTCCAGTTCCTAATATCAGCCAAGCCTCTGTCCAGCCTGATGCCTCTGATGGTTGCAGCAAAACAATTTATGGCAGACAGAAGACACTGACACTTGCAGGGACATGGATTTCTCCGGTAGCAGCTATGAGTGGGAGTCAGATTGAAAACTCCATAAACTATGACTGCTGTGGCAAGTGCTGGTCTTGGATGGTTGGGACAGATGGAGACGAGAGATCTCTGGAGTCAGGTCTCGGGATGTATGGTTTATTGTGGGGCCCTGCTCAGAGCTGCCAGCTGCAGCTCGAAGCAGGCCCCAAGGAGTGCGGGTAGGGCAAGACAGCGAGAGAGTTCCAAGAGAGGGTCCAAGAGAGTGGAGAGAAGGGGAGGGCAAGAGAGCACACAGGAGAACGGGCAGGAAGAGGGGCAGAAGAAGGGCAGGAGAAGGGGCTGGAGCGAGAGGCAGGAGAGAGAGAGCGTGGTCTCCCGGGAACAACTTATCAAGGGGGCTTGAAAGTGGGTGCAGTATAGGACTTTGAACCAATGGGATTACAGATACATCATGCATCAGGGGAGGGTTGCAAATGCAAGATAAACGCTACATTTTTGAGGAAGGAGACAGAACACTTTATCTGACCCTTTCATTTGTCTGTGGATCAAAAATGGGAGTTACCTGCTACTAGCTACACCACTGTCCACCAGTGCTTAGCAACCAAGGTCTGCCATCTCAAAGCTTGTTTTCATCTCAGTCTGCTTACACTCTCTGTATTTTCTAAATCCTTTGTCAGGCAATCATATTTATTAGACTTTCTTATTTCATCCTCTCCAACAAACTCCATTGGAAGATTCCCTTCCTTTTCACTCTGCAAATAAGCTCTGCATTCAGTACTGAATTGTCAGTTGTTTGCTAAGGATGCAAAGTTCTCTTTTACGATTTCTTTTAATGTGGTTTGGAATTGGGTAAGGGTCTCCTTCATTCACAAACTCCAGACCAAACTGCCTTTGGAATATGGCACAGTGGGCAGTTTTTGCCCAGCCATCGTACCGCTAGATCAGAAAGCAAGGGCAATGGTATTTGCAGTCAAAGTCCAACAAAGCCTGGGACAGCCAAAACATCCTGTGGAGTTACAGGCCTCCAGCTGTTACTAGAAATAAGCAGAGTTCCTGCCAAATGGTTCTGTATCCCTAAATGCAATCTCTTGTCCTGGATCAGAGGCTTGCTCAACTGAAAAAGCAGAAAGATCAGCCAAGGTGCTCCCAAAGGCCCATCACATCTTTTTTATTCCACTCATCTGGCTTAAGTTTGCAACTAAATGTGTGGCATGATATTCTGGAGAAGGAATCACTGGTGTATATTTCATGGACCCCTCTCAATCCTATTAAAGTCTTGTAGTCCTGGTTTAAAATAGGCAGGTATGAAACAACTTTGAGAGACAGAGACTAAAATGGCTTGTGGATACTTTTTTAAGAATGAGGAAAACTATCCATAAGATGTTTTTTCATAACATTTTAAAATATGCTACATAAAAATTAACAACTGCAATAAATAAGAGTTAAAAAATAATTGCTTTGGTATACAAGAAACTAGAAAGACATAATTGTGAAGATATGAATGTACATTTTCATAAAAATATGAAATTACAGACACAAAAATACATATACTGAACTAGAATACAAAGCTAGTACTTTAATGAGTTCTTTTTACATTGATGGAGTTTTTTCTTTGTGAAGAGAAGCTAGGATATTGCTGAAGAAAACCGACACAGACAGGACGGGGCAGCATGCCGTGCTTTGTGCACTGATCCAGTGTAATCCATTAGGTGCTTTCCATCTGATTTTTATGCTCTCAGGCTCATCCCAATACTTACTCAATTTGCTGATTGACCAATATGGGTTAGCGGGACGTGGGCAGGAAACCATCACAATTTCCAACGGTGGCCACACGCTGTCACCAACGCACCGAGCTGCAAGCGGAGCCACAGCCTCCATGGCCTGTACCTGGAGCCGTGTAACACAGCTAAAGAGCAGGCTCAGAACAGACACTGCTAACGAGGTTTCCTGCAGGCACACCACTGCAGAGCTGAGGGCAGCACATCCCACAGAGCACCTTCACCCTCACACGGCTACAGATGTCTCACCTTGAGCTTTTCATTCTGTGTTGTTACTTCCTCAAGATCCTGGCGTAGTTCCTCCAGTTCATTAAGGCGATTCCCAGCAAGCTCTTTATTCTCTTCCAGCTCTGCATTCATCTCCTCAAACTGTTGGCATAAACTGCTTGTAAATCCTGCTGTTAATGTGTCTCCTGAAAATGCTAATGAACTATCTGTTCATGCAGTAACAGCAATCACAGACTGAGCAGTCAGGTAACTTGACCAAGAGAGACAGAGTCTAATTCCACCAGGTGTTTTTTAAATAGAAACCTCATACACAGACAAAATGGCTTACACAGAGTCACCCAGCTTTGTGGCACAGGATCTAAAAAGTTAAGAAAAATTATGTTGAAGAGTTTGTTCAGTGGCTGCCGCAAAGCTTCCCATATGTTTCAGCAAGAAAATTATATCAGATCCCATTTTGGGATCAAGTCAGCAGGGAAATTTTGAGACAGGTAGATCCTTCCCTCTCAAAATATACCTATATGGCCCTCCACAATATTGTTAAGAATAATTATGAAGCATTGCCACAACCATCATCTGACAAACCAAACCCCAGTTTTAACCCCAGTTCCCAAAACCGTACTCCTTTTTCCTTCTCCCTCTCCCGCAAGACCGGGAATTCTTAAGGGAACAACTCGCCAGTGCCCACAGAAGACCTCTGGCTCCCTCAAAAACTCTTGGGACCCCTGCCAGAGCAGTGCCAGCCACACTGCTCCAGACTCTCCCCTCACCTCAATTTCCGTGTACAGCCCCGTCCCAGAGTCATTTCGTTAGTTTCAATATCCCCAGTCCCAGTCTCTCCCAAAATGTCTCCCCACAGTGTCCTCCCTGAGGCACAAGATAGCGGACACCGCATGGCACTTCCCGCCACTTTTGCTCCCCCTTTCCATAAACCCCTTCCAGCTTCTTCCCTTCCTGCTTCTTCCCAAAACTCCTTCCTCCTGGCAACCAACCCCTTCTGCTCCCAAGATTTTCCCACCTATACCTTCCCTCTGCTCACCTCCTCTCATGAATTATGCATTACCTCGCCCTCAGACTCCACCCCTTGGGGGAGTTTCCCACCAACATCCACATCCCTGGCCCTAACTCCGCCCCTTCTGCCTCTCCTCCAGTTCCCAGGACCTCACTTCCAGTTCCCACGGTTCAAGTCCCGGGAGGGAGCGTGGGAACTGCAACCTACCCAATCCCTGCCTGCCTTCACTGCCGCACCAGTCACCTACACCCCGCAGCAGGGGGTAGGCCCGAAACACAATGGTCCCCCATATCGCAGCAAGTGATAAAAAGATGTATGTAAAGTCCAAAAAGAATTTGGCAGGGAAGTGAATTTTTCCGAGGTCTTTTAAAGGCAACATTATCCTCTGCTGAGTATGTACCAGCAGATCTGAGGACTCTCTTTTCATGTTTCATAATACAAGCAGAGTTCTTAGTCTGGGAATCAACATGGAAAAGAGATCCAGATCTATTGGCTAATCAGTACACCTGTATAGATACGGATGGGACAATAATATCAGTAGATCATTTGTGAGCGGTAGGAGATTGGGACTCAGGCCCTAAACAAGCAGATAAAATTCCGCAGGAAGCACTAAAGTTAAGTAAGAAAGCAGCAGATAAAGCCTTCTCTAAGTTAAAACCTAGCGGCCCAGTTATTAATTATCTTTGTATTAAGCAGAAATCTTTTGAGTCTTTTGTTAGATTCATTGATAGACTACATAGAGCCATAGACCTACAAGTACCAGATGAGGGGCTCAGGAGGGGGATCATCAAAGGAATCGCAAAGCAAAATGCAAATGAAGCCTGCAGAAACGTGATCCTCAGCCTCCCCTTGGACCCTGAGCCCACGTTACAGAATATGCTAGAAGTCTGTGCCAGAAAAGTCATCATTCCCACAAGAGATCACCGAGAACCTCTCCGACCTCCACCCAGGACAGTCTCCATTGCAAAACCTACACCCTTGCACTCGACTCGCCACTTCCTGGGGCCGCCAAGAGGGGCTCAAAAAGACCCTTCATGCCATCTCTGACAGCAGGAGGGTCATTGGGCTCAATAGTGCCCAATGAGGGATGATTTCTTGAAATTTAAAAATCAACAACAAGGGTGAGGAATTTCCCACCAGGGAGGAAATTAAAAACACTAGAAGATCAGCGCAGTCCCTCCCTGCATGCAGACACAAATGAGGTGGGACAAGAACCATCATTAGAGGGGAGGGGCAGGGATATTCAGCACCCACCTGAGGACACAGACAACAATATACCAGACATGACTTTATCAAATAAGACAAATAATACAGGAGACAAAGTTACATTCTTATCCAGGTTTTGGCTAGGTCAAGACCCCGATCATCCAAAATCCATTCTTAACACCTGTTCTAATTTTTCCTCCCTTTAGGCTAGCCTTAGCTGAGCCTCTGAACCTTAAAGAAACAGACTGGCGGCTCACCACAGCTGACACCCAGAACCCCGGAACCTGGCAGAATATCCACTGCTCCACCCAATGCACCACCCCTTGAGGCTACGTCACCTGGTCACACTCCTTTTCCCACAACACCAACATCCCCGCCCTCTTCCTACGTCACTTTGGCGCAAGGCTCCACTCTCCAGAACACTGCCCATCACCTTCCTGTTTCACACACCCCACCTTCCAGTTCCCACGGTGACGTGGGGGGTGGGAGCGCCGGGCCTGGGAAACAGAAAGTGATCAATGATGCCAATCCTCTGTTCCTGGCTCCAGTAACCTACAATGCAAGAGGGCAACATCCAAGATGGGAACCCCTCTCATATGAATGCATAAGGGAGCTCTGTGAAACCAAACGCAAATTTGGCCCTACAAGTGAATTCCTTAGGAGCATTTTAAAGGCAACATTTAACTCTAACACCAGGCTCCCTGCCAATTTGAAGCATCTGTTTAGTTGCCTGTTCCCTCAATCCGAGTATAAAATGTGGGAAGGAACTTGGAAGAGGTTAGCAGGGGACCTCCTTCCAGGTATTTTACAGAGCGCCGATTATGCCACAGACATAGAAGAAGATGAAATCACCACAGACCACCTTGTTGGTGAGGGTGACTGGAGCCAGGCTCAGAAGCAGGCAGCAGGGATTCCTAGGGCTGTGTTAGGTCTGAGAAAAGATGCTGCAGAGTGGGCATTCCTTAGCATGCCCTCTATGGAACCTGTAATATCTTATATTGCTCTTAAGCAGTCTGTTACACAGACATTCATTGACTTCGTTGACCGGCGGAGAGCCGCTGTAGAGAAGAGGGTGGAAGGGCAGGAGTTGCAAGATCAGTTCACTCTAGAGGTCATCACCACCAATGCGAATGAATCTTGTCAGCGGGTCATCTTGGCAATTCTAGCATCCCCTCCACCAACGCTTGATGAGGTTATCGAGGAGTGCACAAGAAAGGCCACCCTGATATCTGAGGACTTGATGACAAATCCATGGGAAAGGTGGCTTCAACATCGGCGGCCCCAGGAACTCCAGCATCGAGGCCTTTTCCACCTAAAGGCCAATGTTTTCACTACATGCAGGAGGGCAACTTCATCAGACAGTGCCCCTTCCTTGGAATGGCACCTCCACAGGGGGCGAAGGCAGGGGAGGGGGAGACCTTTAACCAGTCAAAAAACTAATTGTGGAGCACGGACCTACCCCGTGTGCTGACACAAATCGGGTAGGTCAAGGCATTGCTGCAAAGGCTGCCATACATCACATCATACCAAGTATCAGCAGCAAAGCTTATACCACAGACAAGACTGAACCATACCGGCTAAGACTCACTGAAGCCATTCATTTCTCCAACCAGGACTGGCACTTAATCACAGTGACAGCAGAGCTTCTGCCACGCATTCGAGATTGCGAGACTCACAGACGGAACAATCTTGGCACTTCATCACAGCAACAGCAGAGCTTCTGCCACGCATTCGAGATTGCGAGACTCACACACGGAACAATCTACTAAACTGCAAGTACCTTGTCACTGGGGACACCAAGCACACCCCACATGAGATAGAGGTCCCTCCTGCCATCCTTTCACTCAGTCCTATGACTTTCTATTTCATGGTGCGCTGTGTCCACCCCCCTCTCTTCCTGCCAGAGGGACAGATCATTGCACAGGCCATTCCAGTGCTTCGTCTTTTGTATGATGATCTGGACCTCTCTGTTTTTTACACTGAGACGCTGGGAGAGGAGAAGCCCCTCATACGTTGTGGCCTTAAGAGTGAAGGGGCATTCCATTCAACTTCAGGGGATGCTGGACACAGGGGCAGACGTGACGGTCATTCCCCCACACAAATGGCCGCCACAGTGGGAGCTGCAAAGTATAGGCAGCACAGTTTTAGGTGTAGGGGGTCCACAAGTGGCACAACAATCTAAGGGCATAGTCCAAATTACGGGGCCAAATGGGCAATTAGCATCTCTATGCCCATTCATTTTAAATTCGAAATTCACTCTCTGGGGAAGAGATGCCATGTCCCAGTGGGGGGCCAAATTGGAACTGCTGGCCCCTCAGGATTTTTAGGTGTGGCCACTGAAGTGCACCCTACCCAAATACTCAATTGGCTCACTGATATGCCTGTCTGGGTAGAGCAGTGGCCACTAAGCAAGGAAAAATTAAGAGTGCTTATTCAGATTGTGAAGGAGCAACTGGCCAAAGGCCATATAGTAGAAACCAACAGCCCTTGGAATTCTCCAGTTTTTGTTATTAAGAAGCTGGGGAAGGACAAGTGGTGTCTCCTCCATGATCTGAGAAAGATTAATAATGTCATCGAGGACATGGGGTCTCTCTAACCAGGGATGCCTTCCCCATCTATGCTGCCCCAAAATTGGAAATTGGTGGTAATTGACATCAAGGATTGTTTCTTTCAATTCCCCTGCACCCAGCTAATGTGCCGCGCTTTGCCTTCTCTGTGCCCTCCATCAACAGAGAGGGTCCAATGAAGCGCCACCACTGTGGATGAAGAACGAGTTCTCCCACAGTGGATGAAGAACAGTCTCCCCATCTGTCAGTGGTATATCGCCAGAGTTCTGTCCCCAGCACTGTCCATCTGCGTGCCAAGTGGGAGAACTGTATCTTATACCATTGTATGGACGACGTCCTTGTTTGTGCCCACAGTGACAACGTATTTGCAGAGGCATTGGAGGACACTATCACAGCCTTGTCGGCAGCCAGATTTGAGTTACAAAAAGAAAAGGTGCAACAGCTGCGGCCTTGTGTAGGATATGGGAAGGGAAATGAGGAGATTGAGATGCCATGGGAGGAGACCATTGTATGAGAAACTACACCCCTTTTTCTGTCCATCAAGTTACTGTTCAGTCCCATGTTCTAGAAAGTTCATTGTTCTGTGTTTGTTCATTGGCCCCTGTACCTTGCTAACCTGTACCTTGTCTTTCCATTGGTTGTTCCCTGATCACCCCATCCCTGCTCCTCCCCTTGTCCCTTCCCTGGTTGGTTCCCTTCAACAGTTACCCCTCCTACCCTGTCCCGGTTATATACACTAGGCCCTCCCTCACTTGGGGCCAGCTTTCTTTGCTGCCTCTGACCCCTTCAGCCTGTTTTCTTGCTCCTCAATAAACAGAGCTGGAATTTCAAGCAGCCAGCCTCTCTTGGTTCACTGGCGAGCCTTCATTACTACACCTGCACCCCGAGCATCTGGTGGTACGCAGGAGCTAGCCGCACCGACCAAGGAGTTTGCTCTTGGGAAGGTGGCCCTCAAGGCGACTTCTGTCCGCGAGGCTGCAAACTTGTAAGTATCTGGGCCTCGAGATCAGACACAGAACCATCATGCCTCAGAGACCAATTATAAATGACAACCCAAAGATGTTACAGGACCTCCATCAGCTGCATGGGTCTTTAAACTGGATCAGGCCCTGGCTGGGGCTCACCACGGGGGACCTATCCCCCCTCTTCAACTTATTGAGGGGGAGGGAGGAGTTAGATTTCTCGAGAGCTCTGACCCAGGAGGCCAAGGCTGCTTTAGAGGAAGTCCAGTCCACCTTGGCAGGCATGCAAGCCCACCGGTGCCACGAGGGCCAGCTCTTCTGATTCATCATTCTTGGTAAGTTGCCACACCTCTGTGGGCTGATTTTCCAATGGGACACAGACCAAAAATATCCCCTCCTGATCATAGAGTTGGTGTTCCTTGGTCATCAGTTGTCCAAAAGCACCACCAGGCCACAAGAGTTGATAGCCCAGCTGATCACAGGGGCCAGGGCTCGCCTGTGCTGGCAGGGTATGACTTCATGTGCATTCATCTCCCTGTTATAACATCCATGGGAAGACTGTCTAAGGAAACACTCAAGCACTTGCTTCAGACCAATGAAAACTTACAGTTCTCCCTGGACAGCTACACAAGACAAATTCTTATTAATCAACCAGGCCATAAATTATATGAAACACAGTTTGATTTGATTCCAAAAATTATTCAAAGTAATGATCCGCTGAATGCACTGACCATTTTCACTAACGCATTCAGAGGGTCCCACAAGTCTGTGATGACATGGAAGGACCCCCAGACTCCACAGTGGGAAGCTAATGTTAAGGTTGTGGAGGGTTCTCCACAAGTTGTTGAATTGGATGCTGTTGTCAGGGCCTTCAAGAGATTTTCAGAACCAATAAATATTGTTCCAGATTTGGCTTACGTGGCAGGTGTCGTGTCCAGGGCAGAGCATGCAGTGCTCAAGGAGGTTTCCAGACCAGTGATATCTGGCTTGCTCTCAAAATTGATCCATCTGTTTTCCCACTGACAGCAACCCTTTTATGTAATGCACGTGAGGTCGCACACCGACCTCCCCGTTTTTTTTGCGGAAGGTAACCACAGGGCAGATGCTCTGGCCGCTCCTTTACAGCTGGCTGGACAACCAAACATCATCCAGCAGGCCAAGCTGAGCCATCAGCTGTTCCATCAGAATGCCCCGGATCTGGCCCGCCAATTCCACCTACGGCGTGACCAGGCCAAGGCAATTGTGGCCACATGCCCTGACTGCCAGGAGTCCACCTTACCCACTTTGGGTTCTGGAGTGAACCCTAGAAGACTCCGCAGTTGTGAGGTGTGGCAAACTGATCTTATACATATAGAAGAGTTTGGAAAATTCCAACATGTGCATGTTTCTGTGGACACTTTCTCTGGGGCAGTCTTCGCCTCGGCCCATAGGGGGCAGAAAGCCGTGGATGCGCGAAAACACCTTATGCAAGCATTCGTGACCTTGGGGGTCCCCACCACCATCAAGACCGACAATGGCCCCACCTATACTTCTACGGCATTCGGTGAGTTTTTACAAGAATGGGGGGTTAACCATTGGACAGGAATTCCACACTCCCTCACTGGCCAGGCTGTGATAGAAAGGACCCGTCAGACATTAAAGAAAGTCCTCCTTCGCCAGTAGGGAGATATCTGAACTTTATCACCACAGCTCAGGCTCTGCAAGGCCCTTTTTACTATTAACTTTTCTAATTGTTCTTTCAATAAGCCTGAACCGCCAGTCCTGCGCCATTTTAGACAGCATTGTCCTGGGTTGTAAAATAAGCTGTATTCTATTTGCCATCTGTTGAAGGCAAACCTGTCGGACAGGTTTTGTTATCTCTCTCAGAGACAATGGTTTGCCCCGTAAAGGCAATGGTTTGTTTATACACTATTGACTGACTCCCTGCCGGGCTGGTAAGTGAGGGGGGTCCCACCCAGAGGGGAAACCAAGCACTCTATTATGGGCTTTGAGATCAGACACACCGAGGTGCAGATCAATGCCCTTTTTGTCCCAACAGGTGATGGTAGACACAGAATCCACTGGGCTCTGCTCTCAGCCCCACCAGGTCTTATCTGAGAGTTCAGCACTGGCAGCTGTTACGGGCAAGAAGCAGATTCATTGGGCTGTGCTGCAGAATCCCAGAGGACTTGATGTGTTTTCCTAGAGACGGATCTGAGCAGGGCTCGGGCCAATGGGTAGGATTCTAAGAGTCATGGGAAAGAGTGGGGAAGGTACGACAAAGTGCCATGGATCTGAGGAATATACCATGGATGGGCTGGAGGCTGTCTCCTGAGAAATGCCTGCAGTACAGATTTATCTGATCGCGCCACTTCGATGTGTTTCTCTTGGACACATCTTTAGAAGCATAAAACTAGGATATGAAATACAGATTGCTACAAAAGTATCTGTTTTTTTCTTTGGGGGCACACGGGAAACACCTCCTGCTCTCTATTTCTCCTGTAACCTGATATTCTTTCACAGTAGTTTTTATTGACAAAAATATAGCATTCTCATGAAAAGAAACTGTATATGTAGTAGTGGCAATGTAATAATGTCATAAAAATGACATCAATAAGACATGTGGGGCAGAAGGGCTCCTTCAGGATGGAGATAAACCAACTCCACCAAAAAAAAAAACCCTACAAAGAAACAAACAAACCCAAAAAACCCAGCAAAAAGAAAACCAAAAAAACAACCCCATAAAAAAATAAAGAGGGAAAAAGCAAAAAGCTCCAAACACCAGCCCCCTAAAGAAAAAAAAATCCCCAACCAAAAAGACAAAAGTCCAAAACCATAAAATTTCTGTGAAGATTTTTTGCTCTGATGACTGGTTGGAAGTCAGGAGTCTAAGGGGAATTTAGGAAGCTAAAAATTCTCTTTAGTTTGGCCACTAGCATGCAGAATTTGCCTAGCATTCTGCTGATGCAAGAAAAATCCCTGCTTCAGCCTTTAGCCGAGAGGGAAGCTCAGGCAAACCCTGGCCAGTCCCAGCTACCTTCAGAGGCAGCAGGAGCACCCAGAGCTCTCTCTCTCGCTGCCTCGGAGCACAGCACTTCCTCTGGGGAGTCCTAAATGGCCCTGTGACACCAAACTCAGGAGGAACATTAGGTACAGCTCTGCTGACACCTGAATACAATCCACTGACCCTCAGACAAGAAATACACCAGACGTACAGAGCATATGCAGGTACTGCTCCTCAGTCTCCTGGTTCTCAGAAGCCACGTGGAGGGAGATGAAGGAGCTGAGAAGAAGGAGATCACCAAAGGCTGAGATCGAGTTCACAGGTTCCACATCATAGGTTCCTTTAAGTAATGCTGCTGCAGAGCGAGGATTGGGACCAGAGCCCGTGCAGATGTGCTGAAACTGCAGCACTTTTCGAGGAGGGGGAAGTTCCGGTGGTCCAGGACAAATTTGGTGATCTTCATGGCCAGTGTGTTCTTGGAGGTCTTTGGAGGCTGCCTGGTGAGATATCAACACATGTACCTCAAGTCAAACAGAATATAGCAGTCAGAGACAGCAGCTTATCCCTCTCAGACAAGAGCGACGGACTGTGAGGAAAGGGAAAGAACAGATTAACAAGGAATACAGACAGCTTGGAAAAGAATGGGGCCTCACAGATTCCTGGAAAACACAATCACCTTCTTCCAGCTTAGCAAAAGCCAAAAGAGACTGTACAAGTGAAGAAGTGCTCCAGAAGACTGCAGAACACTTCCACAAACCAAACACACCTTTCCACAAAGGGAAAACAGACAAAAAAAGCCCTGCCACCTGCAGCACTGCCACGTGTGCCCTTGGCCATGACGCTGCAGAAGCCCAGAGATCAACCTTCCCTGAGCCGAGCAGCCAGAAGCTCAGCCAGAGCCCCCAGACCTTCAGTGCCTCAAAGTGACAGGTCAAAGGCCAATTTCTAGCTGGAGGCCACTGCCTGCAGGAAATGGCTACGTCCCACAGGATTGCAGCACTCGGCATCCTCAGCAAGCAACATGCAAGTGCTGGCTGGTCAGAAACTTGCAGCTCTGCCTTGCACTAAAGACAGCACCACCCACAACTGGCACTTACTGGCTCAGAAGATTCAGGCTCTGCTCTGACCACTGATGGAGACTCATGGTCATACTGCTCAATTTGCTCCCCTTCATCTTCTCCAGGAGCAGAGGGAGCTGGGGCAGACACCGATGCTGGTTTTGTGCTCTGTGACAAGAGAGAAGCATGTGCGACAAGCTATTACCTATCACGTATAACGTCCTTCCTTCTTACATCTACGACCGTATCTTCCAAGGAGAAATCATAAAATTCCAGAGTAAAAGGATAGTAAAAGCATTCTAAGCCACACAGATCAAATTAAACCAGGCCAATTTGACAGAACTGCATATGGATATGAAGCTGATATTCCTCCCTGACTGCCATCAGCAAGCAACATTGTCTCTGCAATGCAGAGTTTTAGCTTTTGAAAGTTCTGAAATGGAAAAGAAAGAAAGAGACAGCTACACCTTTGCTATTGCTGCTGCAGACATGGAAGCCTACAACTGGATCTGAATCCCATCCAGTGCTGGGAAAGGGCAGGAAACGTTGTGCAGAAGCATCTTTGCTTGTTGGAAAATGAGAAAATCAACAGGACTTTTCCTCTACTAAACCAGCAAAACAAAAATGCAACGAAACAACAAGCAGGGAGTGTCTCTGACACCAGCGTCTAAAGCACTGGGATGCAGTGAGGGCATGTTTGGCAGGGGAACAGCCCTGGTGGTGAGCACTGTCACATCTGGAACCATGGAAGTTTGCCTGAATGTGCCTCAGGAGGCTCCCGTTGTCCAGGCTGAAACTGCCTCCGCATCTCCTCCTTGGCCTTGCCCTCCACAGCCCTTCCTAGCTCCCGTGTCCTTCTCTGCACACGCTCCAGCCCCTCAAGGACTTTCTGCTTCAGAGGGGCTCACAAGTGTTAATGTATATAGAAAGGTAAAAATCTTTCTAAATTGTAAGATGTCTTTAGAATGTAGACATAATTTTGACTCCATAATAACTCCATCTCCTTCTCCTGCTCAGTGGATTTTTGGGAATTCAGGGCTTGGTATGTATTACTTGCTACTGCAACTAATGGATTAGATTTGCTTGGCAAGCCCAGTTGTGTCTTAGATTCTTTTGTGCATGAGTCTCCTCCTGAACCTGTGGCAATGACCACCAGGGACCTACAGGATACTCCTACCCCTATGCCAATAAATTCTGAGAAATTATTTAAATATGTCAAATAATTTGGAGTAATGTTTAGCCTGTGAATTTCAGCAAAGTATCGAATATGTCTTCATTCCATGGATACAAAGTAGTAAGTGAGATTGGTGGGTGTACAGGTGTCAGAGGAGTGATTCCCTAGGCACCGAATACTGAAATCAATGAATGCCTCCTTTGCAAGCCTGAGCTGGCAGCAGGAATCAGGCCCTGCTCTGTAACTTTCATTTTGGCCACTTCTGTGAACAGGTAAGAATGGTCAAAATGAAACCTTTCCCAGCTATTTCTGTCTGCTTTATCTTTTTAGGTGCCAGAAATCTGGGTCACAGATGGCCTGGGTGTGTGCTGAGCAATGCAGCCCCCTCAAAGTCCTTGGTTTCCCCACAAGTTGCCATGCCTTGTTCCCAGGTGTGCCCAGCTCTGACAGGAGCAAGAGTCTGCAGCGCCGTGCCCTGCCCAGCCAGGGCTCTCTGGCACAGAGCAGCATCAGCGCCAGCACCTTTCAATCCACCCCTTCCTTATCTTCTCCCGGGACACAGAAGCCCCTGGAAATCAGCACCACCAGTCTTCCCAGCTCGGAGCAGCTCCTGCTGGCAGGCAGATGCTGCCAGTTTGACTGCTTCCAAAGGGGAATAAAGGCAGAGATGTACATGCTCAGGAGCCCTGGGCATATCCAATAAACGTGCAAACATGTGGGAGATTTGTCAGGAATTGTTTCAGCTCTTATGCCAACAGTGCCTTCTCTCCTGCTTCTGTGTGTTATAGATGAGTCATGTAACAGTTGGCTCTCACTGTTAAGAGGTAGATATTATGGGGATGTAAAAATGTATAGTGATGTTATTGTAATACATCCTCCCAGAGTCCTATTTCCCCTGCCCCTTGCAATAGCCTTGGTAGTCAGGGCTTTTGGGGAGGGCTGGCTTGTGACCAGGAGGTGTGGGTGGCGTAGCAACACCTGACCTCCAATAAGAATGTACGAAAGGAATCTCCACCAGTGGATGGCAAAACTTTGACAAAACTTTGGAGGGGTTAAGGGTATAAAAGGCAGAGCATCCATTCTATAGATGTGCTGCTTGTAATGGTCAGAGACTCCCAGTGCTGCAAATTTTCCTTATTCAGTCCTTTGTTAAGATTTAATAAACATTTAAATTTTTTAAAGTAAGCGTTGTTTCTCAGAAGTGCAATGCTTTGGGCCATTTTCTTGGTCTGGTTTCCTTTGCTTGGGTCCCATCTGAGTGCTCAGTTGGGGTACAGGCTATAGGTGTTTGGTGCACTCCTGGAGTTACTCTTGGATCCCTTGAACAACAGGGTTTGGCCACAAAGTGAATTTGTGCTGCTTTGTGACAGAGAAGAACTTCCCCAGTTATTTTGCGTTTGCTGTACGGAAGGGTGGTTATTGCTCTGCATAAATTCACAGGCCAATATAGAGTGCTTGCACTGTGATGTCAGGGCATGGTTGCCATGTGGTCATGGTGACAGCAGAAGGTTGTCTTGGTGCACGGAAGGCCTCAGTGTCAGAGCAACCCTAGGGCTTGCTCAGTGCAGGAGCATCCTCCTGGTTGAGGTGCTTGTCAGTGAGAGCTGCCCACTGACAAGAGCCTTGTTTTTTCTAGTATTGGACAAATCTGCACAGCAGTGCTACAATGATTGAGCAACTTGCTGCTGCAGCTTTCACAGCTTACGGCGTTGTTTATTCTGGCTATTACCTCACTAACCTGGCACGTAAGTAGAGGTTTTCCCTGGGTGTACCTGAACCTGGCTTCTGTATGTCTTCCTGCTCTTTGTTAGTGCCTGAGTTGTTTTAAAACAGAAAGAGCACTAGGGTGCCACTGGTTTGGTAAAGCTCCTTTCAAGGCATTCAGGTACAAGGGGATTTCTGCAGCCACAGGGGCAGCATTTGCAAGGGAACCTGCAGGGGTTCTTTTCCCTCCACGGGAGAGTTGAGGCAGCAGAGTCTGTCTTTTCCTCAGTTTGCTGGGACATGCAAGACAGCTTTGAAAATGTAAACTGGAGACCTTCTTGGAAGGCCTTCTAACAACTGTGCAGTATTTCCCAGAATTCAGGGAAAGCTTCTTTCTTTCTACATTTTGTCATGAAAGGATTTGACTGTCTAACTTGAGCCTTGACTGAGTGTTAAATAGTGATTCCCTTTGCAAGGAAGAGCAAACTCCAAAGCAGTGAGTGTCTACTCCTGGAACTTGGAGCTGCTGCTGTGTTGTGTCACAATAGAGCCTGCCCCATCAGAGTGGAATTTTGGAAAAGCTTTTCTGGGCAACTGTTTCCAGCAAGTTAATGAGAAGTTGTGCATGCATCTGATTAAAAAAAAAAAACAAAAAAACACCAGGTACCAGAAGGAGAGGATTTTTAAAAGAGGTGTTATGTGTTTGGTAGAACAGGAGCATTGAGTGTTAGAGAACAATTTGCATTTTCATGTTTGTATTTATTTAATGGCTAAACAGGCCAAAGGGTAGGCATGCCCAAGAATATTATCTGGATCTCTTGCTGGTTGTGTGAATGAAATGTGTCTGCTGAAGGGATGTTGTGAAAGAGAAAACTCTCTGTTCGTGGTGCTTGTTCTGTGGGTTTCACCAGCCCAGGCAATTTTCTCACAGCATCTGGTTCATTTTCCCTTGCCTACTACAGGTCACCTGAAGCATGTATTCAGTGGTGCTGGTCCTAAGGTGAGTAAGAAAGGAACATTTCATGTTTGTGCTGTTTGGCAATTGCAGAGTAAGCTGTGTGCTTAGCCAGAACCAGTAGGCTGTAGAGGGCCAGGCATGCAGGCTGAAAGAAAATCCATTTTCAGGCATTCCACAACAAATACAAAAGCATAGCTGGATATTTCCTAATTTCCAACTCAGAGCCTTGAAGACCTACAAACTCAGTTTTGCAGAGAGTTGAATAAGCCCATTTTAATGAAGTCACAGCAACTTAGATTCCTATCCCTATAAAACTTCATGATACTTCCTTAGAAGATGTGGTTGTAGAATTAGAAGGACAATTTAATGCGGTATTTGCAGTCAAACGGGCAATTTTGTGGCTGGGCAGCTGCGTGGGCCAAAGGAGCCCAGGGTGCTGGTCAAGAGCAGCTGAAGGTGGCCAGCGCCTGGCCAGGTAGCCAAGAAGGCCAAGGGCATCCTGGCCTGTGTCAGCAGCAGTGGGGCAGCAGGAGCAGGGCAGTGACCGTCCCCCTGGGCTGGGCAGCGCTGCAGCCAGAGCTGGGAGTGTGTGTCCACTTTCTGCCCGGTCAGTCTGCGTCTCACCAAACAGGATGGGACCCGGACTGGTTGCAGACTTAGCATTTATTATGTCTGTATCATCCAAGCAAAAAGCCAGAGACACAGAGAAACGAACATCCATGCAAATCTAGATCAAAGGCAAGATGGCAGTTGATGCAAAGCCTTTTTCTACATATTCTTTGAACCTATAACATAAAAGAAAAGGTGCAGAGTCATTATAACCTAACCAATAAGAAAAGGACCCATGTGGGTTTAACATTAACAGAAGGACTTCTATGAACCTCAAATGATAGAGAGTAATTCATTATATAAGATTGAAACTTTTTCTATTTTTGCAAAGCATATATCTAGGACTTTTGACATCTCAAACTATCACTAAGTTCTTGTTCTTTCTTGCTCCTTATGATAAATATAAATGAATTCACTTGGTTCTTATTTTTCTAGCTTCCCATGAGAAGGTTTTGAAATTTCCCAGCCTTTTTCAGCTTTATGTCTTCTTTCTGGGGCCTTTTTGCACTTTCTAAAGTTTTTTACCTTTTATATATTCCTACAATTCCCCCTCTCTTTTTAAATAAACTATTTTTGACTTGTCACTTATTTATTACTTTGTGTTCCATAGCTTTACTACTGCATATATTCATTCATGTAGGAAAAAAGTTATAAACTTTTTACATGAAGGTACTTTTGTTTTTGTTTGTTTTAAGCTCTATAATTCTAAGTTAAACCATTCTTAATGTTGGGTAAAGTTAGGTTTAGTATCTGTATTAGGTTCTGATAAATTTTGACTTTTTTAAGGTCTCAATGTAAAGGTTAAATTTGTGAGTGACTTTAATTGTTTTTGCTGAGGTTTTCTGAATTGTCTGTAATTTTTTTTAATTTTTTTCTTTTGGAAAATAAAAACTTTTTTGATGAGTTTGTAATTTGTTGTGAATAATGAAGTGTATGTGGTATTAATATTAATATTCTAATAACAAGATTTTACTTAACTTGTAAAGTTGTTTTGATTAAGGAGTTAAGCTCTACTTCCTGAATAAATTGTTTAACTATGTTTCTTTATTTTTAATTGTAGATTGTAAAGTTTTTAAGTTTGTGTATGTTTTTATGAATGGATTTAGAATGATTTGACAAATTTATGTAGCACATTCTTTTGAATTCTTTTTAACTCTGTTTATGTGTTAGAAAAGAAAATTAATTGTTGTTTGATTTTGGAATTTGTTGGACACTGCTGACGTCAGTCTGCGTGTTACTGAGCGTACTGGATGTGGTATTTGATTGTTTAGTTAATATTTGGTCTTGTCTATTTGTCTTAATGTTTTTTCTGAAGCAATTGTAGGTAAGAAGAAGCTTGTTGAAATATTTTGTGGTTTTTTTTGAAAGACTGAAATTACTGTTGTAATTTTTTGGGTATATATTAATAGATCTTTTGTCTTTTCTTGTCTTTTTTGAAACTGTTTTAGTACTAGGTGTTATTACAGTGAGTGTGCTAATGTTACATGGTTTGTCTTTAGGGTATGATGGAATGTTTGCTGTTTTATTTCTACAAATGAACTAACAACATTTTGGTAATTTCTGTGGATATTTGTTAACTTTAGATTTTTATCTACAGTGTATGAGTAATTGCACTAAAACCTTAAATTTTTGTATTCATAGTAAGAGTGAATAACATTGTATTTTGGAGAATTATTTTTTTTCTAATTGTTTCTTGAAAATGTGACACGGAACTTTATTGCTAAGGAACTACAGATCTTTAATTCTTGGGGTTCTGAACTTGTTTTGAGGAGTTGTTTGGTCTAGAGGCTTTAATCCCTTGTGCGATTGTTTCTATTAGTAATTTCACTTAGCTTGTTGTTAAATCACTTTTTTGTTAAAAGATCATGTTATATAGGTATTGGCTAATTTTTAGTGGTACACTAACTACACTGGTTGAAAAAGGCTTTTTTGGATTTGAGTGAGACATACATATGGTATCTGATCTTGTAGCTTTGGTTAATGTGACTTAGACATTTAGTTTTGGTGTTGTATAGGAAAATTTGCATAATAAAAAGTAAGCAAAGTTAGAAAATACAAAGTGAACTGATTTTCTTTCATATCTTTTTTGTTGAGTTACTCTTTGTTAAAAGAATTTTCTATATATTTTAACTTTTAAACTGCATTTTTTGGAGAGTTTAGAATATTAATTTTTTAGAATCTAATGATAAGAAATCTTTCTTTTAATGTTTTTGTTAAAAGAGCTCTACGAAACAAGCTCTACACATGTATCATTATCATTGGATTGAAGTTTGCAGATTCTACAGGTGACATAGGAACACTGGGCGTGACTTGTAGTCTCTGTTTAGCTTACGTTTGTGTGATTGCTTTTTTACTTTTGGGTTTGTTAGTGTGTTTTGGTGTGTTGTATGGTTTGACGCTCTTTATTGGAATTCACTTTGCTTTCCTAGTACTTGGAGAAATACAAGTATACTCTTTGCTTTAAGTTATTAATTGGAGAGGATTTTTAATTTGTCTTGTTTCAGGTCTCTTAATTAAAACAAGAGGATTTTTTTTTTAGTTTTGTTTGTGTGTTATTTGTAAAATGCTTAAGAATTGGTGGATCTGGTTCTGAAAAAGAACTGTTTAAAAAATTATAAACACATAAAGCTTGACTCAATTTTATCTGTAGTATTACTTCTGCTCCCCTCTTCTGTTGATCTAAATGTGTTTTAATGTGTGATATGTCTTTTTAACAGTTGTTTGATTTGTGGGGGAGTGGGGAATACTACAGGTGTGATGAACATTTTAATTTCTTAGGAATGTTGTTACTGATTGATATGTGGGGCTATTGTTTGTTTTCATTTCCTGGAGTACACTTAATGAAGTAAATGTTTGTAAAAAATGTTGATAGGTAGGATTACTTGTTCTCTTGTGTGGATAGAGGTAAAAACTCTACTTGATAGTGAATCTACTGAAACATGAATATTTTTAAATCTCCCCAAAGAAGGGTATTTAGTGATGTTTGTTATAATTGTAGACTTTATAAACTTTGTGGATTAACAGTTCCTGTAGAAACAGGGGTTTGCACAAGGTGACAATCAGGGTAACTGTTAACGATAGCTTTAGCTTGGGATTTAGAGATACAAAATGTCTGTACAAGTACTTGTGTATATTGAGGAAAAAGGTATGACTCAATTTTGCATGCTGAAAAATGTTTGCTAATGTGTTTGAGATAACTATGGCCAGTTTTTTTGTTCTTGTATTTCTTTTTGCTAAACATCTTGGTAAAGATGAATGAGTTTTAATATGAGAAATAAAATATAGGTTAGTTCTGTGTTGTAAATTTTTATGAAGACATGAGAGCTAGCAATATAAATTATTATTACTAATATTTTTTAAAAAGATATTTTTACCTACATTAGTAACAGAGGTAGAATCTGTAATTAAACTGAAAGGCTTTGAAAATAGCTGAAGAGCTTTAACAACAGCAGCCATTTTAACTACTTGAGGAGAACTTTCAACTATTTGGATATTTGATTTCTAATTTTTTGTAGTTTGATTTAACTATACAATTACTGATTTATGTGTTTTTCTTGACTTATTAGTGAAGAGCGTTGTATTACTTAAAGGCCCTTCACTTAGCAAGGGCTATTTTTTGAAACTCAATTTTGTTTGTAATAATTTGTGACTTGGATAATGAATAGCACAAACACTTGCAAAATTTAAGAATGCATTTTGTAAATCATCTGAATTTTGTAATGCTTAATCTAAATAATCTTTATTTAAAGGTAATTTGAGAACTGTAAAATCTTTACCTATTAAGGTTAATATTCTTGCTTTGGCCTTAATTACAATTTGTGCTATTATCTCTAGGGCTGTAGAAATTGTTTTTGGAGACTTATAAGGAAGAAAAACTTATTATTCTACTATTAATAATGGATCTTTCTCAGATGGATCTCAAGGAAAAATGAGGCTATAAAGTTGTAGCTTCTTCTCAAAGCAGTCAGGAAGAAAGGTTTCTTGGGAGCATAATGATGGGCTTGTCTTCTTTGGAAAGTTTTTGTGACTTTTTATGGTGAGTTGAGCTTCAGGTGTTAAAATCTTGGGAGATTTAATGTCACAGTTTTCTCTCAGTAGATCAAAAAGTGGAGCAAGTTCATCATTGGTAATTTTCAAAATAGGTTTCATCTAGTTCATTTCTCTTAAAAGTTGCTGTAAATCTTGCAAAGTGTTGATGTTGACTTGAAGTTGTATCTTTTGTAGTGAAATTGTTTGTTTTGCTATCTTCTATCTTAGATATTTTTAGAGTGGGATTTCTTGTATCTTAGATGTAGAAATTCTAGTTCAGTCTTTTGGATTTCAGTGACAGCACTGTCACGAGTTTGTTTCATCTTTGTCTGTGTCAGTGCTGCAATGAGGAGATCATCTATGTAGTGTAGAATTGTGGATTGTGGATGCTTCTGTCAAGTTGGACACAGTACTTGTGTGACAAAATATCGTTAAATTGTTAGAGAAGTCTTCATCCCTTGTGGTAAAGATTTCTAGTGATATCTTTGAATTGGCTTTCTTTGATTGATGACTGGAACTGAGAAGGCAAATCTTGGGGCATCTTCAGGATGAAGTGGTGGTATGTTGAAGAAACAGTCTTTTATAGCGATAATGACAAGAGGCCAGTTTCTAGAAATTATTGATAGAGAGGGACGTGCAGCAGCTGTCTTCCTTTCAGGACTTGTACTAGTAATTATGGATTCACTTTGTAAACAAACAGTAGTTCTTCTGATCCTTGTAAGTGTTCTCATAGGTGATACTAAGTGTTAGCTACTGGGCTAAAACAGGAGAGAAATTACAGAGACATCTGCACCGTATCTGGTATGCCTGTAACATAAATTGTTCTACCACGATGAGTTAGGGCTCAAGTCAGTTCTGGTTGGTTTAGAACATACTTCTAAGTATGTTCTACTTAGAAGACATCTAGCATTGGAGTAGAAATCACATCTGGAACACCTTGGTACACCGTTTGATTGGTTAACAAAGCATCTTGTTGAGATACATTTTGTTTGAGTATGTCTATAGGTAAAGCAATTGTAAAAGCAAGAGGCATCTTAGGTTGAATTACTGTTGGGTCTTTGAGGAGAAGAGCTAAAACTATTAGCTCTTCATTGTAGTTTACTGAAATGATAACTGGCAAAATTAATAGTCCAAGACTTGTATTGTTGTCTTAACCTATAATAATTAAAAATTCTTGTCTTTGTTGTGATTTCTTAATCACACCTGTAGGTATACATTCGTAACAGAAATTTTTTAAAAACCGTATTAATTTTGAGTTGGCCAAGTCCAGTTTTGTCCTTGGAGGTAATAAGAAGGAACATCTTGTGGTACTGGTGGTAAAGGTGGATATTGTGTTTGGCTTTGAGGTCTCCTAGTTAAGGCTAAGGGGGCAAAATTCCCTGGATTCTGGGTCGCTATTGCTTGTTTCACTGCGTGGTGGGTCGTGCTTTGCTTGGAGTTTAACGGTAGGGGATTACAATCTATATCAAATTTAGAATGACTTTTTTTGCATAATGTTTCCCTTTTTGATATTGAGGACTAAGAGAAGGTATTCTTCAGATTTTATTATTGGATCAGGGTAAGTCTTTATCACATGACTAGTCTTCTCACATCTGAAGCATGACTTTTTAGTAGAATTTCATTGAACAGCAGCAAGAGTTTTTTCAAAAAGTTTGATTTGTTCTTCAATTGCTTTTTAAACTTTGTTTTTTAGTGAATCATGAGATTTAGTAATTTGCTCTCTAAAGGCACTAGCTTGTGCTGTAGCAAGATACTTTGGAGTGCTAATTTTACTGTAAGTTGAAAGCATTTGAGTAACAGTTGGAGGCTGTTTGGGTAATGTAGAAATAATTTTTTTGCAATCATCATTTGCATTTACAAATGCTAGGTTTTGGAGAATATAAGAATGAGCTGCTTTATCAGGGCGTTGTCTTTCAACAGCTTGTGTTAACTTCTCTAAAAATGTACCATATGATTCATTTGTTCTTTGTGTCATGGTCGAATATGCTTTAAGAGGAGTACCTGTTGATTTGACAGAAATGAAAGTTTTTCTTGCAGCTTGTTTAATATTTCAGGACTGACCTAGGAAAAAAGTTTCTGTGTCTGGTTTATCATATGGCAGTTTGCTAGACAATTTAGCTTCTGAAAATGTTTCCTATGTACTACTAACATATTTTTCCCTTAAAACCTTAGTAAGTATTTTCTGCTGGAGTTTTCATAAATAACATAAATTGTGAATTAGTTAAAATCAGTCTTGCCACAATGCGATAATCAGTTGGCATGAGTTCATAAGAGTAAAAAAATACTTTTTAACACATAATTAAAAATAAAGAGAGTTAATTCTGCTTTCTTTCAAAGTTTGATTTCACTCTTTGATGTTCTTGTCATGGTTTGACACTGGCACAATGCCAGTGCCCCCATGAAAATTCAATCTCTCAATTGAATGCTGTAATGCAATCGAGGACAGAGCTAAGCAAGCCAAAGCTTAATAACAAGGAAAAAACTTTATCAAGCTACTACTATAAAAGGGAAAAAAAAGAGAGAAAAAAACCACACAAAGATCAAAATGAAAACCTTGCAAAGTATTCTTCCTCCCACCACCCAACTCCAACAAACCACAGTGAGACACAATCTGGACCCCAACCAGGTTTCCACCCTGCAGACAATCGATACTCAGTCCATCAAGGGAGAACAGGAGTCTCCTCTGTGCCACAGACCCCCCCAAGAAACACACTGCCACATCCTGTGTTTCCATGTCACACATGGCATCGCCCGGAGAAAAAGTTTGCCATCGTGACCCTTCTCCTTTCCATGCACAGTGCTCTCACCACCAATGCCTGGATGGACCGACTGCTTTTAGGATTTTTTTCTTTCAAGGATGCTTTCCAAGAGGGGGAAAACAACAGCTCAGTTTTTTCATTTTTTGGGACGACAGTTCCTCCCATTTTCCCCTGGGGCCGAGGGTACAAGAACAGAGATCTTCTTCTCTTCTCCTTCTTTGAGGTCAGGGGACACCACCACAAACCCCCTAACTCTTCTCTGTTTGCTCCACTTCTGTCTTTTCCCAGCTGAAGCAGGTCTCTTGGCTCACTGGCATCCTCCTAAAATACAGTCTCTCTTGGAAGAGAAAAATCGGTTCAGTCTATGGCCAACAAGGAAAAGTCCAGCCAAAAAAAACACTCCTCATCTCCTCCCACCTAGAATTTCTCCTTCTAACATCCCAGGGTCCAAGCTGTCTCTCTTCCTCTCTTTCAAACCGAGGAGGAGTGAAATTTCACCAAGCTTTCATTTCTCAAGGAAGGGTTAAAAGTCCCGACTCCCAGGGCTGGCTCGATGCCCAGGCTCTGGCTCCCACAGGCAGCCGGGCACCTTGTGGCCCCCTCGCTCTTCTCCTTTCCTGCGGCGTACTGCTGATGCTGATAAAACCACCGCTGTCTCTTCACTCTCTCTCTCTCTCTCTCTCTCTCTCTCTCTCTCTCGACTCTGGGGGGAAATGGAGACATCCCAGATTTCTCCACCCTTCTACCTGCAGGGGCCAACCCAGTTCCAATCCCTCCACCCCTGGGCCCACCTCAGTCAGGCCATGGGCCTCCCCCTCCCCACCCAGCCACGGCCGGGCAGGGGAGAGTCCTGCACTGCACGCTGACCGGAACCAAAGAGAGCCAGTTCTCCTGGGAATTCTGCTTTTAACCCCTCTGTGTCCTCAGAGGCGTGTCCACCTTCAATTGGTCAATATCCAAATTGACCTCTGCCTTCCGAGAAAATGCTTTTTCCATGTCAAACAACAAGAGTTATAATGTGAGAGTGATTAATACATAGGCCTACTATTATCCCTCCCATAAGAGACTGGCATGGATAAAATTTGTTCGTTTAAAAACTTAAAACCTCTTTTTTTTCCAAAATATATAACCCTATTTTTTTCTAATCAGATGTTGCTACATCATGTTCTGAACTAGGCAGATTATTGTTGTAGCAACTGAGCTCTGAGAGAAATCTGTCTTGGTTTCTAGACACAGTTTTGGGCTTTCTGCTCAAAGAAGTCTCAGCTTGGTTCCTTACTAAATTCTTACTATAGCAACTCGCACTCTCAGCTTTATAAATTTTTTAATTTTCCTTAATGATTTATATCCTGATTTTATGATCCTGATTGTGCTTATTAATTTCAAATTTCCCAACATTTCTCAAAATTATGTCTACATTCTAAAGTCACCTTACACTTTAGAAAGATTTTAATCTTTTTATTAACGTAAACACTTGTGAGCCCATCTGAAGCAGAAAGCCCTGGAGGGGCTGGAGCGTGTGCAGAGAAGGACACGGGAGCTGGGGAATGCTGTGGAGTGCAAGGCAAGGGAGGAGGTGCGGAGGAAGCTTTAGGGTGGACAACGGGAGCCTCTTGAGGGACAATCAGGCAAACTTCCCTGGTTCCATAGGTGACAGTGCTCACCACCAGGGCTGTTCCCCTGCCAAACATGCCCTCACTGCCTCCAAGTGCTTTAGACGCTGGTGTCAGGAACACTCCCTGCTTGTTGTTTGGTTACATTTTTGTTTTGCTGGTTTAGTAGAGGAAAAGTCCTGTTGATTTTCTCATTTTCCAACAAGCAAAGATGCTTCTGGACCACGTTTCCTGCCCTTTTCCAGCACTGGATGGGATTCAGATCCAGTTGTAGGCTTCCATGTCTGCAGCAGCAATAGCAAAGGTGTAGCTGTCTCTTTCTTTCTTTTCCATTTCAGAGCTTTCAAAAGCTAAAACTCTGCATTGCAGAGACAATGTTGCTTGCTGATGGCAGCCAGGGAGGAATATCAGCTTCATATCCATATGCAGTTCTGTTAAATTGGCCTGGTTTAATTTGATCTGTGTGGCTTAGAATGCTTTTACTATCCTTTTACTCTGGAATTTTATGATTTCTCCTTGGAAGATACGGTCGTAGATGTGAGAAGGAAGGAGGTTATACGTGATAGGTAATAGCTTGTCGCACACGCTTCTCTCTTGTCCCAGAGCACAAAACCAGCATCGGTGTCTGCCCCAGCTCCCTCTGCTCCTGGAGAAGATGATGAGGAGCAAATTGAGCAGTATGACCGCGAGTCTCCATCAGTGGTCAGAGCAGAGCCTGAATCTTCTGAGCCAGTAAGTGCCAGTTTTGGGTGGTGCTGTCTTTAGTGCAAGGCAGAGCTGCAAGTTTCGCTTTTGCATTTCAGAGCTTTCAAGATTCCAAAGATCAGAAAAACAAGTAGATCATTGCTACCTCATAGTAGGCAGGGTGGAATATTTACGTCAGAGCAATTTGCATTACAGATGGATCTGCCAATTTTAATACCATGAGACCACCATAGAATCCCATTGCAATCAAAGTTTCTTAATATTCCTCGGAAGATTTAGTGTTATATGGGAGAAGAAAGATTCTTATAAATGAGAGGTAACGGCTCGTCCCTCATGGTTCTCTCTTGCTACAGCTGAGAGAGGCAACAGCAGTGTCTGCCCCAGCTCCCTCTGCTCCTGCAGAAGAAGCCAAAGAGGAGCAAATTGAGCAGCATGACCGCGAGGCTCCATCAGTGGTCACAGCAGAGCCTGACACTTCTGTAAGTGCCAGTTGTGGGTGGTGCTGTCTATCGTGCAACACAGAGCAGCAAGTTTTCCTTTTGCATTTCAGAGCTTTCAAGAATTAAAATGTCAGTTACAAAGAGATCATTGCTCCATGATAGTAGGGAGGGTGGAATATTTATTTCAGAGGAATTTGCATTACAGGTGGATTAGCCAATTTTAATGCCATAAGAGCACATTGGAATCCCATTGCAATTAAAGTTTCCCAATTTTCCTTGGAAGAAATGGTGGTAGATGTGAGAATATAGAAGGTTATAAATTATAGGTAACGGCCCGTCCCTAATAATTCTTTCTTGTCACAGATGACAGAGGAAAGAGCAGTGTCTGCCCCAGCTCCCTCTCCTCCTGGAGAAGAAGCCAAAGAGGAGCAAATTGAGGAGTACGACCGCTGCTCTCCATCGGTGGTCACAGCAGAGCCTGACTCTTCAGAGCCAGTAAGTGCCACTTATGGGTGATGCTGAAATTAGTGCAAGGAAGAGATGCAAATTTTGCTTTTGCATTTCAGAGGTTGCAAGATTTAAAAAGTCAGTTACACAAATAGATTCATTCCTACCTGATAGTAGGCAGGGTAGAATATTTAAATCCAAGTAATTTGATGTACAGTTGGATTAAACCATTTCAATACCATGAGAGCGCCTTAGAATCTCATTGTAATCAAAGTTTCCCAATTTTCCTTGGATGATATGGTGGTAGATGTGAGGAGAAACAAAGTTATAAATGATAGGTAATGGCCTGTCCCTCATGCTTCTCTATTGCCACAGATGACAGAGGCAACAGCAGAGTCTGCCCCGGCTCCCGCTGCTCCTGGAGAAGAAGCCAAAGAGGAGCAAATTGAGGAGTATGACTGCAAGGCTCCATCAGTGGTCAGAGCAGAGCCTGAATTTTCTGAGCCAGTAAGTGCCAGTTGTGGGTGGTGCTGTCTTTAGTGCAAGGCAGAGTTGCAAGTTTCTGACCAGCCAGCTCTTGCTGCTGCTTGGCTGAGGATGCTGAGTGCTGGAGTCCTGCCAGGACCCAGCGATTTCCTGCAGGCAGTGACCACCATCCAGAAATTGGCCTTGGACCTGTCATGTTGAGGCACCAAAGCCTGTTTGCCTCAGGGTGAGCGTCTGTCTGCTCGGCTCAGTGAAGCTCTGTCTCTTGGTTTTTGAAGTGCTGTTGCCAAGGACACATGAGGTAGTGCTGGAGCTTCATTTGTTTGCTTTGTTTACTTTCTCTTGTAGAAACATGTGTTTGGCTGGTGAAATTGCTCTTCAGCTTTCTTGAGAATTTATTCAGTTCTACAAAGTGTGTGGCCCAGCTGTCTTGTGACTTTTGATAAGATGGAAGGAGACGAGTGTGTTGTCCATGAATCTGTGGGGAACAAGACCTGTGGCCACAGAAAGAAGTGTGTAGTTGTGAAGCCCTGTTGTGAGGCAAAGAGCTCAAGTAGCAAGGTTCTGTAGATGCATTTTTAGGGGTAGTGTGCAGCTTTGGAAAGTGCATTGGAGCCTGGAGGCGGGGGTGAAGCTGCAAGTCCTTGACTGCTGTCTTGTTGCTGCGAAGAGGCAGGACATCTTGGAACAGGGGATGCTGTATTTGAAGTCAAACAGGCAACTTTGTGGTGAGGGACCTGAGTGGTCCCAAAGGATGAAGGCGTGCCAGTCAAGAGCAGTGGAACAAGAGCCAGGGTGTGGCCATATGGCCAAGAAGACTGATGGCATCCTGGCCTGTGTCAGCAGCAGTGGGGCAGCAGGAGCAGGGCAGTGACCGTCGCCCTGGGCTGGGCAGCGCTGCGGCCAGAGCTGGGAGTGTGTGTCCACTTGTTGGCCCCTCTGAAGCAGAAAGTCCTTGAGGGGCTGGAGCGTGTGCAGAGAAGGACACGAGAGCTAGGAAGGGCTGTGGAGGGCAAGGCCAAGGAGGAGGTGCGGAGGCAGTTTCACCCTGGACAACGGGAGCCTCCTGAGTCACATTCAGGCACACTTCCATAGATCCATATGTGACAGTGCTCACCACCAGGGCTGTTCCCCTGCCAAACATGCCCTCACTGCCCCCAAGTGCTTTAGCCACCTGAGGAGGGGACGCTTTTGTCTTGTGGCTTGTTGGTTTGCTAGGAGGTGAAGCCCTGCCCATTTTCTCTCTTTTACAACAAGCACAGATGCTTCTGCACAAACGTTCCTGCCCTTTTCACGCACTGGATGGCATTCTGATCCAGTTTGACTTTTCCATATATGCTGCAGCAACAGCAATGGCCTTGCTGGCTATTTCCTCCTTTTCCATTTCAGGGCATTAAATAAAAGAGCTCAAAGCTCCATTGTTGTGCAGGGGCACCATTGCTTGCTGATGGCAGCCAGGGAGGACTATCAAATTCACAGAGTGCATCAAATAGAGTTCTGTTGAGTTGGCCCATTTTCATCTGATTGGAGTGACTTAGAATCCCATTGCTAACAAAGTTGAGGATTTCTCCTTTGAAAAGGTGGTTATGGATCTGAGGAGAAACGAGGTCATAAATGAGAGGTAACGGCCTGTCCCTCCTGCTTCTCTCTTGTCGCAGATGGCAGAAGGAACAGCGGTCTCTGCCCCGGCTCCCTCTGCTCCTGGAGAAGGAGCCAAAAAGGAGCAAAAGGAGCAAGATGACCACAAGCCTGCAGCTGTGCCCGATCGATCCAAGACAGTAAGTGCCAATTGTGGGTGGTGCTGTCTTTAGTGCAAGGCAGAGTTGCAAGTTTCTGACCAGCCAGCACTTGCATGTTTCTTGCTGAGGATGCCAAGTGCTGCAATCCTGTGGGATGTAGCCATTTCCTGCAGGCAGTGGCCTCCAGCTAGAAATTGGCCTTTGACCTGTCACTTTGAGGCACTGAAGGTCTGGGGACTCTGGCTGAGCTTCTGGCTGCTCGGCTCAGGGAAGGTCGATCTCTGGGCTTCTGCAGCGTCATGGCCAAGGGCACACGTGGCAGTGCTGCAGGTGGCAGGGCTTTTTTTGTCTGTTTTCCCTTTGTGGAAAGGTGTGTTTGGTTTGTGGAAGTGTTCTGCAGTCTTCTGGAGCACTTCTTCACTTGTACAGTCTCTTTTGGCTTTTGCTAAGCTGCAAGGAGATGATTGAGTTGTCTAGGAATCTGTGGGTGCCATTCTTGTTGAGTGTGGCCAAAGAAACCAAGTGCCTCGTTGGGAAGACTTCTTGTGTGGCAGAAAGTAGAAGCGGCAAGTTTCTGTGGACGCCTTTTGTGATGAAGCCTGCAGCTTTGGAAATGGCATTAGGGCCTAGGGTGGGGGTCAAGCTGCAAGTCCTTGACTGCTGTCTTGTTTGGCTGAGAAAAGGCAGGACATCTTGGAACCGGGGATGCTGTATTTGAAGTCAAAGGGGCAATTTTGTGTTGAGGGACCTGAGTAGGCTAAAAGGACCCAGTGGTGCCAGTCAAGAGCAGCTGAATGTGGGCCAGTGCCTGGCCAGGTAGCCAAGAAGGCCAAGGGCATCCTGGCCTGTGTCAGCAGCAGTGGGGCAGCAGGAGCAGGGCAGTGACCGTCCCCCTGGGCTGGGCAGCGCTGCGGCCAGAGCTGGGAGTGTGTGTCCACTTGTTGGCCCCTCTGAAGCAGAAAGTCCTTGAGGGGCTGGAGCGTGTGCAGAGAAGGACACGAGAGCTAGGGAGGGGTTTCAGCCTGGACAACGGGAGCCTCCTGAGTCACATTCAGGCACACTTCCATAGATCCATATGTGACAGTGCTCACCACCAGGGCTGTTTCCCTGCCAAACATGCCCTCACTGCCCCCAAGTGCTTTAGCCACCTGAGGAGGGGACGCTTTTGTCTTGTGGCTTGTTGGTTTGCTAGGAGGTGAAGCCCTGCCCATTTTCTCTCTTTTACAACAAGCACAGATGCTTCTGCACAAACGTTCCTGCCCTTTTCACGCACTGGATGGCATTCTGATCCAGTTTGACTTTTCCATATATGCTGCAGCAATAGCAATGGCCTTGCTGGCTATTTCCTCCTTTTCCATTTCAGGGCATTAAATAAAAGAGCTCAAAGCTCCATTGTTGTGCAGGGGCACCATTGCTTGCTGATGGCAGCCAGGGAGGACTATCAAATTCACAGAGTGCATCAAATAGAGTTCTGTTGAGTTGGCCCATTTTCATCTGGTTGGAGCGACTTAGAATCCCATTGCTAACAAAGTTGAGGATTTCTCCTTTGAAAAGGTGGTTATGGATCTGAGGAGAAACGAGGTCATAAATGAGAGGTAACGGCCTGTCCCTCCTGCTTCTCTCTTGTCGCAGATGGCAGAAGGAACAGCGGTCTCTGCCCCGGCTCCCTCTGCTCCTGGAGAAGGAGCCAAAAAGGAGCAAAAGGAGCAAGATGACCACAAGCCTGCAGCTGTGCCCGATCGATCCAAGACAGTAAGTGCCAATTGTGGGTGGTGCTGTCTTTAGTGCAAGGCAGAGTTGCAAGTTTCTGACCAGCCAGCACTTGCATGTTTCTTGCTGAGGATGCCAAGTGCTGCAATCCTGTGGGATGTAGCCATTTCCTGCAGGCAGTGGCCTCCAGCTAGAAATTGGCCTTTGACCTGTCACTTTGAGGCACTGAAGGTCTGGGGACTCTGGCTGAGCTTCTGGCTGCTCGGCTCAGGGAAGGTCGATCTCTGGGCTTCTGCAGCGTCATGGCCAAGGGCACACGTGGCAGTGCTGCAGATGGCAGGGCTTTTTTTGTCTGTTTTCCCTTTGTGGAAAGGTGTGTTTGGTTTGTGGAAGTGTTCTGCAGTCTTCTGGAGCACTTCTTCACTTGTACAGTCTCTTTTGGCTTTTGCTAAGCTGCAAGGAGATGATTGAGTTGTCTAGGAATCTGTGGGTGCCATTCTTGTTGAGTGTGGCCAAAGAAACCAAGTGCCTCGTTGGGAAGACTTCTTGTGTGGCAGAAAGTAGAAGCGGCAAGTTTCTGTGGACGCCTTTTGCGATGAAGCCTGCAGCTTTGGAAATGGCATTAGGGCCTAGGGTGGGGGTCAAGCTGCAAGTCCTTGACTGCTGTCTTGTTTGGCTGAGAAAAGGCAGGACATCTTGGAACCGGGGATGCTGTATTTGAAGTCAAAGGGGCAATTTTGTGTTGAGGGACCTGAGTAGGCTAAAAGGACCCAGTGGTGCCAGTCAAGAGCAGCTGAATGTGGGCCAGTGCCTGGCCAGGTAGCCAAGAAGGCCAAGGGCATCCTGGCCTGTGTCAGCAGCAGTGGGGCAGCAGGAGCAGGGCAGTGACCGTCCCCCTGGGCTGGGCAGCGCTGCGGCCAGAGCTGGGAGTGTGTGTCCACTTGTTGGCCCCTCTGAAGCAGAAAGTCCTTGAGGGGCTGGAGCGTGTGCAGAGAAGGACACGAGAGCTAGGGAGGGGTTTCAGCCTGGACAACGGGAGCCTCCTGAGTCACATTCAGGCACACTTCCATAGATCCATATGTGACAGTGCTCACCACCAGGGCTGTTTCCCTGCCAAACATGCCCTCACTGCCCCCAAGTGCTTTAGCCACCTGAGGAGGGGACGCTTTTGTCTTGTGGCTTGTTGGTTTGCTAGGAGGTGAAGCCCTGCCCATTTTCTCTCTTTTACAACAAGCACAGATGCTTCTGCACAAACGTTCCTGCCCTTTTCACGCACTGGATGGCATTCTGATCCAGTTTGACTTTTCCATATATGCTGCAGCAATAGCAATGGCCTTGCTGGCTATTTCCTCCTTTTCCATTTCAGGGCATTAAATAAAAGAGCTCAAAGCTCCATTGTTGTGCAGGGGCACCATTGCTTGCTGATGGCAGCCAGGGAGGACTATCAAATTCACAGAGTGCATCAAATAGAGTTCTGTTGAGTTGGCCCATTTTCATCTGATTGGAGTGACTTAGAATCCCATTGCTAACAAAGTTGAGGATTTCTCCTTTGAAAAGGTGGTTGTGGATCTGAGGAGAAACGAGGTCATAAATGAGAGGTAACGGCCTGTCCCTCCTGCTTCTCTCTTGCCGCAGATGGCAGAAGGAACAGCGGTCTCTGCCCCGGCTCCCTCTGCTCCTGGAGAAGGAGCCAAAAAGGAGCAAAAGGAGCAAGATGACCACAAGCCTGCAGCTGTGCCCGATCGATCCAAGACAGTAAGTGCCAATTGTGGGTGGTGCTGTCTTTAGTGCAAGGCAGAGCTGCAAGTTTCTGACCAGCCAGCACTTGCATGTTTCTTGCTGAGGATGCCAAGTGCTGCAATCCTGTGGGATGTAGCCATTTCCTGCAGGCAGTGGCCTCCAGCTAGAAATTGGCCTTTGACCTGTCACTTTGAGGCACTGAAGGTCTGGGGACTCTGGCTGAGCTTCTGGCTGCTCGGCTCAGGGAAGGTCGATCTCTGGGCTTCTGCAGCGTCATGGCCAAGGGCACACGTGGCAGTGCTGCAGGTGGCAGGGCTTTTTTTGTCTGTTTTCCCTTTGTGGAAAGGTGTGTTTGGTTTGTGGAAGTGTTCTGCAGTCTTCTGGAGCACTTCTTCACTTGTACAGTCTCTTTTGGCTTTTGCTAAGCTGCAAGGAGATGATTGAGTTGTCTAGGAATCTGTGGGTGCCATTCTTGTTGAGTGTGGCCAAAGAAACCAAGTGCCTCGTTGGGAAGACTTCTTGTGTGGCAGAAAGTAGAAGCGGCAAGTTTCTGTGGACGCCTTTTGCGATGAAGCCTGCAGCTTTGGAAATGGCATTAGGGCCTAGGGTGGGGGTCAAGCTGCAAGTCCTTGACTGCTGTCTTGTTTGGCTGAGAAGAGGCAGGACATCTTGGAACCGGGGATGCTGTATTTGAAGTCAAAGGGGCAATTTTGTGTTGAGGGACCTGAGTAGGCTAAAAGGACCCAGTGGTGCCAGTCAAGAGCAGCTGAATGTGGGCCAGTGCCTGGCCAGGTAGCCAAGAAGGCCAAGGGCATCCTGGCCTGTGTCAGCAGCAGTGGGGCAGCAGGAGCAGGGCAGTGACCGTCGCCCTGGGCTGGGCAGCGCTGCGGCCAGAGCTGGGAGTGTGTGTCCACTTGTTGGCCCCTCTGAAGCAGAAAGTCCTTGAGGGGCTGGAGCGTGTGCAGAGAAGGACACGAGAGCTAGGGAGGGGTTTCAGCCTGGACAACGGGAGCCTCCTGAGGGACCTTCAGGCACACTTCCATAGATCCATATGTGACAGTGCTCACCACCAGGGCTGTTTCCCTGCCAAACATGCCCTCACTGCCCCCAAGTGCTTTAGCCACCTGAGGAGGGGACGCTTTTGTCTTGTGGCTTGTTGGTTTGCTAGGAGGTGAAGCCCTGCCCATTTTCTCTCTTTTACAACAAGCACAGATGCTTCTGCACAAACGTTCCTGCCCTTTTCACGCACTGGATGGCATTCTGATCCAGTTTGACTTTTCCATATATGCTGCAGCAATAGCAATGGCCTTGCTGGCTATTTCCTCCTTTTCCATTTCAGGGCATTAAATAAAAGAGCTCAAAGCTCCATTGTTGTGCAGGGGCACCATTGCTTGCTGATGGCAGCCAGGGAGGACTATCAAATTCACAGAGTGCATCAAATAGAGTTCTGTTGAGTTGGCCCATTTTCATCTGGTTGGAGCGACTTAGAATCCCATTGCTAACAAAGTTGAGGATTTCTCCTTTGAAAAGGTGGTTGTGGATCTGAGGAGAAACGAGGTCATAAAGGAGAGGTAACGGCCTGTCCCTCCTGCTTCTCTCTTGCCGCAGATGGCAGAAGGAACAGCGGTCTCTGCCCCGGCTCCCTCTGCTCCTGGAGAAGGAGCCAAAAAGGAGCAAAAGGAGCAAGATGACCACAAGCCTGCAGCTGTGCCCGATCGATCCAAGACAGTAAGTGCCAATTGTGGGTGGTGCTGTCTTTAGTGCAAGGCAGAGCTGCAAGTTTCTGACCAGCCAGCACTTGCATGTTTCTTGCTGAGGATGCCAAGTGCTGCAATCCTGTGGGATGTAGCCATTTCCTGCAGGCAGTGGCCTCCAGCTAGAAATTGGCCTTTGACCTGTCACTTTGAGGCACTGAAGGTCTGGGGACTCTGGCTGAGCTTCTGGCTGCTCGGCTCAGGGAAGGTCGATCTCTGGGCTTCTGCAGCATCATGGCCAAGGGCACACGTGGCAGTGCTGCAGGTGGCAGGGCTTTTTTTGTCTGTTTTCCCTTTGTGGAAAGGTGTGTTTGGTTTGTGGAAGTGTTCTGCAGTCTTCTGGAGCACTTCTTCACTTGTACAGTCTCTTTTGGCTTTTGCTAAGCTGCAAGGAGATGATTGAGTTGTCTAGGAATCTGTGGGTGCCATTCTTGTTGAGTGTGGCCAAAGAAACCAAGTGCCTCGTTGGGAAGACTTCTTGTGTGGCAGAAAGTAGAAGCGGCAAGTTTCTGTGGACGCCTTTTGCGATGAAGCCTGCAGCTTTGGAAATGGCATTAGGGCCTAGGGTGGGGGTCAAGCTGCAAGTCCTTGACTGCTGTCTTGTTTGGCTGAGAAGAGGCAGGACATCTTGGAACCGGGGATGCTGTATTTGAAGTCAAAGGGGCAATTTTGTGTTGAGGGACCTGAGTAGGCTAAAAGGACCCAGTGGTGCCAGTCAAGAGCAGCTGAATGTGGGCCAGCGCCTGGCCAGGTAGCCAAGAAGGCCAAGGGCATCCTGGCCTGTGTCAGCAGCAGTGGGGCAGCAGGAGCAGGGCAGTGACCGTCGCCCTGGGCTGGGCAGCGCTGCGGCCAGAGCTGGGAGTGTGTGTCCACTTGTTGGCCCCTCTGAAGCAGAAAGTCCTTGAGGGGCTGGAGCGTGTGCAGAGAAGGACACGAGAGCTAGGGAGGGGTTTCAGCCTGGACAACGGGAGCCTCCTGAGGGACCTTCAGGCACACTTCCATAGATCCATATGTGACAGTGCTCACCACCAGGGCTGTTTCCCTGCCAAACATGCCCTCACTGCCCCCAAGTGCTTTAGCCACCTGAGGAGGGGACGCTTTTGTCTTGTGGCTTGTTGGTTTGCTAGGAGGTGAAGCCCTGCCCATTTTCTCTCTTTTACAACAAGCACAGATGCTTCTGCACAAACGTTCCTGCCCTTTTCACGCACTGGATGGCATTCTGATCCAGTTTGACTTTTCCATATATGCTGCAGCAATAGCAATGGCCTTGCTGGCTATTTCCTCCTTTTCCATTTCAGGGCATTAAATAAAAGAGCTCAAAGCTCCATTGTTGTGCAGGGGCACCATTGCTTGCTGATGGCAGCCAGGGAGGACTATCAAATTCACAGAGTGCATCAAATAGAGTTCTGTTGAGTTGGCCCATTTTCATCTGGTTGGAGCGACTTAGAATCCCATTGCTAACAAAGTTGAGGATTTCTCCTTTGAAAAGGTGGTTGTGGATCTGAGGAGAAACGAGGTCATAAAGGAGAGGTAACGGCCTGTCCCTCCTGCTTCTCTCTTGCCGCAGATGGCAGAAGGAACAGCGGTCTCTGCCCCGGCTCCCTCTGCTCCTGGAGAAGGAGCCAAAAAGGAGCAAAAGGAGCAAGATGACCACAAGCCTGCAGCTGTGCCCGATCGATCCAAGACAGTAAGTGCCAATTGTGGGTGGTGCTGTCTTTAGTGCAAGGCAGAGCTGCAAGTTTCTGACCAGCCAGCACTTGCATGTTTCTTGCTGAGGATGCCAAGTGCTGCAATCCTGTGGGATGTAGCCATTTCCTGCAGGCAGTGGCCTCCAGCTAGAAATTGGCCTTTGACCTGTCACTTTGAGGCACTGAAGGTCTGGGGACTCTGGCTGAGCTTCTGGCTGCTCGGCTCAGGGAAGGTCGATCTCTGGGCTTCTGCAGCGTCATGGCCAAGGGCACACGTGGCAGTGCTGCAGGTGGCAGGGCTTTTTTTGTCTGTTTTCCCTTTGTGGAAAGGTGTGTTTGGTTTGTGGAAGTGTTCTGCAGTCTTCTGGAGCACTTCTTCACTTGTACAGTCTCTTTTGGCTTTTGCTAAGCTGCAAGGAGATGATTGAGTTGTCTAGGAATCTGTGGGTGCCATTCTTGTTGAGTGTGGCCAAAGAAACCAAGTGCCTCGTTGGGAAGACTTCTTGTGTGGCAGAAAGTAGAAGCGGCAAGTTTCTGTGGACGCCTTTTGCGATGAAGCCTGCAGCTTTGGAAATGGCATTAGGGCCTAGGGTGGGGGTCAAGCTGCAAGTCCTTGACTGCTGTCTTGTTTGGCTGAGAAGAGGCAGGACATCTTGGAACCGGGGATGCTGTATTTGAAGTCAAAGGGGCAATTTTGTGTTGAGGGACCTGAGTAGGCTAAAAGGACCCAGTGGTGCCAGTCAAGAGCAGCTGAATGTGGGCCAGCGCCTGGCCAGGTAGCCAAGAAGGCCAAGGGCATCCTGGCCTGTGTCAGCAGCAGTGGGGCAGCAGGAGCAGGGCAGTGACCGTCCCCCTGGGCTGGGCAGCGCTGCGGCCAGAGCTGGGAGTGTGTGTCCACTTGTTGGCCCCTCTGAAGCAGAAAGTCCTTGAGGGGCTGGAGCGTGTGCAGAGAAGGACACGAGAGCTAGGGAGGGGTTTCAGCCTGGACAACGGGAGCCTCCTGAGTCACATTCAGGCACACTTCCATAGATCCATATGTGACAGTGCTCACCACCAGGGCTGTTTCCCTGCCAAACATGCCCTCACTGCCCCCAAGTGCTTTAGCCACCTGAGGAGGGGACGCTTTTGTCTTGTGGCTTGTTGGTTTGCTAGGAGGTGAAGCCCTGCCCATTTTCTCTCTTTTACAACAAGCACAGATGCTTCTGCACAAACGTTCCTGCCCTTTTCACGCACTGGATGGCATTCTGATCCAGTTTGACTTTTCCATATATGCTGCAGCAATAGCAATGGCCTTGCTGGCTATTTCCTCCTTTTCCATTTCAGGGCATTAAATAAAAGAGCTCAAAGCTCCATTGTTGTGCAGGGGCACCATTGCTTGCTGATGGCAGCCAGGGAGGACTATCAAATTCACAGAGTGCATCAAATAGAGTTCTGTTGAGTTGGCCCATTTTCATCTGGTTGGAGCGACTTAGAATCCCATTGCTAACAAAGTTGAGGATTTCTCCTTTGAAAAGGTGGTTGTGGATCTGAGGAGAAACGAGGTCATAAATGAGAGGTAACGGCCTGTCCCTCCTGCTTCTCTCTTGCCGCAGATGGCAGAAGGAACAGCGGTCTCTGCCCCGGCTCCCTCTGCTCCTGGAGAAGGAGCCAAAAAGGAGCAAAAGGAGCAAGATGACCACAAGCCTGCAGCTGTGCCCGATCGATCCAAGACAGTAAGTGCCAATTGTGGGTGGTGCTGTCTTTAGTGCAAGGCAGAGCTGCAAGTTTCTGACCAGCCAGCACTTGCATGTTTCTTGCTGAGGATGCCAAGTGCTGCAATCCTGTGGGATGTAGCCATTTCCTGCAGGCAGTGGCCTCCAGCTAGAAATTGGCCTTTGACCTGTCACTTTGAGGCACTGAAGGTCTGGGGACTCTGGCTGAGCTTCTGGCTGCTCGGCTCAGGGAAGGTCGATCTCTGGGCTTCTGCAGCATCATGGCCAAGGGCACACGTGGCAGTGCTGCAGGTGGCAGGGCTTTTTTTGTCTGTTTTCCCTTTGTGGAAAGGTGTGTTTGGTTTGTGGAAGTGTTCTGCAGTCTTCTGGAGCACTTCTTCACTTGTACAGTCTCTTTTGGCTTTTGCTAAGCTGCAAGGAGATGATTGAGTTGTCTAGGAATCTGTGGGTGCCATTCTTGTTCAGTGTGGCCAAAGAAACCAAGTGCCTCGTTGGGAAGACTTCTTGTGTGGCAGAAAGTAGAAGCGGCAAGTTTCTGTGGACGCCTTTTGCGATGAAGCCTGCAGCTTTGGAAATGGCATTAGGGCCTAGGGTGGGGGTCAAGCTGCAAGTCCTTGACTGCTGTCTTGTTTGGCTGAGAAGAGGCAGGACATCTTGGAACCGGGGATGCTGTATTTGAAGTCAAAGGGGCAATTTTGTGTTGAGGGACCTGAGTAGGCTAAAAGGACCCAGTGGTGCCAGTCAAGAGCAGCTGAATGTGGGCCAGTGCCTGGCCAGGTAGCCAAGAAGGCCAAGGGCATCCTGGCCTGTGTCAGCAGCAGTGGGGCAGCAGGAGCAGGGCAGTGACCGTCCCCCTGGGCTGGGCAGCGCTGCGGCCAGAGCTGGGAGTGTGTGTCCACTTGTTGGCCCCTCTGAAGCAGAAAGTCCTTGAGGGGCTGGAGCGTGTGCAGAGAAGGACACGAGAGCTAGGGAGGGGTTTCAGCCTGGACAACGGGAGCCTCCTGAGAGACCTTCAGGCACACTTCCATAGATCCATATGTGACAGTGCTCACCACCAGGGCTGTTTCCCTGCCAAACATGCCCTCATGTTAGAGGAAAATGCCGCGGGAGACAAGACTCATGATATCATGATCATCAAGTCTCAGTTTATTGTAACAGATTACATAGTTTATATATGTTTGTTAATTAGCTCATACATATTGCAAAAGCCAAGCTCATGATTGGTTGCTATGTGACTTGTACTATTATCTTAAAAGTATCGTTATGATCGATACATGCCTGTCCGGCTGGCCTTGCAGTTAGAACAGCTTAGTACCCCCTTTGTTCTTCTCTATCTACTTCTACATACTAAGCAATTTCAATATCCTGCTTTCTGCACATCATCTATTCTTCAGGGCCATGTGAACTTTGCAGCAGTCACGTAGCCCTCCCTATTTGGATTAATTTTACAGTGTCATGTCCCTTGTCGTTCAACCATTCCTCTGTCAGGCTCTCTTCATCTCCCCCGTTTTCCTTTTGGACAAGAAGGTGTGCATTCAGCATTTTCTGCAAAAGCTGCTGCATCAAGCCTTGCAAGCAAGTAAACACACAGGGCAAAACAAACAGAAGTATCACAATTATGTTTAGAACTATTATGCCGTATTTGATAATGTCTCTTAACTATGGTCCGATCCCCAATCCTTTTAGCTATTTTTTTAAACCTAATCTATCCTCTACCTTTAACTGTTGAGTTAGCTCGGTCAATTTTCGTATTTGCTTATGGATAGATGTAGAGTGATCAGATAAGTTCATACAGCACATTCCTTCAAATTCTTCACAACTATGACCTTGGGCTAGAAGAAGTAAATTAGTGGCAGCTGCTCTGTTTTGCAGAACTGCATGACAGATACTACCTATATTTGTGGCAAGCTCACTTAATATTTTAGATGAAATATTAATTTATTTTTCTGTCCAGTAGGCTAGGATTTTTAATTGTGTGAGAGCTTGCACTGAAGTAACTCGTGGGGTGAAAATGAGGTTAGTATTACAGAAGTGCACCCCACTTCATATTTCTCATGTTTTTGATTGTTCTGTTTAACATGAAAGGAACAAATTTAATTCTAAATACAAACTATATTTATGATAAACTTAATGTTATGCTTTTGATTATCTAATTGATTGTCCCTCTTTTTCTTTTGCCATTGAAAAGCAATGGCAAAATGAACAGAAAAATCACAGGCATTACTAAAACTTATTAAAACTTAGTAAAAAAGTCTGTAACATAATTAAAAATATACAATCTTTTGTGGGTGAAACACAAATCTTTGCACAATCCACTTTTGCTGTGCATCCTCTGATTTACTTGTGGAGAGATTAGTGTTTTCTTGAAATTGATAAGTTTAACATTCTTCACTGAAATTTATCCAGATTCTGTACCTGCTAAAACACAAACAAACTCAACACTCCCCACAGGGACTGGAGGGTCCTCTCTCAATTCTGTTTCTTAAAATTTGCATGAAGAAATGGAAATATCAACATCTTTATAATAAACATGAAAAAACATCAAGAATAAAACAATGCATATAGTAAAGAAACTAATAACAAATAAAAATCAATCAGATAATACACAATTAATATTACATATAAAATCACAGTTACCAAGTGCTACACTATCAAATTGTCATCCCAGAGTCTGCAGCAGCTGATAAACCTTAAAACATCAGAGATTTGGATAAAACATGTCCGGATCATGTCTCTCCAAAACTCCCTTTGAGGCTCAGCTGCCCTACATGGTCAAATTGTCAAGCCAAAAGGACTTGAATACTTTTTGATGCAGAAAACACCTGGGTCAATCACACCATCCATGTAGAGCCAGAGCTTGGCCAGAGCTCAAACTCTAATTGGAGGATATGTTTGAACACATTATAAAACAAAAGTCTTAGAAATAACAGTTATAAGTAAAAAACCTTATTATTAAAAATTTATCAAACTATTAAATAATTGAACCTGTTTAAAATCTCTTTCAAGACAAAAATTCTCTAAATATAACAAACTCTTTCTTCAGAAATCTGAAAATTTGAAGTCTGAAATCTTGAACTAAAATTTGGATAATGAATTTTTAAAGGAAGATGAATTGCAGCTGCATAAAAGATTGGATAAAGAAAACACATGAGTAGTTAAAAAATCAAAAACACAGGATCCTGAAAAAACATTTTGTAATCAATCACCTAAAGAGACAATAAAACATATGAAAACTGACTGTAAATACTATAACAACACCTTAATACCTTAATACCTTAATAATAATTCTTATCAGAAAAATCAGACAACTCACATTTTATGATTAACTTATTAATAAGAAATGTTTAAAATAGTTTAAGCAAATCCTTTTAAAGCACTCATATAACATTAGTAACAATCACTACTTATCATTACTTACAAAAACTTAACAATCACTATTTATCGTATTATCTATAAAACTTAAAAATCACTATTACTTATATTATTATCTATAAAAACCCAAAGACAGAGATTACAAACTCAATACTAAAATTCCATCAGGTGACATTTTCTCAACTCTTTGTTTGCAGAGACATTTTTGGTAATTAAATCATTACTAACATTTCTATCTTTATACAGTGATTTTTATCTATATCATATTTGAAATAATATTGATTCACATAATGTTCATCCTTCTTGTTATCTTGGAAAACACTCGGTCCTGCTGTACTTTTTCATTACGTCTTCTGACTCTTGTAAGAAATTGGGAAGATGCTGTTGAAATTTTTGCTGTAGTGTTGCGATCCCGCCACCGGTGGCGCTGCTGCTCTCGGCGTTGTCGCTGCCATGGCAACCAGGACTGTGCCGCCATCTCCGCCGCCATTGCTGGGCGCTGCGGGGCGATGAGGGGCGGCGCCGCCTCGCTCCCGTCCTTGTTGTGTCACCTTGTGGATGGGAGAAGAGACACCCCCGCCACGGCCGCGCCCTGCCTGCTCCGGCTCCAGCGTGGCCGAGCCCCCAGGAACGCCCCTCTCCCCCCTTGCGCTGCTGCTCGGCAGCAAGGAGCCTTCCGTCTCTCGGCTGATGTCCGCTCCGCCCCGGGCTCGCCTCCGGCTCGGTGCTGGCCGGCCCCGCTCTGTCTGGCCCCGCGCCCGCTCCGTTCTACCTGATCCCCGTTCACACAAAGTGAATTTGGGATCCCAGTCCCGTTGCCATAAAGCAATTTGGATCTCAATTTCCAGCACCTCAATGCTACTAGTGTCTATGGGAGGTACAGGCATTTCAGAAGCAGAGATGGGAATGGGAAAATTTGTGAGAACCGGAGGGTTTGGCTCACTGGAGAGAAGCGAGGGTTTACATTCCTTATTTTTCTCCAGAGCTGTCCGTATCACTTCCACCGCCCTCTTTTCTGCCTGACACATTAACAATTCGTTATCAACCACTCTCCAAAGTTTACTCATTTTCTTGCCCGGTTTATCCTCATCTAACACTAATTCCCACAACTTATCCCTATATCTTCTCCATTCTGAAAGTTTATGAACACTATGGGGGTTAACGAAAAAGCCGTAAGACTCAGCATGATGAAATAGCGAAGGGAGATCCTTATCTAAGTCAATCCCCCTAATCTGCCTTTTTCTAAGAGAAGCACTAAATAAATCATATGCTGCTTGCCTTTCCATGATTACGTCGGTACCGTTGCTGGCTCCTTCAGGCTTCGGCAGCACGTATCGGCTGAGCCTGCTTCTACGGTCACTCAGGGCGCGGAGAAGAGCGTTTCGCTTCTTCTCTTTATTTTCGCCGTCTTTTTAGCTGTAGGACCCGCACTCTAACGCAGCACTTCTCTCGCCTTAGGCTCGGATCAGGTCCCTGCTTTCGGGCGCCAGTTGTTAGAGGAAAATGCCGCGGGAGACAAGACTCATGATATCATGATCATCAAGTCTCAGTTTATTGTAACAGATTACATAGTTTATATATGTTCGTTAATTAGCTCATACATATTGCAAAAGCCAAGCTCATGATTGGTTGCTATGTGACTTGTACTATTATCTTAAAAGTATCGTTATGATCGATACATGCCTGTCCGGCTGGCCTTGCAGTTAGAACAGCTTAGTACCCCCTTTGTTCTTCTCTATCTACTTCTACATACTAAGCAATTTCAATATCCTGCTTTCTGCACATCATCTATTCTTCAGGGCCATGCGAACTTTGCAGCAGTCACGTAGCCCTCCCTATTTGGATTAATTTTACAGTATCATGTCCCTTGTCGTTCAACCATTCCTCTGTCAGGCTCTCTTCACCCTCACTGCCCCCAAGTGCTTTAGCCACCTGAGGAGGGGACGCTTTTGTCTTGTGGCTTGTTGGTTTGCTAGGAGGTGAAGCCCTGCCCATTTTCTCTCTTTTACAACAAGCACAGATGCTTCTGCACAAACGTTCCTGCCCTTTTCACGCACTGGATGGCATTCTGATCCAGTTTGACTTTTCCATATATGCTGCAGCAATAGCAATGGCCTTGCTGGCTATTTCCTCCTTTTCCATTTCAGGGCATTAAATAAAAGAGCTCAAAGCTCCATTGTTGTGCAGGGGCACCATTGCTTGCTGATGGCAGCCAGGAGGACTATCAAATTCACAGAGTGCATCAAATAGAGTTCTGTTGAGTTGGCCCATTTTCATCTGGTTGGAGTGACTTAGAATCCCATTGCTAACAAAGTTGAGGATTTCTCCTTTGAAAAGGTGGTTGTGGATCTGAGGAGAAACGAGGTCATAAATGAGAGGTAACGGCCTGTCCCTCCTGCTTCTCTCTTGCCGCAGATGGCAGAAGGAACAGCGGTCTCTGCCCCGGCTCCCTCTGCTCCTGGAGAAGGAGCCAAAAAGGAGCAAAAGGAGCAAGATGACCACAAGCCTGCAGCTGTGCCCGATCGATCCAAGACAGTAAGTGCCAATTGTGGGTGGTGCTGTCTTTAGTGCAAGGCAGAGCTGCAAGTTTCTGACCAGCCAGCACTTGCATGTTTCTTGCTGAGGATGCCAAGTGCTGCAATCCTGTGGGATGTAGCCATTTCCTGCAGGCAGTGGCCTCCAGCTAGAAATTGGCCTTTGACCTGTCACTTTGAGGCACTGAAGGTCTGGGGACTCTGGCTGAGCTTCTGGCTGCTCGGCTCAGGGAAGGTCGATCTCTGGGCTTCTGCAGCGTCATGGCCAGAGGCACACGTGGCAGTGCTGCAGGTGGCAGGGCTTTTTTTGTCTGTTTTCCCTTTGTGGAAAGGTGTGTTTGGTTTGTGGAAGTGTTCTGCAGTCTTCTGGAGCACTTCTTCACTTGTACAGTCTCTTTTGGCTTTTGCTAAGCTGCAAGGAGATGATTGAGTTGTCTAGGAATCTGTGGGTGCCATTCTTGTTGAGTGTGGCCAAAGAAACCAAGTGCCTCGTTGGGAAGACTTCTTGTGTGGCAGAAAGTAGAAGCGGCAAGTTTCTGTGGACGCCTTTTGCGATGAAGCCTGCAGCTTTGGAAATGGCATTAGGGCCTAGGGTGGGGGTCAAGCTGCAAGTCCTTGACTGCTGTCTTGTTTGGCTGAGAAGAGGCAGGACATCTTGGAACCGGGGATGCTGTATTTGAAGTCAAAGGGGCAATTTTGTGTTGAGGGACCTGAGTAGGCTAAAAGGACCCAGTGGTGCTAGTCAAGAGCAGCTGAATGTGGGCCAGCGCCTGGCCAGGTAGCCAAGAAGGCCAAGGGCATCCTGGCCTGTGTCAGCAGCAGTGGGGCAGCAGGAGCAGGGCAGTGACCGTCCCCCTGGGCTGGGCAGCGCTGCGGCCAGAGCTGGGAGTGTGTGTCCACTTGTTGGCCCCTCTGAAGCAGAAAGTCCTTGAGGGGCTGGAGCGTGTGCAGAGAAGGACACGAGAGCTAGGGAGGGGTTTCAGCCTGGACAACGGGAGCCTCCTGAGTCACATTCAGGCACACTTCCATAGATCCATATGTGACAGTGCTCACCACCAGGGCTGTTTCCCTGCCAAACATGCCCTCACTGCCCCCAAGTGCTTTAGCCACCTGAGGAGGGGACGCTTTTGTCTTGTGGCTTGTTGGTTTGCTAGGAGGTGAAGCCCTGCCCATTTTCTCTCTTTTACAACAAGCACAGATGCTTCTGCACAAACGTTCCTGCCCTTTTCACGCACTGGATGGCATTCTGATCCAGTTTGACTTTTCCATATATGCTGCAGCAATAGCAATGGCCTTGCTGGCTATTTCCTCCTTTTCCATTTCAGGGCATTAAATAAAAGAGCTCAAAGCTCCATTGTTGTGCAGGGGCACCATTGCTTGCTGATGGCAGCCAGGGAGGACTATCAAATTCACAGAGTGCATCAAATAGAGTTCTGTTGAGTTGGCCCATTTTCATCTGGTTGGAGCGACTTAGAATCCCATTGCTAACAAAGTTGAGGATTTCTCCTTTGAAAAGGTGGTTGTGGATCTGAGGAGAAACGAGGTCATAAATGAGAGGTAACGGCCTGTCCCTCCTGCTTCTCTCTTGTTGCAGATGGCAGAAGGAACAGCGGTCTCTGCCCCGGCTCCCTCTGCTCCTGGAGAAGGAGCCAAAAAGGAGCAAAAGGAGCAAGATGAGCACAAGCCTGCAGCTGTGCCCGATCGATCCAAGACAGTAAGTGCCAATTGTGGGTGGTGCTGTCTTTAGTGCAAGGCAGAGCTGCAAGTTTCTGACCAGCCAGCACTTGCATGTTTCTTGCTGAGGATGCCAAGTGCTGCAATCCTGTGGGATGTAGCCATTTCCTGCAGGCAGTGGCCTCCAGCTAGAAATTGGCCTTTGACCTGTCACTTTGAGGCACTGAAGGTCTGGGGACTCTGGCTGAGCTTCTGGCTGCTCGGCTCAGGGAAGGTCGATCTCTGGGCTTCTGCAGCATCATGGCCAAGGGCACACGTGGCAGTGCTGCAGGTGGCAGGGCTTTTTTTGTCTGTTTTCCCTTTGTGGAAAGGTGTGTTTGGTTTGTGGAAGTGTTCTGCAGTGTTCTGGAGCACTTCTTCACTTGTACAGTCTCTTTTGGCTTTTGCTAAGCTGCAAGGAGATGATTGAGTTGTCTAGGAATCTGTGGGTGCCATTCTTGTTGAGTGTGGCCAAAGAAACCAAGTGCCTCGTTGGGAAGACTTCTTGTGTGGCAGAAAGTAGAAGCGGCAAGTTTCTGTGGACGCCTTTTGCGATGAAGCCTGCAGCTTTGGAAATGGCATTAGGGCCTAGGGTGGGGGTCAAGCTGCAAGTCCTTGACTGCTGTCTTGTTTGGCTGAGAAGAGGCAGGACATCTTGGAACCGGGGATGCTGTATTTGAAGTCAAAGGGGCAATTTTGTGTTGAGGGACCTGAGTAGGCTAAAAGGACCCAGTGGTGCCAGTCAAGAGCAGCTGAATGTGGGCCAGTGCCTGGCCAGGTAGCCAAGAAGGCCAAGGGCATCCTGGCCTGTGTCAGCAGCAGTGGGGCAGCAGGAGCAGGGCAGTGACCGTCCCCCTGGGCTGGGCAGCGCTGCGGCCAGAGCTGGGAGTGTGTGTCCACTTGTTGGCCCCTCTGAAGCAGAAAGTCCTTGAGGGGCTGGAGCGTGTGCAGAGAAGGACACGAGAGCTAGGGAGGGGTTTCAGCCTGGACAACGGGAGCCTCCTGAGTCACATTCAGGCACACTTCCATAGATCCATATGTGACAGTGCTCACCACCAGGGCTGTTTCCCTGCCAAACATGCCCTCACTGCCCCCAAGTGCTTTAGCCACCTGAGGAGGGGACGCTTTTGTCTTGTGGCTTGTTGGTTTGCTAGGAGGTGAAGCCCTGCCCATTTTCTCTCTTTTACAACAAGCACAGATGCTTCTGCACAAACGTTCCTGCCCTTTTCACGCACTGGATGGCATTCTGATCCAGTTTGACTTTTCCATATATGCTGCAGCAATAGCAATGGCCTTGCTGGCTATTTCCTCCTTTTCCATTTCAGGGCATTAAATAAAAGAGCTCAAAGCTCCATTGTTGTGCAGGGGCACCATTGCTTGCTGATGGCAGCCAGGGAGGACTATCAAATTCACAGAGTGCATCAAATAGAGTTCTGTTGAGTTGGCCCATTTTCATCTGGTTGGAGCGACTTAGAATCCCATTGCTAACAAAGTTGAGGATTTCTCCTTTGAAAAGGTGGTTGTGGATCTGAGGAGAAACGAGGTCATAAATGAGAGGTAACGGCCTGTCCCTCCTGCTTCTCTCTTGTTGCAGATGGCAGAAGGAACAGCGGTCTCTGCCCCGGCTCCCTCTGCTCCTGGAGAAGGAGCCAAAAAGGAGCAAAAGGAGCAAGATGAGCACAAGCCTGCAGCTGTGCCCGATCGATCCAAGACAGTAAGTGCCAATTGTGGGTGGTGCTGTCTTTAGTGCAAGGCAGAGCTGCAAGTTTCTGACCAGCCAGCACTTGCATGTTTCTTGCTGAGGATGCCAAGTGCTGCAATCCTGTGGGATGTAGCCATTTCCTGCAGGCAGTGGCCTCCAGCTAGAAATTGGCCTTTGACCTGTCACTTTGAGGCACTGAAGGTCTGGGGACTCTGGCTGAGCTTCTGGCTGCTCGGCTCAGGGAAGGTCGATCTCTGGGCTTCTGCAGCATCATGGCCAAGGGCACACGTGGCAGTGCTGCAGGTGGCAGGGCTTTTTTTGTCTGTTTTCCCTTTGTGGAAAGGTGTGTTTGGTTTGTGGAAGTGTTCTGCAGTCTTCTGGAGCACTTCTTCACTTGTACAGTCTCTTTTGGCTTTTTCTAAGCTGGAAGAAGATGATTGTGTTTTCCAGGAATCTGTGAGGCCCCATTCTTTTCCAAGCTGTCTGTATTCCTTGTTAATCTGTTCTTTCCCTTTCTTCACAGTCAGTCACTCTTGTCTGAGAGGGATAAGCTGTTGTCTCTGACTGCTATATTCTGTTTGACTTGAGGTGCATGTGTTGATATCTCACCAGGCAGCCTCCAAAGACCTCCAAGGACACACTGGCCGTGAAGATCACCAAATTTGTCCTGGACCACTGGAACTTCCCCCTCCTCGAAAAGTGCTGCAGTTTCAGCACATCTGCACGGGCTCTGGTCCCAATCCTCGCTCTGCAGCAGCATTACTTAAAGGAACCTATGATGTGGAACCTGTGAACTCGATCTCAGCCTTTGGTGATCTCCTTCTTCTCAGCTCCTTCATCTCCCTCCACGTGGCTTCTGAGAACCAGGAGACTGAGGAGCAGTACCTGCGTATGCTCCGTACGTCTGGTGTATTTCTTGTCTGAGGGTCAGTGGATTGTGTGCAGGTGTCAGCAGAGCTGTACCAAAAGTTCCTCCTGAGTTTGGTGTCACAGGGCCATTTAGGACTCCCCAGAGGAAGTGCTGTGCTCCGAGGCAGCGAGAGAGAGAGCTCTGGGTGCTCCAGCTGCCTCTGAAGGTAGCTGGGACTGGCCAGGGTTTGCCTGAGCTTCCCTCTCGGCTAAAGGCTGAAGCAGGGATTTTTCTTGCATCAGCAGAAGGCTAGGCAAGTTCTGCATGCTAGTGGCCAAACCAAAGAGAATTTTTAGCTTCCTAAATTCCCCTTAGACTCCTGACTTCCAACCAGTCATCAGAGCAAAAATCTTCACAGAAATTTACTGGTTTTGGAGTTTTGTCTTTTTGGTTGGGGATTTTTTTTTAGGGGGCTGGTGGTTTGGAGCTTTTTGCTTTTTCCCTCTTTATTTTTTTATGGGGTTGTTTTTTTGGTTTTCTTTTTGCTGGGTTTTTTGGTTTTGTTTGTTTGTTTGTAGGGGTTTTTGTTGGTGGAGTTGGTTTATCTCCATCCTGAAGGAGCCCTTCTGCCCCACATGTCTTATTGATGCCATTTTTATGACATTTTTACGTTGCCACTACTACATATACAGTTTCTTTTCATGAGAATGCTATATTTTTGTCAATAAAAACTACTGTGAAAGAATATCAGGTTACAGGAGAAATAGAGAGCAGGAGGTGTTTCCCGTGTGCCCCCAAAGAAAAAAACAGATACTTTTGTAGCAATCTGTATTTCATATCCTAGTTTTATGCTTCTATAGATGTGTCCAAGAGAAACACATCGAAGTGGCGCGATCAGATAAATCTGTACTGCAGGCATTTCTCAGGAGACAGCCTCCAGCCCATCCATGGTATATTCCTCAGATCCATGGCACTTTGTCGTACCTTCCCCACTCTTTCCCATGACTCTTAGAATCCTACCCATTGGCCCGAGCCCTGCTCAGATCCGTCTCTAGGAAAACACATCAAGTCCTCTGGGATTCTGCAGCACAGCCCAATGAATCTGCTTCTTGCCCGTAACAGCTGCCAGTGCTGAACTCTCAGATAAGACCTGGTGGGGCTGAGAGCAGAGCCCAGTGGATTCTGTGTCTACCATCACCTGTTGGGACAAAAAGGGCATTGATCTGCACCTCGGTGTGTCTGATCTCAAAGCCCATCCTGTTGTGGCATGAATGGGGGCAACACTTTGTACGGGGCCCAGGCTGCCTGTGGCTTCTTCCCATTGCTTGTCAGTACTCATGCTTGGGCTTTGCCAGCCTTGTTGTGGTCGCTGCCCTGTCCCTGAGGGCTGGTGGGACAGGGCTGGAGCCTTCCTTAGCCCCAAGATGGGTGTCTGTGAGCTCAACCTGCTCATGAAGGGTGAGGGTCCCGATGCTGAAAGCACTGTCGACATTGGTTATAGCATGAGCTGCTCTGGATTGCAGTTGGAAAGGCATTGTTTGGGCAATGTTTTGGCTGAAAGCTGGAGAAGATGTGCTCCTCTCCTGGGAATGCATCTCCCTGTGCTTTGTTTCCTGTCAAGAGAACTCTTCCAAGGGCTCTACACAATCAGTCTCTGTGCCAGCCATCTGCACTGCAGGGCTGCCTGTCCTGTTGATGTTGTTGCTGTTGTTGCAACTAGCTGACTGCCTCCAGACACTGGGGCTGCCTTTTGTATCTCCTGGAAGCTGGGATCTCTGCTTTAAAGTGAGCATCTTGCATTTTGTTTCCCTCAGGGAAAATGGTGAACGTGGAAAATCCCAAGATGAAATACACTGAAATGGAATATATTGGCAAGGGGTGAGTCCAGCCACACTTACTTCTACACAACCATGGGCCAGGGGTTCTTCTGGTATATCACTGGTATATCAGGAGTTCCAATGGAATATCTATCCAGTGTGAAGTCAGGTCAGCTGCAAACATGTTCAGACACTGGAGATAGATTGTCCTATCTCTTCAGTGCTGCTCAGAACTTGTGAGTGTGCTCAGAAGGCATTGTCAGAGACATCTCCATGCTGCCAAAGTCTGCCTACATCAAGGAGCAGGACCTGGAAGATCTCCTTGTCTCTCAAGTGTGGGACAGCTCTGTGTTAATTTCTTCAGTATTTTTGTATGTCTCAAAACCACACTGCCACACTAATGAATAAAGAAGAATCTTGCTTGCCTGAAAGGGCAACCTAGCCCCTCTCAAAGCTGTGAGATAACAGTTCCCAGGAGCGTTTCATTCAATCCATGGTTCTTGGAAGGAAATGCTCCATGCTCAGAATAGGAACCACAGAGTTTAGAAACTCAAACCTAAGATGAAAGAATAAATTCCCTTTAGGAGCTGAGGCAGTAAACCCCAGCGCTTCTGCAACCGGCCCAGGCACTGCCCATGCACTTGAGAGGAAAATGCATCATCTGCCTTCTGGCAGAGCCCTCCTGCATCCTGCAGGTTTTAGGCATTTACAGCAGAGATCTCCTGTGTGGGCCAGCTTTCACTCTAAGAAATAAACAGCTTCTCCTTTCTCTGCTTCTGTTTTGTTTCTAGGCATTTTGGATCTGTGGTTAGAGCACTCAACCAAGCCACAGGAGGAGAGGTAAATGTCAACATCCCCCGCAGACTCTGCTGCACTCAAGAGCATTCCTCTCTGGTGGGAGCAGCTGTGGCCGGAGCTTTGGGTCGAGCTGTGCTGAAGAGGCACAAGAAACACAGACTGGTACCAGCCTGCAAAATACATTGGAGACAGTCTTTGTCCTTCTCAGCTGCCAGAAGGAAGTCACACAGGGCAGCAGTTCATTTCAGAGAAGGATGTGCTCACTCGCTCTCAATTGCTAAAACAAAGGTGGTGCCTTAGAGCATCTCACTGCTCTTTGGGGCTACAGCTTCAGAGTCCTGAATTCTCACTTCTGGTTGCCAGCAAATACATCTGAAAGTTACTGGTAGTTCTTTAGCCGCCTGCAGTGCTGCACTTGGGAACTGCACATAGGGAGAGATCTAAGAGGCGTCCCTAGAAACTCGAAGCCCTGCCCATAGCCCAAGATGTAGGCACAGAGTATTAAGGCATGGATTACTTCTTCTGAATCCCATACAAAGCAGCAGGGAGTGGGCTCAGAGGTTTGTGGGTGATAGTTGAGACACCAGTGTCACCAAGTGTTCACGGCAAAACCTCAGTGGCCACGTGCCCTGTAACTGGCCCCCAAGGGAGTGGAGAAATGGGCTATTGCAATGTCACTTCCTAATTACTGCAATGCCTAATCACAAGGCAGTTTGGCACAGCTGAACTGTGTCATTGCAAAATCACTTGCTCCATGTGCCTTGTGGCCTTGTGCCACCAGCTTCTCAAGTTACTGATTTTCAGTGTCATTTTAGGTGGCCATAAAGAAAATAAGCCTTAAGGGGCGGCAGAGGAAGCAACTAACCGTTAATGAAATCACAATCATGAAGAAGCATAGGAGTCCCAGTGTTGTGAATTATTTAGACAGGTGAGTGGTCATGGTCTTATCCTGTGAATATGCATGTACATACTGCAAACATGAGAGGTTAAAAATCCACTTTGGTCACATCTAGAAAGTAGAGCTGTTAATTATAATGTATTAATATTTCTCTACTCATCTCCAATGGAAGAGAAGAGAGTGCATCTTGTCTGCATGAGTCTTCCCTGGCACACGTAGTTTGAAAATTATTCCAAAATTATTCAAAACCAGGATCAGCTGTATCGTACGAAGTTAATACTTTCTAAGTTCACTGCCTCCACATTCTTTTGGGATTGATTTTTTAAAGTTTCTTCAATGCTGAATGATGAACCATCCTAAAGTGGATTTCCCTTGGATTGTTGCCCCTCTTTTTCTTTGCTATGCATGCCAGGAAGACTAGGTGCTTATTTCCAGAAACACCACGCGTGACAGGCTTTTGATCTGGGCTCTTACTAAACCACACTTTTCACTTGCTGGCCATCTAAGACATCTCCTTTTTCACAGCTGTGCCTTTCTCCCTGAGACTGCACAGATTGCAAACAAAGCACAGCCAGGAGGGAATGTCTATTCCTTTTATTCTGTCCTTGTCACAAAGGGCCTTGGAAACAAGAAGCCCGGAAGCAAAAAATCAACCTAGCCATACATGTTTATCTTCACGCCCTTGTTTCTTTCCTTCAGCCACCTTCTGGGTGAGGAACTCTGGCTGGTCATGGAGTACATGGATGGAGGCGCTCTGAGCGATGTCATCAGGAAGACCTTCCTGACTGAAATCGAGATAGCAGTCATCAGTCGGGAGGTCAGCAAGCCCACCTGTGCTTCCAAGGGTTTGGGCAGGATTATCTGGGAAACAGGGGCTCAGAACAGGAGAGGTTTCATGTGCCAAACTTTGCTTCTGCGTTGCTGGTATGCTATGGGCACGTAAAAGCATCTCCAGTGAAATGCCTGGAGTGCCCCTGCACTCACTCTACTCAGTTCTTGTACTCTTATCTCCTGCTGTTGTATTCTCACTCTGCCTCTTGTGTTTGCTGTTCTCCATCTTGCCTCCACAAACTTTTGCCTGTCTTCACTGCATTCCTTACTTGTAGAAGCAAGGTGCTGGTAGCAGGATTTGAAATGAACAGCAAAGGAAAAAAAAGAGACTCATTTCTCTCAGTCCTCAGCTAAAAAGGATACTAGTGCAGCCAAAATGCTCTTTGCTTCTGAGCACATCCACTGCAGCAGCAGTCATCCTGGCTGGTTTGCAGGGGACAGTCTACAACAGCAGGTGCTGTTGCTCTTTCAAAAGCTGACATGCCTTTCCTTAGAAAGGTCCTGCTCTGCAAGTGTTGGAGCAGCAACTCTTCCTCTCAATGGCACTGTGTTCTGCCATTACTCGCCATTCCCCTGGGGAATGGGAACCTTTTAGAGTCTCTGTTTCTTTTCTGGTGTGATGAAATCACTGGGTTTTGCCCTCCTGGTTCTGTTGACTCTCTCAGTGCCTGCAAGGATTGGCTTTTCTTCACTCAAACCAAGTGATCCACAGAGATGTGAAGAGCGACAACATCCTTCTCAGAACCGACGGCTCTGTCAAGCTGGGTCAGTATATTCCTGGTCAGGTGCAGCGTTCAGGGATGTGGGGTGAGGGACTGCTTTGAGTGGCTGCCAGCTCCCCAGGAATGGTGCTGGTGGCAGTGCAGGGACCCCCCGCTCTGAGCTGATGACATGGTTGCAAGGTGCACAGAGGTATGACAAGGAACAAGCAGTCAAGAGTGGTGTTGCTCTGCGTGTGTCCATTGCAGAGGGAGGGAGCAACAAGTCTAAAGCTTCCATAGAACAAAAGCCACTGCTGAAGGCAGTATACAAAATGTGGGGATTTGGCTAAAATCCTGAGGAAACAGAGCAGGGACAGTTGTCCAGGAGATTCAACATCACATTCTCAAAGTTCTACTGGGCAATTCTTTTGCTTGGTTTCCTAATTGCACAGAATTCAAATAAAAGCAGTATTCTGCTTTCCCCTCAGCTGATTTTGGCATCTCTGTTGAGCTCAGCCCTGGGAAGAATAGACCGTCCTCGGTGGCCGGGACTCCTTGGTGGATGGCACCTGAAGTGGTGATGCGTCAACCATATGGCCCCAAAGTGGACATATGGTCTTTTGGAATTGTGGGAATCGAAATGATAGAACGGAAAGTTCCCTACTGGAGCCGAAGTCCTGCCACGGTAAGGAGCAAATACTCACTGATCCCGCTTGTCTTTCTCACCTGCCCGGTGTTCTGCATGCCATTGGACAAAATCCCATTGCCATCTGCTGGAACTACTGCCACCAAGGTCCCCTCCTTAAAATGTCCCTGCAACACATCAGCATCTGCTGTAGTTTTGGTTGCATCAGTGTGGAACTCAGGCTATACCACATGCAAACAAACCCCATGCTCAGGCAACACTTTCCTTTGGGTTGTAAGTGGTTCCAGTTCTTTGGTCTGTGTAGATGGCCACAATAAAAGGAAACAAGCATCTTAGAATTGGTGCTATACTTCCAGAAATGAAGGAAAGAAAGCCAAACCTAACAGAGTTTCTAAAAGAGTGGTTTTAGTGAGGAACTGCATCCCCTGTGCAGTTTCTGCCCACTGAGAAACATGCCTGGAACCTGGACATGAGGCTGCAAAGGCCACAGAGTCTCTTCTGCTTCTTGTGCGGTGTTGCTGAAACACTTAGTGACTGTGTTTCTCTCATAGCCCAAGCCATCTTCTCCACATCACCAAGCTGGAGCCTGGTGAGAGGGAGAGCCTGCCAAAACCTCCTGTTTGTTTCCTGGCATTTTCTGGGATGGGCCTTCCATTCATGCATTGACTTGTGTAGCTAAATGAGCAGAGGGTGTCCGCAGGGATGGCACCTCTCCATCTTCGGAGCAGGAAAAGTTTTTCTGTTGCTGCGTAAGGGAAGCTGAAATTTTCAGGCTGCTGAGAGACAGAGCTGCAGGTGGCTCCTGTGTGCCCAAGCAGGCATTTTCATCCCCATACATTTGTGCATGCACCTTAATGTGTCTGTGTTGAATATGAGATTATAAATGTTTGTTTCCTTACCTGGGGATTAACTGATGGATTTCCTTCCTCTTCTTCCAATTACCATTGTTTTCAAGAACAGGGCAAAAAACTTGATGAGTCTTGTTGTATGGCAACTGGGCTGAAGGGACCCACAAGCACTGCAGAGATGCCTTTCATGTCCTAATCCTTGGAAAGAGTTAACATAGCAAAGTCCCCCTTCCAAAAAGGCTGCCAAGCTGGTGTGAATCCTCAGAGAAGCAAATGTGATTTTGCTGATGTAGTTCCCAACTAACTAGGTCAGTCAATGAAATTGGCTGCCAAGGCAAGATCTGTGGGATGGTGGAAAAGCTGTGGCTGCATCAGAGTTTGTTTTTTTGTTGGTAAAGGAAAGTCATCTCTGGGTCTCTGCCAGGGCAGAAACTGCCACTGAAGAAGAGAGGTTAAACAATGGGTTCTGGGACAGCAGTTACAGATGGGAAAGAAGCAGGTGGAGCCTTGTGTTTCCTGTTTCTCCAGACTAAATTCCTGATAGCCACAGCAGGGACGCCACAGCTGCGGCAGCCCAAGCTCCTCTCGGCTTGGCTGCGTGACTTCCTGAGCTGCTGCCTGCAGAGAGACGAGGAGCGGCGCTGGTCTGCCAACGAGCTGCTGCAGGTAAAATGCCAAAGGGCTGAGGTGAAACAGTGTGCAAGGGATGGGCTCCTCCTCCACCAACGTCCGAGGCATCAGATGAGCCCCCTTCCTCCTCACCTCCACTCTTGGTGCTCTTCAAATGAAAATGCTGAGGAGTGCTAGACTGGGCTGGGCTGGCAGGGCTCTGTAATGTCTTTTGGTCCAAGTGTCCTGCAATGAGCAGGGACATCTTTAGAGACATCAGGTTGCTCAGAGCCCTGTCCCACCTGACCTGGAATGGTTCCAGGGATGGGGTACCTACAAGCTCTTGGGACAGCCTGTGCCAGGGTGGCACCCTGCTCTGAGTAAACAAGGTCTTCCTTAGACCTACTCTAATTAGATCCCCTTTGTGTTTGAAACTATTTGCCCACATTCTATTGTAACTGGCCCTGTTAAAAACGGTGTCCCCCACTTTCTTCAAAGCCACTCTGAAATCTTGCAAAGTCGCAATAAAGTCTCCCTGAGGCCCGTTCTTCACAAAACTGAATACTTCCACCTCTCTCTGCAGAAGATAGGACAGGTGTTCTATTTTCTGACTCTTTTTGTTGCCCTGTTTTTTAATTTGGCGGTGTATTCTGTTTTACCTAACAGCAAAAGAATTGACGTAGAGCATTGTAGAGAGACATGAAATGGTGGTGGAGGAAGCCAAGGCTGCCAGTCCTGGCAGAGCACTCTGGAGAGATTTGGCTGTGGGCAGGAGGGACTGTGAGGGACTCACTCTGAGCCTCTGAGGGGCCCTGGTTTGTGCCCCCCACCCCACCCTTAGAGGTTTCTGGCACACAAACAGGGACAGCTGAGAGGGATTTGTCCCAGCCCCGTCTGCTGCCTGGCACGCTCAGCCAGAGGGGAACTGGCCCAGGCTGACTGCCAGGTTGTGTGGCAGAGAGGGAACTGCAGGACCCAGCACCACTCGGCTGGCCCTGCTGGGAAGGAAGGTGCCATGCAGCACAGGAGGGGCAGGGCATGGAAAGGCAGACACTGCTCTGTGTGCCTGTGGAAATTAGCACAAGACAGGGACCTATGGGAGTCATTGGAGCTTCTTGAAAGGAAGAAACCCCAGGGACAGAAAGCACCATTTCTAGAGCACTGGCAGGGCAAAAACCCCAGCAAGATGGAGAAACCAGAATAAATGGATGAGTGGGATTCTGGGCCGGGTTTGCCTGTGATGGCAAGGTCCTGCACATGACAATTGAGGAGCAGATGGTCGCATTGTTTTCCTTTCTGGGTCTTTCTAGGAACTAGAGGAATCCTGATGGAGTATGTGAGGCACTGAGCTTGGAAGGTCATGGTTCACTGTTCTTTGTTGTTTTTTTTTTCCTTTGGACAGCATCCATTTGTAACATCAGCCAAGCCAGTGTCCATCCTGGCACCATTCATCACCGTTCTCAAGAGGATGCAGCAGAGAAGAATGTAACAACCAAGTCAAGATGTCATCACCACAAGCAATTTTGAGGATTGGAGGATTATAGGAGGAGGATTGTTGATAAGGTTTTATAGAATAGGATTGTAGAGGAGGATTGTAGAGTAGGATTGTTGAAGAGTTTTGTGCAATAGGATTGTAGAGTAAGATTGTTGAAGAGTTTTGTGGAATAGGATTGTAGAGGAGCATTGTGGAGTAGGATTGTTGAAGAGTTTTGTAGAATAGGACTGTAGAGTAGGATTGTTGAAGAGTTTTGTGGAATAGGATTGTAGAATATGATTGTGACGTAGGATTGGTAGAGTAGGATTGTTGAAGAGTTTTGTAGAATAAGATTGTAAACAAGGATTTTCATTAAATAAAGTTTCTGAAAAATAAACTCACTTGGAAGTCTGTCCTCTTTCTGACCCCTTCAGAAAAGTCAACATTTCCTTCTGAATTACCAGCTGGTTTTTATGGGTGTTAAGTCACACTTATGGCTTCTGTTGTATGGTTTTTAAGTAGGGGAAGGCTCTTCTTCATTCATCCTTTCCAGACCACACTGTCTTGGGAATATGGCCAACTAGGCAGCTTTTGGCCAGCTGTAGTATTTCTAGTTGAGGCAGAAAGGGCAATGGCATTTGCAGGAAAAAGCAAAGGGCAAGTGGTGCAGCCAAAATATCCTGTGCAGATGCAGGCCTTCAGCTGTGACTCAAGAGCATTTTTGTGCCTGCCACTTGGATTTGTATCGTGAAGGGCAATGTCTTTGGCTGGAGGAGAGCCTCGCTCAGCGGAGAAAGCAGAAAGATCAGAGAGGTGCTCTGAAAGGTCTCCTGCGGTGCAGAGCTGTCAGCGAGTGTGAGCTGAGAGCGGGCCCGGCCCTGCCTGGTGTGGAGCCGCAGCAGAGCCCTGGCAGAGCCCGGAGCAGCCTGAGCCTCGGCAGGGCCAGGCTGCAAGGAGGCCCTGGTAGCTGCAGGAGGCACAGCCCGGCCCTGCGTGCCTCTTGCTGGCAGCGGGCGCATCCTCCGCTCTCAGAGCCCAAGCGCAGCCGGCTGCTCCCGAGGGCAAGCGGAGCCCTGCTGGGCACAGCCCAGCCTGGAGGCATTGGCCCTCTGGAGTCTGCCCGAGGAGAGAAAGGCCAAGGGCAGCCGAGGCCCGCTGGCCTGGCTCAGCATTCCCACTCTTGTGCTGCTGCCCTGCGACTCCTGGCAAAGGTCAGCAGTGTGTGCAGCACCCTGGGCACCGGGGCAGGGAGCCGGGCTGCTCGGCAGGCTGGAGCACAGGGCAGCGTCCTTCGGGCACGGCACTTGTGCCAGGGGAGCCGAGGCCAGCGGGAGGCAGCGACAGCTTGTCAGCTCACGGCTGCAGGAGCCAGTGCCTCACACAGCTCTGGGAGGCAGCGCCTGCGATCCTGCAGCTCTGCACTGAGCCACAGCAAAGCTGGGAGCTGCAGAGTGCTCTGCAGAAATATTCAGGGCCGGCAGGCCAGCCTGCTTTGTGCTCTCTGGCACACAACAAGCGCTGTGCCACACCGCAGCTCGGAGCTGCTGGGAGAGAGGTGTTAGAGATAAACTCTTAGGTACATTTAAATGGAGACAAAGTCATTAAAGCAAAAGAGAACCTTCTTCTTAGCCGACGGCTCCTCTTGAAGCCAATAGCAGGTTTCTGAATAGAGCAGGAATTGGATTAAACCTAAAAGTCTGCCACTGCTATGACTGAAATACCAATTTGCATGTTTTCTTATTTCGGAATCAAAATATGACCATGGCTTTTAATGTTGGGTTTTTTGCAGCTAAGAGTTCAGATGCAATAATCACAGAACTCAGGTCATTTGAGATTACAGAAAGGTTAAAAACTATGCATGGGAAGGTAATAACAGGAATTTCTAACTAATAACAAATGGATTGTCCTGCAGCCTTGAGGTCATATCCTTCTACCCTTCCCAAATGAAAACCTATTCACTGAAGACCCATCATCATCTCAAAACCATGTTTAAATTAATTGGACCTGTTGATTAGCCCATGTAAATTAGATCTTTCCCTTTTATTTTCACTCACAAACTCTGATTCAATGTCAAATTATCAATCTTTCAAGGAAAAAATATACCATGCAGAGTAAAACCCAGGGCAGAGGCTTCTATACATAGTGTTGCCAATCCCTGTGTGACAGCTCCTGCTAGCTTCCTACATCAGCCAGAAGGCAACTTTGCTGCAACTCAGACTTTCTTAATATTGGTGACATTTTCAAATCCAAAGACACTGCTTGTTTTCAAAGTCCTGAAAAGTGCATTCTAAGTTCATGAAAGCAAACGCAGAAGCACTGATTTGGTTTAGGAGAGAAGGTGTTTGTGCTGTTGGATAACAGCTTACATGTTGAAGTGTCGGGGGGGATTTCTATGTTTGCGCTCACCTTGTTTGAGACAATGAGCGCAGTGTCACCTGTGCATCCCTGGATATGCCTTGAAGGTGCAATGCTTAATTTTTAATCAAAGGGGAAATGTATCTAAATTTATTAGGATTACCAGTTACTTTGCAAATAGACTGATAGAAAAACTTAGTAATTTTTGTTGGAGAATGGTTGCAGGAGAGGGGTCATGGATCAATGGAACAGTTATTCATTGATACCAGTGTTTAAGACCCTAGAATCAGAATCAGCCTGTGTCTGGCCTGGGAACAAAGCTTGGGAAACAGGCTCTGTGTCTAGGCCTGGGAAACTGTACAAGGTCTCTCTAGGCCTGGGAAATAGAGCAAGTTCGGAATGAGATAATAAGGACAGGCATAGCCTCAAAGATATGCTCTGTCCTTGGAAGGCATGACTTAGCAATGAGTACTTGGCTTGGAGAACTTAGCTACAGCTGTAACCACCCGTAGGAGAAGTAAAACAAAGACCTTTGTAAACTTGACCAATGAGAGCTGATGCTGACTTTGCTTGTAGCAAACCCTATATAAACGGACAGGATTTTTGAATAAAAGAAGCTTGCTTATCAATCATACTGACTGTGCTTGTCTTCCCTCCGCCCGCGTAATCACCACTTGTCATTCTTTGTACAGAACAAGCTTTTAAACGTTTTTAACTTAATGTGAACATGATACATTCCTAACCTTCATATTGCAACATATTTTCTAATTACATGATTCTGTAAGCCCTTGTAGACCATGTGCAATTTCTACAAGAGGTCGTAATCAGCCTCTGGTGGTCGTTTTGGTTGAAGGCTCAGAAGGCTTCCTCGGGCTTCAGCTGTTTTACCTCTGTTTCTGCACATGCTCTACAAGATTGTCTGCTCAAATAGGCACTGGTGAGTCTTTTGCAGTTAGCTGCTTCTGCTAAATTTGCTGATTTCTAGAAAGTGCTTCATTCCTATCCCTGGGTACAAAGTAACTACTTCTTTCTGCACAGCTTTTAGCCTAGCTCAAGCATTATCTCATTGCCTCGGCACCTAAAAGAAGGTAGGAAGGAGGGGGCAAACCAGTGAGAGTGATTGGTCACTATCTTGTTACCCAGGTATCAATTCTTAGATTAACTAAGGGCTATTCTTGTCCATAAAGTACCACAAGGACAGAGGAAACGCATGGATTTGGAGCGCTGGGCTTGGCACCAAAGTCCTGCTCTTGAGAGGGGTGCAGGGACACAGGGAATGTCAGAGGACAGTGAGAGATGGGGACATGAGGCCATAATGGGCCAGGCATGATCCTGCACAGGATGGCAGCAAAGACACTTCCTCACCATGGCTCTGGCACTCCAGGGCACCCCAGAAAGGGCCGAGGAGTCCTATGTGTAACCAGGAGGGAAGACTGACATCACTGTGGGTCCCAGCATTCCCCAGTCCCTTGCTGGCCATTCAGTGCACACTGGGGACGCTGGGCATGTGTGGGACATGGGGATGGGGTGCACAAAGTTAAAGGGGGACCCCAAAGTGGAAGGAGTGGAAGCCAAAATCGCTGGGTGGAGATGCCCAAAAAGGAGGTGTGGTATCCCAAAATGAACGGAGGACACCAGAAAATTGGGGCAATCCCCCAAAAGGACACACAAAACTGTTCCCTCCCTCCATTACTTACCAACAAGAACTATCTACCAACTGCGATAATCACATCAGGACCATTTATTCCATAACCAGCTAAGAACAGGACTGAAGAGTAGTTTTGTAGAGTAGGATTGTAGAGTAGGATTATAGTTTAGGATTGAAAATAAAGCTTCTGAAACTTTAACTTGCCTGGAAGATTCCCTTTTCTTTCACCCTGTGAATACACTCAGCATTTCCTTCTGAGTTGTCAGCTGTCTCTTAAAGCTACAAAGTGACATTTCTTGGTGTCTTTGGTACGGTTTGAAAGTGGGGATGGCTCTTCTTCATTCATGCCCTCCAGACTACACTGCCCTTGGCATATGGGCCACTGGCCCCACTTGGCACATCTGTGGCATTCTAGATGCAGGCAGAACCAAAGCAGAAGTGGTGCAGCCACAGACATCTCTGTGATGTCGCTTCAATCCTATGAGCTCATACAGCTTTTTGTGATGTCACAATGACATCACTGTGATGCCACAGAGCTGCCTGCGATGTTGCATGGACATCCCTATGATGTCATACTGACTTCTCTGTGATTTCACACAGCTGTCTGTGATGTCACACTGACCTCTTGGTGACGTCACACAGCTCTCTGTGATGTCACATGGACATCACTGTGAAATCACACAACCTCCTGTTATGCCACACAGACATCTCTGTGATGTCACACAGCTCTCAGCGCTGTCACATCCACATTTCTGTGACGTCAGGATGACATATCTGTGATGTCACACAGCTGTCTGTGATGTCACACTGACATTTTTGATGTCACAATGACATAATTGTGATGTCACACAGCAGTCTGTGATGTAACCCTGACATCTCTGTAACATCACACAGCTCTCTGTGATGTCACACAGACATACCTGCGATGTTACACTAACATCAGAGTGATGTCAAACAGCTGTCTGTGATGTCACACTGACATTTCTGGGATGTCACACAGACATCTCTGTGATGTCACTTTGACTCCATGAGGTAAAAAATCTTTTTTTGGTGTCACAAAGTAATCTCTGTGATGTCACACAGATGTCTGTGAAATCACCCTGACATCTCTGTGATGTCACACAGCTGTCTGTGATGCCACGCAGCTCTCTGGCATGTCACAATGACAACACTTTGATGTCACACAGCTGTCTGTGATGACGTACTGACATTTCTGGGACATCACACAGCTCTCTGTGATGTCACAATGACATCTCTGTGATGTCACACAGCTCTCTCTGATGTCACAATGACATCTCTGTGACATCACACAGCTCTCTGTGATGTGACACTGACATCTCTGTGATGTCACACAGCTCTCTTTGATGTCACAATGACATATGTCTGATGTCACATCGATTTTTGTGACATCACAATGACATCACTGTGATGGCACACAGCTGCATGTGATGTCGCACAGACATCACTGTGATGTCATTTCCACCCCATGAGGCCACCCAGCTTTTTGTGGTGTCACATGGACATCCCTGTGATGTCACACAGCTGTCTGTGACGTCACACTGACATCTGTCTGATGTCACACAGATTTTTGTGATGTCACAATGACATCACTGTGGCATCACACTGCTGTCTGTGAGGTCACACAGACATCTCCCTGATGTCACACTTACATCTCTGTGATGTCACACAGACATCTCTGTGATGTCTCATAGACATCTCTCTGATGTCACTTCAACCGCATGAGGTCACACAGCTTTTTGTGGTGTCACACGGACATCTCTGTGATGTCACGCTTACATTTCTCTGACATCACACAGCTCTCTGTGATGTCACAATAACATCTCTGTGATGTCACACAGCTGTCTGTGATGTCACCCTTACATCTCTGTGACATCACACAGCTCTCAGTGATGTCCCACAGACATCTCTGGGATGTCACAATGACATCACTGTGATGTCACACAGCTGTCTGTGATGTCACACAGACATCTCTTTGAGGTCACACTGACATCTCTGTGATATCACACAGACATCTCTGTGATGTAACTTTGACCCTATGAGGTCACACAACTTTTTGTGGTTTCACACTCACATCTCTGTTGTGGGAACTTAAAATGTCTCTCAGACATTTTTAGAGGTTCCAGGCCTTGGTCAGAAGCATTCTAGACCCCAGCAGGCAGCTGGAAACAGCTGTGATTTCGAGTTTGAGCCATGGAATGAATTACCAGCTTTGAAGGTGGAACAAGCAGTCACAAAGGGTTAGATAGTATAGTAAAAGTAGTTACAAAACAGAGGGGAAAATGTTTTAGTATTGTACAGGGGGGTTTTAGCACCTGTACAGGGGGGTTTTTACTTTGTACATGGGAGTCAGAAGTTCTAAGATGGAGGAAAGTGGGCTCATCCTGTCCTTCCTCCTTCTTCTTCCTTGCCTCCATGTTCATGGTGATGTTGGCATTCACAGATTGGTTTAGAGTAGAAAAGCACTTGGTAATAGCGGTAGTAGGTATTGGGGAATAATTGTAAACATGTTATACATAATATAAAAGATAGAAGCAGCCTTGGGTGGGGGAGAGAGAAGAAGACACTGGACAGTGAGGGTGTCAGTGTGTGTGTGTGTCTCTGCCGGGGCCGCTGATCAAACAGCCGCAGCCCGCGAGCACAATCTGGTAGATAACTCGCAATAAACTGCCTTGAGGCTGAACAACAAGAGCCTGCGGAATTTTTCTTTGGAAGCACGGGTTGGAGGAGAGACTTTACCACGACACGAGACCCCAAACCAAACCCGGGCTTCTCACAGGGGATCAGAAAATTCTTTCGGGGTTTGGCTCATTCTCTCTTATTTTCTACATTACTCAGAATTCTCCCCATTTGGGTCTACTTCTGGATTAGGAGTCTCATCAGCTCCTCTGGACATTGTAGCCCTCAGTTTAGAGAAGCTGTAGACTGTATAGAGGAAGCTTACTAGATTAAATATGAGGAAAGTGGTTTCTTTAACATTCAGGGAAAACTGACCATTTTCAAAAAGGGAAATAACAGATTCAGAGAAGAAGGAAAGGAAAGGCTGGAAAGCTTCATCCCCTGTTTTCCTCTAATCAACTGGGTGTCATTTCTAATAAACCCCCAAAACATGCTATTGGAACTGGGACCTAGGGTAGGATGAAGAAACTATAAACCAAATACATCTTGGACAGACTTCAGTACTCTTGTTAACAATAGTGCAACTTCTTTATTGCTAAAGTTCAATACTAAATTCTGTAATCTTAGACTAACTAATCCTATGTTTGTAACAAATAACCATCTACTCAATCCTAACTTGAAGAATCCTAAAAACTTAATCTTCTTTTAAAATAAAACAGCCTGAGTTCATAGATGATTCCTTGCTGAAGCAGACGACTGGTGCCAGGACTCCACTTGCTGCTTGCCAAATTCAGATACTCATTGCTAAATGTGGGACAGCTTTTTGTGGAGGTACTGGCATCTGCTCTTCATCTCAGAGTAGCTGGGGCTACCCTAGGAAGAAGAAATAATAAAAAAAAAAAAAAGATTCAGTCATGTCAACATTTCTGCAGAGTTTAGAATTTCCTGACCTTTTCTTTTAAATAGCCTTAAGGCAGACTCAGAGGTTACCAAGCCAGGCCAGTCTGGTTTTATTCATGTAAAGCAGTAAAAACACTCTCAGACTGACTTTGGAGCCTTCTGGGAAGTTTGCAAACTGAGGCTGTTCTTTTACAACAAACTCTAGACAAGTCTGAAACCACAATAACAACCCAAAGCCCAGCAGCTGCTAAAGAGGGCAAAACTCATTCATGCTTAAAGCCACTGAAGGGACTCAAACCTTCTCCCTCAAATCAACAGGTGTGAGGTTTATCAAGCTCATGATACAAATCCAAGATGAAGTGGCAATGAGAATAATACTGTCACACCAAAGCTTCTGCTCTTCTGGGCCTGAAGATCTGGTTCTCTTTGGAATGACAAAAACTCATTCCACATGGGAATAAACACTTCAAACCATCCTGAGATAAATATTTACAAGCAATAAATCTTTACCAGGTTAAAATTCAGTATAAGAAGAGACAACAACAAATGCCAGGGATGCATCCCAGGCCAGATGCACCTGACTGGTGGGCAGGACAAGTTAGAAGAGAAAACTACAGATGCCTTTCAATATTTTGAGAGGTTCCTGAGAAGCAGTAGCTTGGACTACTGGCCTCTGCCCAGTGACATTAGCTAGCAAGAGCCCTAGCACAGGCCTCACTGCACTGCTCCCCTGCAGGGCCAGGCTTGCCCTCAGCCTTCCACAGAGCATCCCTGGCTGCATCCAGTGCGAGCCAGAGCCCTGCCTGCTCCAAAGGCCACAGCTGCCCCACAGCCCCAGAGCTGCAGGGGCCTGACTGCCCTTGCCAACATCACTGCTCTGAGACAAGCTGGGCGCAATTTCCAGTGTTTTATACCACACACACACACACAGACACACACAGTTCTCCCTCCCCTCCTGCACTGCAAATGCAATGAGGGGATGCAGCACCACTGCTGCAGCTGAGCCTGTGCAACTGCACTGCAGGAAGGGAGGGCCTATGCGGGCCTAACCCACCTCGGTGTTCATCTCAGCACTTCTCCCCGCCTGGCCCATCTCCTCCTTTAGCTTTCTATCCCTCTAGTTCACATTTACTATTAAATAATGTCTGTAGTAGTGACTCTGGAATAGAGTCTTTCTTGCACCTTAATTCATGCAGAGGCTTCCCTTAATCATCAAATCTTTACTCCATCATTATCCACACTGGAGTTAGGAAAAGCTGCACACTGATACCTTCATTGAGATCCAAGGGACACTACTGCTTCAGCCTCCCAAATTCTCTTCACATCTTTTTTCACATGGTAGTCTTCAGCACATGATTGCTGTCATTTTAGAACTTCTTAAACCCAAAAGCTGCAGGGGAAATGGAGACGACATTAGGAGACAGGTAAGAAGTAGAATGGGATGTCAAAGCCAGCACCCAGGAAGAAGAGCGGCCACCAGGTGCTGGCTGGAGGTAACTGAGCTACTGCTCAATCCTCTGCTTCTTGCTCATCACAGGTCTGGTCAAGACAGAACCCCGTTTCTACAACAATAACAAAACAATTCATTACTCTCTGACCCAGATCAGGTTTTGCTCCATTCTAAAAAAGCAGGATTTGTGAACTAGCAATGGTTGAAAACACATGTTTTTCTTTAAAATAAAAATAGCTGTCGAATATTGGAAGACCTCCAGGTAAATATCTGCTCTATTGCATTCCTAGTTTCTCATCTTAGGACTTAGCAAGTCCTTCTCCAGGTCTACTGTTAAAAGGCTTTGGGAGGTAGCTCCCACTCCCTTCAGCATCTCCAGCAAAGCCTCCCTTAAAGGGGATGTCCTGTAAGTTTTATCTAGGTCCCAATTTCTGCTTGCACACACCAGGAAAATACTCAGCTTTTGTTGTCAAACTCCCACATGAGTTAATGAAGAGGCACCTGGCTGTTATAGAGTTTTATGTGTTAAAAATGAGATTAGTGCTTTGCTATTAGAATACAGGAGTGCAGGGTGTGATGACTGCTTGTGAATTCTCATCAGGATGAACAAAGACAGCAGACACATGTCAGGAAACTCTTGTGCTTTTAGGTATAGTAGTCTAAAATCCAGCAGGCTACCTGCTGCGCAGACTCAAAAGCTGTTGGCGAACAAACCCTTAAATTTGCACAAGAGAGTTTCACAAGTGCTTACCAATAAGCCCTCACTGCTGCTCAGTGCCCTTCAATCATCTCTCAGCTCCTCCCAAGGACCTTCTCAAAGCTGCTGACTCACAAGCCACAGCACATGGCCACAAGCTCCCCACACCCACTGCAAACTTCTGAACTGAGCATGGAGTAGAACAGGACAGCCGTGTGTGCCCAGGCAGAGTGAGGGAGGAGCGAAACAGAGACAGAGGAGGGACTGAGGGAATATCACCATTCTGTAGATCCTGTGTTGGTGCAGCCACGTGGATAGTGCAGGGCTGGAGTCAGCAATGAGGGTGACAGAGAGACAGAGGGACAAGAGGGCGAGAGGACCCCATCTGCCCGGCCCTGGGCAGCCTCTTATGTACAGGAGATTTTTCCTGCAGAGCCAGCCTTTTGAGGCCTCCTCCAGGGAATGAGTTGAGGTGGGGACTGAGCTCAAGTCTTCAGGCAGAGGAGAAATTTGGCTCAGGACAGTGCTGCTCCACCCCTGCAGGATCCTCTCTTCTCACCACAGCATTTCTGTCACAGCACTTGGAATGTCTGAGGCAAAACATGCTTAGGCCTGCTCTTGCACATTCACATCACAGCTTTTATACCACCAGCAAGTCTGCTGAAACTTTACACAGAGTACAGAATATTAAAAATGCACAAAATACCTGAGCAGGTCTTGCTGGAGCGTTTCTCTCCGAAGGCCCTGGAGATGTTGCTTGGCTGCTGCTGGTGGGGCTCTGAGATGGAGCTGTTTTTCTGTAAGGATGGTCCAATATTTCAAGTTACAAGGCCTAAATATCAACTGTCATAGTCCTTTCCTTGCAGAGCTTCAGTGCCAGGACTCAAGGAAACAGCATGAAGATGAGTTGAAGGAGCTTTAGGCAGGATATCAGGAAAACATGCGTGCCCCAGAGGGTGCTTGAGCACTGCAGCAGGCTCCCCAGGCCAGTGGTCACTGCAGCAAGGCTTCAGGAAGGGTTTGGACAGCACTCTTGGGCACCTGGTGTGATTCTGTGCAGGGCCAGGATCCTGGCAGGTCCCTGCTACCTCACATATTCTAAGAACCTAGGCTTCATTTCCCAGGGCTTTCTTCTAAAAAGGCTCTTTTCCTTCCCCAATAGACTGAGCTTACCTAGAAAGTATTAACTTCAACTTCGCTCTATCGTTTTTACTGTAACCAGGCCAATCAGTCTGAAGGGTTTGAAACAGATGTTCCTTCAGACTGAAGGAATTATCCTTTGCATTCAGGTCAGCAACCTACAAGCACACATTTCAGAAAAGAAATGTTCATTACATCTATGTGCAAACTACAGAAATCTAAAAGGGCTACTTCAGTTGGGATGGCAAAACATGGCTCTCATGGTATTGTGAATGTCCTCAGGGTGAAAAATCCCTGCCACTGCCCTGGGCAAACACAGCAACAAACGTCACAGCTTCAGGGAATCAGTTCCTTAAAGTCACTGTAGGATCAACTAAAAGTGTGTCCATGTTGAATTTGAGTCCTTTGACTAGGTTCCAAAATGCTTTTTCCTAGCTAAAGTGGAAATATTCCTATCTGATATAATAATGCTTGCATTATTCAGGAAAATGCTATGCAGATGGGGAATATTTAAAAAGGAAGGAAGGATCTCCTGCATCTTTCAATGGGTGTGCATTTTATGAAAGCCTATGAGAAAGAAATCCCAGTGGAACTTTACTCAAAGGACTATTGGCAAAGTCTCTAATTTCAACTGGTGAGGAAGTAGTAAATTATGAATAGTAGAATAGCATGATGGAAGAAGCACTGGCACAAGTTCCACCATCTCACCTCCTGAAGGATTTTTCCAAGGGAATCCTTGTCCTTTTGCCGGACTCCATCTCTCTGCAGCCGAGCAAGTAACTCTGGCTCCTTGTAATCCCTCAAAGAAGTAAATGAATCACCCTGTCCCTGTAGGGCCGGCTGTAAACAGCAGTGCAACCGCTCCAGTCAATGTCTGCAAGTCTCACAGTCATCATCCTCCTCTTCTCAGGCACAGGAGCTGAATTGCTTTGTTGGGCTCCTCTGAACTCTGCTTTTTCTCCTAAAGTGAGGGAAAACCAGAAACAAATAGTTCAAATGGGAGGTTTGGAGAAGGAAAGGAAGTTGATTCAAAAGGATGTACCAAGACTTTTGAGCCTCTGTTCAGTATTTACAGATCTGCAAGAATCTACACAGTGAAGCATTAAACAGAAACAGTCATTAAAAGCTGGTAAAGGAGTGATACTGAATGGGAAGTTTTTATGAAAAATTAAGCTTATCTTACAACCCAGGACATTATCCACCCTTATTCTATTTCCATCTGCACACCATGAAATCTTACACCCAGTTCTCACTTAAGACCAAGTTTCCCTGTGGTACACACCGGGTCTCCCCATCTTTCTATACTATGTATAGAAGCCTCTGCCCTGGGTTTTACTCTGCATGGTATATTTTTTCCTTGAAAGATTGATAATTTGACATTGAATCAGAGTTTGTGAGTGAAAATAAAAGGGAAAGATCTAATTTACATGGGCTAATCAACAGGTCCAATTAATTTAAACATGGTTTTGAGATGATGATGGGTCTTCAGTGAATAGGTTTTCATTTGGGAAGGGTAGAAGGATATGACCTCAAGGCTGCAGGACAATCCATTTGTTATTAGTTAGAAATTCCTGTTATTACCTTCCCATGCATAGTTTTTAACCTTTCTGTAATCTCAAATGACCTGAGTTCTGTGATTATTGCATCTGAACTCTTAGCTGCAAAAAACCCAACATTAAAAGCCATGGTCATATTTTGATTCCGAAATAAGAAAACATGCAAATTGGTATTTCAGTCATAGCAGTGGCAGACTTTTAGGTTTAATCCAATTCCTGCTCTATTCAGAAACCTGCTATTGGCTTCAAGAGGAGCCGTCGGCTAAGAAGAAGGTTCTCTTTTGCTTTAATGACTTTGTCTCCATTTAAATGTACCTAAGAGTTTATCTCTAACACCTCTCTCCCAGCAGCTCCGAGCTGCGGTGTGGCACAGCGCTTGCTGTGTGCCAGAGAGCACAAAGCAGGCTGGCCTGCCGGCCCTGAATATTTCTGCAGAGCACTCTGCAGCTCCCAGCTTTGCTGTGGCTCAGTGCAGAGCTGCAGGATCGCAGGCGCTGCCTCCCAGAGCTGTGTGAGGCACTGGCTCCTGCAGCCGTGAGCTGACAAGCTGTCGCTGCCTCCCGCTGGCCTCGGGTCCCCTGGCACAAGTGCCGTGCCCGAAGGACGCTGCCCTGTGCTCCAGCCTGCCGAGCAGCCCGGCTCCCTGCCCCGGTGCCCAGGGTGCTGCACACACTGCTGACCTTTGCCAGGAGTCGCAGGGCAGCGGCACAAGAGTGGGAATGCTGAGCCAGGCCAGCGGGCCTCGGCTGCCCTTGGCCTTTCTCTCCTCGGGCAGACTCCAGAGGGCCAATGCCTCCAGGCTGGGCTGTGCCCAGCAGGGCTCCGCTTGCCCTCGGGAGCAGCCGGCTGCGCTTGGGCTCTGAGAGCGGAGGATGCGCCCGCTGCCAGCAAGAGGCACGCAGGGCCGGGCTGTGCCTCCTGCAGCTACCAGGGCCTCCTTGCAGCCTGGCCCTGCCGAGGCTCAGGCTGCTCCGGGCTCTGCCAGGGCTCTGCTGCGGCTCCACGCCGGGCAGGGCCGGGCCCGCTCTCAGCTCACACTCGCTGACAGCTCTGCACCGCCGGAGACCTTTCAGAGCACCTCTCTGATCTTTCTGCTTTCTCCGCTGAGCGAGGCTCTCCTCCAGCCAAAGACATTGCCCTTCACGATACAAATCCAAGTGGCAGGCACAAAAATGCTCTTGAGTCACAGCTGAAGGCCTGCATCTGCACAGGATATTTTGGCTGCACCACTTGCCCTTTGCTTTTTCCTGCAAATGCCATTGCCATTTCTGCCTCAACTAGAAATACTACAGCTGGCCAAAAGCTGCCTAGTTGGCCATATTCCCAAGACAGCGTGGTCTGGAAAGGATGAATGAAGAAGAGCCTTCCCCTACTTAAAAACCATACAAAAGAAGCCATAAGTGTGACTTAACACCCATAAAAACCAGCTGGTAATTCAGAAGAAAATGTTGACTTTTCTGAAGGGGTCAGAAAGAGGACAGTCTTCCAAGTGAGTTTATTTTTCAGAAACTTTATTTAATGAAAATCCTTGTTTACAATCTTATTCTACAAAACTTTTCAACAATCCTACTCTACAATCCTATGTCACAATCATATTCTACAATCCTATTCTACAAAACTCTTCAACAATCCTACTCCACAATGCTCCTCTACAATCCTATTCCACAAAACTCTTCAACAATCCTACTCTACAGTCCTATTCCCCAAAACTCTTCAACAATCCTACTCTACAATCGTCCTCTACAATCCTATTCTATAAAACCTTATCAACAATCCTCCTCCTATAATCCTCCAATCCTCAAAATTGCTTGTGGTGATGACATCTTGACTTGGTTGTTACATTCTTCTCTGCTGCATCCTCTTGAGGACAGTGATGAGTGGTGCCAGGATGGACACTGGCCTGGCTGATGTTACCAATGGATGCTGTCTAAAGGGAAAAAAAAACAACAAAGAACAGTGAACCATGACCTTCCAAGCTCAGTGCCTCACATACTCCATCAGGATTCCTCTAGTTCCTAGAAAGACCCAGAAAGGAAAACAATGCGACCATCTGCTCCTCAATTGTCATGTGCAGGACCTTGCCATCACAGGCAAACCCAGCCCAGAATCCCACTTATCCATTTATTCTGGTTTCTCCATCTTGCTGGGGTTTTTGCCCTGCCAGTGCTCTAGAAATGGTGCTTTCTGTCCCTGGGGTTTCTTCCTTTCAAGAAGCTCCAATGACTCCCATAGGTCCCTGTCTTGTGCTAATTTCCACAGGCACACAGAGCAGTGTCTGCCTTTCCATGCCCTGCCCCTCCTGTGCTGCATGGCACCTTCCTTCCCAGCAGGGCCAGCCGAGTGGTGCTGGGTCCTGCAGTTCCCTCTCTGCCACACAACCTGGCAGTCAGCCTGGGCCAGTTCTCCTCTGCCTGAGCGTGCCAGGCAGCAGACGGGGCTGGGACAAATCCCTCTCAGCTGTCCCTGTTTGTGTGCCAGAAACCTTTAAGGGTGGGGTGGGGGGCACAAGCCAGGGCCCCTCAGAGGCTCACAGTGAGCCCCTCACAGCCCCTCCTGCCCACAGCCAAATCTCTCCAGAGCACAGGAGAAATGTCAAGTATGGCTGAAGGCCAAAATGGCAGGTTCCTGAACTATGGGCTACTTGCTACTTCTACATGCCACTTCATTGTGCTACTTGCTGCTCAACTTCCTTCTACTTCCTATAAGCTACTTCTCTTTTGTGGTTCCCCCACTGATGCAACCAAAACTATAGCAGATGCTGCTGTGCTGCAGGGACATTTTTAGAAGGGGACCTTGGTGGAAATGGTGCCAGGAAATGGCAATGGGATTTTGTCCAATGGCACACAGGACATGGGACAGGAGAGAAAGACAGCAGGATCAGGGAGTATTTGCACCTTACTGAGACAGGAGTTTCATTCCAGTAAGGAACTTCCTGATCCATGTCCACTTTGGGGCCCTAGGGTTGACCTGTCAGCACTTCAGGCGGCATCCACCCACAAGTGCCGGCCACTGCGCTCCATGTACTCTGCTCAGGGGTGAGCTGAGCAAAGAGGCCAAAATCAGCTGAGGAGAATAAAAAAATTCTGTGCAATTAGGAAACCAATCAAAAGAATTCCACATTCTAAATGAAACAAACCAGTTTTTTACACTGTCCCCAGCAGTGGATTTGATTCCCTGGAAGCTTTAGGTTGTAGCTCCCTCCCTCTGGAAGGGATACACACACAATAATGCCCGTGTGGACTGCTTGTTCCTTGTGACAGCTCTGTGTGCATTGCAACTCTGCCCTCAGCTCACAGTAGGTGCGGCGGCTCCCTGCCACGACCTCGGGCAGGTGGGATGAGCCGGCTGGCACTGCCCGTGTGAGGCCGGGTGGCCACCACGAGAGAGGCACCCCAGGGGAACAGCATCTGCCAGCCTGGTGGTGCTGAGTGCTGCGGCGTGGGTTACGCAGCTTTGGTAGCTCCACACGCTGAGAGGAGGTGAAGGGATGAGAGAAGGACACTTGTATGCCAGCCCAAAGAGTCTTTATTTTCCCCAGGCGGGGCAAGAACAAAGGTGCTCTCTGAGTGGGTGCAGGAACAAATGCCAAAGAAATCAAAGATTACAGCAACTCAAATAGGGGCTGGGTGGACATGGGTGCAAATCTGTCTCACCCAATGGAGGTAAACCAGAGAGGGATGAAACCAATTACAGCAACCTATGATAACATAGCACGGTTAGGCACCAAGTCAGGGGACAAATAGAAAAACTGACCTGGGGTGATTGATACAGAACTTTCTTGAAGAAACTCAGGGTGGTTGCAGGATTCACAACCAAAAGAGTATGAACAAACTCTGATTGATGCAACCAAAAAAGGAGAAAGCAGGGAGAAGTGAGAAGATTGACAGATAACTGGGGACCCAAGTGGTGGGAACTTTTGGGCCAAACAACTTGGATCAAACCAACCATGAGGGGACAAACCGGGGAACATAAATGATAACTAACATTAATAAAACCAACTGACTAAATCAAACCACACCGCAACAAGTAGGGGTCCCTGCACTGCCACCAGCACCACTTTGCAGGAACTGGCAGTTACTCAAAAGCAGCCCCATGGACCACATGCCTGGAATGCTGGGCCAGATTGAGAATATACTGACCCAGCTTCAAAGAGGTGTTGGTTATGAGAAGGATGTGCCAGCTTTTGACATCCCTGCGGATTACTTAGCTTGAGTGAAGGATATCCAGTCCTCACAGGAACTGAGAGAGAAAACACTAACAGGAGGGTGTCACATTACTCTTCTGGAGCAAACACTATTTTGCATTTGCCCTATTGTCCTTTTCAGTTGAGGACTGTCAGAAATGAGTCTCTTATTCCTTTGCTGTTAGTTTCAAATCCTGCCACCAGCAGGATTGCTTTACAGGCAAGGAATGGGGTGCAGGCAGGCTCCAGGCAAACGCTTCGAGAAGCAAGGTGGGGAACAGTAAATACAAATGCAAGAAACAGAGCCAGGATACAACAGCAGGAAGTAAGAGTACAAGAACAGAGCACAGTGAGTGCAGGCACCCTGCCACGCAATTCACTTGAAATGCTCTTGCTTCCTCATAGCATTCCAGCAATACAGAAACAAAGTCCAGCACATGGAATCGCTCCTGTTCTGAAGCCCTGTTTCCCAGACAATCCTACCCAAGTCCTCGGAAGCACAGATGGGATCCCTAAGGTCCAGACTGGCAGCTGCAATGTCATCTTCAGATCTGTGAGTTTCATTAGTCACAGCTCTCCGAGTGCCTCTGTCCATGTACTCCATCAGCAGCCAGAACTCCTTGCCCACAAGGTGGCTGAAAGGAGGCAGTAAGGGCATGGAGATGAATGTGCAATACTACGTTGCTGTTTGGAAAAGACAGTGGTTGATTCTTGTTTCCAGGTTCCTTTTTAACAAGGACAGAAAGGGGGAATTACTTTATTTTGGCACCTACTAGTTTGTATCCATGTTCACTACTTTGCTCAAAGGCATAGGCTAAGCATTCCTAAAATAGTTTTACACATTTAAATCATTCCCACAAAATTATTTGCATTAGAATAGAGGTCTCTTTCAAAGTAATTTTGGGAACATCCCATGCTTCAGATTATCCTTTGATGGTCAAGAGCCCCCTAAAACCAATTTCTTCCCCTTAACGACATTGCAGCTATCTTCTCAGCAGGCCCACTCTAAATCTCAAGACTAAGATACCCACTTGCACACATCAATCATTTGTATGAGGAAATACAGGACCCAGAGCTGTCTGTTAAAGCATAAGGAATTCTCAATTGCTTACTTTCAAACATTTTCCCAACATTTTCCACTCACTCGTTCCGGCACACATTCCCTCCCTGTTCCATACCCCTTGCAGAGCCCTGCACGACTATCCATGGGCAGCAGGGAAGGGGGCAGTCACACAGGAGACACTGCGCCCACTGGGCTGGGCAGCAGCCAAAACCCCCTTGAGTCACAGCTGCAGGTCTGTATCTGCACAGGATGCTCTGGCTGCCGCATTCCTCATGGATTTTGGCTGGAAATGCAATTGCACTTTCTGCCTCAGGTAGAAGTACCACAGCTGTGCAAACAACAGCCAGTGGCTGTATTCCAAAGGCACTGCAGTGTGGAGGGAGTGATGCCTTAAAGACTGAGAAATGAAACAACACACTTTCCAGGCAATTTAAGTATAGCAGGTAAGATCAAATCTGGTCTTTAACTGGAAGCCTCCAGGAACAGATACAGAAAAATGCCCACCCCCCATAGGGCCAGTCAATGTGGTTTTACAAGTTTGGGAAGTTAGCATACTTGACAAGAATTCCCAATTAGAAGCCAAGTAAAGGGGAAATTCCCCCACTTTGTTTCCACCTCTTCTGGGGCCCCTCTTTCTTTGTGACTAGCTGTACTAGCTGTTCTGGCTACAGGTAGTTTATGGGAAAGTGTAGTGAAGTGCAGTTCTCAATGTCTTGAAAACCTGTTTGAACTTTGGTTCCCCAAGGAGGCAAGATAGGATAGGAGCCAATGGAAGGTGTTTTGTCTTTCTGCCTATCAGGTGAGGAAAAGTACTGAAGTTACCTAGGAACTAGATAGCTATACAACAATAGTCTACAGAGCCATGAATATCTATGAAGAAAATATAAAAGCAAAAATAATTTTGGCATCAGAAGGAGACCCTTCCCCAATTCCTAACCGTGCCAAAACCACCACAAATGGGACTTTCCATCTTGTAAAAACAATGGATAATTCCAAAAGTTAATGTTGAGCTTATTCACAGGGTGACAAGGAAGGGAACCTTCCAATGGAGTTGAGGTTTGAAAGAGTTTTTATTCTGAGTCCCACTCATGGCTTGAACTGGAGCGAGCCATCCTGAAATGGTCATCACCACCTCCTGAACTCCTTCATTGCATCACTGCAATGATCAGAGTTGCCCATCTGGAGAGAGGCTTGACTGCCTTCAAATACTGATACAGCCCAAAGGGAAAGCAACAACAGCAACAGAACCATTGCTTTGCAAACTCAGTGCCTCACAGGACCAAGAGAGATTCCCTGGTTTCCAGAAATACACAGAAACAGGACTGACAGGACCTTCTGCACTTCTGCCTTCATGTACAGGACCTTGCTGTCGCAGGCCAGTATGGCCCATAATCCCATTAATCTGTTCATCAAGGTATCTTCAGCATGACTTGAGTTTCCCAAATCTTCTACAAAGCAGAAGGGAACCAGACAGGTACCTTTGCTAATGAAGGATTTCATGAAAGCAGGTGAATGAGAGCATTGCATTATAAAACTTCACATTCAAAAGTACACGAGTGCAGTTAGAATAAAACATATGAAACTAGGGAAACATCAGGATAGGATAAAAATAAACTACTTGACAGGAAGTGATGGTGATGTATGAAAAAAAAAACATTTCCGATGCATGGGCATGTATTTATAAGCTAAAACAGAAAAAGAACAGCAGAAATAATGAGGAATGAAGATTTTTAAATTGCACTGGGCAGAAGAGATACATGGGCAACCACTGTAAATACATCTGAGAGATTCAGCTTGGAGTTGTATTAGAGTGGAATACATTCACTGAAGATCTCTGGTGCACAAGTGCAAAGAATGAGGAAAAAAGGAGAAAAGTTTAATTTCTGAAAGTTCTTTAGACTCCTGGAAGTATTGTCTAGAGAACTAAAAATCTAAAGCCTCAGAGAACCTGAACCTAAAACATTCCCAGATACATTGATAAGGCATGATGTGCACATCTCTGCTGTTTTCAGAGTCAATGAAACTGACAATGAGTGTCTGGAGATTAGGAATGGAAACCCAGATTTTATCTCCATTATGCTAAGAACACCTTAATAAGGCACTTTAGGAGCCCAGCACTAACATTCTCACCCTGCTCTATTGACTTTGCATTTGAATACAGGCTGGTAGGAGAAGAGGCTAGCTTTAATTTCTCCCCAAGCTGCCTGTTGCACTTTCAGGTTAGGAGTACATCTAAAATTCAGCTAATCACTCTCTTTTATTCATGAATAGTGGAATCACTACTGAACAGACTTACAGAGACAACTTTTTTCTCTTTGTACCTTCCTAAGTGGTGCCCTAACTAACAGGAGATTTGGGTAAATCACACAGAAAATCACCAAAATTGCTGAAATTAACACTCAATTCCATTACAAAATCTTCTGAGAAAACGCTTGACAGGATCACTAAACAAACTGAAACTGGGAAGAGAAACATGCATTTTAGCACTGATCAAGACAAAATAAAAATAAATCCTGTAAAAATTCCAAGTGAAAGATAAGGAGAAAGACCAGAAACAGAGGAAGAAACAGGCCCTGTCAGATGACCTGTGGAAGGTAACTTTGTGCCCCAGCACTGTCAGAGAATGCTCCCTGCCATTGGTGCAAGCAGCTGGAGATATAAATACTGATTGATTTGGGGGCCACAGTCTTGGTAGTGCAGAGGTGGTTTAATAACGTGACATGTTGGAATACCCTCAGAGTAACTGGGATGCCTGAAAGGAGTGAACAGCTCACCACAACTTGGCCTGCTCAGCTGCTTTTTCCTTCTCACCCTCCTGTGGAGGCTCTGAGATCTTCTCTTCCCTGATGGAAGTGCAGCTGCTGCCAAGGGAAAGGTCCCCGTACTGACTCATGGTTCCCTTTTCTTGCCAGCTGTGCCTTCTGCCGTCCCTGTCCAGGAGAGCTGCTCTGCACGGGAGGAAGAGACAGGAGAGCCTGGGAGCATCAGCAGCTGCAGTCCCTCCTGATCTAGTTCTCTTTATGGATTTGTAGAGTTACACTTTGATAGTTACAAGTATAGGGATATTGACATACGTAGACTGATATTTGTATGGGTGTCTATGTATGTATATTGTTATATTGATGTATGTATTTTGATCTGTTTACATCTGTAGTTATATTTACATACTTGTACAATTGTGTAGCTGTGTAGTTCTATTGCTGGGGTTGTATGGATTGTTTTATTGGCCAATTGATATTTGTATATTTATAGATAGGTTTCTTATGTGTGTATTATATATGTCATACATGTAATGAAATCCATAGTACATATTTACATCTGTATATTCTTATGTATTTACTTCTATTGAAAAATATATGGAGTTGCATAGTTCTAAAACTCTGTTAATTTAGTTCTGCATCTGAGAGTCTTTTGAGAGGGACATTGATATTTCTGTATTCGTACATGGGCCATATACTTGTAGTAATATGTAAAAAATGAAATTGTCCAACTTCAATTCATATTTGTGTATATTGAGTTGTAGGGAGTTGCAATAAATTCATTTTTTAACTGAAGCTGATATTTGTGTATATTTACAAAGCATGATTCTCACAATAGATTAGATTTTTAACTTAAATTTATATTTGCATGTTTATACATTGGCGGCACAAGTGTAGCAATTTAAAACAAATTTCATTTTTAAACTTAAGGGGTTTTTGCGTATTTGTACATTACTAGTGTGGGTGTAACTATCTGCAATAAATGCAATGGTTCAGCTGAAAGAAGTATAGGTTTGTGCTACCCAAAGCCAGGAGCAGATGCAAATGCTGGAGGATTTTGTCCATGAAAATCTCCAGCCATGTCCAGCACATGCCTCACTTGCACTCAGGCTGGGCAAGGGAAGTATAGATTTGGGATGGCAACAGAGCCACGTGCTGGCTCAGAACTCGCTGCAAAGGCCTGCTGAGAACACTTTGGGAATCCACTGAGAGTAGAACTCCAAGCAGGAGCCACACCCATCCCAGGGGCAGCTCTTTAGGCAGCGTGCCAAGTGTCCCTCTAAAGCTCGTCCTGGAGACCAGGAGCCAACAGGGATCCTGAGCCAGCTCTGCTGCCTTTGGCAGCACTTTGGCAAATGAGCTGCAGCAAGGGGGAGGCGACAGTGACTGTGACTGCTGCAGGCTGGGGATGAAGGAAGGGCCACGGACTCAAGTGCTGAATGCCCCATGCGGTAGCGTGCAGCTGCGAAAAGGGTGAAAGGCTTTGTGAGTCTGAAGTTAGAAAGTTTTCTTTCTGTAATCCCTGGAGCCTTCACCCCTCCTTGAGTTATTCCCATTGGATTTGACCCGTAATGTATTCAGGCTGGAGACTGTCCCTATTGGCTTCACCTTTTTACCTACACCCCCTATGAAAACTGTAACCAGAAACCTGCCCGGTGTCACTTGTCCCTTCGGGGTTCAAGCAATACAACTTTCTGCGAACTGCATACAGGTGTCCTCTCTTTGTCTCTTTGTCTCGGGTCCTAGTAGCGCTCTCAGAGCAGCACTGCCCGCGTCACAGCGAACTCACTGCTACCTGGAAATCTCGGCAGAGACCCAGGGGCAGCGGCGTGCGCTGCTCGCCACCGGCCACCCACGGGCGGCTGCCAGCCGGCGCCTGGGGGCCCGGGGCCCGTGTGGAAAACGAGCAACAGCCCCAAAATCCAGGAGGCTGGAGAACTGGGAAGCAACGAGTTCTGACAAGCACTGAAATGATGGAAGCGAAGGAACTCCCAGGGAAATGAATACTATAATAAGTAGTACCAGAATACACAAATGCAGTAACACTAGGAGATAGTCGATATGACCCACAGGCAGCAGCTTAGAAAAAGATCAAGAGGCTATTTTATATATTCTATTTATTATAGTATCTATACTAAAATATAAAATATGTAGTATATAGATGAGAAATTACATCTATGACATATATGATAAATTCATATGTAAATTCATATGTATTGTGTGATACATAATATATATAAATATTGTGTATCACATAATATTATATATGTATCACATATCACATAACATTATAAATATATTTTAATATATTTTGATAAATATTTTCATTTCATATAGATTTGATATATTGCTCCAGCTTGGAAGAGTGAAGATGTTCTGCTGTCCAAAGCCTTCTGCCCACACAGCAGTCAGCCCTGTATCTGTGCATGCACACCCACCCACTGTCCTTGCTCTTCTCAGCATCTCGGGGCTGCTGTTTGCACAGAATTGGGATGAATTTAACTCGACAGACCCACAAGTTGGGTGTCCAGATTGCCATGAACACTCATGTGGCAGGGCACAACTCAGAGCTCTCAAATCACATTATCACAGGTCCTTTCATTCCTGCTGGGCACTGAGGAACTCCTAAAAGCACCAAAGACACAGAAAAGAGGTGGAAAAACTTGGCATCATGCTACTGCTGGTATCCTCTGTTGGGTTTCTTAAGGTTGTAGATATCCAAAACCAAGGAAAATTGCTCAGCAGCAATAGCCCAATTGGGAATGATTTTCTTGACTTGGCAATACTGGGGTGTTAACAGTGGACTCTGTCCTTGGTTCAAATCACCAGCTCTCACCTGCAGACAAAAGCACCATCACCAGCAGAAGCTACATCAGTCAATTTTCTCAAAAAGCTGTGTTGAATTTGTGAGAGGAAAGGAAAACATGTCAGAGCCTGTGGATTAATGACAAGACTCTGAGCAACATTTCCAAAGCAAAGGGCAGCAGCTTCTCTCTGGGACACTCCTTGTGCCCCAAGGCAGCCGGGCTGCCCTGGCTGCCCAGGGCCCTGCGCTCCGTGGGCTCTGCAGAGCTGCACAGCGGGGAGGCAGCTTCGGGCACCTCAGCCCCTGGGCAGGAGTGGCTTCTTGCTCTGGACAGCTCCCTGTGGGCAAGTGCAGGGTGCTGGCCTTCTGCTCTTGGCCCTAGCCCGGCCTTGCAGGGCTAATCCTCTTCCCTGTCTCAAACGTCCCAAAGACAGACTTGTTTGTTTCCAGCTCTGCACAGCACTGATTGCACCACAAAATAATGAAGGACTGAGGGCTGAACAACAGGCCCTGACTGAAGCCTCAACAACAGGACCTGAGCCAAATCTGATCATCTGATCTTTCCAGCCAAGCGTTCTATGTATCTGCTCCTTAAGCAAGTGTTGCTATGGAAAGGATCGATGCATCCATTCATTGGTGAAACACGGCTTCACCTTCTGGCATTAGGAAACCAAATAAGGCCAATCTGGCCTTGGTTCCTCCTTGAGCCCTGGACAGGCTTGGGGAGAAAACTAAAAGTGAATGAAATCAGATATCCCCTCAGCAGGAGCTCTGTCACACTGCTTGTCCAGCACTTTCAAAGCTGGGCTACTCTCACAGTGCAGTCGGAAGCCTCTTGGCCGGCAAAGGTGGAGGCACTGTGGGATTTCCCAGTTCCCAGCCGTGGCTTTCCAGGGCTTGGCTGGAACAGCTTCCCCCAGCTGATGTGCAGCTCTGGATGAAGGGGAAAGGATTGGGGTATCTGGTGATGTATCTTTCTTAATCACTAGAGGCAACCCTTTGTAATAATGCTGAGGTGCATTGCTTAGCTTATCCTTTTATTCCTTTTTGCACTTTTGCATTACAGTAAATGACACTATTCCTTCAGCTGGTGTCTGTGTCTGCATCTCTGATCCTCCCCACCATCAAAACAAACACACAGCCAGTTTAGCACAAGACTGGCCTCCCTGCCAGCCTATCTCTTGGAAAATACCTGGATGGCCCCTGATGGCCACCTCAACAAATGAAATTCCCACTGTGCAACTTTCTTTTCTGCAGGCAGGTGAGAAAAGGAGCCACTCCCAGCTCTGGACACCTCCAGAAACCAACTACTTTCAGCAGTCACAACCCTGAAACGTCAACCTCCTTCTTTAACCTGCCACTGGGAGCTCCCACCAAGAGGTCTTTGTCCAAGGATAGCCACAGAAGTGCTTGAGGATGGAGCAGTTTGAAACACAACTCCTTCAGAGTTTAAACCCCCCTTTATCAAATGAACACACACCAAACTGTCCCAAAGGGAAAGCAGGCAGGAAGGAGAAGCTCCTCTCCCACAACAGCAAACTCTCTGTGCTTCCTTCTGTTCCAGCTGGAGAGTGGAGGCCATGGGCTGTTCCTCAGTTTGGGAAGGAACCCTAGGAATTGGCCTGATCTGGGACGACAGCAAAGGGAAGTTCCCCAAAAAGTAGGAAAAGATTCTCTGGAAGCAACAAATTATGACAACATTTCTGCAGAAAATTAAAAAAAAAACTAAAATTAAGCATTTCAAAAAGTACACAGACTAAAATTTGTGCCCCAACACGACAACCACAAAGTCTCTGTGGTGTGTCAGGAAGTTCGGGAATGAACCTGCAAGGCTTGGATAGGCATCGTTGGTGTGCGTCCCCCAGAGCACAAGCAGCTCCCCAATAAGACTTGACTAAAGGACAAAGCTTCCCCCTCCAGCTCTCCACAAGCAGCTCTAGGGAGTCTCTCTCCATTGCAAGACCTCCTTTGTCAGTCTACAGCGACAAGAATTGGCTGCAGGAGGCATTTGCATTGGAACTCTCCCCCGATGGGGGGAAGAAAAAGAAGAGGTGATTCCTGAGGAAAGAAAACTGCAATGTGGTTTGGGAAGACACAAGCACGAGTTTGCTACAACTCTAGGCCAAAAATCCCTTGCATAAAGCAACATCCATCCATGGGGCAGCACTACAGCTTTGAAGACAATGCAGACAAAATTTCTGGCCCTTCTTGCTGCTGTTGCTGACTCCACCAGTGATATGCCAATTCTGCCAAAGACAGGCAGACACGGTGAGACAAAACCAGCTAGTCTGCTGAAAAGGACGCCAAAGGAATGTTTTCCAATCCCCCCTTTTCATCCTTTCCCCAGCCAAGACAGAGCAATGTCCTCTCTCTTTGTAGCCGATGGTGACCCAGGCGCGGGATGCAGCGTGGGGACAGAGCCCGCCGCCGCTCCCAGCGCCCTCGCCAGGGGCTTCCCCTGCCCTGCCCAGCCGTGCCGTGCCGTGCCGAGCCGAGCCCGGCCAGCCCCGGAGCCGCCCCGCCCGCGCTGTGCCCGCGGCCCCGGCTCTGCCGCGCTCGTCCCCGCCGAGCCCGGCCCGCGCCGGGGGCCCGAGCGCAGCGCCCCCCTCAGGCCGCGCGCCGCCGGCGCAGCCGCGGCCGTTGCGCTGCGGCCGTTGCGGCGGCACTCGGCGATCGGTGCCATGGCGGAGCTGCCGCTGCCCGCCGGGCTCTGCGCCAGCACCTTCCCCGCCAAGCTGTGGCGCCTGGCGAACAGCCCCCGCGTCCGCTCCGTGCGCTGGGACAGCCGGGCCCAGGGGCTGCTCATCGACCGCTCCCTCTTCGAGCGGGAGCTGCTCAGCCCGGGCGACGCCCAGGGGCCGGCCCCGGGCACCTTCAGAGCCACGCGGTTCCGCAGCTTCGTGCGCCAGCTCCACCGCTACGGCTTCCGCAGCGTGCCGGGCCGGGCTGGCTCAGCCGCGCCGGGCGATGCCGGCGCCTGGCTCCACTACAGCAACCCCTGCTTCCGCCGCGACCGCCCCGACCTCCTGCTCCGCATCCGGCGCCGGAGCGCGGCCACCAGGCAGCGGCCGGCGGCGGGGCGGGAGGGCCGCCGGCGCCCGCCCTGCGGCTCCCAGCAGCTCCCCGGGGCGCGGCCGCTGCCGGACGGGCGGGGCGGGCGCGCTCGCTTCCAGCCGCTGCCCACGGAGCGGCCGCCGCTGCCGCCCGGGCGCCCGCCCAGCGGCTTCCTCCTGCTGCACCGGGAGCGGACGCTGCCGGACGGGCGGGAGCTGCGCAGCCCCCGGCCCGGCCGCTTCCAGCAGCCGCCCGGGGAGCGGCCGCTGCTCGCCCGGCGCCCGCCCTGCGGCTTCCACCTGCTGCACCGGGACCGGCCGGTGCCGGCCCGGCGGGAGGGGCCGAGCCGCTTCCAGGAGCTCTATGGGCAGCGGCCGCCGCCCGCCGAGCAGGAGGTGCTCCGGATCGCGCCCTGCGACTTGCTCGGTTTCTGCGGGGAGCCGCTGCTGCCGCCCGGGGAGGCGCGGCCGCGCAGCCGCTTCCAGGACCTGTACGGAGAGCAGCTGCCTCCGGTCGACCGGGAGCTGCTCAGGATGCAGCCGGGCAGCTTCCAGCCTCTCCACAGGGAGCAGCAGCCCCCAGCCTCCGTCCCACGAGGTAGGAAAAGAGCTGTAGCTCTTTGCTTTCCCAAAAGGTCATGAAAAGTGACTGAACTATTTTTCCACAAGGCTCTGTCATTCTTGCCCCAAAATCGTCAAGCCTATCGAGAAGCTTGACCAATGTGTTTGGATTCTTGCAGCTGCCTCGGGCACTTCAGCCCGCAGTGCTCCACCTGGCAGTGCTGCAGCATCAACAGCCTCCAGCTCAGCACAGAAGGCACCTGGGGAAGAACAATTGCCACCAGTGGATCTGGGCTTTGCCATAGAGCAAATGATTCGGGAGATCAGGAGGTCCGTGTCTGAAAGGCCTCCCTCTTCTCAGGTAATCCCATTGGAGAGGAATGGAAGATGCTGGGCTGAGAGATTTTGAACATTGTTACATGGAGAAGTGGAGTAATTGTACCTTGATGTGATTCCAACAAAATACTGAATGATCTCTAATTTTCTTTTTTTCTACTGTTCTTTCAAGGCGAGTATTAATGTTGCTCCTGAGTCTTCAGGAGGGGAGCCTGTGCAGAGAGCTGCAGCAGAAGAAACTACATCTGGCACCGAGAGCTGCGGGAACAGTTCTCCAGAGCCTGAGGAGCCTGGTAAGGACAGAGCCCCCATTGGTTTAGAGAGGTGTGAGACGGCTGCTCTGAGCCTGCCTCTGGCAGGAAGGTGAGATGAGAAGAGTTGAGTTCTTGTCTGCAGGGTTGGTGCTTCCCGGTGCCTTTAGTTCAAACCCTGCACAGGCACAACGTGCCTGAGCCCTGCCCTCCACGCTTCTGCAGAGGCTCTGACAGAGTCCTCTGCTGTGGCAGGGGAGCAGGGAATAAACCTGACCTTGTGGGAGTTGTGTCACCAAGCTGGGTGTCCCAGTTTGGTTCATAACTCAGCCCCCAGCAGCCTTCAGCCATTTCAGTGAGGGCTGTGGTGTCTCTGTCACTGGCACTGTCTCTGTTTCAAGCTCTCGTGGGTGCCATTTGCACTGTGAGTGCTGAAACTTCATCAGGATACTTAAATACTTTATGCTGTGCAGTTTTGAACACTTGGAAGGATCCCTGTTTTTTAAAGAGCAGGCTTCAAATTGCCAAGTGAGAGTCTGCCTTTCAGGCCATCTTTTAAAGTCCCTCATGGACGGACAATTGGTGCTCAGGGGATACTTGGGCAAAGGCCAATATTGACTCCGTGTTTCCTTTGCTTCCCAGATCCAGTGTGATTGACTTCCCCAGGAGGTTTGCCCTGTGTGGCTGGAAGAGACAGAGGGAGAGCCTGTGACCATCGGGCAGGTAGAATTCCTCTGTCTCTCGTAATATTAATAGATGTGTATAGTTATGTAGTTGTATGTATAGGTTTATATAGTTATATTTATCCAGGTAGATGGTTAGAGGTCTGTATAGTTAATTTATTTTTAATTTTAGGTGTATATATTTATATTTTTTGATAGGCAGTTATAGTTATAGATGTCCATAGTTGCATTTATACATGTGTATAGTCGCATTTATAGATGCAATATAATTACATTTATAGAAAGGCATCTTTATTTTGATATATGGGAGTTTAGTTACATAGATTGGTATCTGTATAGGTATAGGCCTCTTTGTAACTTCCTCCCCTGCTCTGCTTCCTCCCTAACCTCTTGCTTTTCCCCTGTGCCCCCCGTGTCCCCTCTCCCTGTGCTGGGTCCGAGCTGGGGCCGGGCCGGGCGGAGCAGCAGTTCCAGCCCGGGTGTCCCTGGAGCGCTGGGAGCTGCCGCTGGCCCCAGGCACTGTCCCCTGAGGAGCTGCTGAAGGACGGTGAGAGCGAGGGGCCGAGGGCCGGTGGCGCTGAAGGGACGGTGACCCTGAGGTGCTGCTGGGGCTGAGGGTGTGGGGCAGCCGGGGGCCATGGTGGCACTGAGGGGACAGGGAAGTGGCACAGGCCGAGGGCGTGGCGGGTCGAGGGGGACGGGAAGGGTCAGAAGGGCCTGAGGGGGCGAGAGGACTGTGAGGGCTGAAGAAACTGAAGGGGGCTGGGGCTTTGCCCGGAGCATGGCGGAGCTGAGGGGATGGCGGGGCCGGCAGGGAGCACAGAGGGCTCCGGGACTGCAGCTCTGCCGGGCCTTGGAAGCAATTCCAGAGCCTCCGCTTTTGGCACAGCCGCACTGAAGAGCTCGAGGACAGCCGGAGGCGGACGGGAGCCAGCAGGGAGAAGCTGCCGGCCAGCAGCAGGAGCAGGACCGGGGAGCTGCTGCTGCCAGCCTGGAGAGAGCCCGGGTGAGGCCACAGCCCGGGGAGGCAGGGTGGGGCTGCGGGCGGCGGGGCTGAGGCCGCGGGCACTGCCCGGCGGGGCAGGAGCGGGCCCTGCCCGCTCTGGGGCTGCTCAGCGCAGCTGCCCCGGCCGGCACAGGGGCTGTCCTGGGGCAAGGCAGCTGTGCCGGCAGGGCCCGGGAGCTGTGCCGGCTGTGCCGGGCTGCCGGGGCTGCGGGACAGGCCCGCCGCGGCTGCGCTCACCACGGCCTGGCCCGCTCGGCTGCTTTTTCCTTCTGGCCCTCCTGGGGAGGCTCTGAGATCTTCTCCTCCCCGATGGAAGTGCAGCTGCTGCCAAGGGAAAGGTCCCCGTACTGACTCAGTGTTCCCTTTGCTTGCCAGCTGTGCCTTCTGCCGTCCCTGTCCAGCAGAGCTGCTCTGCACAGGAGGAAGAGACCGAGGGAGAAGCTTTGGAGATGGGGCAGCTGGGATCCTTCTGCTTTGTAGTTCTGCTTAAAGATGTCTGGACTTGTACATGAACACAGATAATTACCTGGATATTTCCATATGTGTGTTGCTATTTGTATAGGTTTATTTCTATGTGTTTGTTTTTATATTTATATATGTATTTATATGCACATGTATGTAATAAATGTGTACATATATATCTAAAAATCCATATTTATTTCTGTATATTGTGGTGGTTATATATATATATATTACTTTCATTATGTATGCAGTTGTTTAGCTATGTAATTCTATCTATTGAGTTCTTGGTAGAGGGTTATTTAAAGAGAGAGATTGATATTTTAGTGTATCTACATGCTGTGGGTCACAGGGAAGATGTTCTCCAGCCAGCTCACTCCTCGAGACCTGTGTGCAGTCACGAGGGTGGCCACCCCCAGATCTCCACTGAGATCTCCTGGGTGGTGGTGCTTGCCGGGGACTTGCAGCTCCCTGCAGCAGACGGCTGTGGCATGGGTAACACAGCAGCAGCACAGTGCGAGAAACCGAGGCAAAGGAATAAAGAGGAGTCACTTGTTTGAATTCTAGGGAGTTTTATTCCCCAGAGGATTCAGGGACAAATGACAATAACTGAGGGCAAAAAGCTGCTTTTAAGGCGAGCGGGATTTAAGGAAGGACACAACCTCTTACCAATAGGAAGGCACCAGGGGAGGGCTGCAGGGTAAGGACTATCCAATAGAAGCCACCAAGGGGAAGGAGCAAACCTTGCACCTCAATCTTGTTTCGAGGAAGGGAGGAAGGACAGGGAACACTCCAGCAGAGAACAAAGGAGATACAAGGAGATTGACAGGTGGATTGACATCCATTTGTGGAAAAATTTTGGGGTAAACAACTCAGGACTGAACCATTACAAAGCCAAATGGGGTACATGGAATGCACCCTTACAAACTTGTAACAAGGAATATGTAAAACCTACTACAGAAGAACAAACTTCAAGACGGAAGACAAACACATTTTTGTATTCCTAGATGGGTTTTACACTTGTAGTAATATGTAATAAATGAAGTTGTGAAACAACTAATTGATCTTTGTGTACAGTAAATTGTTGTAGAGGTTGGCAATAAATTAAGGCTTGCTAACTGAAGTTGGTATTTGTATATTTTTACATAGCATTGTTTTACTAATGTAATAAGTTCCTTTTTTAACATAAATTAATACTTGTATAGTTCTGTATTCTCAGCGTGGGTGTAGCAATTTGTAATAAATTACATTTTCCAACTGAAATTGATTCTCGTGCATTTGTCGATCAGTAGTGCAGCTGTAGCAATCTGCAGGAAATGCCATTTGTCAGCTGCACTGGGTGTTTTGTGATTTGTGCTGCCCAAAGCCACGAGCAGATGGAAATGCTGGAGGATTTTGGCCATGAAAATCTCTGGCCGTGCCCAGGACTTGCACTCAGGCTGGGCAAGGGAAGCACAGATTTGGGATGGCAGCAGAGCCACACGTTGGCTCAGAACTCACTGCAAAGGACTGCTGAGGAAACTCCAGGATTCCACTGAGAGTAGAACTCCAAGCAGGAGCCACCCTGGCAACAGAAATCATTCACAATGAAAAAAGAGAGCAAATGTGGCAAAGCAGATGTGGGGATACTCTGTGAGTCTGATAAAATGCTCTCAATCACCGCTGCCTAGGCACATCTGCAAAAAAATACTTTGTTAAAAACTGAGCACCTCCCTTGAAATACAGATTTCACTTTCCCCTTTACTTACCTTGCTCTGTGAGTGGAGACACTCTCTCCTTTTCACTGAGAATGTTTGCCCTTCAGCACCTGACATGAAATCAAAGGTTCTCTACTGCCACTTGGCACCATACCTGAAAACAGCCCTGCCCTCGTGACAGTGTTTGTAAAGTCTTCCCTCCTCCTGTCCCCACATCTCACAAAGGGAACCATCCCCTTCCTGTGCAAACTGTGCCTGAGGTGAGTGAGGGCTCCAGGAGCTCAGGAGGGTGCAAGAGCCCTGCAGGTGGAAGGTTTTGCAAAGCTTCCTGAGCATCAGTAAACTCTGGCTTTGCCAGTCTTCCCCTGGAATATTGTGCTACTCAAGGATGATCTTGGAGGACACTGTGTCTCCAGCTCAAGTAACGTTTGTTTTCTTCAAGGCTTGAATAGAGGAAAATGAAAATTGTAATTGTAAGTGTGAAATTTGGGGTTTGGTGCAGCTGGGTTTGCTCCATTATTTGCAGTGGAAAGTAGGGTAAAAGCTTTAAATTCCCAGCAGAGGCTGACTACCAGCCCACACAGACCTGAACAAGGCTCAGGTGTGCTTGCTGCACGCTGGTCCAAGGGAAAAGCTGGAACCGAGTCCCCTTTTATTGCAGCTGGAGCCCATCTGTACTGTTGTCTCCAGGGCTGTCTGTGGTAAAACACGGCAATCCAGCCAGAAACGGTGGATATGAGAGTTCCAACAGCAACCTGCTTCTCCAGAGGGAGGGACGAGGCCAGCCCGAAAGCCTGAAAGGTGTTCTGGGTACTGGAGAAGGCCAGGCTGTCCTTGTGCAGGGATGGCCTTCGAGGGGACCTCACACCTTGAGCTGCTGACAAAGGACAGCTGGTGGCCTTCCACAAAAAGCTTCTTTTGTCCAGCTCTTTGAAATGTTCCAGCCAGCAACAATTCCTGCTGCTCACACCAGCCACTTTCCAAGCAGGAGGAATTTGTGGAAGCAGCCTGACAGCTTAGTGGCAGGAGAATAAAACACTCAGCTGAGTGTTATCCACTCTCTGCCAGAAGCTGCATCCTCAGCCCCTTATCTCTTCCAGTTGTCTCTGACTTGCAAGAAGCAGCAGGAAATCATTGATCCTGGACAAGCAGGAGGAGAGGCAGTGGCTGGTCCCTGGAGGCCATGGGAGCAGTGAGAGCCATCCAAAATAGGATCTCTGCTGGGTTGTGGAGCTAAGTGGCCAGCCACCAATGCTCTGTGTGAGACTGGGGACGTCTCTGAATGTGAGCATGGATGTATCTGACCTTGCAAAACAGAGAAAAAGGGTCTCTGCTGGGTTGTGGAGCTAAGTGGCCAGCCACCAATGCTCTGTGTGAGACTGGGGCCATCTGTGTATGTGAGCATGGAAATCTGACCTTGCAAAACAGATAAAAAGGGCTCCTTGGGTATTTGCCACAGCTTGGAGGGGCTCTGAGTCACCTGCTTCAGTGGAAGGTGTCCCTGCCCATGGCAGAGGGGTTGGATCTAGAGGGTCTTTAGGGTCCCTTCCAACTCAAACTCCTCTGTGAGTCTAAATTCCAAACCCACAATGACAAAGAGAACACAGCAAACCTGGGTCCCGCTACATTATTGGAGGCTGCCTTAGTCACCTGTGTCACCCGGAGACTGGTTTGTCTCCAAAATGTATCTGGAAACGTTTTCATGGTCCCACAGTATTTAGGTGTGACTTTCCTGGTTCAGGGCCCCAGAAGATGCCAGAAGAGATTATTTGCAAGTAAAGGATTGGTTAAGCTGCCTGTGAACCTGATGGGAGAAGTGTACTCATGTTATTGCAGTGTTTACCCTGTACAGGTGATACTTGGTTTCCATTTTGAATATGCAATGTCCTTGCACAATGTTTGTATATGCATAAATACTGGCTTTAAATCCTAATTCCATCTTCACACAAGGATGTATAATCCATTAGGAATATGGAGCCATATTAGCTTTGGGCTTGATGGTATGGGCTGTTTAAAGTGTGTAATGAGTAATGGTAGCTCTAACAAATATCCCTGTTGTTAATTTGAGCCTGTCCTTTATCAATCCTGTTGCATAGAAATCACATTTTACAGCAGAGACTAAATTAAATTCCTTAATACAGATGTTGCAATTGTACAATTCAGGCTAATTAAATGGGAAGTTTTCTGCTATTGTGGAAAGACAATATAGATAACCTGTTTGCTGTGCATCCCGGAGGGGGCTTTGCTTTTAAGAATGAAAAGGAAAAAGACATTTCTCTTCAGAAGAGTCATGCAAGAGCTTTTTGTATTACCAGAAGCAGCTACACTGGTATTGACCAATGTGGGAAATGAGTGTGTAGAGGGTTTTCAGGGCCTGACAGAAGACCCACACAGGGTATCTGTATGCAAACTTTGACATAAGAAATGCTGATATAGAAATGCTATGGAGTAGGATATATATTGTTGAGAGAGAAATGGAGGTAGGAGAAAGTTTCAAAGGATTGTCTTGTAAATAAAACTAGATACTTTGGAGAAACAGAACTATGAATTGTAGTAGGACCCATGAGGGGTAGCTTCAGATTATTGTCTTCAAGGAATCTACAGCATGGCATGGCAAAAAGCTGATAGCCCAAGAAATGCTTCTAGTGTATTGTAATTAGGAAATAGCTTCTGATTGTGATGGCATGAATTCTAACATCTGTGTTGTCTCACCCTTCTCATGAGACTGAAAATGGAATAAAAGTTTTTAAAATGCCTCTCAGTTGCCCCATCTCTGGATCAGTAAAAGAGTATTGTCCAATAAATTGGTGTTCCCTTGTCAGGAGCAAGTAACTCGACTAAACTGTCCAGCCTCGGAAAGCCCTGAGATCATTTTTGTAAAGTGTTGCTGAGAGACGCACAAATTCTGGGATCTTAACTCTTACAAAAAGAGAAAAGTTGTATTTCTACCCTCATTGCTGGCTGAATCAGGATGGAGCTCTGACAAGGACTTGCCTGTTGTTCAATATCAGGTAAGCCTCAGGGAACATGTTAGGACACAAGATGTCCAATTTGCATAGAGATGTTTATAAAAACCTTGAAGATCTGGTCAAATCTAATTCCTGTTACGTTTCAAAAACCGAGTTAAAACACTTACTATTATGCATTCAGAAGCAGTTTCCAGCTACAGTTGAAAATTCTGTGTTTTCACTCCCTCTCTGGGAATTTTTAGGACTATACAAGACTTTTACCATAAACACAGATCAAACAGCGACCGGCACGTTGTACAATGATTGATATGTTTAAACATTCTACTAAACCCTCTAATTCCTTGGCTGTGTCCACCCCGACACTTGGGCTGAGTCCCCAGCCCCCCTCTCTGCTTTGGCCATGACTCAAGATCCTGAAATTCAGACTGGGGCTGTGGCGCTTTGGCCCCTGCCACCGCGGCGTGCCCCCTGACTTTTGCCATTTTCTGAGCCATGTCTGGGTCCTTCCTCTGTCCCCCCAGAATGAGAACTCTTTGCCCCGAGGAAAAGGCGGGGGAGAGAAAGAGGGGGAAAGTTCTCAACACAAGGGTCTCTGCTAGCAAAAGAGGATTTCTCTGTTAACAATACAAACAATACAAAACCAATAGCTTCTAGTCGCTGTGAAATTCCTCAGAGGCAATCTTGGATTTACAAGGCTGTGAATGAGAACTCTAGTGATCCTGAAGAAAAAGTTAACCTATTACATACTAGTCCTGCAAAAACAGAAAGAAAACCTACTTTACCTTCTTTTTATTCAGGAAATAATTCAAAAGACTGACTGATTAGGCTAAGATAAGACATAAAGTCATACAAGATAAAATCATCTCCCAAGCTATCCCAACTTATTACCCCCAGGGGCACAATGTGAAGTAACAAATTCCAAATGAATATATACTTAAAAAAAAACCTTTTAGCATGAATACATTCCCACAGGAAATGTATTCACAACAAAAACAAGACTTTTTAATTATAGGCAAGGACAGTAATAAATTATTTGACTGTCAATTTTTCCAACTGTCATCTCAGCAAATTATAATGCAGAGCTGATGATTTCAGCTCTTACTTTAAATGCTCCAGTGGTAATTGAACCAGAAACAACATTAGCTATCACTATTACATTACCAATGAATATAAATAAGCAAGTTGTATGCCAAGAAATGCCTTTTGAGAGTTCTGGTCCAGTGCCTAATGTCCTTTGGATAAGACGTGTCGGCAATGAACGACCAGAGCTGATGTGCAGTCTAACACACCTTGGTAAAACAGTTCATAGTACAGGTATGCTGGGCTCAGGGGCAGATGTCACTGTGATTTCTCATGCACCCTGGTGGTGCAATTGGAATTTGGTAACACCTAAGGGTGCTCTCACAGGAATTGAAGGACCTACCTTGTGTCTGCAAAGTGAATTCATGATTACTGTTACAGGTCCCGAGGGAAGGACATCAACCATCCGTCCCCTTGTGGTGCAGAAGTCCATCACAGTATGGGGGAGAGATGTGTTGTCTGAGGGGGGAGTGAAGATAGAAGTGGCTTTTTGATGAAAACCACAGCAACGCTTGCCACTCTGAAGTTATAATGGAAAACCAAGCAGCCAATTTGGATTAATCAATGGCCTCTTACACAAAAATATTGAATAGCCTCAAAAAAATTAGTAAGTCAACAACTACAAAAAGACCACATCTAACCTACAAACAGTCCCTGGAATTCCCCAGTTTTTGTCATTCATAAGAAAACTTCCAATTCCTGGAGATTGCTCCACGACCTGAGGAAGATCAATGAGATCATAGAGGACATGAGGCATCTGCAACCTGGTCTTCCCTCTCTGTCAATGATTCTAAGACACTAGCCTCTTGTCATCTGTGGACGTTGACAGGGAGAGAAACAGATAGCTTTCCTAGGCATCATCCTAGGGAAGTTGTGAGAATGCTCAGAGGAAGAATTCAAACTATTCTTATCTTAATTGCTGCACCTGGTGTTTGTGAACATACAGAATGTTTGTACATGATGTTTATGGAAAGATATTTTACCAGATGTCGTTCCTAATTAACCAATGGTGTGAGGGGTGTTATTTAAGAACCAATCAGGTTCTGGGTGAACCATCCTGCCTATAAATTTATGAAATTCCTAATAAATCTCACTTCATGCTTTCTGATCATAGGAATCAATGTCACTTTTCTTCAGCTGTTCCTTATTCAACGGCGATAGTGTACCACAGGGAAACCTAGTCTTAAGTAAAAGCTCTGTGTAAGGTTTCATGGTGTCAGTTCATTGATTTGAGCATAATGCAAATACTAATAGATAATGGGTAGATAATGTCTTAGGTTGCAAAATGTATCTGGGAATATGTATTCTATTGCCATCTTGAAGAGAGCCTGACAGAGGAATGGTTGAACGACAAGGGACATGATACTGTAAAATTAATCCAAATAGGGAGGGCTACGTGACTGCTGCAAAGTTCGCATGGCCCTGAAGAGTAGATGATGTGCAGAAAGCAGGATATTGAAACTGCTTGGTATGTAGAAGTAGATAGAGAAGAACAAAGGGATACTAAGCTGTTCTAACTGCAAGGCCAGCTGGACAGGCATGTATCGATCATAAAGATACTTTTAAGATAATAGTACAAGTCACATAGCAACCAATCATGAGCTCGGCTTTTGCAATATGTATGAGCTAATTAACGAACATATATAAACTGTGTAATCTGTCACAATAAACTGAGACTTGATGATCACGATATCATGAGTCTTGTCTCCCGCGGCATTCCCTCTAACAACTGGCGCCCGAAAGCAGGGACCTGATCCGAGCCTAAGGCGAGAGATGTGCTGCGTTGGAGTGCGGGTCCTGCAGCTGGAGGGACGGCGAAATAAAGAGAAGAGGCGAAACGCTCTGCTCCACGCCCTGAGTGACCGTAGAAGCGGGCTCAGCCGATACGTGCTGCCGAAGCCTGAAGGAGCCAGCAACGGTACCGACGTAATCATGGAAAGGCAAGCAGCATATGATTTATTTAGTGCTTCTCTTAGAAAAAGGCAGATTGGGGGATTGACTTAGATAAGGATCTCCCCTTGCTATTGCATCATGCTGAGTCTTACGGCTTTTTCGTTAACCCCCATAGTGTTCATAAACTTTCAGAATGGAGAAGATATAGGGATAAGTTGTGGGAATTAGTGTTAGATGAGGATAAACCGGACAAGAAAATGAGTAAACTTTGGGGAGTGGTTGATAACGAATTGTTAATGTGTCAGGCAGAAAAGAGGGCGGTAGAAGTGATACGGACAGCTCTGGAGAAAAATAAGGAATGTAAACCCTCGCTTCTCTCCAGTGAGCCAAACCCTCCGGTTCTCACAAATTTTCCCATTCCCATCTCTGCTTCTGAAATGCCTGTACCTCCCATAGACACTAGTAGCATTGAGGTGCTGGAAATTGAGATCCAAATTGCTTTATGGCAACGGGACTGGGATCCCAAATTCACTTTTTGTGAACGGGAATCAGGTAGAACGGAGCGGGCGCGGGGCCAGACAGAGCGGGGCCGGCCAGCACCGAGCCGGAGGCGAGCCCGGGGCGGAGCGGACATCAGCCGAGAGACGGAAGGCTCCTTGCTGCCGAGCAGGAGCGCAAGGGGGGAGAGGGGCGTTCCTGGGGCTCAGCCGCGCTGGAGCCGGAGCAGGCAGGGCGCGGCCGTGGCGGGGGTGTCTCTTCTCCCATCCACAAGGTGACACAACAAGGACGGGAGCGAGGCGGCGCCGCCCCTCATCTCCCCGCAGCGCCCAGCAATGGCGGCGGAGATGGCGGCACAGTCCTGGTTGCCATGGCAGCGACAACACTGAGAGCAGCAGCGCCACCGGTGGCGGGATCGCGACACTACAGCAAAAATTTCAACAGCATCTTTCCAATTTCTTACAAGAGTCAGAGACGTAATGAAAAAGTATAGCAGTACCGAGTGTTTTCCAAGATACCAAGAAGGATGAACATTATGTGAATCAATGTTATTTCAAATATGATATAGATAAAAATCACTGTATAAAGATAGAAATTTTAGTAATGATTTAATTACCAAAAATGTCTCTGAAAACAAAGAGTTAAGAAAATGTCATCTGATGGAATTTTAGTATTGAGTTTGTAATCTCTGTCTTTGGGTTTTTATAGATAATAATATAAGTAATAGTGATTTTTAAGTTTTATAGATAATACGATAAATAGTGATTGTTAAGTTTTTGTAAGTAATGATAAGTAGTGATTGTTACTAATGTTATATGAGTGCTTTAAAAGGATTGTCTTAAACTATTTTAAACATTTCTTGTTAATAGGTTGATCATAAAATGTGAGTTGTCTGATTTTTGTGATAAGAATTATTATTAAGGTATTAAGGTATTAAGGTGTTGTTATAGTATTTACAGTCAGTTTTCATATGTTTTATTGTCTCTTTAGGTGATTGATTACAATATATTTTTTCAGGATCCTGTGTTTTTGATTTTTTAACTACTCATGTGTTTTCTTTATCCAATCTTTTATGCAGCTGCAATTCATCTTCCTTTAAAAATTCATTGTCCAAATTTTAGTTCAAGATTTCAGACTTCAAATTTTCAGATTTCTGAAGAAAGGGTTTGTTGTATTTAGAGAATTTTTGTCTTGAAAGAGATTTTAGACAGGTTCAATTATTTGATAGTTTGATAAAGTTTTAATAATAAGGTTTTTTACTTATAACTGTTATTTCTAGGACTTTTGTATTATAATGTGTTAAAACATATCCTCCAATTAGAGTTTGAGCTCTGGCCAAGCTCTGGCTCTACGTGGATGGTGTGATTGACCCAGGTGTTTTCTGCATCAAAAAGTATTCAAGTCCTTTTGGCTTGACAATTTGACCATGTAGGGCAGCTGAGCCTCAAAGGGAGTTTTGGAGAGACATGATCCGGACATGTTTTATCCAAATCTCTGTTGTTTTAAGGTTTATCAGCTGCTGCAGACTCTGGGATGACAATTTGATAGTGTAGCACTTGGTAACTGTGATTTTATATGTAATATTAATTGTGTATTATCTGATTGATTTTTATTTGTTGTTAGTTTCTTTACTATATGCATTGTTTTGTTCTTGATGTTTTTTCATGTTTATTATAAAGATGTTGATATTTCCATTTCTTCATGCAAATTTTAGGAAACAGAATTGAGAGAGGACCCTCCAGTCCCTCTGGGGAGTGTTGAGTTTGTTTGTGTTTTAGCAGGTGCAGAATCTGGATAGATTTCATTGAAGAATGTTAAACTTATCAATTTCAAGAGAACACTAATCTCTCCACAAGTAAATCAGAGGATGCACAGCAAAAGTGAATTGTACAAAGATTTGTGTTTCACCCACAGAAGATTGTAGACTTTGGGTTTTTTCATAAGTGTGTTTTTAATTATGTTATAGACTTTTTTTACTAAGTTTTAATGAGTTTTAGTAATGCCTGTGATTTTTCTGTTCATTTTACCATTGCTTTTCAATGGCAAAAGAAAAAGAGGGACAATCAATTAGATAATCAAAAGCATAACATTAAGTTTATCATAAATATAGTTTGTATTTAGAATTAAGTTTGTTCCTTTCATGTTAAACAGAACAATCAAAACCATGAGAAATATGAAGTGGGGTGCACTTCTGTAATACTAACCTCATTTTTCACCCCACGAGTTGCTTCAGTGCAAGCTCTCACACAATTAAAAATCCTAGCCTACTGGACAGAAAAATAAATTAATATTTCATCTAAAATGTTAAGTGAGCTTGCCACAAATATAGGTAGTATCTGTCATGCAGTTCTGCAAAACAGAACAGCTGCCACTAATTTACTTCTTCTAGCCCAAGGTCATAGTTGTGAAGAATTTGAAGGAATGTGCTGTATGAACTTATCTGATCACGCTACATCTATCCATAAGCAAATACGAAAATTGACCAAGCTAACTCAACAGTTAAAGGTAGAGGATAGATTAGGTTTAAAAAGATAGCTAAAAGGATTGGGGATCGGACCATAGTTAAGAGACATTATCAAATACAGCATAATAGTTCTAAGCATAATTGTGATACTTTTGCTTGTTTTGCCCTGTGTGTTTAATTGCTTGCAAGGCTTGATGCAGCAGCTTTTGCAGAAAATGCTGAATGCACACCTTCTTGTACAAAAGGAAAACGGGGGAGATGAAGAGAGCCTGACAGAGGAATGGTTGAACGACAAGGGACATGACACTGTAAAATTAATCCAAATAGAGAGGGCTATGTGACTGCTGCAAAGTTCACATGGCCCTGAAGAGTAGATGGTGTGCAGAAAGCAGGATATTGAAACTGCTTGGTATGTAGAAGTAGATAGAGAAGAACAAAGGAGTACTAAGCTGTTCTAACTGCAAGGCCAGCTGGACAGGCATGTATCGATCATAAAGATACTTTTAAGATAATAGTACAAGTCACATAGCAACCAATCATGAGCTTGGCTTTTGCAATATGTATGAGCTAATTAACGAACATATATAAACTGTGTAATCTGTCACAATAAACTGAGACTTGATGATCATGATATCATGAGTCTTGTCTCCCGCGGCATTCCCTCTAACACAGCGTGGCACAGAAAGAGCCTCATCTCTTTCTCCTCAACCTGTGCTGGCTGTACTGTCTTTATAGCACCGATGGCTCCACTCACTGCAGGGCTCCAGGGTGTCCTGGGAGCCGGGCCCTTCTCTTTGGGAAGCGCCGGAGCCTCGGAGGTGAGCAGCTCCTGCTAGGGCCAGGTGGGCGAGCTGCCCCTCTCGCCAGCTCCTGGCTGTTGTAATGAACAAAAGAGCCTTCCTGGCTCTCATGGCAATACTAGGATGACTGCTGGCTCTAGCTGAGTACTGATATTTACATGTTAATTATCTAATTTCTATGTTTGTTTTCTCTAAACTACGTGGAGATCACTTCCCCCACCTCCCCCCCACCTCACCCACATCACCCACTTGCCATTCTAGTAATAAGATGCAAATAGGGCAACTGGTGGAACTATGGGATGTGTTTTGGGGGATAAAGACACCTCTAAATGGAGAACTAAACACAGCAGAGGGGGCTAGACAGGTGCCCTAGCTGAGGAAGAGGGAAACACATCCCCTGATCAATGTTTGACCTGTCACCATCACCTACAGAAGATTAGACTGGAATGAGCTGTGCGAACCAGGAACAAAGAGGCAGATTTCCCTGGTGTTACCATGAGGAAAGGAGAGGGGACAGCTGCTGCCCTGGACTTCAGTGACAGATTCTCCACACCTCCTCACCCTTTGGCTACCTGGGAAAGCTACAACAGCGGGGCTGAGCTCTGTGTTGGTCCCCTGCCCAGCTGATCTTTTTAATAACGAGCTGAACATTAATAAAGACATTAGCACTGTTCATTTCCGTTGTGCTCCTGCCCTTGAGGCACAGGCACGGCTGAGGGCCTCTGCCTGCTGCTTGTTATGAATGACCCAGACCCCAAGTGGGAATGAATTTTACACCTTTTATTGAGAACAATAAAAAGATCAGCAAAGCAAAAGGGACACCGCTGGGTGTGTGGCAAAATGCTAAAGGCTCGTGCACAAAATGGTGGCTCCACCTTTTATACACCTGATATTGCATCAGCTTTATGCATTGTGAGAAACAACGCCTCACTTCTTAAAATTTTAAAAGGTTTATTGAACTGCAACAAGGGATTGAATAAAGAAAAAGGGACAGTCACCCTTATATATCCTATTGCCGCACCAACCTCGTGGTAAACCAGCTTTGCCCACACTCATGCACATGGCACTCTTCCAACCCAGCTCCTCCTTCCTCTTCCTGACTTGATGGTAGACCAAATGTTTGTTGGATCATTGAATTTTATTTTTTTAAGAATACAAAACTGTAGGAAAACCTCCTATGGATGTATAATTTTCCTTAACAAAACTTTTGACATGTTTGAAATCATGTTAACCTTCCCAGCTCTGCCTTGGGAGATTTTAGAAGTATTTTCACTTGGCTATCTTCTTCAGAGTTCATAATAAAGGAACTAAAGAATCCTAACAGAACACAAAAAATGTCCCATGAGGAATGATTGACTTCACCTTCCTCAATTCCTGTTTGGTTGCAGTGCTGTCACCTCAAGAGCACAGCCATCGTGGCATTGAGACGGAGAGGTGGCAGCTCTGTGGCCCGCACGGTGCTGCTGGCAGAGACGGCTGCTGCCTACTCAAGGCTCAGGCAGGCACAGGAGCTGCCTTGCTGCACGGCCAGAACCATCTCGATGCTGCGGTGCAGGCCAGAGGCGCCGCTCAGCCGGAACCTGCAGGACTTGCCGCAGGGCAGCGCCGTCAGCTGCAAACGGCGCGAGTGCGGCAGGAGCAGCCAGGCCGACGCCACCAACATCTGCACCCAGCGGGTGACTTTCTCTGGGTCCAAGTAGGAGCCCGTGCAGAGGGTGTCCATCAGGTACCACTCCTGGTCGCTGGGCAGCTGGCCACCAGAGGCGTGGAGCAAGCACGTGTGCCCCAGCAGCTGCTCCCCGGAGCACAGGCACTCCAGCCCCACGCGGATGCGCTCGGCTGGCGGCCATTTCCTGCTCTCCGGGCTGAAGGAGTGGCCGGGCGGTGGCCGCAGGATGACCAGTGTGCGGTAGGTGCTGCTGTTCTCCTGGGCGCTGCAGGTGGGGCTGGTGTCTGTCCCGGCGGCCGGGTGCAGCTCCGGCATGAAGTTTCTCCGGGACAGCACTCGGCAGACGCTGAGAAGATCGTCCACCAGCTCCTACAGCACCCTTGTGCTGGGCAGGCCCTGCTGCAGAATCACAGAACAGCTGAGCTTGGGAGTGACCTTTACAGGCTGTCCACTGTGACCTCACAGCAACGAGCAGGGACATTCTGACCTAGATCAGGCTGCTGACAGCCCACTCCTGCCTTATCCTGGATGTGCCCACTGGTGATGGGCTGGGCACAGCCACAGTGCTGCCACCCTGCCTATACCCTTGACCTTCTCATGTTCACTGACCTTCTCCTTCCTGCTGGATCCCTCCTGCCTCCTCCTGCTGGCAGAGCCACGCTTTCTTCTCCTGACCAGCCAGCAGCCCATAGCAAGAACCTGAGCCAGGACTGCTGCACTGATGAAAAGAAGCCACTGCTTTTCCATCACAGACCAGAGCAGGGCTTCCATGGTGCCACTGCTCCCCTCAATCTCCTGCAGGAGCCGCATCATCTCTTGATGCAAATATTCTTCACGCTCCAGCATACAACTGACTTCATTAATTTCAATTTCTTGATTCACCTTCATTCCAGCATGGGTGGCTAACAGGGCCAGAAGGAAGGTCAGTGTTGGAGACATGGCCTGGTGCAAGAAAGAGAGTTCAGCATGTCTGGCTGGGAGGGAGCAGGGGGCTGGCGACACCTGCAATGTCCCCAAAGCCTCTCTGGGCACCTGCCACGCTGACATCTCCAAGCTCCTCTTCCCCCAGCTCAGAGGACAGTGCCCTACCCTGAGGGTCCCAGCTCCCATTCTGGCTTTAAACCCCCAGGGCACCTTTCCCAGCTCCCATCCAGCCCAGCATTCCCCCTGCATGTGCACTCACTGGCTGCCAGGATCCAACTGCCCTGTGCTGCCCCTGGACACAGGAGCCTGTGTCACCTGTCCTCTGTGATGTCACAGCCAGCAGAACCATGTCACTCAGCTGCCAAATGCCCCTGCTCACAGCTCCCACTGTGACCCATGCCCTGGCGTGTCACAGCCCCCAGAGCCGCCTCCCGGCCCACGAGCCCCAGCCTTGGTGCCCGCTGCCGGCCTCAGCGGCTCCTGGTGTCACGATCTGCCCATAGCGGGGTGTTGTGATGGTTCCTTGGCCAATCCCAAAAGTGCAAAAAAGGCAAACAGCAGGGTACCATCAGTTTAATCACAACAAACTCACCTTTATTAGGGGCCAAAACAATACATGTGATAGTGGGATCAGAGAGGAAATAGAAGAAGAGAGAGAGAAAAGAGGGGGATGGGAATAGCTACTGACACAGATGAGATCCTCACTGCTCCGGATGATGGGGATCCGTCTTATTGTGTTGGGGAAAGTCTCCAAAGTCCTACCCAACCCAGGGATCCAGTTATAGTCCACTGCGGAAAAAGGGGAGAACATACAGAACAATAAGAATTTATTGAAACTGCTGTGGGAGAACAGATGAGTCCACTGAAACCCCCAAGCAGGATGAACACAATAAAGAATAAGTCCATTGAAGTTACTGGAGAAGAACAGGTCATGTCAATAGTGGTCACACCACCATTCCCTCCATCCTTCCACTCCCTGTGGCAGGGGTCTCAGTCTCAGTCCTTGGGGAGAGGGTTCTTGATCTCCGTCTGTCATGGTGGTAACGAGGGAGATGAGGGGTCTGCAGTGAGAGACAACCAGAGTCACCCCAACAGTTCATTTGGCTTAAGGATGGAGAGTGAAGCAGGAATTGCAGTAGGCCACTCTGTGCTGGGTCCACGCTGGGTCTTCACCAAGTCCTTGCCAACTCCTTGCCAAGTTCTTGCCAGGCTCCTTTGGAACAGCCAACGTGACAGTGCAGTGGCTGCACCAGCACTGTTGCCTTCTCCAAGCCGGAACTGCAGTGGGAGAAGGGAGTTCCTGCTCATGGCAATCGGCAGAGAAATGAGTGAGGGTCTTCAGACGGCCTCTTATCCTCACCTGAGTGCAAAGCCAGCCACAGGAGCCCCCCAGGGTGTTCTGGATCCAGGCTGCAGACATCACTGAAATGGATGGGGACTGGAGCTGGATCTTCCAGTGCTCACCACCCTTGACTGCCCTTGAGATGAGCCTAAACCTCACCTGCAGCAACCTGAGCACATTTACCCTTCTTGCCCATCCGTGCATGTGATGTTCCCACATCACACACAAGCCCTTTGCAGGGAGTGACCAGCTTCCAGCTGAACTGCTACCCTGCCCTTGCTTTTCTGTTTCCCTGCAATGAACTTAACAGATTGTGAGAATCCCAGCAGAGCATTTGGTTCTCAAGAGCTCTTAGGCAAAAAAGACCTTTACCAGTCACTATTGTGTGCATAGAGAAGGAGGTGCTGACAAACAGAAGGCACAGGCAGGGCTCTGACATAAGAGCTCCTGAGCTGTAGGATTCCATGCATTGTTCTTCCCAGCTGCTTTTCTCATATTTTGTACAGTTCTGGACAGGGCCTGCTGCTGACAAGGTAGGAGGGATGTCTCAGCCTCAGCCACAGCAGCTCAGTGTCAACAGTGGGAGCAAAAAGCCAACAAAACAAAACCAGACAAGGGGACATCTTCTGCACGGTGCCGAGTCAAGGTTCTGCTGCCAAACCACCCAACAGCACTTTGCACTGCCTCAGGATCAGCTACACGTGTTCCTCCTGCTCCAAGGGAGCTGGTGCTGGTGCTGTTTGCAGCACTTTCCCCCAGCTCTGGGTAGTTTGTTCAGTTGTCCTGCAGAGCTGGACACATGATGGACCTCAGCAACTCCTCAAGGGAGCAGAGATCATGAGGGAGTTCATGAGGGACATGCTGGATGTGCCATTGTCCTGAGGGTGCTCGTGGTGCATGTGCCATTGCTAGCATCTGTCCTTAAAAAGCAAGACATCCCTAAATAAACAAGTGCCCAACATGGCACGGTGTCTACAAAGTGTCAGGAGTCTTTGCTATCATTGCTGTCCTTTGCTGTCCTGGCTGCTCCTATGAGGCTTTTCCTGCCCCACCTTGCTGGTCTGGCTGCCTGGGGCCACAGCTGACAGAGAAACCAGGGCTGGAGCCATGGTGGAAGTAACCCCTTTCCTGTGCTTCTCATATTTTTTCTTGGCATTTCCCTAATTTTCTATTTCCTTTTCTTTCATCTTTCATGAAAAAAAAAAAAAAAAGTTATATTATCGCTTTGAATTCTCAACATGTAACCTCCTTTGTGTTTTAATCTCACTTTCAGTTATATTTAGAAGTGAATTTCTTCCTGCAGTTGTGGGTCGAGACTCCTTAAGCCTATCAGAACGTCCTGCTTAGCTACTTCCCACGTTAAGGTCATTGCTCCATAAATTCTAGAAAATTCAATATAAACCTCATTTTTGCCTAAGAGTCACATGTCTGTTGTCATGGAGTTTACAACACATCGTTCATGTGTATGTCTACAGGGCTATGTTGTAGTGCTTCCACATCCTGGCCCAAAATCTGTAATTCCTTAACTGGGGTTTGAATTTTGGACTGCCTTACATCTATCTGTGCATGTGTTTGTGCATATACAGGAGGGGGTGTGGTAGAAGTGTCAGAATTAAAAGCAAGATGTTGCAAAGAAAAGTGACCTTACTAGAAATGTGTTCAACAAAAACCCAAACCAACAAACTGTAATAGCTAACGGTCTTACAGTCTGAAGTCAAACTTACTTCCATTAGAGTAAAATTTTGTGAGCTAAGAGCTGTGAAATAGCAGGATCTCCAAGTTACAGGACTAGTTTAAAAACCAAAGAAATAACACTGAAATGTTTCATTTCAAAAATATACTTTACCTGAATTGAAAACATGACAATTTTCTTTTCTCCTGAAGCATGATGATAAATGCAACTTCTTTTAAAAAAATTCATTGGAAACCCAGGACTTAAACATCTTTTGATCATATGGTGATGATTAAGAAAGATATTCTTCTTTTGATCTATCTGTGATGCTTAATCATGAACTTATGGAATTTGCCAATTCATTTTATAACAATTTCACACCTTTACTCACATTCCCAACTTTGTGGTTTAGTTCTGAAAATTAGCTTATGTTCACTGAACAATGCAGCAACTTGTTTTGACTCTGATTGGCTTTCTCTGATGTAATTGGTTTAATATGTGATTTTGTTTGAAAAAATGAAACACTGGGGCAGCTATTGAGCTGTTCTTATGTCCCACAGTAAATAAATAAAAATCCATCTGTTTTATAAGACCAGGTTGTACAAAAAGCCAGATAAGGTGAATTACGAGGTGGTTAAAATTCAAATATTCTTGAAGCTGTAAGTCTGAAGTCCGTCTCCTCTCGCATGGGAAGAAATTAAAGAGAAAGCAAACCAAATACTGCTGAGAAAGTTTGTCTTATTTCTGGCTGCCCAAAGCAGCTCAGCTGCCTAGTGCGCCCAGCTCATACATCAGGTGCTGAAGCATGAATGTGTTTCAATCCTCAAATGAAGTTGAAATCACTTTGGAAAAGCAGTTTATGACACCACACACATTTATGGTGTCAAACATGTTTTATATTCATGTCTGTTGGTGGAGCTTGTGCTGCCGGGTTGGGCAGCACATCCTTGACTAAGGTTGATTCTGTTTCTGGTTTGACAAAATTATTTCTAGGGGATTTTTTTCCTCTTCTTCAATTATTTTCAGCTGCCATTGTTACATTACTTCTGTTGTTGTTTGGTGAATTATGAAAAGGAAAGGATAGGAATCAGCCCAGGTATAAACAGGGGCAAAGGCTCATTCAGCTGCAGTAATACCAAAATTTCAACTGAGTCCACAGTGCTACAGCGTGGATGAGCAGAAATGCCTCCTGGTAACTGATCAGGGCTCCGGCAGCATAAACAGTGGCCCTGTTTTGTTTTGTGAAGGCACAAGAGGCAAAGATCCCAGGCTGGGATAGGAAGTTGTTACTGGGAACCACAACAATATTGAGAACAGAAGGAATAAGACAAAGAAACGACTTACAGGGAAAACTGTGACAACACTGACCCAGCTCTTCCAGGCCATGTATTTTCTCCTACCTGGAAAGGTCACCCTTCTCCTATGGGAAGAGAGAGAGCTCCTTTCTTAGTCTCTGGCAATGATGCAAGGTGGGATCAAAGATAATGATGGGGACATGGCCAGACTCTCGTGTTCTTTGGTCCCACCTTGCATCATTGCCAGGTGCAAGCAAAGGGACAGGTGTCTTCCCAATGTGGATCTTGGGGAAAGTGGGCCACCAGGTCTCTGCCCAACATGAATCCTCTGATGGGGGATGAAGTTGGAACAGAGGACAAAGCTCATTGTGCAGTGGGGGCAGTTACAGGGCTTCCCTTATTGGTGGGTTTGTTGGTGTTGGTCAAGGATGATGGCCAGGAGAAGCTCTTCCCACTCTCCAGACAATTGTAGGTTGTCTCCCAGTGTGGATGTGCTCGTGGGTGGTTCATCTGGTGAAAGATCAGATTGGAGCTCTGGATTAAACTCTTCCTATGTGCCTCAGACTCATAGGGCTGTTCCCCGATATGGATTTTCCGATGACGAACCAGGCTGCAGCTCCAGCTGAAGCTCTTTTCACATTCTAAGCATTTGTAGGGCTTCTCTCTGGCATGAAGCTGCTCATACACCACCAGGTCCGAGCTCCAGCTGGATCTCCGGCTGCCATCCTGGCACAGGGTGGGTCTTTCCTCCTTGGAGCACCCTGAGCTGGGTTTGGAACTCCTCCTTGAGCAAGATCTCTGGGAGTCTTCTTCCCCATTGGATTCTTGCACTGTGGAGCTGCTCAAAACAGCCTCTTGCACGAGGTTCTGCCATGGGGATTTGTCCTTCTTGGTCTACATCCTCAGCTCCTTTTCTGGGGGAGGAGGGACAAGGAGAGGATGGGATTTGTCTCCAAGCCAGGAGAAGGGGAAAGAGATATCTTCAATCTGTCCCCGGAAGGATAATGCTGGCAGCGGGGCTGTCCTGCAGCCAGGGGTGGTGCTGGGCTGGGAGATGGAGGAGAGAGGAGGAAAAGGGCAGTGACTTTGTCCTCACCTGCCTGGGTGTTCTGGGGCATCTTCCTCTTCCTTTCTGCCGGCTTGTTCATCCAGTCAAGATTTGGGAAAGGGAATCCTGTACTGGGGTAAAGCAAGATGAGAGTACATTGTGTTGGTGACATAGCCCACCGGAGTCCCGGCTACCTCTGTTGGCACTCCGGCACTGTGCCAGGAGTGGGGAACAGCTGGGAACTGGGTTCTGCCCGCAGCTGAACCTGAAGAGCCAGCAGAATCAGCAATGTCAGGGACTGGGCGAAGGAGAAAGGAGAAGGCTCTCTGTTCTGAGGTTCCACAGGGACGAGTTTATTCCAGATGAAGGGGACAGGTCAAAAGGGCCCTAAGCACCTCAGTGCATGGGTTAAAATACTGTCACAAACCAGGGAGCGGATACAAAAAAAAAACCCAATAGGAAAATTTCAAGGGTATAACAAGGGGATTACATCAGTAGTGTGGGACCAGTCAGGGTAGGAGGAGGAGAGAGAAAGGTCACGGGGCCCAATGGGGCGTCATAGATTAGAGGATTTCCAAGTGGGTGTTTGAATCAGGGATTGGTCCAGGGAGAGAGTGGCAGGGAAGATTCAGGAAAAAGAGGCTGACTTGCCTTGATAGGCAGGGAAGAAACTAGAACAATGGGAGGGGAATGGCTTGAGGAACAGCTCTAAGGGATTATACAACTCGGGGTAAAGCAACTTTGTGGAGAACATAGGCGAATAATAGAATGAACCATTCAACAATAACTTAACAAAATAAAATATGAATGGCAACAGGCTGGAGGTTCCTTTGGCCCAAATTCATCTGTAAAAGTTACCAGGCACCTCATGTCCATAAACACCTGTGAAACACCAAGATTCAGAAAAAACTCCTACCCAGAACTTCCCCCACTCTGTCTCTCACCTTTAGGGCTTGTGAGGTCACTCATGTCTCTGCTGCTGCAGATCCTGTATTGGTATCCCATCTCTCTGGGCTGCTGAAGATCCTGGGAATCCCAAATCCCAGAGGTTCTTTTTCCCTGGGCTCCACAGTTTGGTGTTGGAGCGGCTCCAGGGTCTCACCTGTCGGGGTCCCCATTTTAGGGCTCTGGGGTACCCATGGGTCCCCCTTGTCCATGCTCTCAATATCTCCAGACTGCCGGAGCTTCCCCCTCTCCAGGGCCACGTTTCAGGTTCCTGGGGGTCCCCCGCATCCAGAGATCTCCCTGCAGGCTGCTGAGTGTCCCCCAGCTCAGGTACCGCCACTCTCTGCTCTCCCAACCCCAGCCCTGCCGGCACCGAGTGATCCCCATGTGTCTCTGGGCGGACCATGCAGCGCCTGGCCTGGGCACACCAATCCCTGCTGCAGGGGGACCCCGCATCCCAGCTCCCACCATCAGGGCTCTGCCAGCAGCCAGCAGGGAGACCCAGCCAAAATTCTGCTCTCTTGGAGCCGCCAAGTGCTCCCTGGGCCACCTGGAACTCAACCCTGGTGGCTCCCAGGCGAAGGTGGTGGCTCCGACCTCGGGTAGCCACAGCCCACCCAGGGCCTCCTGTTTCACTTCTGTCAGAACATTATCTACCAAATTTATCATGTAGAATTAAAGAGAATTGGAGTAATACAATCAAATAAACAAAACAACACTGGAAATGGTTTGGGTTTTGTTGGTTTTATTTCTTCTGCAAAAAAAAAAAGAGATAATGCCATGAATTGGAAATGATAATTCTGTTCTGTTCCACATTTTATAGAATTCCCCACTGCCAGCAAGTGTTTATTGATTTGTTTTAGGAAATTACAGCAGAACCACAGTCCAGCAACGAGGGCGCTTTCCTGAAGCCATATGGCTATCAGTGCTCATGTTGTGCATGCAGAATGGGGAGGAGGAAGAGAATGTAACTTGTGAGGAACTTTATGACAATGACCACCAGAACTACCTGCCCGGGTGTTGTGGTGGTGGTAGCAAATTGAGAACCCCTTAATGAGGAAAGCCAAAACTAGTCAAGGCATTTTCAGCTAAAAAAGTTTATGCAAAAGAATGATAAATAAAGAACAAAGATCACAGTCCTTCTGCTTACTTTCTTTTCCCTCCCCCAACATTCCTTGGGGAAATCTTTGGGAATATTTCAGGATAATGAATCCAGGCTGATTCAGGAGAGTTCCTGTGACTGGGGACTGTACTGAAATCTTTGTCAAGAAAAATGCATATTTCCTTCTGGTAGATGGAATAAAAAGAAATACTAAAACCCAGCTGGCAAGGCCAGGGTGTTCCTTTCTGGCAGTCTCTGTGAAGCAGAGTCAAACTCATCCCATGCAGTTTTCACTCAGTGGATCACAGGTCCCAGCAGAGGTGTCCATGTGAGTGGCTCCTTGGAGTCCCTTGTGGTTGGTGGGCATCCATCAAGTCAGTCAGCGGAGAACGTGAGATGACGACTCAGAGGAGCAGATGAAAGTGCCTGTTTTGGGATGAAATTGAACATTTCTGCAGCTTCCTTGCTGGTTGTCTCCTTGTGAGTGGCTGTAGAGGCAGATCTGCCAGTCTTTGTCTGTCCAGGGAGACTCCCACACTGCAAGGAGCTGCCCTAAATTCCTTTGTGGAGGGGCAGCCAAAAGCTTTGCTGAGCAGAGGCTGCCCAGCAAGTGCAGTCTGACTGCAGGATCCGGCAGAAGAGGAGGAGGAGACCTGGGCACAAGTTGATTGAACAGCAGCACTTTTTAACCCCTACTGCCTCAATCCCTTAGTTCAGGGATTCAGCCTGTGTCAGAGAGAAGAAACTCTCTAATCAGCCTTGTCTTGGTACTGGGAGGCTTTCACAGCCCTTGTGGGACCATGCCAGGAGTGGAGGATGGACCTTCACAGACCAGGAAGAATCTTTACCCTGTGAAATTTAAAACTGTGTTCAAATAAAGAAGGAAGCCTATAGGAATCACCTCTACCGAGCCCCCTGAGACTTTTGTTAAAGTTGTACTCATGTTTCTAGCTAAATGGCATGGGGCTAATAAATCCTCACACTTAAACATTCTGTTATGGACTTCATGTTTATCTAAGTGCTTTTTATTGCCTGAACTGATACAGAAATAAAGCAACTCAAATGCATCACAAAGACATAATTTCCTTCTTTGCCTCTTGTCGTAGTGGAGGAACTGAGACACAAAGGTGACAAGGCAGAAGAACTTTGAAGGGAAAGAAAGACGTGAAAAGACTTCTCTCATGTCTCTTGTGTCCATTTGCACAAAGAAAACCCTACAGGTTTTTAGGTTTCCTGCAAATATTCTTCTGTTCTTCTTAATTATAGAAGACTAAGCATATTTAAGGGTCTTTTTTAGAAATGCAAAGATGATAGATTTTCAATTAATTAATGCAGTATACCATTAATCAAGTCTTCTTGAAAAGCTTTAATTTAAGTATTGGATTTGTTGTAGTTTTTAAATTAAGCAATTTATTTCTAATGTCTTTAATAGAAGAGAATATTGCCCACAAAAGAATTAGATCTTGAGCAATCTTTGACTCTGGAGGTTTGGCTCAACTCACAGGACATGAATACTAAATTATTTCACAGAATATCCAGGATGTTGATGCTTCAAGTAAAAGGCTGAGATATTTGAATGAAAACTTAAAAATACTTTGCACTAAGTTATCTTAAATTCCTAAATCATCATTCAATGTTCATAAGCACAGTTCCTATATTTTCACTGCGTCTTATTCCCTGACAAAAAATGAAAAAAAAAAGAGAAGCACAGGCAGTCTGCAGCTCTTAAAAATCTTGTGTGTTCTACACATGCTGAATTCTAGAGCTGGGATACTGCTAAATATTAAAAAGTTTAATCACAAAGAAATTTTTTAACATCAGATGCCTATTGTAAAAAAAAGAAAAAAAATAACAAATAGTCATATAGTCTGATGAGTTTGTTATCCTGGAGATAAACAGGTTTCAGTGTGTGAAAGAAGGGGCTGTAAATTTTGATTGTGATTCTTAACTCCATATTCCTTTTTTGTTGTTTGTTTGTTTGATTGGTTGGTTGAATTTTAATACTTCACTGGACAATGCCAAACCTGCTGTGTCTGCTTTGTCTGCAGGAAGATGAAGGAGCAGATGGAGTGGTTTGTCTGCGATAAATCATGGCTGCAGAGCCTCTGATCTAACTCACAGAAACAGGCAAACCACCAGATGTAAGGAAAGGTAGCCTGATACACAGACTCACAGAGATGTAAATCAGCCTCTTCCAAGATCTCAGCTGAAATATTAGGAAAAATAAACCATCTGAAGCCACGAATATAATCAATGTTGTGCTGCAGAGCACAGCAACAGGCCCAGCCCTCCACAGTAGGGCTCACCACCTCTGCAGAGGGTGATTTGCTCTGTGCTTGACTCTCACCATCTGGGAAGGGCAGCACTTTGAGGCACAGTTCTCCATCCCTAATATTAGAGAGACCTTTGGTTCAGAGGCTTCAGTTTGCAGGAGTCTTTGCTAAATAATTTTTAAAGGAGAAGGATAGTTAATTCTTCTGATGGAAACAGCTAGTGATGGCCCACTGAGGTTCAAGCAGAAAAAAAAACGGAATTGCTGCTTTTGTGTCAATTATGTCTGCCGTTTAATTTTAAATGCACTCCTCTGTTTGTAATAAACCTGACACTGATTTCCCAAGGTGAGCACTCAGTCCTGCCTTCTCCCAGTCATCTCATCTATTGGTAGTGAGTTTCTCTTATGAGGGCCCTTGTGAGCTTGCTGCTTACCCCTGCTATCATGTCCCTGACAAACCATGTTACAGCTCTTCTTCCATTAAATTCTAGACAAAAAAAATACATACAGAAAGAGCAAATTTTGCTCTTAATAGAATTAATTACATTTAATTATAATTTTGGGAGTATTTCTTCACCATTTGTATCATGGTTTATTGTAGCCATACTTCACTGTTACTGACAAAACCAAAATTCCCAGAAAATTTGGCATGTTGCAGTTCCCTGTAATGGTGGGAAGCTCATCCTCATCTCTTTTTCACATGTATTTCTGCAATGTCTGAATTTTTTTAAATTTAAAAAAAGGTATCTTTTTTGCAATGCAAATCACAGAATCACAGAATAATGAGGTTGGAAGAGACCTCCAAGATCAAGTCCAACCTATGCCCTAGCACTTCAACTAGACTATAGCACCGAGTGCCATGTCCAGTCTATTTTTAAACACATCCAGAGATGGTGGTTCCACCACCTCCTTGGGAAGACAGTTCCAAGACTTGATTATTCCTTCAGTGAAAAATTTGTTTCCTTATGTCCAACCCATACCTTCCCTGACGTAGCTTGAGACTGTGTCATCTTGTTCTGTCAGTTGCTGCCCGGTGCAAGAGACCGACCCCCACCTGTCTGCGACCTCCCTTCAGGAAGCTGTAGAGAGCAATAAGGTCACCCTAAGCCTCCTCTTCTTCAGACTGAACAACCCCAGCTCCTTCAAACGTTCCTCACAGGGCTTGTGTTCCAAGCCCCTCACCAGCCTTGTTGCCTCCTCTGGATGTGCTCAAGCATCTCAACATCCTTCCCAAACGGAGGGCTCAGAACTGGACACAGCACTCGAGATGTGGTCTCACCAGTGCCAAGTGCAGGGGAAGAATGACCTCCCTGCTCCTGCTGGTCACACAATTCCTGATACAGGCCAGGATGCCCTTGGTCTTCTTGGCCACCAGGGCACACTGCTGGCTCATGCTCAGCCTGCTGTCAACCAGCTGTACCCCAGGCCCCTTTCCACCTTAACACTATCCAGCCACACCTTCCCTAGCTTGTAACATTGTAGGGGATTTTTGTGACCAAAATATAGAACTCGGCACTTAGACTTATTAAACTTCATGCTGTTGGTAAAGAGTTCAAAAGGAATGTAAATAATTCATTATCTCCCTTCTTGTTCACATTGTTTATAGATATGTCCTGCCACTGTGTGCCATTCACAGCGCACCAATGGGTTGAGATGTTTTTACTTTAAGACCAATGAAATTGGTCTGCACCATGTGCTCTATAAAATGAGCAATGTATTTGAAATAAATCAGTTCAGTTCTCTTCTTTGCCTTCTGACTTGAAGACTACTTCATTCCTGTCCTGCCTCAACAGTGTCACCACATCCTTGCAGCAAATTATCAGCAGCTAAACGTCATGGTTATGAATAATTCCAGCTTGCCCTTGCCCTGGTATTTCTCACTTCTAGAACAATTTTGGAACAAATATGGAACAAATTTTCCATTATAAAGTCAGTCATATTTATTAGTAAACCTCTCTCCCCTGTGAAAGTGGCATCTTAAGCATTTAATTCTCTCAGAGAATGGTGAATAACCTTTTTTTTTATATATATACAATTACACTGTTTCACTGAATCAATACACCTAACAGCTGTTTCTGTTTGTGTGTTTTATCGAGGTTTATGTCCCATATTTAATGACTGTCATTGTGGAGAACTGCAGACACAGCAAGAAAGTTGCTGCCCAGAAATAAAAGATACAGGGGAAAGAATATTTTTCTTGGACATGCTTTGCATCTTCAGAATTCAATAGTGGATGGAACAAGAGAAAAAGGAGAGGAGAAAAGAAGAAAAAGGCTCATCACATGTATTATATGCTTTCACTACTTTATTTAGCTTATGGCTGGGCAGCAGAAAAACACAGACTAAAGCACTGCTTATTTTCTTATCCTGGAAGAGTTTTTTTTTTCTTTTTATTTTTCCCTCTGGAAACGGGGGATATATTGGATAGCTGTGTTTAATTTCTTATAGAGTACTTTAATTTTATTTGTGAAAAGCACAAGGGGCTTGCGGAAATGAACAGACCCCTAGACCACATGGGAGATTGGTGAAAGATCTCCAAACTTGGAGATCAAAATGAGAGATGGGCACAGAGTGGTGACCCAAAAATTAAGAGGATTTATTGTTGCTGTGCGAGACCGGCTCTGGGCTGGCGCCGGTGGGAGCGCAGGGGGAGAGGGGAGAGGCGGCACCGCTTTCCCCTTCGGCTCTGCGTGGCTCAGCTTCAGCACGGGAACAGAGGAGAGGGCGACACGGGGCTCGGGTGCAAACACGTGTTTATTGTGGGAGCGTGTTCCCGAGACCCCGGGGCACCGGCCGGGGGTCGGTGATACCCCCAGGCTTGGGGAGGGGGGAAACAGGAACCGCGGACAATGGGGAATGGGCAGGGGGTGGGGAAACCCTGGAGACCCGGGGATGGCGATGGGAAAGGTGGGGAGGGGGCATGGACCGACCATGTGGTGAGGGGGAGGGATAAGGGAACACAGGATTGGGACAAAGGATGGAGAGGGGGGAGGGAGAATGGGGGGAGAAAAAGAAAAAATTGCAACTCCCACAATTTATTAATATGAAAATAAGAAACAGGAATGAAGATGCACTGTACAGAGGGGTGCACCAGAAAGGCCCAGGGCAAGCATAAACAGAATTTCTATAAAGTAGGATAGAGATGGAGTTTTAGGGTGGGGGACCAATAGGAAAGAGGGAGTAGGAATATGCAGAATATTGCAGCACTTTTAAACCAACGATTTCACAGAGAACCGAGAATTTTCTGGAGGTGATTTACATGTACACACAGGGGATGCTGGGAGTGCACCAATCTCCTCCCCATAACTGCAGTGGGTTTCTCCCTGCCATTTTCCTTAAGTCTTGAAAACATTATTTCATCCCAATATCTCCTTCTCCTTCTCCTTCTCCTTCTCCTTCTCCTTCTCCTTCTCCTTCTCCTTCTCCTTCTCCTTCTCCTTCTCCTTCTCCTTCTCCTTCTCCTTCTCCTTCTCCTTCTCTTTCTTTCTCCTCCTCTTCCTTCTCTTCTTCTTGACTTTTCTGTTGTAAGATTTCTGAGAGAGACAGGATATGATTTATATTTAGAGTAAGGATTGAGCTACCCCTCAGACTAGGCCTCAGATAAGCAGCCTTGGTGGGGCCTGGAAGCCTTGATGTGCTAAGAAATTAGTGGTGGTGCAGTTAGAAATTATGTTAAGGTAACGTAATGAGCTCTCTGAGTGTGAATTAGGGTAGAGCTGCAGCGTGAGAACCTGACCACCTTAAGGCAAAGGTAAACAATATTTACTGACCAATGATAGCATGTTCACAACTTGTAAATTATATTGAAGTGTATATAAACTGCCAGCTTTTAGACAATAAACGGAGAAAGTAGCTTGATCTGCATTTTGGCCAGTCCAGCTCCCCTCATATTATAACAAGTCCCTAGCTTCTGTCAGAGGCCAGAACAAGAAATGAGACACTGACTTACTCTGCTGCCTGCTGAAAGAAACATGTACTGAGAATTTATTGTTATTGAAAGTACAGTTTAAATTACAGGAGGGTCTCTTGCCTTGGTGAGCTCTTAGCCCTCTGTGATACACCTCACCTCAGTGCAGACTTCAGGCGTTTGTTGTTTTCTTTTTCTTCCTCCAAAACACCAAGAGATCCAAATTCTTGGTAAAAACGGGACTTCTACATTCAATCAAAGCCAGAGAAACTCTGCAGGGCTTCTTCTTCGATACAGATAAAATACCCTGGTGATCTTACCACACCCTCTTCTCAAACTTTTGGCACCAGATCGTACTCTAACACCATAACTTCCTTGTGATCTGAAAGAAGGAACAAACCAAACCTCAAGAGCTGGTCCTACCTTGAAAACCAGTGTTCGTCTCACCACAAACTTATTTTCTTGTGCTCTGTAATCCTCACTGTTTATTACAATAAAATGCTGCTTTTTTGATTAGGTTTACATCAGTTCCATATGCTTTTATGAGCTGTTATGCCTTTTTATCTATATATGTTTAATACCACTATCTGCTTATTGCAACATTCCAGGAATCCCTCTTGACTCTTCTCACCATATTCCTGCAGAAGGTGAGGCCACTCTGGGTTTTACACCAATAAAAATCCAGGTTGTTCAGATCCTTGACATCATGGGTAAGCACAATTTCCCTGCTGACACAGAGATTGCAGACAAACCCTTCTATTGTCACTGAAAACAAAGGAAAGGAGGAAGTTCCTGCCCATTGGAAAGTCTCTGTTTGCCCTGAAGGACTCTACCTCTTCCTTTCTCAGCAGCAGCTCAGCAAGCGGACGCCAAGAAGGACGAGAGAGGGAGGGGTGGTTGATTTGTGTGACAATTTAACAACACTTGTAAACAAGAGCTGAGACTGTCAGTAACATCTCTGCAGGGGCAAGTCCTTGCTGAGGATGAAGAGCTGTGTCACTTGTGTTTAGTTTGCATCGAGTTTACGGCACGGTGGGTTTTCATCCTGCAGATGTGGCCCCTGTCACAGCAGTCTGTTCATCCTTCAGGAGGGTTTGTACCCTCAGGGACAATGCTGCTCTTGCCAGCAGACCACAGCTTGCCCTCATATCAGAAAGTCCAGGCAGAAATTACTTCTTAAAGTAACATTTTCCTTTTGCTCTCAAAACCAAGGTTTCGATGTAATGGTATAATAGAAACAAATATTTTTCCCTGCTGTCTATCAGGACAGGAATAAAATCCTACCACATCCAGATAGCAAGGCACTGATTTCACTTCCACTGTGGAAATGACTTGCAGGGGCAAGTAAAGTAAATTCTGTGCTGGAACAGTGAAGTCCTGTCACTCTAAATCAGTGTGATGCCTGAAGGGTCTTATAGCAGGTTTGCACCTATGTCAGCGCTAAAGAAGTTTATAAGGTCCAACATAGACCTAAGGTTTGCACAGCAGAGTTTAGGCTGACAGCTAAGGGAACATAAATGGTCTTTCCAGGCCAGAAGGCTGATGAGAAATGTTGGTGTTTCTGCTCTCCTTCCTTGTTTAAAGCACAGCATTGTATTTAATGAGATTTTGGAATTGCAGCTAAAAATCATGGCCAGATTAAGTAATGGAAGTGGTTGTTGTGCATTTCTAATTGTGGAGGTCAATCACTATCAGTGTAGCTGCTTCTGGTAAGACAGAAAGCTCTTTGAAGACACTTCTAAAGAGAAATGTCTTTTTCCTTTCCATTCTTAACTGCAAAGTCTCCTCCAGGATGTACAGCAAACACGTTATCTAGATCGTCTTTTCACAATACCAAAAAACTTCCCCTTTAATCAGCTTGAATTGTACAATTCTCATCTGTACTAAGGAATTCCACTTTGTCTCTGCTGTAAAGAAGTGATTGGTATGCAACAGGGTTGATAAAGGACAGACCCAAATTAACAAGAGGGATATTTGTTAGAGCTACCATTCCTCATCACACACTTTAAACAACACATACCATCAAGCCCAAAGCTAATATGGCTCCTTGTTAAATATTTCTGATGAATTACACATCCTTGTGTGAAGATGGAATTAGGATTTAAAGCCAGTATTTATGCATATACAAACATTGTGCAAGAACATTGCATATTCAAAATGGAAAAAATATCACCAGTACAGGGCAAACACTGCAATAACATGAGTACACTTCTCCCATCAGGTTCACAGGCAGCTTAAACAATTCTGGGTTCGCAAATAATCTCTTCTGGCATCTTTTGGGGCCCTGAACCAGGGAAGTCACACCCAAACACTGTGAGACCATGAAAATATCTCCAGATACAAACCAGTCTCCAGGGGACACAAGTGACTAAGGCAGCCTCCAGTAATGTAGTAGGACCCAGGTTTGCTGTGATCTCCTTGTCATCCTGGGTTTGGAATTTAGACTCACAGAGGGCCTTGAGTTGGAAGGGACCTTAAAGACCCTCTAGATCCAACCCCTCTGCCATGGGCAGGGACACCTTCCACTGAAGCAGGTGACTCAGAGCCCCTCCAAGCTGTGGCAAATACCCAAGGAGCCCTTTTTCTCTGTTTTGCAAGGTCGGATTTCCATGCTCACATACACAGATGGCCCCAGTCTCACACAGAGCATTGGTGGCTGGTCACTTAGCTCCACAACCCAGCAGAGATCCTATTTTGGATGGCTCTCACTGCTCCCATGGCCTCCAGGGTCCAGCCACTAACTGCCTCTCCTCCTTCTGCTTTTCCAGGATCAGTGATTTCCTGCTGCTTCTGGCACGTCAGAGACAACTGGAAGAGATAAGGGGCTGAGGATGCAGCTTCTGGCAGAGAGTGGATAACACTCCGCTGAGTATTTTATTCTCCTGCCACTAAGCTGTCAGGCTGCTTCCACAAATTCCTCCTGCTTGGAAAGGGGCTGGTGTGAGCAGCAGGAATTGTTGCTGGCTGGAACATTTCGAAGAGCTGAACAAAAGAAGCTTTTTGTGGAAGGCCAGCAGCTGTCCTTTGTCAGCAGCACAAGGCGTGAGGTTCCCTTGAAGGCCATCCCTGCACAAGGACAGCCTGGCCTTCTCCAGTACCCAGAACACCTTTCAGGCTTTCGGGCTGGCCTCGTCCCTCCCTCTGGAGAAGCAGGTTCCTGTTGGAACTCTCATATCCACCGTTTCTGGCTGGATTGCGTGTCTTACCACAGACAGCCCTGGAGACAACAGTACAGACGGGCTCCAGCTGCAATAAAAGGGGACTCGGTTCCAACTTTTCCCTGGGACCAGCATGCAGCAAACACACCTGGGCCTCGTTCAGGTCTGTGTGGGCTGGTAGTCAGCTTCTGCTGGGAATTTAAAGCTTTTACCCTACTTTCCACTGCAAATAATGGAGCAAACCCAGCTGCACCAAACCCCATATTTCACACTTACAATTAGAATTTTCATTTTCCTCTATTCAAGTTTTGAAGAAAACAAACTTTACTTGAGTGAGCTGGAGGCAGTGTCCTCCAAGATCATGCTTGAGTAGCACAATATTCCAGGGGAAGATTGGCAAAGCCAGAGTTTACTGATGCTCAGGAAGCTTTGCAAAACCTTCCACCTGCAGGGCTCTTGCACCCTCCTGAGCTCCTGGAGCCCTCACTCACCTCAGGCACAGTTTGCACAGGAAGGGGATGGTTCCGTTTGTGAGATGTGGGGACAGGAGGAGGGAAGACTTTGCAAACACTGTCACGAGGGCAGGGCTGTTTTCATGTATGGTGCCAAGTGGCAGTACAGAACCTTTGATTTCATGTCAGGTGCTGAAGGGCAAACATTCTCAGTGAAAAGGAGAGAGTGTCTCCACTCACAGAGCAAGGTAAGTAAAGGGGAAAGTGAAATCTGTATTTCAAGGGAGGTGCTCAGTTTTTAACAAAGTATTTTTGCAGATGTGCCTAGGCAGCGGTGATTGAGAGCATTTTATCAGACTCACAGAGTATCCCCACGTCTGCTTTGCCACATTTGCTCTCTTTTTTCATTGTGAATGATTTCTGTTGCCAGGGTGGCTCCTGCTTGGAGTTCTACTCTCAGTGGAGTCCTGGAGTTTCCTCAGCAGGCCTTTGCAGCGAGTTCTGAGCCAACGTGTGGCTCTGCTGCCATCCCAAATCTGCGCTTCCCTTGCCCAGCCTGAGTGCAAGTCCTGGGCATGGCCAGAGATTTTCATGGCCAAAATCCTCCAGCATTTCCATCTGCTCATGGCTTTGGGCAGCACAAATCACAGAACACCCAGTGCAGCTGATAAATGGCATTTCCTGCAGATTGCTACAGCTGCACTGCTGATCGACAAATGCACGAGAATCAATTTCAGTTGGAAAACGTCATTTATAACAAATTGCTACATCTGCACTGACAATACAGAAATATACAAATCTCAATTAACGTTAAAACCAAGAATTTATTAGATTATTACAACCAGTCTAGGTAAAAGTATACAAATACCAACTTCAGATAACAAAAATTTCATTTATTGCCAACTTCTACAACAACTTACTATACACAAAAATCAATTAAGTGTTTCACTAACAACTTAATTTATTACTTATTACTACAAATATACATCCCATACAGAAATACAAAAATATCCATTCCTTCTCTAAATAGCCCTACACTAAGAATTCAATCAATAGAGTTATACAATACTCTCCATACATATTTAAATATACAATACCCGCCATACATATTTAAATATAATTAAATATATACATATATTCACACATATATATAACCTATAACTGCATCAATACAAATTGACACCTATACAGCTCTAAACCTAGAGAACTAAAACCAGATACAAAATACATATATACTTAGATACATATATAAACATATATGTAAATACAAACATATATGTGCATATATACCTAGCATACATCCATAAATGTAAGGACATATAAAAATATTCCTATACAAATAGCAACCCATATATGTACATATTTAATAATAATTCCTGTGTATGTGCAAGTCTGTATAGCTCTAAACTGAACTCCCCAGCTGCCCCATCTCCAAAGCTTCTCCCTCGGTCTCTTCCTCCTGTGCAGAGCAGCTCTGCTGGACAGGGACGGCAGAAGGCACAGCTGGCAAGCAAAGGGAACACTGAGTCAGTACGGGGACCTTTCCCTCGGCAGCAGCTGCACTTCCATCGGGGAGGAGAAGATCTCAGAGCCTCCCCAGGAGGGCCAGAAGGAAAAAGCAGCCGAGCGGGCCAGGCCGTGGTGAGCGCAGCCGCGGCGGGCCTGTCCCGCAGCCCCGGCAGCCCGGCACAGCCGGCACAGCTCCCGGGCCCTGCCGGCACAGCTGCCTTGCCCCAGGACAGCCCCTGTGCCGGCCGGGGCAGCTGCGCTGAGCAGCCCCAGAGCGGGCAGGGCCCGCTCCTGCCCCGCCGGGCAGTGCCCGCGGCCTCAGCCCCGCCGCCCGCAGCCCCACCCTGCCTCCCCGGGCTGTGGCCTCACCCGGGCTCTCTCCAGGCTGGCAGCAGCAGCTCCCCGGTCCTGCTCCTGCTGCTGGCCGGCAGCTTCTCCCTGCTGGCTCCCGTCCGCCTCCGGCTGTCCTCGAGCTCTTCAGTGCGGCTGTGCCAAAAGCGGAGGCTCTGGAATTGCTTCCAAGGCCCGGCAGAGCTGCAGTCCCGGAGCCCTCTGTGCTCCCTGCCGGCCCCTCCATCCCCTCAGCCCCGCCATGCTCCGGGCAAAGCCCCAGCCCCCTTCAGTTTCTTCAGCCCTCACAGTCCTCTCGCCCCCTCAGGCCCTTCTGACCCTTCCCGTCCCCCTCGACCCGCCACGCCCTTGGCCTGTGCCACTTCCCTGTCCCCTCAGTGCCACCATGGCCCCCGGCTGCCCCACACCCTCAGCCCCAGCAGCACCTCAGGGTCACCGTCCCTTCAGCGCCACCGGCCCTCGGCCCCTCGCTCTCACCGTCCTTCAGCAGCTCCTCAGGGGACAGTGCCTGGGGCCAGCGGCAGCTCCCAGCGCTCCAGGGACACCCGGGCTGGAACTGCTGCTCCGCCCGGCCCGGCCCCAGCTCGGACCAGCACAGGGAGAGGGGACACAGGGGGCACAGGGGAAAAGCGAGAGGTGAAAAAGGCAGCCCAGGGCAGAAAGAGGGAAAAATGCAGCCTAGGCCTACACAGTTCTATCTACGCATCTAAATATTCATATAACTCTTAACTACATAACTATGCATATTTATACATATATATACATCTTACTCTATACATCTATAAATGTAAATCTAAAAATGTATAAACATTACTCGATATATAAAAATATAAATTTATTACATCTATAAAGATAAATATATATATGTTTAACTAGATAAACACACCACTATAAATCTATAGTTGTAACTATATAGATAAATAAATAGAACTATAGGAATCTACGGATCTATGTATAAACAGAGGGATTCCACCTGCCCGATGGTCACAGGCTGTCCCTCTGATCCTTCTTCCCATGCAGGGCAGCCCTCCTGGCAAGGTAGATCAGGTGGATATCTGGGAAGAAAAAAAGAAATTCTGGGTCAATATTGGCCTCTGTGCATCCTTCCCTTTGGAAGTAATTGTCCTACTACCAGCGACTGTCAAAGATGGCCTGAAAGGCAGATTCTTAGTTGGCAATTTCAGACCTGCTCTTTAAAGAACAGAGATCCTTCTAACTGTTCAAAACTGTGTAAAGCATTGAAGTACCTCAGTAAAGTTGCAGTCGCAGTGCAAATGGCACCCAAGAGAGCTTGAAACACAGACAGTCCCAGCTGCCACAGAGAAGCCCAGGATTGTTCTTTCTCTGGGCTCCCTCTGTCCTCTGAGGACAGACTGACCTCAGTCCTCACTGAAATGGCTGAAGCTGAGGGCTGCTGGGGGCTGAGTTATGAACTAGCACCATTCCCTGCCATCTACAAACTGCCCTCTGCAGTGAGCAACAGCTCCTCCAAACAACCACCAGCTCTGGGATTAAAAGCTGGGAGGGAAAGAGCTCCCTACCAGGCCTTCAGGTGACACCAGCTTTGCACAAGAATGCCAATCCAAAGTGCTCTCTCATTTGGTTCTCTCTAATTTGGGGTAATTTCAGTTTTTCCTTGAGCTACTGGATTTATATCTTAATGATTTGTTTAGTCTCAGAGCTTCTGGTGCTTGTATTTTTAATGTATCTCACTATAGCTGCCAGCAGACTGGTACTACATTGATTTAATGCCTGGAGACGGTGTCAGAGCCCCTGCAGAAGGGTAGAGGGCAGGGCTCAGGCACGTTGTGCCAGTGCAGGATCTGAACTAAAGGCACCGGGGAGCACCAACCCTGCAGAAAAGAACTCAGCTCTTCTCATCTCACCTTCCTGCCAGAGGCAGGCTCAGAGCAGCCGTCTCACACCTCTCTAACCCAATGGGGGCTCTGTCCTTACCAGGCTCCTCGGGCTCCTGGGAACTGTTCGTGCAGCTCTGCGTGCCCGAGGAAGCTCCCTCTGCTGCAGCCTTGTCCACAGGCTCCCCTCCTGAAGACTCAGGCACAACAACAGTATTCTCCTTGAAAGAGAAACAGAAAGAAAGAAACCCTTCTCAGCAGTTACACAGAACACCTGGTCCAACAACTCTGTGGCTCACACTCGTAATCCCTTGTTCCTAACAAGAAGTCTGGGCCCCAAAGCCCTTCAACTGTCAAAAAGATTTGACTTCTTCAAACACGGTCCAGAAACTGTCAAAGCTGACAGGGTTGGACATGGATGTGACACTGAATACGTGGAATGGCTGCTAAGGAAGGAGTCCTGGCAGCTCCTGGCACAGGGATGTGCTCCTCCCTCCACAGCCCTGAGCACAGCAGTCTCATCCAGGCTGCAGCTTGACAGGGACTGTGTGGGGACACACATCTCTTGCCAGAGAGATGCCCAAGAGCAAGGCAACTGAGCTCTGCAACATGGACAGCAAGACTGGCCAGTTTGCCCAGCTGAGGATTTCCCAGATGGAAACTGGACTGCAGGCACCAAGTTACTGAGAGGAAAGCTGCAGCTCCAGCCCAGCCCCACCCATGGCTCTGGGAGCGCCTGCAGGCACGGCAGGCCTCTCACAGCAGCAGCGCCTGCAACCCAGCCCAGCTTTGCCTTGGCCTTCCCACCCAAAAGAGGCAGAGCCCACATCTCCACATCTGCTGCTGGAACAGAGGCACCTCTCGCATGGCCCTCCCTGCACGGGACACTTTGCCTTCAGTGGCAATTCTCCAAACACTCTTCTCTTCTTTCCATCAAACAAAGCCTCTTAGAACCTACGGAGCTTCCACTTCCTCACCAAAAATGCCCCTGCAGGAGGGATTCTTCCCAGGAAAATGAGCACCCAAACTTGGCCAACCCAAAAAGGCTCACACCTTTTCATCCTTACTCAGGGGGCAGAATTTTTCATTCCCTCTTCTTCAGGAAACCTTGCTTTAAGCAAGCACTGTTCACAGCTGTCTGTTCACAGCTGAACTCAAGAAGCCTTTGCTTCTCAGCCCTGCAACAACATTCAAAAGCTCTCAGTCCAGCCCCTTTCATCTTGTCCAACGCAGTTACCTGAGCAGATGGAGAAAACATCTCCTCCAGTGTCTCAAGCACCATGTCCAGATCCACTGGGGGCAATTCCTCTTCCCCAGGAGTACTCCACAGCCAGCTGGGAGCTGTCCATGCTATGAAACCAGCACGGACAGCTGCAGCACAGGGGGCTGAAGTGTCTTTGGTGGCTGCAAGAATCCAAACACATTAGTCAGGCTCCTGAATGTTGCTTTGCGATGCAGAGCTCTAGTGCTGCCTTGGATCAAACATCACAAGAAGCACACAGCAACCTCAGTTCCAAAAATGTATGCACACTTCCCAGAGAATTGGAAAAGTGAGTTCTTCCTCTTAAATAGTTATCCTAATTGACATGTACATAGATTTTACCATGGATTGTAAATCTGGTATAGACAAACAGACACACACAAAGACACCTTCTAATCACAGCCTTTTGTATCTTCTCAGCAGCTTTGGGATTTGGCTGCTGGAGTTTCTCATCACAAAAGACCACAGAATGTAGATTCGCCCAGGAAGAGCCCAGATCCTCAGACACACACACTGAAATTAGTGAGTTTATTCTAAAAACAACCTTGAGGCTGAGGCCATATGCTGCTGGTGCAGCTGTTCTGGAGCAAACAGAGCTCATTTCAATGGCATGGCTTGATTTGCAGGGCAGACAGTCTTAAATATCTGCAATATCCTATCACTGTCCTAGTTTGTCTTCATTCCAAGAAAGAGGTTGGTGCACCTAACACTGACCACTTGTCAGGCAATATCTTATGCCTTCCCTTGTATCCCTACAGAGAGTCTGCCTGGAAAATGCCCAGAACACCCTCCCAGTCTGCAGCAAGGATAGGAAAGCACTGCGAGAAAACACTTCAAATGGTCATTAACCAGCATTTGTTTGAAGAGGAAAGGTAGAAGCTCTTTCCATGCCTGATGGGCTGCAGGCTGGCAAATGCTGCTTGGAAGATGTGCAGCAGCTTCTCTGTGGAGAAGCCATGGAAGGGCTGTGATGGTCTATAGGAAACAGAGGAACGATGAGCTCAGGGTGGCATTTATGCTCCATGGGACGCACTGGGATGATGAGCTCACAGCTGGGATTAAATCTGCCCGTGCCTGGTTCCTCTGATGAAACCCCAAGAGGTCCAGATGAGGTAAAGATTTTCTTGGGAGATGCTAGGAAAAACTCAGACTACTCAGCACCTGCACTTTGCCTGGAAGGGCCTGGAGGCAGCTCTAAACCCTCAGGTGAGGCAGCATTGAGGTCCTGGTAGGAGAGCACTGTGTAGGAGTGAGGAAAGAAGAAAGGAAGCAAAGGAAGGGCTGGATCATTATTGGGATTTGGGTGTGCTTCCCTTGGCAGCAACTGTACTTATGTCAGGGAAGACAAAAGCTCCCACCCTCCCAAGCAGGGTGAGAAAGAAAAAAAAGAGAATCCAAGATGCCTGTGGGGCTATTTAACTAGCAGTTCCTTGTCTGCTTTGCTCTCCCCTATTGGCTCAACTGTCTGGGAAAACTGTCCCACTGCCCTTCCCCGGCAGGGGCCAACTGCCAGAACCCCAACTGCAGCTCTCTTGCCCGCTGCCCCAGAGGGACAGGGGGGTCCCTCCCAGCGGACCTGACCAGGACCGAGCCCTCAGCTCACACGCACTCACGGAGAGCTCCCCAAGCACCCCAGGGCTGGCAAGGAGCAGCGCCAGCCAGGGCGCACGGCCGGGCCAGCTGCAGCCGAGCCGCGTGAGCGCAGCCGCGGCGGGCCTGTCCCGCAGCCCCGGCAGCCCGGCACAGCCGGCACAGCTCCCGGGCCCTGCCGGCACAGCTGCCTTGCCCCAGGACAGCCCCTGTGCCGGCCGGGGCAGCTGCGCTGAGCAGCCCCAGAGCGGGCAGGGCCCGCTCCTGCCCCGCCGGGCAGTGCCCGCGGCCTCAGCCCCGCCGCCCTCCGCGCCCGCAGCTCCCGCCCTGTCTCACCGGCTCCGGGCGGCTGCCCGGCGGGGAAGGACGGGACCGCGCGCTCCGCGTGGAGCTGCTGGAAGCGGCTGGGCTGGCGGCTGCGCACCTCCAGCCCCGCCGCCAGCCGCTGCCTGTTGGCCCTGGTCAGGCGCTTGATGCGGAGCAGGAGGTCGGGGCGGTCGCGGCGAAAGTTGGGGTTGCTGTAGTGGAGCCAGCGTCCGGATTCGCCCGGCGCAGCTGAGCCAACGCTGCCCGGCACCTTGTGGAAGCCGTAGAGGTTGAGCTGCCGCACGAAGCTGCCGAAGTGCGACGCCTGGAAGGAGTCCGGGGCCGGCCCCGCCCTCTCACCGCCCGCCCCGGCGGCGTCGCCCGGGCTGAGCAGCTCCCGCTCGAAGAGGGAGCGGTCGATGAGCAGCCCCTGGGCCCGGCTGTCCCAGCGCACGGAGCGGACGCGGGGGCTGTTCGCCAGGCGCCACAGCTTGGCGGGGAAGGTGCTGGCGCAGAGCCCGGCGGGCAGCGGCAGCTCCGCCATGGCACCGATCGCCGAGTGCCGCCGCAACGGCCGCAGCGCGACGGCCGCGGCTGCGCCGGCGGCGCGCGGCCTGAGGGGGGCGCTGCGCTCGGGCCCCCGGCGCGGGCCGGGCTCGGCGCGGCAGGGGCAGGTGCAAACCCTCTCTGTGCCTGGCTGCAGCCATCCCTCCGCCTGTGCTTTGCAGCCCAACCCCAAGCCGGCAAGGGAGGAAAACAAAAAAGCTGCTTCCCAGGCAGTTGGCCTCCTGCAGCTCCTGAGGCCCGGGGTTATTCCTGCCCAAGTCCAAGACTTCTCAATTTCCCTTTGTTGAACGCCATCAGATTCCCCTCAGGCCAATTCTTTAGCCTGCCGAGATCCCTCTGAACGGCAAAAGCATTTGAGCTATCAGGTGCTCTTGCCAGTTTCATATTGTCTGCAGACTTGCTGAGGGTAAACTGCTCCTCCAGCTTGGCCATGAATGAAGACAGTAAAGAGTATGTGTCCCAGGATCAGGCTCTGGGGGTCAGAGCACTCCTGACTTGCCTCCAGCTTTACTTTGTGCCAGTCCTCATCCATTTTTTCAGTCTTCCTTGCTGGGCATTTTGGCAATTTGTGTTTAAGCATTCTCTAGGAGACACTCAAAGGCTTGGGTAAAGCTGGGGTAGACATCATCCATTGCTCCACCCATATCCTATCAGCTTGGCTGTCTAGCAATTCCAGCAAAAATAACCGGTAAGAAAAATGAAGCTCTAAATACAGTCTATTAAATTCTTCTTTCTGCTGCTATTCTATGCCACAAGAAAGATCTTGCTTTCTTTCCAGTACTAGAGAGCAGATAAACAAAAACCAAAACCAAAAACAAAAACAAAAAACCCAAGAAAAAAATTCTCCTTAATAGAATATAATTAAGCCTATTTTTCAGAAGACACATAACATAAATTTATTTTCAGGATTAGACTGAAAGGATTTGAGAGCTTCCAGAATTTTAATATTTTTGTTGCCTCTGTTTGGAAAACTGTTAGAACACGGTGAAGACATACTGCTTTTGAAAATCTCATTCTGAAGTTTTGCATGTTTGCAGTCCATATAAAAGTACCTACAAGAATTGTTGTGGTGTTTTACTTTGGTTTAGGGGTTTTTGCATGTGTGTGAGGCTTAAATGCGTCATAAAGTTCTTGTGCGTTCATGGGGCTGTAGAGTGCCCTCCACGGGGATCTCCTTGGCTATGCACAAGCCCAGAGACCAGCACATGGCACCTCAGGCCGAGCGCAAAGGCAGCACAGCATGATCTGCAGGGTGCTCTGTAACAATAGGCACTTTGAGCTCTTGTCCAGTGTGCAAGAACTACCTCTCCTTCAGATTCTCCTAAAAATGCACACTCTTCTTGTTTTGTATGATGCAGCTCTCCTAAACCTATCTTGCACTGTATCTGCATGAGCATTCACACAGATGTTTGCTAAAACAATTCTGTTCCAGCTGAAAAGCACTGGGTATGTTGTGCCCTGAGCAATAGCAGTAGATAAATGGACCTAGAGAGACTTCGGGAGCAGAAACAGCATTAAGTCCACGACAATATATAGGTGTGAAAATAGAAAAATCCACCACTTGTTGCACAGTCTACACATCTCTACTGGGTTCTGCAGAATGGCAGCAAATAATGCACAGGTATTGAGATAATGAACTGCTGCTGCACTTACTTGTCATCCAGCAGAACTGTGGGAGACAGGGATTGAAGGTGACTTTGGAACAGGAAGAAGAAAGGGACACATTCCAGATGGAGACAGAGTGGCACTGCTCTGTTGACCCAACAGAACAGGGAACAAGTTGGAAACTAATAGGAAAAAAGAGTTTTTGTAAAAGGAAACCTCGCTATATAGGCATTAGTGTTCTTTCCACAGTACATGGGGTTAGAGAATGAATATAAATCCGATTTAAATATTCCTGTAAAGTGTTATAAAAAATCCTTTACATGGGGTTATTTACACAAACATACCTATGAGCAAATAAAAAAACAGCACAACTACATGTATCATTAAGCAGGATAATCTGTAGATTCTCACATTAACACTTGCATATTTATATATGATACTTCCAAACAATAAAGATTTTTGTTCTCCATTTTCTCCTTTAAAACTCACAAAATGTAGCAAAATTCTCTTTTAAAACTACAGAGTCTGCTGCGTGCCAAAGAAAGCCATTATTTGCTTGCTCACAATCATCTTTTCGCTGTCTCTTTAGAGTCATGGATGCATTAACTGCTTATCTAAACTTGAAACAGTTCATGAGTCAGTCTGAAGATAAAATAAATATTACTGAGCCAATTTGAAAGGAATTCATGTCTTCTGCCTCTATAGCTGAAGGTCTGTATTTATTACATGACAGAATTAAGTCTTGATACCTAATAAATGGGAAAATAAGAAATATACTGAAAAGATCACCATGTTTCAAAGGGACCATTGCATTTTAGTCTTACCTGACCAAATGAGTGATCAAAGAGAGTAAGGACCGGTCAATTACAACAGAGAAAGTAGGCGAAAGAGATGTCTAGGTCTGGTGCAGCTGGAGAAACAAATGAAGTGTGTAAATTTTGAAGTTGGGAAGGGATTCCAGATCAGATGATTTTAACATAACATTACTAAATGCATGATCTTCAAACAAACACATTGGCAACAAATATGGCATAAGACATGTTGCTATTCCTTGCATTGAGCAAAGGATGGGGAGAAGGAAGGCATGGAGTTTTCAGGAGTATCCAAATAAAGCACTGTGTTCTGGATCAATATGGTATTTCCATGGAATTTTCATGAAGCAAAAACACTAAGTGGAAGACTTTTCTCCCATTTAATTTTTTACTAAAATTCAGGGAAAGATACTATTTTGGAGTAAAAACTTTCACGTTGAAACACGAGTGTGCGGAGAGATTTTGAAGTCTGGGACAATGACAATTCACTGTTGAAAATCCAAGTGTAAAATTTTTCAAATGAAATGACCCAAGATGTCCTTCCGTTGAACCTTGCCTCTTCTGGCTCATTCCTGAAAATGGTAGGCAAAGAGGTTGCCACAGAAATGAAAGGAGCAACAGGGGTACATCCCTAAAAGGCAACTGTAGATCTGAAAGGACTTGGGAATGAGAGGGACATCAGTGAGCCACTCGTGAGTCAAACTATTAGTGAAGAGCCCTTTCCCGAAAAGATGGCAGCTTTTCTCAAGGAAGTTGAGCAGCAGAATATTATGGCTCAAGTAGCCATACACAGCACGGACAGGGCGGCTCCCAGGGCTGGGTGGGCTGTGCACGGCAGGGCCAGGTGCAAACCCTCTCGTTCCCTGGCTGCAGTCATTCTTCTGTCTTTGCTTTGCAATACAGCCCCAAACCACCAAGGCAAGTGCAGGAGCTTCCAGAAAGGTCCAAACTGAGAAATCCCATGCGAAACTCTAGCTCTTTTCCAGTGAAAACAAAATCATTCTCATTTCTGCATAGCCAAAGTCAGGAAAAAGGTCTTAGTCTAAATAGTTTCCTTATTTGTTAGGGGTTGCAAACAGAGTTCCTGGCTTCCAGGCAGACAGGTCAAATGGGAGAAGGTGAAATGATGAAGAGACTTGAAGACGTGCTTTTCTTTTGGACACACTCCAGCCCCTCAGTGTCCTTCCTGAATTGAGGGGCGAGAACTGGACACAGCACTCGAGGTGTGGCCTCTCCAGTGCCGAATGCAGGGGGACGATCACTGTCCTGGCCCTCCTGCCACACCATGGCCAGGGCAGACCATTGATGTTTTGCCCACATTCAGCATCTGTGACGCCCTTGCCCCCCGGTCCGGCCGGGACACGGCTCCATCCAGGGGCGGGCAGGGAGGCGGCCGCTCCGCCGGGGCCGCGTGTGGGTGAGGCAGCTCTGCCTGCGCCGCCGTCCTTGGTGCGGGGTCGGTGCTGGCTTTGCCGCTGCCGAGGGGCGAGCGTGAAAGGGCGGCCGGACGGGGCGGCGGCGGCTCTGTGGGGAGGGCCGGGGCCGCAGAGAGCCGGGAGGTGCCGTGCGGAGGACGGAGGGGGCGCTGGGGGCTGCAGGCAGCGCACACCCGCGGAGGGAGGGACGGGCCCGCGGCGTGTCCGGCTGGCGCTGTGGGGAGGTGCCGGGGCAGGGGCAGGACCCCCGCGGGATGCGGGAGAGCGGAGGAGCTCTGGGAGCGGCTGGTGTGTGGGGGAAGCTGAATCGCAGAATCGCAGGGTTGAGATCACCCTGTGCAACCCCCTGCCAAGGCAGAGTCACCTGGAGCAGGTGGCAGAGGAACACATCCACATGGGCTTGGGATGTTTCCAAAGGGGGGTTTATGTCCAGAAAGGTGACAGATGAGTCCCTTCACCTTTATTCTAATAAAGGGAGAAAAGGCAACTGGGGCACACGACCATTGGGTTTTCTCTTGGTGTTTCAGAGGGCACAGCCTCCTTTTATCCTAAACTCCAGGCTGCAGTTTGCCCCCTGCCTTTCCCCTTTGCCTGAGGTACAGCCTTCCTGAACCGCCTATACCATATCCCCCCTTGAACCTCCTGTTCTACCCCAAAGTTCTGAAGTTCAGGCTTGTGCAGACCCTCTTGTTTATCTCAGGAGCCAAACTGTGTGAGCTCTGCAACAAACGTGCTGCCTGAAGTCAGCAGAGACATTAAAACCCCATTAATGTCTCTGCCATTCAATTACTTGTAATCAGTATCAACCATTAAATTATTTGTAAAGACATTAGCACACATCTTTCCTCTCAATGCCTCCTCTTCTTACTTCTCAATTTGTCTTCACAAACCCTAGCTATTATTAACCCTTCTTCACAACGTGGACCATTTGAAACACCCCCTGCCGACTTTTCCTTGTCTGGTCCCTGCACCAAATATGGCAAGTAAATACAGAGAATAAAGTAGATAATTACAGTTCATAATAACTGTATGTATTAACCCATTAATCACTAGAAGTCTTTGTCCATGGCTACTGATAGACTAGGTCTCCCGTGCTTTTCTTCCAGATGAGATGTCCAAATCTTTGGGGCTTTCAAGACTTTGACTTGAGTATGATGGGTCCATCCATGTTCAGATTTCCTGGTTGCTCTCTCTGAAATCCCGGTTGGATGTTATGAACAGCAAAGTCCAAAGGCAGCGTCGGTGCTAACTGGGATTCCTGTCAAAGAGATTTCACAAGACATGGCATCTTGGCTATGTACTAGTTCAAATATAGATCTTCTCCTTTCTGCCACCTTGAAAATGAACAAGTTAAGAATCTCAAACAATTCAAAGGGGAAAAATTGAATATTCCCATGGCTTTGGGTCTCATTCTTGCCAAATCTAATGGCAAAAGCTGTACCTATGGCATCTTAGTTTCTGTCACCAGCTTCAAAGGGTGTTTATTCCTCCATTCATCCTTTCTACTTGACCTGAATTCTCAGGGTGCCAGGGGGTATGGAGGTCTTGCTGAAATCTCAAAGCAGCCATAATCCCTTGAAGGATCCCCCTGTATAATGAGTTCCCCCATCAAAATCCACTGCCTTCATAATCCCATCTGCAGAAACCATTTTTTAACTGATTGTTATGAATAATTTATGTATTTATTGGCTTTTGCTGTTACTGGCTTTAGTAAATTATTTTGATATAGTACAGTTTGTAATCTCTTTTTAACTGCTTTTGATACAGTATAATTTGTCAGCTTTTTATGGTTAATACCCTATTCCTTGTGTAGATTGTATATCTTGGTGTGATATATATTATAGTTTAGGCTTTCACAAAATATTAAAATAGAGGTTATGTAATGTGTATTATAACATTAACTTTTGCAGAAGTAATTGTAACTGTGAAATAAGAACTACTGCCTTTCATTGTTGTAACTAGTTGACAAGTAGTGAAATAGCTGATGTTGATTGGAAGTACTTGTAAAAATGGCTAGAACTTCTAGAAAGAGCAAAGAGGGATCTACCACTGACCCTTTGGCTATCAGTAATTCTAAACACAGACCACTCAGGGCGTTGCCATGAAATAAAATTCAAGACTCTCAAAATCACATCTGCATTGTGGCATGTATTGTAAGAAGATTAGGTCAGATGAAGAGATATGCAGAATAAATAAATAGACTCCACAACCTGGGGTAGTTATGAGTTGGGTTTGTATTGCCAGCACTTGGCACATGGGCAAGTGAGATATTATCTCTCTAAAAACTTGTGCTCTGAGCCTCAGTCTGGCCCACACCTTTATTCACAAAGGTGTTCTATATGCAATACATTCCACAACTCTTCATGCATATTCAACCTGTCCTTGCCTTTCATGCTAAATAGGTCCACACCCTTCTAGGCATGTGAGGTTTGCTCTGGTGGTCCTGCAGGTGGTCTCTTGAGGCTGAAAATCGTGGTCTTCTTCATGATTGAACTTTTGAATTTTTCTTTTTTGGTTGTGCGCTTTTGGTCTTTTGGTGCTGATCTGAGTAGTCCATCAGTCTTGATAGGCTTAGGGACAGAGGAGCTTCTTTATCTGGGTTCTTTGCATCCTTAGACATTGTTCTTTATGCAAGAAGCTTTAGAAATTTGCATTTTCTTTTGCTCTTTCTACTATGGCAGAGGTTTCTTAAGTAAAAGGTTAAAATTCAACACATAAGTCTACGAGCTAGAATATGAATGATTAATTAATTTTGTTAACTTAGGTGAATTCTAAAAATCTCTATTTCAAGGGGTTGAACTAAGATAAAGAATTCCTGGAACATGTACACTCAAAGGAATGTGTGAATCTGCATAATTTTCATGAATATATATTTGACTAATACAATGAAAAAGTATGTAAGCGTTTTTATAGTTAACCGTGTGCATGTGTGTGGATATTCTCAGTTCAGTCAGAGAGAAAAGAGAAAGAATTCACCTAGGCCTAGCCTGGGAAAGTTAGGAGAAGGAATGAAAGCAATTATTATCTGTCTTTCTGTTCATGTTGTTTATAGATATGTTCTACCACAGTGTGCCATTCATAGTGCACCAATGGAGTGAAAGGTTTTCACTTTGAGACCAATCATATTTCACCTTAGCAATCCTGGTTATAAAAAAGGAATGCTGCTTGTTAATAAAGATTATTCTTTGCCTTCTGAAGATGGAGTCTCCTAATTTCCATCCCTGCCTCAGCAGCGACACATGTGGCTCTGCATCCAGTGCTGTTACTTTTGCTTTATCCCTTATTACACCTTTAAAAATTTTAAAGAATGAGCCTCATTTCTCACACTGATCAAGCAGTTGCTGAAGCTCCTAGAAACAACCCTAACCTCCTCCAACTTAGACGGAATCCCCACTAGGCAGGTGGACATTGGATTTTTCTGCTGTGGAAAGGATTTTCTTTCTTTGTGGAAAGGCACAAATGATCTTGCTGGAGGGCATGGGCCAGGGTTAGCCATACATTTCTCTGGGGCTGGGGGACCATCCACGCGTCCAGAGAGAACTGGTAGAGGGCCACATACTGGAGCCAAATGAAGAACAGGGACACAGAAGTTGACCTAATGTGAATCTGAAAGAAAATGAGACCACATAATAAATTAACAATGGGAGGAAAATGCCACTGGAATGGCCTGTGCAATGATCTGTCCCTCCGGCAGGAAGAGAGGGGGGTGGACACAGCGCACCATGAAATAGAAAGTCGTAGGACTGAGTGAAAGGATGGCAGGAGGGACCTCTATCTCATGTGGGGTGTGCTTGGTGTCCCCAGTGACAAGGTACTTGCAGTTTAGTAGATTGTTCCGTGTGTGAGTCTCGCAATCTCGAATGCGTGGCAGAAGCTCTGCTGTTGCTGTGATGAAGTGCCAAGATTGTTCCGTCTGTGAGTCTCGCAATCTCGAATGCGTGGCAGAAGCTCTGCTGTCACTGTGATTAAGTGCCAGTCCTGGTTGGAGAAATGAATGGCTTCAGTGAGTCTTAGCCGGTATGGTTCAGTCTTGTCTGTGGTATAAGCTTTGCTGCTGATACTTGGTATGACGTGATGTATGGCAGCCTTTGCAGCAATGCCTTGACCTACCCGATTTGTGTCATCACGCGGGGTAGGTCCGTGCTCCACAATTAGTTTTTTGACTGGTTAAAGGTCTCCCCCTCCCCTGCCTTTGCCCCCTGTGGAGGTGCCATTCCCAGGAAGGGGCACTGTCTGATGAAGTTGCCCTCCTGCATGTAGTGAAAACATTGGCCTTTAGGTGGAAAAGGCCTCGATGCTGGAGTTCTTGGGGCCGCCGATGTTGAAGCCACCTTTCCCATGGATTTGTCATCAAGTCCTCAGATATCAGGGTGGCCTTTCTTGTGCACTCCTCAATAACCTCATCAAGTGTTGGTGGAGGGGATGCTAGAATTGCCAAGATGACCCGCTGACAAGGTTCATCTTCATTGGTGGTGATGATCTCTAGAGTGAACTGATCTTGCAACTCCTGCCCTTCCACCCTCTTCTCTGCAGCGGCTCTCAGCCGGTCAACAAAGTCAATGAATGGCTCTGTAACAGACTGCTTAAGAGCAATATAAGATATTACAGGTTCCATAGAGGGCATGCTAAGGAATTCCCACTCTGCAGCGTCTTTTGTCAGACCTAACACAGCCCTAGGAATCCCTGCTGCCTGCTTCTGAGCCTGGCTCCAGTCACCCTCACCAACAAGGTGGTCTGTGGTGATTTCATCTTCTTCTATGTCTGTGGCATAATCAGCGCTCTGTAAAATACCTGGAAGGAGGTCCCCTGCTAACCTCTTCCAAGTTCCTTCCCACATTTTATACTCGGATTGAGGGAACAGGCAACTAAACAGATGCTTCAAATTGGCAGGGACCCTGGTGTTAGAGTTAAATGTTGCCTTTAAAATGCTCCTAAGGAATTCACTTGTAGGGCCAAATTCACGTTTGGTTTCACAGAGCTCCCTTATGCATTCATTTGAGAGGGGTTCCCATCTTGGATGTTGCCCTCTTGCATTGTAGGTTACTGGAGCCAGGAACAGAGGATTGGCATCATTGATCACTTTCTGTTTCCCAGGCCCGGCGCTCCCACCCCCCACGTCACCGTGGGAACTGGAAGGTGGGGTGTGTGAAACAGGAAGGTGATGGGCAGCGTCCTGGAGAGTGGAGCCTTGCGCCGAAGTGACGTAGGAAGAGGGCGGAGATGTTGGTGTTGTGGGAAAAGGAGTGTGACCAGGTGACGTAGCCTCAAGGGGTGGTGCATTGGGTGGAGCAGTGGATATTCTGCCAGGTTCCGGGGTTCTGGGTGGCAGCTGTGGTGAGCCGCCAGTCTGTGTCTTTAAGGTACAGAGGCTCAGCTAAGGCTAGCCTAAAGGGAGGAAAAATTAGAACAGGTGTTAAGAATGGATTTTGGATGATCGGGGTCTTGACCTAGCCAAAACCTGGATAAGAATGTAACTTTGTCTCCTGTATTATTTGTCTTATTTGATAAAGTCATGTCCGGTATATTGTTGTCTGTGTCCTCAGGTGGGTGCTGAATACCCCTGCCCCTCCTCTCTAATGATGGTTCTTGTCCCACCTCATTTGTGTCTGCACGCAGGGAGGGACTGCACTGACCTTCTAGTGTTTTTAATTTCCTCCCTGGTGGGAAATTCCTCACCCTTGTTGTTGATTTTTAAATTTCAAGAAATCATCCCTCATTGGGCACTATTGAGCCCAGTGACCCTCCTGCTGTCAGAGATGGCATGAAGGGTCTTTTTGAGCCCCTCTTGGCGGCCCCGGGAAGTGGCGAGTCGAGTGCAAGGGTGTAGGTTTTGCAATGGAGACTGTCCTGGGTGGAGGTCGGAGAGGCTCTCGGTGATCTCTTGTGGGAATGATGACTTTTCTGGCACAGACTTCTAGCATATTCTGTAACGTGGGCTCAGGGTCCAAGGGGAGGCTGAGGATCACGTTTCTGCAGGCTTCATTTGCATTTTGCTTTGCGATTCCTTTGATGATCGCCCTCCTGAGCCCCTCATCTGGTACTTGTAGGTCTATGGCTCTATGTAGTCTATCAATGAATCTAACAAAAGACTCAGAAGGTTTCTGCTTAATACAAAGATAATTAATAACTGGGCCGCTAGGTTTTAACTTAAAGAAGGCTTTTTCTGCTGCTTTCTTACTTAACTTTAATGCTTCCTGCGGAATCTTATCTGCTTGTTTAGGGCCTGAGTCCCAATCTCCTACCGCTCACAAATGATCTACTGATATTATCGTCCCATCCGTATCTATAGAGGTGTCCTGATTAGCCCATAGATCTGGCAACAAATGCTTTATTTCTCTTTTCCATGTTGATTCCCAGACTAAGAACTCTGCTTGTATTATCAAACATGAAAAGAGAGTCCTCAGATCTGCTGGTACATACTCAGCAGAGGATAATGTTGCCTTTAAAAGACCTCGGAAAAATTCACTTCCCTGCCAAATTCTTTTTGGACTTTACATACATCTTTTTATCACTTGCTGCGATATGGGGGACCATTGTGTTTCGGGCCTACCCCCTGCTGCGGGGTGTAGGTGACTGGTGCGGCAGTGAAGGCAGGCAGGGATTGGGTAGGTTGCAGTTCCCACGCTCCCTCCCAGGACTTGAACCGTGGGAACTGGAAGTGAGGTCCTGGGACCTGGAGGAGAGGCAGAAGGGGCGGAGTTAGGGCCAGGGATGTGGATGTTGGTGGGAAACTCCCCCAAGGGGTGGAGTCTGAGGGTGAGGTAATGCATAATTCATGAGAGGAGGTGGGCAGAGGGAAGGTATAGGTGGGAAAATCTTGGGAGCAGAAGGGGTTGGTTGCCGGGAGGAAGGAGTTTTGGGAAGAAGCAGGAAGGGAAGAAGCTGGAAGGGGTTTATGGGAAGGGGGAGCAAAAGTGGCGGGAAGTGCCATGCGGTGTCCGCTATCTTGTGCCTCAGGGAGGACACTTTGTGGGGAGACATTTTGGGAGAGACTGGGACTGGGGATATTGAAACTAACGAAATGACTCTGGGACGGGGCTGTACACGGAAATTGGGGTGAGGGGAGAGTCTGGAGCAGTGTGGCTGGCACTGCTCTGGCAGGGGTCCCAAGAGTTTTTGAGGGAGCCAGGGGTCTCCTGTGGGCACTGGCGTGTTGTTCCCTTAAGAATTCCCGGTCTTGGGGAAGAGGGAGAAGAAAAAGGAGTACGGTTTTGGGAACTGGGGTTAGAACTGGGGTTTGGTTTGTCAGATGATGGTTGTGGCAATGCTTCATAATTATTCTTAACAATATTGTGGAGGGCCATATAGGTATATTTTGAGCGGGAAGGATCTGCCTGTCTCAAAATTTCCCTGCCGACTTGATCCCCAAATGGGATCTGATATAATTTTCTTGCTGAAACATATGGGAAGCTTTGCGGCAGCCACTGAACAAACTCTTTAACATAATTTTTCTTAAATTTTTAGATCCTGTGGCACAAAGCTGGGTGACTCTGTGTAAGCCATTTTGTCTGTGTATGAGATTTCTACTTAAAAAACACCTGGTGGAATTAGACTCTGTCTCTCTTGGTCAAGTTACCTGACTGCTCAGTCTGTGATTGCTGTTACTGCATGAACAGATAGTTCATTAGCATTTTCAGGAGACACATTAACAGCAGGATTTACAAGCAGTTTATGCCAACAGTTTGAGGAGATGAATGCAGAGCTGGAAGAGAATAAAGAGCTTGCTGGGAATCGCCTTAATGAACTGGAGGAACTACGCCAGGATCTTGAGGAAGTAACAACACAGAATGAAAAGCTCAAGGTGAGACATCTGTAGCCGTGTGAGGGTGAAGGTGCTCTGTGGGATGTGCTGCCCTCAGCTCTGCAGTGGTGTGCCTGCAGAAAACCTCGTTAGCAGTGTCTGTTCTGAGCCTGCTCTTTAGCTGTGTTACACGGCTCCCGGTACAGGCCATGGAGGCTGTGGCTCCGCTTGCAGCTCGGTGCGTTGGTGACAGCGTGTGGCCACCGTTGGAAATTGTGATGGTTTCCTGCCCACGTCCCTTTCTGATCTTTGAGTCCATTTTAACCATGTCTGGTTAAAACGGTTTTCACCTCTTTACAAGTAGTGATCCCTCCTCCACCTTTCCCATGTCGTCTGTAAGTGGAACCAGAGAACAGAAACAATCAGGGAACTTGTGAGGGGAGAGATGCTCTTGGAAAGATTCAATGAATTTCTGTCTTTCCCACTGTGGGGGATGGCGAGATAGGAAACAGCCTGTGAGTTTGTGATGTTTTAAAGGCAGAAACACAAGAAGCTGTGGCTCTGTGGTAGATAAGTATATAATGGAAAGAATAATCCAAATTTCAGCTTAGTGGTCAGTGCCAGTTATAAGAAATGTCTGTCTTGATAACATAAATCCAGAGATCTGATGCAGGAACTCTCGTGAGGCACCTCTGAATTCTATTTACCCACATGAATTTGTTTTGAGAGGAGTGGTCTTTAGCTTACAGCTTCCCCCCCGCCCCCCCCGCCCCCAATTAGGTTTAAGTTGAATGTATATATATATATGTCTGTTTCTCTGCTGCTACTCACAATAATTTGTTATCTTTATAAGAAGAATTCCATTCTGTACCTTTGTGTTTTTTAAAAATTTCTCTTTCTGACAGTCATTATGTTAACATTTAGTAGAAATGCAGAAATTGCATTAGAACAGGCAGAAAGGAAAGCAGGAATATCCCTGAGAAGAGAAGCCAGGGAGAATGCAGCAGTCACCTGTGTTTAATATGACAATTTGTGGTATTTGATTATAAAGTCAGAAGAGAACTTGTGAAGAGAGATTGTTAGAAATAGGTACCTTGCAGTTCTGTCTAGTTCAGCTATAGAACTGCCTCTGAACACTTTAATAGAGAAGACATGGAAGCTGGAAGGCTGAAAATACAAATTCTTATCAAAGCTGTTGTTTGGTTTATTTTTCTGGTTGTCCTGCCTCTGGTACTTTCTGTCTGCTGTCCCATCCTTTGTCCAGTTCTTGGAAACATTTCTCACAAACTTTAAACTTCTACGCTAGAGACGCTTGATCTCTTCCTTCCTCTCCTTTCAAAATATACTCAGCTAGAACAACTTTTGTCCCTTGGGCTCTATTCCCAGGAGCTTATTCCTGACACAACAGGAGGGCCAGGATGCTGCGTTATTTCTGCAGCCATTTTGTCATGGCTGCTGGGAATTTTGGCAGGGATGTGGTGTGGCTTAGAGTCTCAGTGGTCCCTGTGCTTGGAGCATTTGAAGCCTGTTCCTAAAATCAAAATGGGAAGTTGAATTGTGACATTTCTTCCTAGGGTGTAATGTTTTCCCTGTAAATTTAATTTGCGTGGATGGTGCACCTGTCAGAGGTTTCTCATGGGTTTCCCTTCCCTGAAGCATGGAATCTCCTGCCTTCCTTCATCCCCTCCCTGCATGAAATAGCAGATACAAAATAAAAGGACTTCATCACAGGCTCTTAGACTATTCATTATCTTGGTGAAAGCATTCAGAATATATGAGTAAAGCCTTGTAAATGATGAGGAATCCTGAAAAGTGAGAAGCAAGATAGCATCCTGCCTTTCCAAGGAGAATCTGGGCTGCTGAGAGTTCTGCCATGGTGTAAGAGCTGTTAGAAGGAATGAGTAGAACCTGCTCCCCTTTCCCTGGAAATTGCTCCTGGGATTACAGGTTCTGGCAGCAAATTGGCTGAGGAATGATGTGGTAATGCTGCTGGTAGATTTTGGGGAACAGATGCTTCTTCATCACACCAGGACCTGGCTCATAAATAAACTGTCTGTGTCTTCAAAGAGCTTTGCTACAGCAGCAGGAGTTCCTTTTACAGCTGTGAACAGCAGCCTGAACTTTGCAGCCCCAGCAGAGCTGCAAAGCCCCTCTGTCCGTCCCCAGTCACTCTTGTATCACCTTTGTACTGAAATGAGCTTTGTGTGAACTCTGCCCAGGTTGGCATCTCTCTGCTCCTGGCAGGAAATGGATTCCTGAAACCATCTGCATTGATTTCCCAGAGGAGTTTTGGAAACTCCTGTCTTCCCTTAACAAGAAAAATAGAAAAATGTTTTGGTTTTGTTTTAAAGTAATAGCTTATTTGAAGCTCATTGTTAAAATAACTGAATTTCTCGGTGGTTTTTATTACGTTTAATCAAAATACTGAGAATGAGAATGTATGGAAATAATTAAAATTTATCAGGACTCATAAGTACTGGGGTAAAAAAAGTAAAGCGGTGACGGTATTCTTTATTAAAACATTCTCTAAACTCAGTGTCTTAGATGAGAAAGAAAAAAACCTCATCTCCAGTCTCCCATGCACCTTCTGTCACAGCAGATCCTCCTCTCTGCCACAGTCTGCAGGCATTGATGTGCCTGTGCTACTCTCCTTTGGACAGAAACCCACAGCAATCTCTTGTCCCCAGGGGATCAGGCTGGAGCAGTGGCTAAGCAAGAAAATACTGTGCTTCTGTTGGGCAGCAATAAGCAGAGTCTTTTCTGAAAAGGCACAGTTGGTGATACACTAATTCAGAGCAATCCGTATTTTGCAGATTGCAGACAACTACCAGAAATAATACTTAATAGTAGTTATTAGGAGGTTGACATTTTTTCATTTGTTTTTTTGCTTTTGAATGAAGTCTGATTTGTTGAATGATTTGGTGTTTGGAGCTCTGAAACAAAGCATTTTTGTTTAAAATATGATTAACATTTTAAATTTTTTTTAATATGTTTCTGGGCTCATGTGTAGAGATAAGGACATAAAAGCCTTGATAAAAATACTTATGAAATTGGCCTGAAATACTTCTTTCCTAGCGTTTTAATGAAAAGAGCACTATTCCTGTATTCTAAACAAGTCATGTTGGAGGTTGTGAGGTGCCAGATGCTGCACAAAGAAAAAGCTCTTTCTAGAAATCGGATTATCTAAAGCGGGGAGGGAGGGGAAGGGAAAGCAACAAAAGTAACCTCAGTGCCTTGCCCATCAAGTTTGTCAGGAATGTGGGGACATGCCAGATATATTAGACCTACCAAGGTGCAGGCCTGTGGATCCCAGGATTCCCTAGTTTATGTCCCAATTTCTCTTCCCCATGTTACTGCATTGGAAGGAGCAGACACAGAAAATACAGAGAACAAGCCCTGAGCAGGGAACAAACAGCTCTTGAGGCTATTTAGTCTGGGTCTCACTGTGATCAGCTTTTAGTGCTGATACAGAGCTTTTCATATACAAGGGCTTTTCAAAGGTTAGAGATGCAAATAGGTAGAATGTCTCCCTCAATCTGCCTGCAGCATTTGAACTACACCTAACAAGAACGACCCTGGGCATTTCTACAGGTGGCAGGAGATACAGGGAGGGAAAAATTACTTTGGTGACTTATCTGGAAGACCAGAGTTAAGAGACAGTATTACAAACTTTCTTTTTCTCTGTAATACAGGATGTGTTGGGAAGTGGTTTTTAAAAATTGGTAGAAAACCTATTTAAAAACACACTCAGTTTGGTTGATGCAGTGTTTATTCAGATGTTGAACAGCTTACCCTTCCTTCCCCTCATCACCCAGAAGGGAGAGAGATCCATTCATTACATTCCCGCTGAAATCACAATTCTCATTCTTCATCCACAGGTTGGTTTTGGTGACTCCTTTTGGTTTTGATGGGACCTTGCAATCTGAATAAATCATGGTCCAGAGCCCCTTTAGTCATCTCATCTGTGAGAAAGGACCTTATTGTCATCTTAAGACAGAGAATATTAAGGGAGTAGTTTCATACTGGTAAATATTTCACTTTTTGAGGTAAATACTGATTTACAATAGTGCCCCCTCTCCCTTCTCATCTTTGTCCTTTGCCACTGTGAATCCGTCCCTTCACCTGTCAGTGCAGAGTTTGCATGGCTTCTCTCTGGGAGGAGTGGAAGCCCAGCCTAGGCTCACAGGCAGACAGAAGTGGTAGATTGGTTTTTGCCAGGTTATTTTTAGCTGGGTGAGTTCCTTCACCACAGCTTCAGAGCAGCCACACCTCCATTTGCTGACAGAGCTGAGGAATGATGTGTGGTGAGTCTGCCACCAGGAATTTGTCTTGTGAGCCTGTGCCAGGAGGGAAGGGACTGCCAACACAGAACAGCACCTGCCGTAAAGAGGCATCCGTGAGGAGCCTTCACATGAACAGAGACTAGACCCACACAGAATACAACAAAAATGTACCAACAAAGGGACATACTGCCAATGAACAGTTTAAACCTTTTTTTGGTATCTTTATCTTTTTTTTTTTTTTTTTAATTAATGCACAGAAAGGGCTAAAAAAAATTAATCTCACTGTACTGTAAGGTGAAGAAACGAGGAACTCTCATTGGATGCTCCTTGTCTCTTCAGTCCCTTGGGAATGGCTGGTGTTTTCCAGGAGAATAAGAAACTTGCTGTGAAAGGAGGAGAACTCAGGAGGGTGGCAGTGGCTATGGGCTGCTGCAATTCTGCTCTCCTGAAGAGCTTATTGCCTGGTTTATTTTTGCACCTCTTTCTGGCATTACAAAAGTGTGTTACAAATTTTACAGAGGAAGGGGACAAAGGGAGAAAAGGGGAAGGGCACAGGTATGCTGGCCTAGGGCTCTGCAGTTCTGTTTGTCCGTGCATACTCTTCCAGCTCTGATTTCCTGTCCATGGCGAGTTGCAGCTCCTGCTTGATGATTTCGATCTGCTTCTCCAGCTCTGTCAGTTCTTGCAGCACTGAGGTTCTTGCAGTGTGGAGGGACTCTGCTTTCCCGTTGGTGGTTAAGGAAGGTGGAGTCTCTGTCCTCCCCTGTGGTAGGGAGACGTCCTGGTGCTGATAGATTGTCACCTCATTTTGCCCCTCATCGGTGCAGATGTATTTTTTTCGGTGGCAGTTGCCCAGGTTGGCTGTGTTCCACACCGCATGCTGGCTGTTCCCCACATGGGCCCTGAACAGAGAGAGGAGAGTTAATACCACATCAGAGCCTGCTCTTGTGTGTGCAGACCTCCCCTGTGAGCCATCCTACTGGAAAAATATGACTGCTGTTAGACATTACATAGAAATATTATTCCTTTATTCCTGGAATTATGTTTTCTTGAGAAGCACAAACCATTAATGTACATGACCAAATTTTTGTCATTTAACTGTAGCAGAGGCTAGAACATAACCCTGAATATCTTCTTCCCCAAAACTTTTTTTCAGTTATGAAATTACTCAATTGGAAGTCAGGAAAATCTGAGTCCTTCAAAGCCTCTGAAAGATTTTGTGGTTTCAATGTGCAAGTTTATTGCAGTGTTAGTCCTTCATGTCTTACTACTCTGTCTGGCTCAGGCATTTGTTCTCATGGAGAAGGAAAGAGACTCTCTAGAGCTGCTTGTAGAGAGCTGGAGGGGGAAGCTTTGTCCTTTAATCTTCAAGTCTTGTTGGGGAGCTGCTTGTGCTCTGGGGGACGCACATCAAGGATGCTTATCCAAGCCTTGCAGGTTCATTCCGGAGCTTCCTGACACACCACAGAGACTTGGGGGCTGTCAAACTGGGGCACAAATTCCAATCTGGTAATTTTTCAAATGCTCCAATTTTTTTTTCCTGCAGAAATATTTTCAGAACCTATTGATTCTAGAGAATCTTCTCCTTCTCTCTGGGTGACTTCCCTTTGCTGGCCTCCCAGATCAGGCCAATTCCCAAGGCTCCTTCCCAAAACACAGAGTAGCCCATGGCCTCCATCCTCCAACTGGAACAGAAGGAAACATAGATTTTGCTGTTGTGGGAGACGAGCTTCTCTTTCCTGCCTGCTTTCCCTTTGGGACAGGTTGATGTGTGTTCATTTGATAAAGGGAGGTTTAAACTCTGAAGGAGTTGTGTTTCAAACTGCTCCCTCCTTGAGCACTTCTGTGGCTATCCAAACAGCCTCTGGGTGTGAGCTCCCCATGGGCAGGTTAAGGAAGGAGGTTGATATTTCAGGGTTGTGACTGCTGAAAGCAGCTGGTTTAAGGAGTAGCTACTTTTCTCACCTGCCTGCAGTAAAGGAACTTTGGAAAGTGGAAATTTTGTTCAAGGAGGTGGCGATCAGGGGAGTTTTCCAAGACATGTACTGGAAGAGAGGCAGGAGAGGAGGGTTCAGGCAGGAGAAGTGGCCCCTGCCTGGATCATGCTCCGGAGAGCTCAGGGAATCCCAGCAGGGATGTGCATGTAGAGTTGTTTATTTTTGTAGAGATCAGCTATTTTCTCATATTTCAAAATAAAAGATAGGAATACTCTCAAGTTTAGGCAGATGATTTTAAACAAGTACCAGAGACCACAGTTAGCACTCCAGTTTCACCAAGTCAATAAAACCATTTACAATTGGGCTACTGATGCTGAGCAGATTTTATAGTTTTTGATGACCTTAAAAAAACCCAACAGATTTTTCTCCATGAGGATACCAGCAGTAGCATGATGCCAATTTTTTCCACCTGTTTTCTGTGTCTTTGGTACTTTTAAGAGCTCCTCAGTGCCCAGCAGGAATGAAGGGACCTGTGATAATGTGATTTGAGAGCTCTGAGTTGTGCCCTGCCACATGAGTATTCATGACAAGCTGGACACCCCATTTGTGGGTCTGTCAAGTTAAATTCATCCCAATTCTGTGCACACAGCAGCCCCGAGATGCTGAGAAGAGCAAGGACAGTGGGTGGGTGTGCATACACAGACTCAGGGCTGACTGCTGTGTGGGCAGAAGGCTTTGGACAGCAGAACATCTTCACTCTCCTAAGGTGGAATACTATTTGCACAATCTTTTTGTAAGCCATTACCTGGGGGCTGATGCACCGTCTCCTCCTGTTCCACCCACCAAGGACGGTGCAGCAGGAAGAAACATTTTGCAGCACTCATGGCCTCTCCTACTGCTCACAGATCAAAAGCCAGGAGTGGTTGTGTGCAAGGAAGTTCCATACATGGTGTTCTTTGATAAGATGAAGGAATGAACAGAGGAGATCAATTGCAGGCATTTTTAGACACTTGCGTGTATAAAGGCAGCTTAGGAACTTAAGAGATACTTACTCCTTTATATTTGCTGCCTTTAGCAGAGGAACATCAAAGAAACACAGCCTATTTGTAGGTTTCAGTCAGGCCAACCATCCAGTAACATTCTGAAAGACCTTTTTAATTCTATACTCTGTGCCTGAACTTCTCTGTAGAGAAGCAGTGCTGCTGTCTGTGTCCTTACAAAGTGCACCAATTGCTGAGCATGTGCACAGTTCCATGCAATGCCTTATGTTCCTGGAAGCTGTACATCCCATTATCTCCTCTGCAGAAGACACAGCTATGAAAACAAGACCAAGTTTTTTCTCCCACAGGACTTGTTAGACACAATATTTTTTCAAAGGACTGCATTTGCCCCTCCTCGGCTTTCTTATTTCTCATTCTATAAAAGAAGAGAGCTGAAGGAGTTTCAGCATGTGAGTGCCTGATCTCTCTTTCTCTCTAAAGTCTCTGCCTCTTGGAGCCCTGGTTACCTGCCAGTGCTTTGGTACAGGAGTCATTCATTCCCTAAACCCAAGGGCAGTTGACTTCAACTGCGAAGCCTCTCTTTGGAATGGGAGGTTTTTTATTAGCTGTATGCAAAATCATGAAAGAACAAGATTGCTAGGTTTAATAGTAGAAAAAAATAAATTTCTGCCTCCCTTATTTGTCACTTCTATCTTGTTTCCTGTTATTTTCTTTTTAATTCTATTACCTTTGGTGTGTATTAGATTCATAACTACACATCCAAGCAGAAGGTATTTAATTTCAAAGTAATTTTTATAGTTTGTATTTTAAGGCATGGAGAATTTCCTACCTCTTTTCTACTCGTTTTTTCTTAGGCTGATGTTTTTCCTCAATAAATGAACTGTTCAGAGCACGATGTAATCTCTAGAGGAAAAAAGAGGAACATAAATCAGTAAAAGTAAGACTAAAAACGGCTCCACAAATAGGTAAACAATTTGGGCTTTTTCTGATGGATTTGAGCATAAATTATTTTGCACATCAAAGGATACAAGCAATTGTCTGTGCTTTGTCATTACAACAGTTTTATTTTCTTGTATGTTCCCAAAGAAGGGCAAGCTGAAAGTTTGATTAGTAGTTTGGGAACAATCCTTGGTGTTAAGTTAGTTTTAAAATATTTCTCCCACTGTGCTGCTTTAAAGCAATGGATGTTCTTTCCTTTTGTGCCTTTTGCTGTAACTTATTCCTTTAAAGCAAACATCCAGAGCAATTCTGTCCCATGAGTTTCTCTAGAATAATGAGGGAGGTTCCCCAGCATTTCCTGCATGCCTCACAGGTTTGGGAACCTGTAACAGTGAGATAAAATGTTCTGGTTTGTCAGTTCAGGATAACAACACTGTTACTTCCAACATCCAAAAGAGCTGAGATGTGAGGCTACAAGTGCAAATGGAAGGGTCCCTCTGTGAGCTTTGCAACTGAATATTTAAATAATTTCCTCTGTGCTTCCCATTCCATCCTTAGCTCAGCCTCTTCAAGCTTCAGGAGCCACTGTCACCATTCAAATGCCCACTGTCTTCAAATGCTCTTAGACCATTTTATACCTTGTTCTTGTCCAGGTTTTCTTAGTCAGCCACACAACTTTCACAGGGTCTCTTCAGAACACGTACCTGACTGGTGTGGAGCCAGTACTTCATCTTGGATTTCTTCTTGATTCGTGGCAGGACCAGTCTGTACACGATGTGTTCCCCAATGGTGGTGAGAATGGACAAACCAAAGCCAATGCATAACATCACGAAGAGCCCTGAGAAATGTTTTATCCCCATCTGTAGTGTCTGTGGATAAAATCAAAAGGGAGAGTTGATGCAGGAGGTTGTTAGTGTGCTGAAGCAGATATTTTGTTTTCTTATGTGGAAATGTGGTCTGACTGAATACACAGTGGTAAAATAATGCAGAATAGTATGGATACAGCTCACAGCAATGCCTTTCTGTGCTGCTTGTTGTTGAGTCACAGCAAAGGATCTGTCATGGGAAGGCAGCTAAACACCAGGGAATTTGAGTCATTCCCCTAATGAGGTAGAGTGTTAAACATGTACAAGAATGTGCAGTGTCTTCACATTTGTAAAAGCAAGTACTGCCTGATAGAATGTAGTCAATGAACTGTAAAGTAAGTCCTTCATCAGCAGTGAGCTACTGTTCATATTTTCAGGTAATTGATTGTGAACTTTCCCTTTTTGTGCTTTAGCCTTGATGGAGGGTCATGGAGAAAATGTGATATAAGTTGCACAAACACAGCACCCCTCCACTCCCTACATTAACTGGACTGTAACTGTGGTTTTTAGGAACTCTGACTGCAACTATGGAAAACAGGACCATTCCCACCTTTTTCTGCCAACCCACCCTTTTAATGTAGGAGAGAAAGCCTTTAATTAATTTGTCTTATTGGCATTAATAATGTTTGAACGCCAAGAAACTGTGTAGAGCAGAAATCTGTATCACAGATACCTGCATTGCAATGTGTGAGTGAGGTATGCATATAGTACCTTTATTCTCAGGCCTCCATAACTAAGTTTATAAATAACTAAAATCCCTTGTGAAAAATTACTGCCCACAGATTGCTATGGAAATATTTCCAGGAACACAAAATTCAGTTTTGTCTTTCTATTAAACAATGTTACTCGCCAAGTAAATGAAAAAAAAAAAAAAGAAAAAAAAGAAAAAAAGAAAAAAAACCAAACAAACAACAAAAAAAAGAGGAGGAGAGTTTGAGAAGGGCTGTGTGTCATCTGCAATGCTGCTACACTGGACCTATTGTGTTCATTTTCTCCATGGGTGGGGGTGGCATTATGCTTTATTATGACTATTTCTATAAGCTGGAAAAAGAAACTGGATTAGTCAAAAGATACATCACAGAATATTTGTGAAGTCTTGTTCTAAGGTAATTTTAAGCCACAGAGTTTGTAACCAATGAGTCCACTGAAGCTGAGGGCTTGGAAGTCCCACTGTGTACTTTTGTTGGGTGACTGTGAGCTGTATTTCTCTCTTCTGGTTTGCATATTTGATTTCTGGTTTGCATACTTCTGCTCTGAAGAAGAACAAAATGGTATGAGATTATCATGGGTTTTTTACAAGAACAGAGCTTCAGCAATCTAGTAGAGTGAGAACTTTTCCATCCTGGCACTGGCAATGGACCCTTGTTTTGGGGATACTATGCCAAAATCAACCTCTTTGCCCCAAAGCACACTGAGGAGAATTTTCGAGACTAGAATTTTTGTCTCAGTGAATAAACACTTCAAGGGTGTTGAAGGGTCTAATGGAGGTGTAAAAGCAATTTCTAAAGAAACTGCCACCTGGAAACCATAAAAAGCCATAGTGAAGTGGCTCTGGGTTAGAAGTGTGTCAGAATTTTGGCACAAGGGTTTTTTTGATATGGAAACTGCATTAATTCAACCTCAAGGCAAAACTTGCCTCTCCACATCACAATTTCTTATTGACCTGCTGTCTCATAGTTTGTCCTTTAGGGGCATAGGAGGATGACACAGAGATTACAGACAGTAATTCTTTACACTGCTAAAGCACCAACATGTTTGACTGTAGGTCTGACAGTGAAGCCCAACTTTTAGCCTAGGTACAATAAAATAAGAATGAGGTCTTTTTCTCAGAGGTCTCAGAGCTAAGGCCTCAGTATGGCCCATCTTTGAATTTGGCACATCTGTTAAGTATCTGTAAGAAGTAAAAAACCTGCTATCCCAAATAGCTGAACATACTGGTAAAAGGTACTTTTGCCAGTTCTCCAGGAAGCTCTAATGCAAATCACTCCCTTCCCAGAAAGGGTGTTCAAAGGCAAGTATACGATAACTTAGAGATGCAGAGCTAACAGTAAACATGAGAACAAACAGAACAATAATTAAAATAATTATGTGTTTGCTCAGTCATCTGATGAATACACTTAGTCCACCGATGCTCCTAGACTCCAGCTGTTGGATGTCACAGAGAGTAACAGCCTGTGGGTAGTTCTTGCCATGGGGACTAGGTTTAATGTGATATTATAAAAGCCTAGACATTCAAAACAATAAGAAAAAGCCCTATTGCAGTGGGGGTTCCTGAATGCCTGGGGTCAGTGTTTGATGTCACTCCAGCACTGCTGCAGAAAGTACACTTGGCCAGCTCCTTAAATGAAAAATAACTCCCTTATCTTCAGCAAAGCCTCTCTGATTTATGCTGATGAGAGTCTGGCTCCTTGTCCTGTCAGCTCTGCAGAATTGTTTTTTACCTTCCCTGGAAGCAGGTGAAAGAAATTCCAGCACTGTCATCCCAGATGAGTTTTTCACCTGTAATGGATGGCTTTTGAAATTGTCCCAAACAAGACATCTTTTCCTAACAAAGGAAGTGCCAAAACAAAGCATCAGTAATATTTCATCTAGCAATGAAGAAGGTAATGCATTGGGAGAGCTGCATGATAACAGCTGTACAGTAGAAGGAAATTTTTGAGACTAAATTAAGGGGAAAAATAAGGTAGGGGAGAAATAATACAGTGTGGAGTGTATGGAATGATTATACACAGCAGTATCAGGACATTTACAAACCATTGTAAAATGGCTATTTATCAGTTGTCCATAATTACTCTAGAGACATACATCTTAAATAGTAAAGGAAACCATCTAATAGAGGCACATCTCATTTTTAGCCTCTAATAGAGGCTCTGCTCATTAGAGGGTCAAGCTCTAATACTTATTTTGTTACTCTTTTAAGTTTTTTTAGGTGCATGCATAGAATATACGTGGAAAGTGCAGGAAAAAAGTAGTTCTCTGCATTAGGGCTTTCCTCTGCTCAAGGGGTAGGGGCCAGGGGAGTGGGTGTGTGGGTTGGGGGTGGTTACAGAAAACAAACTGTTGGATTTCTCTACTGCAATATCTTATTTTTGTTTCCTTTTATTTCTTTTTTTTTTTTTTTAAGGAATAAAAGTCCACCATGTGGTGAATTCTGTATTAAGCCAGGATAAAAATGAAGTCCTTGCTCCAAGTTTGTAATCATCAATCGAGGAGGTAGCTCCCTGCATTTTAGAATGAACTCAGTTACAGCCATATAATAGTTCTGGAGCAATAAGCAGTGTAGTCAATCCTGTGATAATTACTGCTAATGGGTGCTAAGCACAACAGTTGCAACAGCCTCCAAGTTGTTTCCCACTGGCAAATTGGGAAATTGGCATTTTCTAGACACCAACAAATACAAGAGAAGATATGTGCTTTTTTAACAATACGTCCCTGAATTTTATTTATCAACCCATATATACAATTGCTATCTAAATACTTCCTGTTGTTTCCACTCTAGTTATATGCCTTGTTATTTTTTAATCCTGAACAGAAGCAAAGGGATGCAGAGAAGCCAGTCTGACATTTGTGTTCACTTTGGAGCAGGCAGCAGAGACAAAAACAACATTAATGACTTCAGCATTTGTTTTCATGGGAAGAACTTCTGTTTTACTCCCTGCTACAGGAGATTGTAAATGCTTTACTCTACCTGGCTGCACTGAGTAAGTCATCAAATACTCCTGTGGTTCAACTTTGACTAATTAGAAGCTTGTAAAGATTCTTGTGGATAATCTGCAAGTTGGCAGCACAGCACAGCTATTGGTGCTACACACTGCTGAACCCAAATATTAAATATGGGTATAATGTGTGTATTAAGTATAATGATAAGCTGCATTTTCTTGATTGCATTTTCCCTGTAAGGATTTTAAAAAGGTTTGCTGATGTTTGGAAGTACAGTTTTGCAGCACCTGTGCTGAGAAGGAATTAGTAAGGATAAATGGATATGAAGAGCAAAATTCTAAACTCATTTACACATCTCAGTAGGCTTGCAAAATCCTACTGATACTGATGCTTTTATTTAGTCAGCTAAGTGTTACTAAAACATGTCCCCCCTCTCCATATTGTGGCATTTCTTGTAGCTGCAGAGAGACTTAATTTTAGACTATCTTCATTCTTATGGCTTTCTGTGCTCTCAAAGAAGTGGCAGCTTAAAAATAATACATATTTAATCTCTTCAGGGGGATTATTCATAGCAAAGACTAATGACCATGGCTTTAGTGTTTCAAGTGACAAATTTCAAGATACTGTAAATATTTAAATATGCAAAATAAAGATACTCAGATTGGCAAAACAAGTTCCTTTCCCTGATTGTTGTGAGGGCTTTTGCACAGAGCTGGAAAAACACTGTTTTGTAATAAATGTTTTATTTTCTACTCATCAATTTTCCAAGCCCTGTCAGTACCTCTTCAGACAGTCACCTTTTTCTTTTGCTTGTTTTCAGTTTCAATGGATGAATCTAAATCTTTTACTCATTTGCAGGACACATCTTCTTCTGACTCTGTTGACAGAGTCAGTACTCATTCACTCCTTTCTGCAGGACTGTGTGCAAAGTATTTTTTTCCACAGTGAAAACTCAGAACCCACTGTCTTTTCGCACACTGAGATGACCCCTTGTCAATGCAACTTCTGTCACTTTGTGAGACCCTTTTTGGTAACATTCGTGGTTCCTCCTGTGGGCAGGGGTCACCTCTTCCCCCCAGACAGCATATGTGCAGACTCAGAAAAGTGCCTTGGTACAGCAGAAGCTTTTTCCCCTGTTCTTTGTTTATCATGCTTTGGCAACAGGGTGCTGTGAAAGGTGACTATTGGGCAGCTGCTATTTATGAGCACAGGGCAGTTTGTTTCCTTTTTGGAAGTGAATGTATGGCCTTCCCTTGACACCTGCAGTACGCCGGGGACAAAGATAAAACAGAACTTCAAGGTTGGAAAAATCACTGTTGAGTTGTCAGGTGATGGGTGTAACAAAAAAGAAAACTATTGGTTAACCTTTAAGGGTACTAGGAAAAACACAGACCAGAAAGGCACAATTTTCTGGATGACAACTGGGTAAAATCATGGCAAGTTGAATAAGGCACTGTCTGATTGTGCCTCTTGAGTGATGCTGAGGCCAAAGGTCATCAATTCAGGCAAAAGACCAGAGTTTGAGCAAGTTCCTTCAGAAACTTGAGAGAACAGCCATCAACAGATCCCATCACTGATAGGAGATGAGAAGAGGATTAGTCACCATCCCTGAGGGGATTTAGAAGACCTATAGATGTGGCACTTAGGGACAGTTTAGTGGTGGACTTAGCAGTGCTGCATTAATGGTTGGATTAATTGATCATAGAGGTCTTTGCTGACCTAAATTATTCCATGATTCTAAGATGAAAGGATTTTTTTTATTATTTGCTATGTGGCTGGTTTGGATCAGATGGAAGGCTGTGCTTAAAGACCAGTCCCCACTGTTAGCATGGACTTATACCTCAGGCACTGGGAGGAGGTTCATGGCACTTTGCCTTCCCCAGCATCACCAGGTCAGGGTCACTTTGGGCTGCAAGGGTCTGTGTGCTTTCATATATTGTTATTTTAAATGTCAGGTTAGATACCATTTGTGTGAAGCATCAGCAAATACTGATATTAATAGCTGGGATAATGGTATGTGGCAATATATCATTTTTTGGTTGTTATCTGACTGAACTGCCTTAGAGTTTTAGCTCTTAGACTTAGAGTCTAAGTTCTAGAGTTCCAGGTATCCTGTGACCAATTTGAATATAAAAAGGAGAAATGCAAACCTTTCAAGTGAAACAGAAAATACAGTTTCAACAGTAACATTTTTTAAAGTGTAGCTAAAAAGCTATTAAAGATTGTGTGCACTCAATTAGCTTCTCCCAAACCATGGACCAGGAAGGGCTCTTCTTTTTTGTGGTGTCTTGATAAACCCTGCCCTGGTCATCACTGCCTGGCCTGAGCAGCTAAACCCACTGACTGCAGGCATTTTGCCTTTCAGGGATACCCCTGCCTGCTGGCCAGCTGGCTGAGTTCCAGAGCTGCTTTGCTCCAGGAGCAGAAAATCACAAAGCTTTTGGTTCCCAAAAATCACAGAATCATAGACTGGTTTGAGTTGAAAGAGATCTTTCAAGGCCATCTGGTCCAACTGCCCCACAATGAGCAGGGCCATATTCAATTACAACAGCTTGTTCGGAGCCTTGGATGTTTCCAGGGATGGCTGAACACTTTCAGGGATGGGGCATTCACCATCTCTCTGGGAAACATTGTGCTCACTTTCTGATTTTCCACCTTCTTGGTAAAAACCTTCTCTCTGCAGTCTCTTCTGAGATTGTGTGGAGCTAGTGGGTGGAAAGGCAAATCCCAAGAGCCTGGCTCCTTCTGAAGAGAAATCAGTGAGAATAACAGGAGGACAGAGGAAGAGCTGAGTGTACTGTATGCAAAATAAAAACAAAATACATTGACTATGTCCAGATATGATGTGCAAGTATAACTCTGGCATTCCCTCATCCCTCCTGCACCATGTTTCACCCTAAGTAGGGAACTCAGCAATTTTGACACAGAGACATTAATTTGAAACTAGAACATGACAATTTTAAACCCAAGCAATATTGCTAGAGGCTAGCACTCACCAAGAACAGCCACTGCCACCCTCTGCAGTGGAGAGGGTAAAGTGCAGCTCACTACAGTGTTCTTTCCAAGCCTGAGTTAGCTGCATCCCCCATAAATGATCCAGTGGGTCATTAAATGATCAGGGCCAGATGCCTTGTGTAAGTGGTTTTGCTGGAGAGGTTCATGCAAAGCAGCAGAGTCAAGTATTTCTGATCTCTGCACTTTCAGAAAAGAAACTATCTTTATTGGTTTCCCATCTTGAAGGATCACTGCAAACCTTTCAGCCCCAGGCTGAATAATTTCCTTCCAGGACAACTTTGTTTTGAAATGTGATTTAGAATAAGCAAAGTGCTCATCCACTGCCAGATAGAGAGAGATGGGAAGAGCTAGCAGTGAGTTCTGCTACAGGAAATATAATTTCCCAGTGTAAGATTACTAAAAAATGGTGAGTAGGAAGATAGAGCTCAAAACAAATCTGTGGAAAAATTAACTTCAGTAGGCAGGAGTGGCAGGTGGATAAGAATTAGGTACAACTAAAGAGGTAATGACCAAAATGGATGATGGATTTCTCACCAGTTTAAAGGCTATACTGATCAGTATTTCACCTACATATATTCCCATTTTGGTGTCATTACTCTTGGTCAACAGGTGCAGCATGTCACAGACCAAATTTATCAAAATGATATAGAAGAATACAAATCCTCACTTGTGCTGTCAAAAGGCAATTGCTGAGTCTCACTTTGGTATACAATCTGTGTGAATGACTACCCACCGAGAAGTTGAGACTTTTTCAAAAAATGAATAATCTGTTTCTGTGCTGAACATTGCCCACTCTTCAGTGAATCTGTAGAATACTACTGTGACTGAGTGCAGGGAGTTAAGTTACAGAGATTTTTGGGTTGTACAGGAGTAAATGATACAAACTAATATAAAGGTAAGTCCAAGACTAATTCCCATGCTTCTTGCTGTAACAGTGGGGAACCTGTACTTTGGAGAGTGTTTGCTGCTTGGCTGTTAATTTTAGTAAATTTCTCCCAACTAAGAATTCACACATTCTAAAATCTGCAGGTTCTTGCCCAAAAGGAATGGATGAAGAAGAGGGGGGATGCATGTGGGAGATGCCTTAAAAGTGAGGCAACTAGAAAAATGAAGATCTGGACTTAGTAGAGGTTACCCCACAAATGGCATAGACTTGCAAGTGGTATTCTGCTTCTGGTCACTTTCTGATTGCATAAGGACCTTTGACTGACTTTTAAGATTTACAGAATCCTAGAATAGAGTGGTTTGGAAGAGACCTTACAGACCATCTAGTTTCAACCCCCTGCCCTGGGCAGGGATACCAACCACCAGACCAGATTCCTCCAAGCCCTGTCCCACTTGGCCTTGGACACTTCCAGGGGTAGAGGAGCCACAGATTCTCTAGGCAACTTCTGTCAGGGCCTCACCACCTTAATGTTTAAATTCTTCCTTTTATCTCATGTCAACCTACCTCTTTCAGTATAAAGCCATTCCCCTTATCTTGTTACTCCATCCCTTGTCCAAGTCCCTCTTCAGTTCTCTTGGATCCCAGTTAGGCTCTGGAAGGGGCTCTAAGGTCTCCCTGGAGACTTCTCTTCTTCAGGTGAACACTCACAGCTCTCACAGCCTGGCTCCAGAGCAGAGAGGCCCTCTGATCACCTTTGTGGAATTCTCTGGATTTCCTCCAATAGTGCCATATCCTTCTTATGCTGAGGATCCTGGAGCTGGATGCAGACCCCATCCAGGTGGGATCTCACCAGAGTGAGCAGAGGTGCGCAATCACCTCCCTCGACCTCCTGCCCACACTTTTAGTGATGCAGCCCAGGGCATCTTTGGATTTCTGGGCTGCCAGAGGACATTGCCGGGTCATCTTTAGCTTCTAATCCACCAAAGCGCCAAGTCCTTCTCCACAGGGCTGCTCTCAATCCGTTCTGTATTTTGCCCTGCCTGTATCTGCACTTGGCATTGCCCACATGCAGGTGCAGGACCTTGCACTTGGCCTTGTTGGACTCCATGAACGGAGTCCTTCAGTTCAGACACCTGAACCAACCTGTTGGACTTTAGCTTCTGAACAAAAAACTCAGTTGTGCATGTTGAATTAGTGCAGCTGAAGATCAAATAAGGACTATGGTCAGACAGCCAGCCTGGGAGCAGCTACACCTGCTCTTCTTTTTGGACTTCACAGGGAGCTTGTACTCAAAAGACTTAATTACATAAAAGCACAACATGTCCTCCAGATGTGGCCCCATGCTTAAGGCCTCCCTTAAAATCCTGTGGTTAAAGCCTATTCAGTAGTGGGAAAAAAAAAACAAAAAACAAAGGAATTCCATGGGACTATTCACAGTGCAAAATCTGAATTTTCTTTTCAGACTGGAGCAGATTTTTGTCCCACCTCCTCTCCCTTGGTTGGTAGTCCTTGAGGAATTTTGATCATGCACCTTTATTGGTAACATTTTGAGCAAGGACCCCCATATAAGTATACCTATTTACAATTTTTATGGGTAGGTGTTACTCAGGTTCTAATACTTCTGCAGCCAAGAGGATCATCTCATGCCCCTCCCAGGGGATCTGAGCACCTCACTCTACAGACTTAAAGAAGCAACCATATGTTGTGGGAGAAAACCACTACTAATTAAATTGTACTTTTAACTGGAATTTATTATATGACTAAGAATAGAGAGTATACAGCTCCAGATGAATGCTGTGGGGTAAGACATGATCAGAGGAAGCTCCTTTTGTCACATTACTAGGGAATTATTAGGAAGGTAACTTTTCTCTGCTATAAATGTATTGAGTTTTAAGCAACATTGAGGTAATTTATAACATTACCTTGTCATTTCCTAGGATTTAATTCAAATGACTTGTTAAAATGCAGAGTAACGAGAAGTCATTGAAGGAACTGGCATTTTAAAAATACAATTCCCTTTTTAGGTGATACTACAATCTTCAGATAAGGTAAATCAGAAAGATTAGTGAATACACACTTCTGTTTAAGTTTGCTTTCTTGTGTTGAATTAATCCCATAAAAAAATAAAAAATTAGTAAGTTAGATAAAAAATATTAGATTTCCTTCTATAAATATCTGATGTTAAAATATAATTTATTTCCTATTGACAAAACTGTAATTAAAAGTATAAAAAGTAGTAAGACATGCAGAAATACCCCAACAAATTTTATATTAAAAATGCCAAATAAATATTTGCTTTGTTTTATCTCTAAAAATTGCTAACATTCTAGTGATTTAGTCAGCCAGAGCCTTGCAGCTCACCATTGAAAGTGGGAGTCACAACCCAGGAAACTGAGTTCTGTTTGGCAGGAGAATGCTTCCACTTCCTTGGGGAACACCAAGTGTGTGTTTGGCATTTGGGTCAACACTCTGAGAAGGAAGCAGCAGGATTCTAACTGGAAGACCTTGAGCTAAAAGAGTACACTATAAGCTTCAGACATTGCTGGTGCTTTTGATTCTTCAATACTTATCTTATTTTTTCACTTGACAGTCTGGGGAACTTGAGGAAAAACTATTCTGGTAAGAGTTATCTTTTTCTCATAAATAATGGCGTAACTCCTCCAATGTGGAACTTGGATGTATATTCGTAAATATTTATTTCAATTTCTCATAGATCTACATGAAAGTGAGACCTACTTCCTTTCTCTTCTTGGCATGGTGTCTTAACAGACCATTTCTAGCCTAAAATTCAATCTTTGGTACAGGTATCTGCCACCCATGTTGGGAAGTGGTCAGGGTGTATTAAAAATTTGGGATGTCCTGAGCTCCCCCTCTCTCTGTGGGTGTTGATACATGCACAGCTGAGTGGAATCAGACTCAGACAGGTTTGCTATGAAATGTGCCAGATCATGATTTTTACTGCCCCTTCCTGCCCTGCTTGTCTCCAGAGAAGCTCCCTGGTGCCTCACTCAGCAGCACAGTCCCACTCCTCCTGCTCTGACCTGATTGCTGCCTGGGTCAGCAGCTGCTTCCTTTGAAGCCTCCTCCTTCCCTTCAGCTGCCACTCATTCCCTGCCATGTGGGCATGCCAATAGGAATGAGGGGAAATAACTGTCAGCTTGCACAAAGCCTCACTTAAGTGACCCAAGTTCATCGCTCACCTCCGTGACGGCAAAGCTTCGTTTTCCACAGGGAACAACCTTGTACCACTTGTCGTGCAGAACATCCATGAAGCCATGGGATTTGTACTGGCTGATCAGGTCAGAGATGTTTGAGGTGAGTAGAGAGTTGGGGGGAAGACCAATGCCATAACCTAGAAGGGAGAGCAGTACAATCATCTCTTTCGTTCTTGTTTGGTTTTTACTGAAGTATGTTCATTTCAGCATGGAAGAGCAAGCTAACACTGTTTCAGACAGTCAGCTCAAAACTGGCTTACTGTGGTCTAAGAATGCTGAGACAAGACTTTTTTTGTTGCAAAATAAAGCCACCCAATATAAACAGATTAAGCAAATTCAAAATTATTAAAGCTACACAAGAAGTATGTAAAACTAGAGGTTCAAAAACTTAAAATGGAGCCAGTGGATTAATAAATATTTTCTCTAGAAACACAGACCTTTTCATGCCGTTGTCATGGATTCTTTCAGCAATGCAAAAGGTCCTCAGGTGTCACATAAATCATTCTGTAATCCTCTTGCATTGTTAGAGCAATGGATGTGACTGTGGTGTCAGATGTGACATTTTCGTCCTATGTATTTTCTGATGAGGAGCTGTATGCATGTAAATATATACAGAAGCAATCTTCACTGTTATCACTCAGCAATTTAAAGCCCAGGGGCTATGCTTTCAGTGCTGCTCTGGCACTGACAGGGACTTTCAGATAATAAATAAAGAAATGAAGTTTTTAGCCAATTGTGCAGTTTTAGCTGTGTTGTCTTCCACCATGTTAAAGTGTGGATAAAGAACTTAGTGTAAGTGAAAATGAATTCAGTAACTCTGAATGTGGTACTTCTATTTGCAGAATCTGGTCTTTGACTTTAGAAATTCTTAACAAATACAACTGATCCCACAAAGACATGCAGCTGCATGCCAATTGCCTGCAGAGATTAATTTCTAGTCCAATGTGGATTTTTGTTTTTCAGTTCAGAATTCAGAATTTCAGACTGTCTCCTTAAAAAAAAAACAAACCCACAACAACACAGGAAGAAAGAAAAAAACCCTCACAAACAGTCAACTGCTGAATTTTCCAGGACAATGGCTCACTTTTTAATGAGTGATGAGGTGGTAACTGTTCTTATAATGCTTCTTCCTTGCTGCTGAGTTTTTTACATTGTGTCTGTAATTCCACCTGAATAAATTTGGTCACATCAAAGGATTTGTTTCAGAGTTAGCACAGCTAGGATTCATAAATATCACATTTTCACCATACTTTTTTTTTGTAATTGGGTAATATGAAGGAAGTCCAGTCATCCAAAAACATATATTTCAGTGTCTATTTGTTTCTTTTCCTATATTGAAATCTAATCTACTTGACTGGAAGTTGTGGAAGCAGAGCTGACCTTTCTGAAAGGGATTTATCAGGTTTCTGAAGGAGGTTGTTTTATTGTGTGATGGGAGCAGCTGAAGCAATTGCCCTTGGAGGGAAAGAAAGTGAAAGCACCAGTCCTTTCCACTGTGCCTCTATCACAAAAGTGGTTTCTAAAGTCTGCTGCCCATGTACTCATCCATGCTGGAAGCAGTTTCACACCAGCTGTGTTTCCAGGCTGCCTTCTGAGCTGTCCTTGCTAATTTCTCAAGTCTTCAGGAAGCCAAGCACCAGGACAGGCTCCCTTCTCAATTAACTATAGATTCATTTGGAATCTTAAATGGGAACAATATTTGCCTGTTTCAGATGAGAGTGAAACTGCAGAACCGCATTTTGAACATGTTTGAACTGGGTTGTGAACCCATGTCAACAAAGAGAGCTGGCAGAAAAGAAGACTCATTTCAGGGGCCTCTATTTCATGGTGAGCAGGGAAATGGTCTCTGCTTCCTAATTGTCTGGAGACACACTGTCTGAGCACCTGGAATGATTTCTGTATAGAGCATTGCAACAGATCATAGAATCACAGCATAGTTTGGCTTTGAAGGGACCTTAAAGAACATTTCATTCCAATGCTTACCATGAGGGATCTTCTACCAGACCATGTTGCTCAAAGCTCCACCCAACTTGGCCTGGAAACAGGTGGTAAAAGTGATACGAGATATCAAAAAAAAAAAAAAAAAAACCACAAAAAAAGGCTGAAGCTTTTGTTCTGCTCAGTCACTGAGGATTTTGTCATAATCCTCAAGGGGTCCTCAGTTTCACATCCATATTTTCACTGACAATACCACAGCACAACAAAACAAATTCAGCACATGAGGAACAGAGCAGTGTGTCATAAAACTGGTTATTACCTTCAATGGCGAAGGGTTTTCCCACAGTTAGGAGCTTGCAGTCAGCATCTATTGACACTTCATAATCTAAGAGTGCTTTATCCATAATGAAGGCATCAAGTTTCTCTGGATCATGCCTGTATTCAACATCAAAGTCAGAAACACAATCACTTCACAGTCTAGGTGACAGCAACATTTGTCTATGCAGTTTTTTTGAAAATTACTGTATGAAAACAGGGACGAGGGACTGCTATTTACACATCTGCACTTAAATTGAAAACTGATTTATATTTTGAAGGATGGAATTGTGCATGAGATGCAAACTTTGTGCATTAAAAGCAGTCAGTGTGTTTAGGACTTACTTTGCTGCCACAAAATACTATTGTTATGAAAGACAAAAATCACTACAAAATGTTGGACTTTGACTCAATTGAAAGTGGCACAAGGCTTTAGTGGAGAAGATCAAAAATTGCTAAAAGACTGTTGTTGTCCTGGTTTCTTTGTGATGTTAAACTTGGGGGATATTAAAGCAACAAACCAGAAGGATAACTTATTGAAAGGTACTTCTCCTCCTTTCTCCTTGAATAGAAGGTAAATTATTTCCTTCACTCAAGGAAGGAGATCTATCTTTTCCTTGTGTTGCCTTCATTAACACAATGACTGAATTTTACTAAAATAATCATTTCTGAACAGCATGTTTGGATAAAAATAATGATACAAAAGAACAGCAGCAGTGCCTGCTCTCATCTGATGCCAGGATTGCACCCTCCATTCCTGTCCCCTTAAAAGTCTGGGTGTTCTCCTAATGTAATTACTTCATTTATTTCAATCCATTGACTGCAGTTTGACCCAAGGAACTGCCATGTGTCTTAACTACCAACAGGATAAGTCTGAGGAAAAATATATAAACAGGAAACAACAGGGAAAAAAAATCTGGTGAAAAGTTCTCAGGCCATCTGCCAGGCACTTTTTAAGATAAAATGAATGAATGATTTCAGGCTTATTACCACCTCCCCTGTTTCCTGGAAGAAGTTTTTGACCCCCAGACTGTTAAGTACAAATGTCTCTGAGGCACACTGACACCATGATTCCCTAAAGCAACAAGACTTTCATTACTTTTTACCAGTCTAGTGCTTCTTTTATTAATTTTAATGATAAATTAAGGTTCCTCTGGGAGAACTTTCTTTCTTCCCACCACACTGAGGAACCTCATTGGCAGGTTTTGTTTAGACTGGATGTTTTTTTCCTGAATGTTTCTCACTGCCTGATGGAAGGCTTCCAAGCTCAGGAACTTGCCAGGAGTTTATACATTGCCCTCACCTGATGACACCCCCACACCTAGGTAGGCATTCCCAGCTGACCTAAATGCATATTAATCCATTGGACTCCCATGTTTTTTGGGACCCTCAGCACTGGGATGGAGAGGATCAATGGGACATGGCATCCATGGAGTGGTGATATTTTCTACATCTGTCTCTCTGTCACTATCTTTCTCCCCACCACCATCATCACCACCACCGCCTCTGTCTCTCTCTCTCTCTCGCATTTACTGTTAAATAAAATCCATACTATTGACTTTGGCCTCATTTTCACCTCAGTCCAAGCATCTCTCTTAGCAATTGTAATAACCAGATCATAACAACTGGCCAGGGGGCAGGTGTGGTGCTGCCTGCAGGGCTCACTTCAGGTAGGCCACCCCATCAGTGGTGGCAGGGACGTTGTAGCGCCGCATGTACTCGTGCATCTCCGGGAAGCTCTGCCTCACGTAGTCCTCCGCACTGCTCTCCCGCACTGTGCCAAACCGGAACCCTTGGGATGGGTGGTGAAGCTGCAGGGAGGACGGGAGAGGATTAGCAGAGACATTTACCTCCCAGCACATCTGGTATCTCAGCCCTAGTGTGCCAACAGTTCCTCAGAAATCTTCAATGTTCGTGGACCTGCCTCTCTGGGTGCTTTCCTGCAGGCAGCTTCCCCTGCTGCTGGAAAAGCCTAGATAGAAAGACTTACCAGGTGGCTAAATAGCCTGTCTGTGTACTCTCAGGGTTTTCTTCAAATGCTGAAAACAATCCCCATGAAACACCCTGAACACCCAAATGTAGGTGTTTATTGTGATTATTTGTCTCTAGAACAGATAATGTTTCAGGAACCATTATGAGAAGCCTCTGGGCTGGCTACAATCCACCTTCTGGGCTCTGGGTACCCAGCAAAGGACACACAGATTAGATTTGTTTTGGCAGAATGTTTTACTTTGTCTTTAGGGATGAAATTTAGCCTTCTGCAGAAAGGTAGCACCCCAGTTCATTTCTAAAAGTCTCTAGGTACCATATCACAGTGTCAGCTGCCATTCCTCACAGACAAACTGAGGACTGAAAGGTCACCAAAAAGTCTCCCCTGGCAGTGAGAAGGAGGGAGAATTCCCCTCTGCCTGGCCCAGGCTGCAACTGTGGATATACACACAGAGTCTTTTTGCAGTTCTGCACCCGGCTGTTCTCTGAACTGACTCCACAATTTGCAGCCCTATGGACCCCAGTTTAGGTCTCACAGACCCCTCTTTCCAAAGTTTCTGTTTGCCTTTGGAGCATTTAGTGGCTCCTGGGGGAAGTCTCAAGCTGCCATGGAGGAGTCAGGCAGCATCTTCCACTATGCCAAGCACTTCCTTGAGCTGGCCAAGTGCTGCCAAGCCACACTAATTAAAAAGCCTTCAGCTACCCACCAGCCTCTAACAGGCCAAGCTTTCAGAGCACAGGAAGCCAGACAGAGCTAAGGCTGAAGCAGTCATGCTGTATTTGCTTCCCAGGAAGCTCACAGACATCACAGCAGCTTGCAAAGATGATCTCAGCACAGCCACGATCTGCTTGGCAAAGACCAAGCAAAGGAGCATTCTGCCAGTCCATCTGGCTTCTGCATTATCATCTAAGCAGAACAGAGTGCAGGGAAGCACAAAGCCATAAGAAGACCTTTCCCAGTCTTCTCTTCAATGACCTCAGGGATAAAAGAGTGTCTACAGTTTTTTTAAGAATGGCAGAGGTAGGATGTAAACTCACTATCACCCAGTTTAGTCTGAAAAGGAAGAGAAAAAGGTATTTTTGATGGTGTTTCTGGTGCCATGGAAGCTATGAGCATTCCGTATTTCTGGTAATTTTTACCTGAAATTGAAAATTGAAGTGGGTAGGTGTTTACCACCTTGTGGTCTTCTGATCTGGTCCCTGTGTTGCAACCCAAGAATGAGATCTGCCACTAATTCCAAGTCTGTGGGTATGAGGAGTCCTCCTGGTTTGTTTTTTTTTTTTGTTTTGCTTTGTTTTGTTTTGTTTTGTTTTGTTTTTTGTTTTTGGTGTTTTTTTTGTTTTGTTTTGTGTTTTTTTGTTGTTGGTTTTTTTTTTAATGTGGTCTGGTGTAGATGTCTGTGGGAGAAGCAGTGCAGGATGTGCCCCCATCTGGTGCTGGCCATAGTGCTGTGCCAGAAGGACTGTGGGCACAGAGGGAAATGTTCTTGCCTGGGAGTGTGGGAGCAGCATTCAGATGCCAGAAGACATAAATAACAGGAGTTGTGCCGTGCCAATACATCATGGAGACTTCCAGCACAATGCTGCCTGCCCTAGTCCTGAGACACTGAAGACAACCTGTTTAAAGAAGGAACTTGGAGTGAGGTTCATGTACTCTCTGTCCCAAGAAGATCATCACCACAGTCTGGACTAATTTTTTTAGGTTTTATTTCTTGGCAGTTTTAATGAGGAGACTGAAAACCCCATTAAGACCCAACACTGAACCACACTGGCATTTTCCAAGTCAAATTAGGTGCATGTTGTTAAATTTGTGGCCTGCCCAGTGATGCCAACTGCAGAGCAACATCTGATCTGCAGATAAAGTCTTCACCAAAATGCATATCTCACTGAGACTGTCACCAATGTCTGAATTTGGCTAAACTTTTAAGCCTGAATGATAAAGGCTGGTACAAAAACAGTGAACTGCATCTCCATGCAATTTTCTATCCTAAACCCTTTACTGAGGACTGCCCACTCTTTGCTTTATGCTGGGTACACTGTCAAATTTCACCCCAAATGATGACAACACCGAAATGTTGATTATATCAGAAGTCCATCTGGCTTAATATCTTTTCTCTAGCAACATCCTATGCCTGTTGGGAAGTTTTGGGAAGCCTACAAGGGAGTTGTTCAGTTATCGATTGTTCCAGTGTTCTATCTGCTTCTGGTAATCTCTGCTTTTTCTTAAGCATCATTATGTGTCTGCAACTTTGTATTTGATCAACTCCTTTTACAAAGGATAAATGTTAACAGTTGTTTTAACCCTCTATATCTTTCAAGGACTTCTGTTTCTTCTTACTGCTGTTTACCCACAGGAGGAAAAAGTTTGCTTGCAGGTTTGTGGATTGACAGTGCTAAATGCTGCCAGAAGCACTTCACTGATGATTGCTAAGAGCGCTAAGGGTTACTTGCTTTAACAGAAGATAAAAACTTCAGGGTGGAAACAAGACTCATCACTTGTCATTTCTGTTTTCTTACCTTCTGTAGTCCTCTCCTGGGAAGATTATGTGACAAGACGGAAACCACAAATACCTGTATCCTGACAGGATAGGTAAATACCATAGTCTCGCTCTGAATCTTGCCTTATTAGTTGTCCTTTTTTTTCTAATATTTTCTGCTTCTCATGCTCTCTCTCTTTTATATTTCTTATATTTTGAAAGAATCTCTCTGTTTTCTATAAACCAACAATCAAATGTTAATGCCTAGGGCTTCGGAGAAATCATAAAGTCTAAAAAATCAGTATCTGAAGAATCAAGAATAGATTCTATGTATTTATTTATGGTTTTTAAACTCATATTTCAGGGGAGGCACTTACTTACATTTCTATCAGTGATTGCAAACATAAAGACCATCTTACTGGAAGAAATAGCTGTTGAAATTACAGTAATTTCTACTAAAGGGATTCTCAGCTTCTGTGTATATACTGTGTTTCTTCTGTGTATATACTGTGTTTCTTCATTCAACACTCAGTGTCAGAGGTGAATAACCACCACAAAGCAGGTAAATGGCACTAGAAAATGTTAAGACTTTTGTATCCAGAGCACCTGGAGGCTTGCTGGTGACTCAAATACAATTAAAATAGATGAATGCAATAACTGCGGATCCATCTCCAGACAGGAGTTTCCTTGGCACTTGGCTTAGACAGCCTTACAAAGTCCCTCCACATTTGTACATCTGTGACTGTAAGAAGAGGAAAGAACAAGGTTTGTTCAGACCTCGATAAGGCTCTGAGGTAACAGTGAAGTGGGATTTATGCACTCTGTGTCCTGAGAAAATCATCACCACAATTGCCTTGGCTTGACAATTCATTGAACAAGATGTGAAGATAGTCATGGGCACAGATATTGCAAAATAGCAGTATGTCAAATAAGGATATTTAAATTTCTTTATCAGATCATTGAATCTCAGAATCATTAAGGCTTAAAAGACCCTAAAGATCAGACCCCAACCACTAACCCAACAGTGCTGAGCCCATCACTAAAGTATGCCCCCTAGAGACACATCTACAGGTCTTTTAAACCCCTCTACAGCTCATGACTTCACTGCTTCCCTGGGCAGCCTGTTCCAATGCCTGACAACCCTTACAGTGAAGAAATTTTCCCTGGATCGCTCTTCTGAAGACCCATTAGCATTTATCAAGCAACCAGCCCTTTAAGTGCTGTTCTGGCAAGGCCATCACAGCCAACTGCAGTTGGCTGTGAGCCTCAGCAGGGAAGCACCAACAGCCTGGGCAGTCCAACAGCAGGGGTATGAACATGCCAATTGAGTAGCTATGTTAAAAGCTATTAACTGCTAATGTATTTTAATATTTTGTTTGTTAGAAGTTAAAAGGTGTTAAAAATTCTTTTAGTGCTGCTGGTTAATGGCTCTCCAAAAAAGGGGTGAAAGCTCCAGCGGCCAACAGTATCGTTTTGGCATCTCAAATACTGGAGATCATGGATTTCATATCAGTGAACTATTTTATACTTGAAGCAACGGTGTATACCATGAGGGGCCATTCTTTAGGTGCACCCCAAAGTTTTAGACTCAGCTCCACACTCTACTGTGAGGAAGTTGCTGCACGAAGTCGTGAGGATACACGTGGTGATGTCCCATTTGGACCTGGTTTAGTGTTTGGGCTAGTCTCAAGAGATGAGTGAGACATGGAGCCAGAGGGGCCTGAGCCCTTGCTTGTCTTGAGCACTTGAGTGCTTGGATTTTACAGGTTCAGGGCTGTGGAATGCCAAGACCAGAGGATCTTGCTGCACAGGACAGGGATGGATGGCTCCGGAGGATGTCCTATCTTCTGTGAAGACAGCAATCTTGAGAGGAAGAGCTAGGAAGTTCTGCTGCTGGGAAGTAGAGGATGAAGGTGCAGGAGAAAGGTTAAAAAGCTGTGATTTCTTCAACTGGTGTACTTTGAACACTGCTGTCCCTGCGACCTCTCAGGACAGACAGTAGGACACGTGGATTGTGCCCAGCATTTCCAAGAACAAGTCTCACTGCTGAAGAAAACGTATCATGGGTGAGAAACAAACAAGAGGCAATGTTTTCTTGCACTGTGTAACAAAACAAAGGGAAATATGAATGCTGCCAAGCACTGAGGAGGTGAAATGGCTGTTGGGTCCCTTGAGACAGGGAGGCCTTGCGGTATTTAAGAAAACACCAGAGCTTTATTGTAGTTCTAACTTCTCTGACAGTGCCAGGACAAGCTTTGGGACTTCTCAGAGTCTTCTGTGCCTTGCATAACATAGTACTCCCAGACAAATGATGTTTGTGCTTCTTGCTGCTGAAAGCAAACACTGCAGCTACCAGTTCTCTCGGCTTGGCCCCTTACTTACACATCTCTTTGGTTTCTGTCTGCTGTTGTTAAAACATCTGCTGAGTGGGAAGTGGAAAACTTTGGGAAGATGTTGAGACAAATTGGTCATCTGCATACATCTATGGCTTGGGGTGCCAATTATGCATGAAAATACCAACATGATAAACATCAATGTGATGAAACCACAGCAGCAGAAACAGAAAAACACAATCTTGAATGACAGGGGTTTTGCATAACTTGGCACAATCCATTTTATGTAATGCATTGCCATTGCACTCAGTGCTGTCAGCTGGGGAGAGCACCTAGATGCCAGCTTGAAAGCAAACAGGCCCAGAAATCCCCAGTGCCAGTTGGGATTTAAAACTGAAAATGCAGCAGTAAATCTTGGCACATTCAAGGCTGTGGGACTGTAGAGTTTTGAGGTCTTTCTAGCAGATTCTGGCTTTTGCATGACTTTTCAGTGCTGCAAAGCCACATAATTTACCTCAAGGACCTCTTCCCCTTTGATGCTCTGGTTTACTTTAGTATAATTTTGAGGTTCTCATCCCATCAGTTGCCATTTATTTTTGCAGTAAGAACCCAGGTACAGAAAATTATGGTGTCAGGTACAAAAAAGTAGGTAGTACAATATTGCCTGCTGATCCCATGGAGTTTGAGCTTGCTAGGACTTGTGAGGAGACAAGGAGCATCTAAACAGAGCAGCTATTGGGAAGGGAAATTGTGGCTATTTTCTACAAGCAATGATGTAACTGCAATCTAGAAAATCGACTGATGGGGTGCAGCAGCTGCCTCACTGAGTGTGGCTCAGAACCATTCCATGAAATGGGACTGGAGGAAAAATGCTTTGGGAACTCCATTTCTAACCATGATCTCAACTTACGACAAGCATTTCATCATTCATTCTGTTGGCCTCTTCAGTGCCCAAATTCAACTCCATTAACTATTTTTTTTGCCAGAAATGAGAAAAAGGCAACCCCCAGTATGTAGCTGAGGGCAGTGCCAGTGACCACTCGCTTCAGTGACAGGGCTAATGTGGATTTAGCGTTTACCACTACCTATAAAGGTGCTTTTAAATTTAAATAGGGTATAGAAAGGAGGAACATGGCTGAAAGCACTTTTCTAACTTTTGTAACAATTTCTGAGGAAAAACTATGGTGCAGTAGGTTTTAGTAGCTCACTTCCACAACAGTGCTGGTTACCTATCATAACACCAAGTGCAGTGTTTAATGGGCACCTTGTATATCAGTAGAATTGCCAGCATGATCTCTGCCAAGCAACTGCTGCAGAATCTTGAAAATCTGCTAATTTCAGTTGCTAATCACTAGAGAAAGATAGCATTAGAAGAATTGATGTGGTTTTAGAAATCTGCTTTCTTTACAATGACACTTTTATCTCTCACACATAAAACAGTAGTATTTTGCTTTGACTTATGTAACCCACACATTTAGGTGCCTTCGCTGCCACCAATAGATTTCCCATAGCCCAGTGAGAAAATATAAGCAATTGGAAGTGATAAGCAAACTTTCAGGGGAAAATGAACAAAACAAATGAATTCATAATTTTAAAAACCCCCAACCACAAATCAATATAAAGCAGTTTGTGGGCTTTCCCTTCTTATCTGCAGGAGTTTTAGAAAACTAACTTGTGAAACTAACTAGTGAATATTTATGGGGTGCAGAGGGAGATGAAAGAAAATTATTCACCGTGAAGCACATGAATTTCAGATTTTAGCAGATGAAAATTCACAGCTCAACTTCTGGAAGCGAAGGTTTTGATCAGGAACTGTCCTACATGTTCAAGCTTCGGAAGCTGAGATGTTCCCAGGGCCTCCAGGAGAGGGTGTTTGCAGAATACATTTGAATCAACACTTCCGCTTCTCTGTTGCGAAAAGTGTTGGTGGAGCTGATTCTTTCCTTGTCAGGATAATGACATATTTCTTTAAAATTCTGTCACTTTGGATCCAGCTCAGAGGGGTCATTAGCTGGCCTAAAACCTGACAGTTGCACAGAACTCAATGAACAGCTTCAACCTGGATATGAGTGCAGAGTCCACTGCTGACAGTTTATTTCTTCACTGCAACAAGGGAATATGTGAAAGGAAACTGTGACTTAGGTCTCTGCTCAAAAATATGAACATTTGTGTTCATGGTCCCTGTGTGAGTGCTGATAATTAAATATAAGGTCTGTTCTGCTCCTTTGTGTCTTGGAAAAGCTGTTCAGCTCAGGGATGAGACTGGAGACTCAGGTCTGTGGGTAATTTCTGAGGGTTGCCCTGATGATTCAGGTGCTGGACAGTGCAAAAAGCTCTGTAAGAAGAGCATTCTGGAGAATATGAACTCACAGTTGTGTTTATCCCTGTTTCTTAATAACATTCTAAGAGTTTTCTGGACAAAGGGATCTCTGAGCTGTGATTTATTCTGGGAGAGCTGAGGATTATAAGGTAGAAAGTGTAAAATATAAGAAAAATGGGTAGACTGAGGGAAAATAAGTGATGTAATTCCAAAAAGGCAATTAATCAGCAGCAGAAAACAGCTGTAAAGATGTTCCAGATGGAATCACTTCATCCAGCATGTTCTTCTGCTTGGTCCTTGTAAAACATGGCTAATGCACTGTCATGAAGGTGAAATGCTTTTCAAATTACAACTGAAGGAGAGCTGTGTGGCTGAGAAAATGTTCAAGCTACAAAAGAGACACCGAAGAAGATTTCTGATTAAAGAATTCTTTTTGTCCCTCCATCCTGAGTCTCCAGTTTCTGGATGATTAACTATCACAGATTTCTACAAGCATTTGAGGGCTAAAGGAGGAAACCTAATGTGGCAGCAAATTTAAGTGTGGGTAGTTTACCATCTTCAAAACTATCATCTTTAAAATCCTTTTTCTTACAAATTTCTTATGCTTCAGCTGTTGCTGGTTGAAGGTCAGTCCTCCTACCCCTGGCCATATGGAAACTGTCCCCTGGGTGCCAGGGATGAAAACAGTCCTCTCCCTAAACCTGTAGCAGGAATAGTGCTCTGTACTTTCCAGGAAAGGAACAAACAATGGGTTTGTGTTGTAAAGCGGTCATGAGTTACCAAGATGAAGGGGTTTCCAATTGTAGGTGGTGGAACTTGTCTACCTGCATTGCCCTCATTTCTTCAACACATTATTTGCTATTTGTTTTAGGTTCAAAAGCATCAAATGAAGGTAAATAAGAGGGAGTCTTACGTTACAGACAGATCCAACATAGGAACAGAAAGGGATTTTTTTCCTTCTTGGAATCAGTGACAAATGTGTTAAGCATGAAGTGTAAATGAAATTTGCAGCCATATTTGGATATCCCGGCCTCTTCCATGGTGACCATCAATATAGACATTAATATTTTACTTTACCTGGTGTTCAGTCAAATCTCAATGCACTCAGTGAAAGCCACTATTTCTTCCAGAGGACTTTGACCCTTGTCATTGATGAAATCCAGTGGATTAGTGCAGGATTTCTGTCTCCAGGAGGGTGAGCCAGACTAGCACTCTGGTCTCTGTAGATCACTATGGCTGTGACTTTCGTGAACAGTAATAAACATTCTCCATGCTGCTAAGTCAGCTACACAATGACCTTCCACCTGTCAGGTGGTAGAATCAGCTTGTGTGCCTTCACTGCTCTCTGCTACTTTTTGCCAGTTACTTCAGTAACTTCTTTTTGTAGTTCTCCACTTTCATTATTTCTTGCAAGGGTCTAAATCCCACCTATGATGCAGTTGCTATTGCTGGTGGTGGGCTCACTTTCCTTTTTTCAAAATATGTTATGACATTTAAATATTTAGGTTTTTAGCTTGAGAATAAGAAACTGACCTCCACATAGATGAGAAAATGCTAAAACACATTAATTTCCTCTGGTGCTTGAAGAACACCCTTCATGACCTGCACCACACAGATTGAAAACAGCAGGACTTCTTCTCTTCCACTCCTACCCCTAAATTCTTTGGCTCAAACAATGGGGGGAGATGAAGAGGAGCCAGGGCAGTTGGTGACAGAGTGAGGCAATGTGTGTAGGTGAAGACCTCAAGCAGTAAGGGTTAATATGCAAAGATAATAAAAAGATAATTGTTGAAAAGAAGACATAAAAAAGCATGGTTCATTGGGAAAGGAAACTTGATTTGCAGAACACTTCAGGCATTGTCTGATAAAATGGGTATCAGAATGAAGAAGATCTGAACAGATTCTGAACCTCCAAAGCTGTAACTTTAACAAGAAATCTTTAATGAGGTGATGGGGAAGCTAAACAAATCAAGTGTTCACCACCATAAATTGCATGGGGAAGCTAAAGAAGTCAAGATTGCAACTCCATAAATTGCATGTGCCTTTCATTCCAGTATGAGACAGCTCTGCTATTCCTTATTCTGGCTAGAGCTTGATGCTCCATTTTGCCTTTGTCTGAGAGTTTTCCACTTCCCTCTCTCTGACACTGAAAGTCCTTTTGAGTTCAAATCCTTCTCTGACTCATTAATACTCAGAAAATCACCATGTATTAATTGGCAGGATGTGATGCTGTGAATCATGACCTTCCTGTGGCCAGTAACTTCCTTCACAGAAACACATGCTCTGTAGTTTCTTCTTTTAATTGTAAAAAGAAGCCTCTGGTCTTGTACAAATACTAAACCCCATGGCAGCAACAAGATTTTTTAAAATTTCACTGAGTTTGTAACTTGATTTTTTTTCTATACAATATAATGTATTTAATGCATATTTAAATAAATGCTACTTCATTATCTATTTAACACATAGCAGTTCAAGTGGTGCTCCTTATAATGATTCATCTCAGGATGCTGCAGTGAAAGACCACAGCAGTAATTTCCATTAATGTAATTCCTACATAAATTCCTTTTTCAGGAAAAAAATTTACCAATAAACACACAGCAGTTATGGCCTCACTCTAAAAACTGCTGAACTCAATAGAAAATAAATTAAAAAGGAATTTAAAAAAATAAATTAAAAGGAAGATTAAAAGGAGTATTTGAATCATGCCTCTAATGAGGGACCACCTATAGAGTGGCTTGACCTTTCTTCTTCTGTGATTTGGTGTTGCTAAAACTCATCTGAAGTTGCTTTCCAGTTGTATTTCTAGACAGTTTTAATTTAAGTAACACAAAGTATTCAACTGATATAATAAGGGCCATGAGGCCTCTAAATTAACTGAGATGCTCATAAATCAGAAATGAGAGCTTGCACCCTCATGTTTTATATATCTAGATACAAATACCGGGGTGGTTGCGCATACTGAATTCCCGATTACCAAAACCTCAGAAATAACTTGCCTGGAACACTCAAAGGGCTCGATTTTGTAATAAAAATATGGGCATCTCATAAGAGCAACTCTTCAGGCACTGAACTATAAGATCAGAGACTTCTGGGGACTAATCCCAATGCACACCAAGGCTGTTTAAAGGACTTGCTGGGTGGAACTTGCCAGAATGACTGTAGGTGTCTGCAGTATATTTCTTGGGACACTTTTTTTTTTTTTTTTTGTGAGTTTTGAAAACTCACAACCATCTCATTAACCATCATTAATGGCAGAGAGAAAGAGGCACATCCAGGAAATGGTTTAGGTGATCTTGTCCCGAAAACTGTTTTAACAGCAGCCTACCTGTAGAAACTATAACTGCAAAGGTATATTAGACTGACTAATAATATTTTATCTCTTCATTGCAGGCATGTCAATTTAGGAGAGACAATGCAGTGAAATTGCTGGTGATGGGACTAAAAGAAGTAGCCCTTTTTTGTTAAATGAAGCTAACTAGGTTAAATATTTTAAGTCAAAATACAATGCAGAAAGGAACTTTGCCACTGCCAAGGGGTGTTTTTGAAGGTAAAGTGTTGAAAAGAAGTGAAAACATAACCACCAGAGTAAATGACTACTCAAGTGTGTAGTAAAGATTGGAAAGAAAAGCTGACAGCTATTACAAAAGTCATAATGGGCAGATAGCACCCAAAAACTCATTAAATTGTTGAAAGAACAACACTGTTTGCAGAAAGGAAGGCCAGGTTTTGGACTACCTTATGGAAAACCTACTGAGCCCCTGTCCTGCTGTTTGCTTCCATCTTAGCATGTTTGAAATATTTCTTCTGCTCTATGGGCTTCCAGAATTAGTTTGCCACAAATAACCTGAACTAGCCAACAAACTCAGGACATCGTGTTCAATATGTGTTCTTGCATGAAAAAGCCAAAAGGCATTCAGGTTCCTTTTGCTGCTAAAAAACTCCACTCTCTGGGGAGATCCTGGGCAGAATCACCTGGAGAGTAAAATACCTTCTTTCTAGAACTTATGTGTGGCTGTGTCTGGAGAAGGAGTACCTGAACCTTGGAAAGAGCTCAACGCTGGGCAAGTACCTGGCTGCCAGGCACTCTGACAATGTTATAATATTGTTATAATACTTTTGTGCAACCTAAGCAGTGACATTAGAAGAAAAGTGAAACAAGCCTCTGTGATTCAGATGAGAGAAGAGATAAAAGTAGATGAAATGATACAAATACAATGCTTTTTCTCTATGTCCTCTGTCTGTAGACAAGCTTTTAAACTTCTTTGCTATATACTGTAGAGAGCTTCTTAAGAAGGATTCAGGACATGGATGCATAGTCAGTCTGGGCAGCCTGCACATTCATTCTGTAGCCATCCTATTCCCTTTGTCTCAAACAGGAGACTGAATGTGTTCCAGTGGACACAAAAGCTGTATTTGCCAGATTCCAGTGGCAAGAGATGATGTCTAAAACCTGTATAGCTAGAAAATGAGGGGAGAGTGGACAGCTGTGGCCCAAAACTTCCCATTTTCTTAGACTAATTAGATATTAAGATGGCAGGACATTGCTTCAAGATCTCTACAACCTATTGGCTCCTGTTGCACCTTCTAGGAAAGGGGGCAGCCACCTTTTATGGACACTGCAGGAGTGTGGCTTTAGTGACCTGCCCTGGTTAAGATTCTTACCCTGAAGATACACAGCAAGTTCCCCAAATTCAAGACATTCCAGTAAATCAATTCTCATTCCTTGCACTGCTTTCTTTCTGCTCTGGTTCCTGTCTCCCTGGCTGCTCCTCTTTTCAGCAACTTGATATTTCTATATTCTCTTCTATATCATTACTGCATTTAAAGGTCCAACTGAGATAGCTCTAATTCTGTCCTTCCTGACTGTTCACAACCTCAGATGGGATTTACCATTTATGGCTGACAGCCTGAAGAAATTAAATGTCTTACATCACCTCGAGAAGGCTGGTCTTCTATTCTGGGCTTTGTTTTTTAAATAAATTTCAAAAGCACAGTACAAAGGGCACATGCATACTGAAAGCAGCAGAAGGATGTTTAGAAGTATATTTAAATTAAAAAGGTTATTTCTCCCTTCTGCTGCCTTCTTTTTGAAATGAGTCTCCACCACTAAAAAGAAAGAGGTAAACATATCTGGGAAGAAAAACCCAAGCATAACATCTTTTAAGTCACATAAATTATGCTTTAAGTAACTAATGAAAATGTGGTGCCTGTACCTGTAAATATGTGACTGTTATGGCCCAAACATTTCTTAAACCTAAGCTTTAACTCTTCGGGAGAACTTTGAATAGCCACAGCTCAGGCTCTTGTGTGAGCTAGGTTAGACCAGTGCACTTTCTATTACAACTATTCTTTCAGACTAAGACTTTGGAGGCAAATGCATGAATGATACACACCAAACTACTCTGAAGCTCATGTAATGGCAGGCAATCTTCTTCTTCTCTAAAATCTGTGTTGTGTTATTCTCACAATGGGAACTGGTATCTACTCAGAGGCTTAGATTTATTCCATACAGCAGGGAAATACTTTCCCAGGAAAGGCCAGTATCCCACTGATGTAATGGAATCCCTGAGGTTACTAACCAGGAGTCATCGGTGTTTCTGTTCTGGACCAAGGTCTGTATCTGCAGCACCTGACATGCTTCAATGTTCTGCACTAAGCTTCAACAGCACAGTTTTAGAATAATTTAATTTTCCTTGGAGCTGCAGGAATTTCCCAATACCTGTTTTAAAAACACTGCATGTGGTCACAGCAATAATGCTGAAAAATAGAATGTAATCTGATGCAATTTGATTTGATAGATGAGGAGACGCCCACGCAAAGAGTAGAGGACCAAACTCATTTTCAAATCACCACTGTGGCTTCAGACAACAAAGTAACAGAGATATCCCTGGAGCTGGGGAAATTCAGCTGAAAGCTCTCATCTGCTTTTTGTGCCTTATATTGATGAAGATATTAATGCAATATTTATGATATCTTTTGTTGGGAGAGGAATGGCAGATTATTAGAAGCAATTTGCTTTAAGCAATAAATAAATTTTAGAGTGCCTTGGGTCAGCCACAAAACTGTTCTTTGTTTATAATGTTTTTGGTAAAAGCTATCTAATTAACATTGCAGGGAGTGAGCCAGGCACTGCACTCACAAAGTTAAAACTCTCTGGTCATCAGCCTGACTGTGAGGTTTCACTAATACAACAGATGGAGCCTGGCTTTTGCTGTCTGGAGGGACATATGTACCATTTATTCACACAGTTTACAAAATCAAGATGTATGCCCTGTTCTTGTGGTTTTGAAATTACTTTTTTTCAGGAACCACTATCTATCAGTTCAGTCCCTTGAGACAAACACATGGTGGATGGTTTCTGTACCAGCAGTTAGGTCATGAGTACAAAACTGTGGGTAATAAAATCACACCTTCACTACAGAAAATGCCACATGAGCAAGGGAAATCTGCTTGCCATCGTGTCCCCTGGACTGCCTGTCGAGTGGAGAGGGTGCTCTAGTGTCACCTGTAGCCATCTATTCTCTCTAAAAGCCATTCTGCCCCTTGCTTGCCTGATCGCTACTTAGTGGCATATAAATTAAGAACAGTCTTAGAAAAGGACTGGACTTAAATTCCAGCTGAAGACCCCTTGGGAAGTGGGAGAAAGCATGTGGAGGAAGTTCTGGGAAGTCTGAGCTCTTTGTAGATGGGCAGTCTAGAACACTGCTCATCTCCTCCCATGATGGCTCCCCAGCAGAAACAATACTGCAAATCAAATGCCTGACTGCTTGTAAAGTGAATTCCACTGTTTTGAAGAAAAAGGCAGCATTTTTCAAAATATTTCAGTTCAGCTATGTTTCATTTAGCATTCATGGAGAATTTTGCCAGCACTACCTTTGCCAGCAGCATTATGACCAGTGAAATATTTGAAAAAGAGGATCAATGGTTTTGTCTTGTTCTGTGTAGTTGTTTTGTTTGAGTAGATTTCAGGATGATCTGAATCATCCAACTCTTTTGAACAAGTCCCACCAAAGGGAACTTGGAACTGAACTCAAATCCGTAATCTGCATATAGAACCGACTATGTTGCTATCATGCTGGCATGGTAGTGTGGATGAAGGGTTTTAGAAAGGCCTTGGAAATGGGAAACTGAGGAAAAGATACATTTCTGTATGTCCCATTGTTTCGGGAAAGTTTCTCTTCAGCATTCCTCTGTAGACCCCCTTCTCCCCACCCCTGAGCAGTTCCCATTGGACCTGGCCCCTGGGGTGGTTCTGATGTGCCTTAGCTGAACACTGTCTCTATTGTTTAAGACCTTAACTCTTAATTTTGCTGTATAAAACTGTATCTGGGCAATAGCCCGGGACCTTTGGTCACTGCAACGCTTCAGGCAATACAATCTATCTGGACAAGCATACCATTGGTCTCTCTTGGTCTCTTTATCTCGAACCCTTGCGGCGACCGAGGCAGCGCCGCAGCTCGGACCGTGCTAACCCAGCCGCTGCCTGGTGAGCCCAGGGCAGCGGGACCGCGGAAAACCCCGGCCCCGGAGGGGACAGCTAGCCAGAGGGTCCCGGGGGGCCGGGGAGGGGCGGGGGACAGCAGTGAGGAACCCCCGAAAGCCGCATCACTATTCTTCTCTGCAGTGGAAAATACCAGAATACTTCACCTTTTTCCTCATCTTCAATCTTTTAAATACTTCCTGCTACACTCTTATGGGTGTTTAAAAGTCCTATCTCACTGAACTTTCCTCCTGAAATGCCACCAGGTGGTAAGTAATTGCAACCACAGTTTTCCACAAAGATGAATTTCTGATTTTGTTAGAAACCATAAATTATGCAGCAGTGAATTTTGAGTGGAGAGAAGAAAAGACTGAGTTAATAACAACAGACATGGTTTACCTTTGGGTCATGTATTCCAGAAAGTTCTTCATAGATCTTCTCTCCCACCATGACAGCAGCTAGATTGGCTGTGTATGTCGACAGACAAAACAAGCAAAAAATAGCCCAGAGATTCATTAGAAACCTTCCAGTCCAGCACTTTGGGGGTTTGATGGCAGCTGTTCTTCCAAACAGGATCGCATAGCAGACATTGAGAGCAGAGGAGAAGGAGAACACTTTGTTCCTGTTCCTTCCCTTAGGGGTCATTCCAAAAGGACTTTTCCACTCATACAAGGTGAGGAATACAGCTGTGATGTGAAGAGCAACAAATATCCCCAGCCACATAGTCCAGTGAAGTGGCCACATAAAGGCTCCAATTGGAGCTGCAGTGTCTTTGGTCCTCACTAAGATCCCCAAGCTGGTTGAAAAGAAAGGGCTGGTGAAATCAATCACTTGGCTTCGGGCAGTGTTGATGCTGAATGATGTCACCGCCATGTGAGCTGTACCAGCAAGAAGGTCTCCTACCAGCCCTGTCCAGTGACCATTCTTCCAGGCACCGTATTTTCCATCCCCAACAATGTACAAGTCAAAATCAAAATTCATATCCTCAGCCAGCTTCTCCAGCAAGTCAATGCAGTAGCCATAGCAGCACTTCTTCAGCTCAATGGGGACAGTGTCATTTCCACCTTGGAGGGTTTCAAACAGATTGTCCAGCACACCTGAATCATTGGTCAGTGGGTCCAGGCACAACTGCCCTGCTGGGCAAAGACCTTCATCGTCTACATCCCTTGTGAAGACAAAGGGATGCTCAATCAGTGTCACCACCCTCAGGTGCAGCCGGGTGGGGTGTTGCATGTGACTTTTATGTCTCTGTGCCTGTTCTGGCCATATCCCATAGTCCATGATGATCTTCCCTTCTTGCCAGCTCCCCAGGCGTGTCCACATTGGGTTTCCAACAGGGTCGTGCTGCAGATTCCAGATGAAGAAATTATTTTCTGAGCTCACAATGGATGAGCCCTTCACCTTAATGTGGCCACTGAGACCATCAAAAGTTGTGTTGGCTAAAAACCTGTTGGAGAGAGAAAGCAGGGGAATCAGAAGCAGACAGCTGGACCATGAATTTATATTGAAGAGAGTAGATAGGGATGTTGCTGAACACCTGGACCATTAATAGCACTATGGTACAATGAACCAGACACATAATTTATGACTAAATGATATGGGGATGCTCCCCTACGTAGCTAATGCAAATGAAAACTCCTCAGGAAAGATGTATTTTTTTACTTACTAGAAAAAATGAGTACAAGAACCGTAATTTTTTCAGTTACCTTTGTCTCACAAACTGATGAAATACAGGTTAGTTCTAAACTGAACTCACCAGATCTGCTGTCACTTTCCTAGATAAAAATATGTATGAAAATGGAAGAGTAGAAATTATGTATGAAATGCCCTTCCAAGAAAAATGCTATAATCTCAGTAAGATCTCTCTTACATAAGAGGGGCTACTGAAGTGCTGTCAACAGCTTTCAAACACTCTCAAGTGAACCAATCTGGATTCAAAAATGCAAATTTGGCATTGGTAAATCACTGTTAGACACTTCAGAATAAAGTAAGGGAAGAAAGTGAAAGATGGTTGTTCTAGGACAGTCAGTTTTAATTCTTACAAAAAAAAACCCCAAAAACCAAAAAACAAACAAAAAAAAACCCAAAAACAAAAAACCAAAAAAGCAGTTTAAAAAAAAAAATTTGCTAAAGTAATGTTCCTAAAAGTGCAGTGCTGCCATTGAAGAAGATCTCATGAAGTGTGCCAGTTTTGCACCACACATTTTGCATTGAGAATTCCGGGCTTTTACTATTCCAGATACTGACAATAAAGTTGCATATTTCCTTTGTATTGAAAAGGAGTGTTTGCTAGTAGTTGTCCTCTGTGCCTGTTAAATTCAGCTTCTGGCAAGCCATCATCAAAGAGGCTAAAAACAACATGGATAAAGGAGCTGAGAATTCAGCAGGAATTAAGTGTTTGAAGCAGAAAATCCTTTTCAGTGTGAACACCATGACCTGCTGAACTGCATGCTGCTAACAATAGAGCTGCTATGCATTTGGCAGGGGCTGCACAAGCCTTACAACAGTGGTTCCATTAAAAACAACTGAGTTACATTCCTGCTAATATGGTGCAAGGCAAGACGTGCATTTTTTTTTTTTTTCAATAAGAGGCATTCAGAAGACAGACTACTCAGCTGTTGTAGCAGAATACAGCACTTCACATTAGTCCTGAGAATTGTATGAAAAGAAGAGTTGGAAGATGTATAAAGGCTGCCATTCCAGCCTCAATAAGGAAGACATTAACTTTTAGGTAGACTTAACCATTTATCAATAGTTACAGAGGATAAAAAATAACCTTAAATTGATTTGAAAAAGATAAATCAATTGCAAGTGTGCATACATCCATACTTCTGTCTGGTTTCTACACTTTGTTTTGATGATTTTTGGTGGGGTTTCAGCAGTTAAAAATCTCCACTGTTTAAGTCTCAAGGTCATATAATTTTACCCCTTTGCAAAGGTAAATTTATGAAAGTAAATGCTTTAGTTTTGAGCATGGTTATGTCTGTGATAGCCTTCTCTAAGGCAGCTTCACAGTTCTTGCTCAGTCTCCTTTGAGTAAGTTGAATTTGGAGAAAGATGACACAGACAATACTTTCAAAAGAAGATGATCTGTACATGAGCTAGCCAGGGTCTGGAAATCATACCTAAAAAAGGCAGACAGATGTTTATAAATATAAATGTATATAAACTATAAATACATTTTTTATGTTTAAAATAATTTACCATTTAGTCCAGTATTAAAGGACTCCACTCCAGTAATCAGTGGCATCTGCCACTGTTTGCCCACTCCTTCCCTCCTAATCCATACTTTCTATCTAATGGTGTAACTTCCCTGTTTGTGTATGCAAACACTATCAAGACAAAGTTTACGGGAGCAGGCAATTTTTAACATTAAAGGAAGGTTTACGTGCCCATAAACTTGTTTGGGTTTTATCTCTTTCTTACTTTTATCACCATCAGTCTCTGTAAGAAATTATTCATTTACAAGCCTTGCTGGGCATATAAGCCAAAGCCATCACTGTGACAGTAAAAGTAAAACCATTCCATGTATGTAGATGGACCTGCATGAAAGCTTTTTTAGGAGATGTCCACAAGAATGCCAAAAATGGAGGGAGATGTCCTCAGGCGGAATAAGCTTGCAAAGCTCTCATGACTTTGGCCCCATGTTGCTAATACAGCACAACCTGAGCATGAGAATGCTGCAAAGCAGGCGCTTTGGGAGTAACTGAAGCCATGGAACAATGCATTACATTAATTTTCTGAAGGTGGAAGGAGACCACTGGAATTAATGCATGCTGTTCGCTGACTCGTACAGTAGAAGCAAGCACACCCAGGAGGGCAGAATGAGCCCTCTGTACCTGTCCTGTGGTTCTGCTAGAAGTGGATACCTGAGAGAGATTTAGCAGCATTTGAATGTACAACTTCATAATCTTATTGAGTTAGTGGCTTACCTTTGCAGCTGATTTGCATGTTCTGTATTTTTTTGTAGTGACAGAACATGAATCAAAATAAATGATGGGAACCATGATGGAGAAGCATTTTAACAACACTCTGTTTTATACACAAGCAGCTGAGGCTGCTGAGCATTTGCATGCACTGTGAGCAGCACCAGTGAAACTCGTGCCAGCAACTTCAAGTGAAAACTCCTTTACTTGAAAACTTAGGAAACAGATAAGAGTCTCTGACTACACTTCTTAAGCTAGAAATCTCCAGCATGAATCTTTGGGAATTACAAGTGCTGGGTACTGCACAGACATGCTGGCAGTATCTGAGCAGCTGTTTCAGAAGGTCTACTGACAGATTTGTATGGAAAGTCTGCACAAATTTCAGAAGGTGAAGGGCCAGATCCTCAGGTCTGACAGCTGAATGAATTTTCTTGATGCTGTGTCAATATATGAGAGCTGATGTTCACACTGACAGTCTATGATAACTGCATCAAAATTTTATGAGTCACTTCAGTTTAAATTACTCCAAAATGTGTTATTTATTCATTTCAGCTTTGTTTCTCATGTGCTTTATTACAAGAACTGCTCCTTAGAACTTCAGCAAAGATACTCTCCAGTAGCAGTATCTTTATCGTATATTTAAGAATGACCTACTGAAATTATTTTCTCTCAATCTTGACAGTTGGGTCATTCCACCTCTCTTTTTGGGGAGCTTCCCGGAGGCAAGAACTAGAATTGGCAGGGAAAAAGAGAAGGTTCTGGGGAGAACTTTTAGTGGCCTTGCAGTCCCTAAAGGGACTCAACAGAGGTGGAGAGACTTCTTACTGATAGCACAAGAAGGAATGGCTTCAAACTGCCAGAGGGCAGGGCTAGATGGGATACTGGGAATAAGTATATACTGTGAGGGTGGGGAGGCTCTGGCACTGGTTGCCCAGAGAAGCTGTGGCTGCCCCATCCCTGTAAGTGCTCAAGACCAGGTTGGACAGGGCTGGGAGCAACCTGGGATAGTGGAAGGTGTCGCTACCCATAGGAGGGGGTGGAATTAGGTGATGTTTAAGGTCTTTTCTGACCCAAACCATTCTGTGATTTTATGGATCTATGAAATAGCAGACTGATGAAATTACCCAAGAAGGTGAGTTAAAGCTGTAAGACTAATTATATAAGACAAGATGAGGCTTTGAAATTTTAATGCCTTGTTCCAACAAGGATGCTCCTGTGAACAGGCGAGAATTGATGAAGGAATCAATTTCATTATAAGAGGAAAAATGGACAGTGACTTACAACAGTAAAATCTGCAGGGGGTTGTACATCTATACCCATATCCATACAGATACAAGCATGCTTTGCCATGCACAAGCCCATTATTCTGCTCTTGGGTGCACTTAAATGTCTGCACAGCCAAGGTATGAAATCAGTGCTGGTAGACAAAGCTCTTGCTGTGCCAGAGAGTGGGGCTGCTGTCCATCCACCCTTTGCAGAGGGGTGAGGTGGAGGTCTGAGCACTGCTTCTGCTCCATCATCCCCTTCTCCATCCCCAAGCACAGCAGCTCCAAGGCTTCCCACCAAGACAGATGGGCTCATTCAGACTGAAAAATACATTCATTAATAAAAAGCAGTTAAGCACCAGACAAAATTTTCATCTTTGGAGGATAAAAATGCCTAAAAGCCCTGGTGAGATGGGCCAGGTTGGTCACAGTGAAGCCACTCATCAGCATGTCACACCTGAGAAATTAATGCCACCACTCAGAGCTAATAGTTACACTGCTGACGCAAATACATCACTTTTGGCCGTCAGGTACCTGTCTCACTCATACACTGCAGAAACAGCTGCACTGATCTAGGACAAGGGTTTCTCTAACCTGTTATTTTCTCTTTAATAGAGTTCACAAGCAACTGTATAGGGAAAAAACCAAAGCTAAGCATAAAATTCTTTCTTTTACTTCCACGATATGCTTACCAATATGAAGGGAAAAGACGTTTCACAGATGTGAAATTGCATATTGTCTCCCAAAATATAACAAAAGCCAATGGTTCTCTATGAAGAGCAAATGATAAATTATTTTTCATTAATACATTGAACTGTTTTACTTTTGTTTTCCTTTTTTTTTAATCTCTTCTTCAAACCTCAAAAAGCCTATTCATAAAACTGCTGTCCACTTGTTACTTTAAAAGGGCTCCTGCTGACTTTTTTTTTTCAGTTAAAATATCCAGAAAGACGTGTCAAAATAAACATCACAAGTCAGTGTGGTATTGTGAGTCGGTCCAGTGTTTATTTCCCAAACCCTCTTCCACTCTTTGGAAACAGAGTTTTTGACTCTGAATGAACAAGTGGACTAAGGAAATGATAGGGTCTCAAATGGTTGCGTTTTGAGCAGTGCTGTTAATACACTACTGTGCAGACATATCCAAGAAAAAAATATGTTTTTGGAAAAAAGCCTCAAAAACTTTTATCCTAACTAAGGTTTTGTCCAACAAAATCTTTAAGTTGAACACCAGATATAATGGGGGGAAAACATGCAATAGTTGCTGGATGTAGATTACGTGATGAATTAATGTAGTTAGCAAAGACATTTTTTGTTTGTTTTCAAAAAGTACCATGCAGGTTTTCAACTCATATGTTAACAACAATAATATTTCTAAACAGGAACACAGAAGTAATTTTGGGAATAGCTTCTATATAGTGACATGAAGCAGAAACAGTACATTGTACTTTTGAGTGCTCTCACCAGAAGAAACCTTCTGAAGAGATGAAGGTGCATCTTTTTCCTCTCTTTTCCATGGAAGGGCTACTACATCATGGGCTACTACACATCTTTATATTGTCCAAGGGTTTAGACAGTGCAAATATCCTGTTTTCTACACTCAAAATGTTAGAGAATTTGACAGTAGCCCACTTACATGAATAAATATAAAGTTTCTGAGCACAGTCTGTAACCTAGCCTATGTTTACTATGTGATCTCTACTTCTGTGGAACAGTGTCTTCTTCCACCAGAATCTTGAAGTTCTAGCTTCTCTCCCAGTGTGGCAAAGTCAAAATTTCATAATCTGCCCAGAAGTAAAGAAGCAGGAAGAAACACTGAAACAAACTTGTTTGTGAGGGAGGGTTAGCAGCATGATAATTAACCCACAGAGAACAGTGGGAGGGAGGAAAAAAAACTATTTTTCTCGCCATACAGCAAATATTACCTGGGGTGAAGGGAAAAGGTAAAACTTACTTTGACAAATACTGGCCTGAAGTGATATTCCTTTCATCTGTGTCCATGCAGTTCATTGTACTTGGAATGAGAGCCAGTTCAGGCTGGATCATGGTGGCTGCTGCCACAGCCCTGGCTACCAGCTCCATGGCATCCTGCACATAATGCTCGAAGACCGACTGAGTTGTCTTGCCGTGAGCGATGAGACCGAGGGGCAAACCTTCTGTCCTCAGCTCTTCCACATTCTGTGAATCCCCAATAATCCAGTGCAGCTCTGCAGGCATCACAAACTGCGTGGTTATCTCAAAAATCCTCCGCGTTTTCTCCATGTCACACCCAAACATCACCATGGTTGACGTGTCTTTGATGCTCTCCAGGTAAAACTGCAAGTAGTTCAGAAGGTCACTAGTTGAAGTGAAGTTTGCTGTGATGTTTATAATGGACCCCAGGTGGAACTTGGAGCTCTGTTGTGTGAGGAAGAGAAAATCTGTGATGTTCCACTCCTCCTGGCACAGCATCAGGCTGAAATTGTACCAGTTGTTCATTGCGAGAATCGAGAAAGTGATGTCAGCATCAGAACTCAGTGTGTTTTCTAAGCTCATCTGCAGGTGAAGGGGGTTCTGTGGTTAAAAAAATGAAAGATTATCAGAAATATACTGGAAAAAAGCTAATGAGTCTGAATAATTTTTATACACTCCTTTAGTTCAAAGTAACTACTTGCCAATCAACAGAACTGTGTGAGCAGCAGGAAAATTTACACCCACCTAGCTTAAATGGACTGTGATTCATGGGCTTTCTCTGCTAGCTTGACTCAACTGCAGCAGTCATTAATGACTCTGTTTCTGAGAATATGTTTTTTCTTCTATCTACTTGTGCTTTTGGATTTCGAAGCATTCTCAAGCAAAGATTTTTCTGCACCCCCAACAGGGATATGAGAAGTTATTTCCTTGAAATAACTTCTGGCTCAAGTTCAGCCCATTTACAGACCCATTTACAAATGGATGCTGAAAAGATCATTGATAAACAATAAGAAAAAATAAAATAACCCCTCAGTTATTTTCATTATAGCTCTTTTTGTGTGTGTGTGTGTGTAGTTGGGGATGTTTTTACAGACATATGAGTAACCTTATAAAATGGATCACAGTCTACAATGAAGGCACATCATGTACTGCCAACAGAACAGGACAAGTTACTCAATGCACAAGAGGCAAAGATATGAGTCTGTGATTTCTGAGCTGGAAAAGATTTGATAAATCATTGCATATTCATTTTTTTCCATGTCAGGGATGCTATTAGAGAATGTAACTCATTATGTTTCCCAACACCATTGCCCATGGCTTTATCTTTCCCAGAAAAGGAGGGATGATTTGAGGCTAACTCCTCTGTACTCTTGAAGTGAGTAGTTCCTACTATTTGATCATTCTTTTCCCTTACTCTCATTTCTCTCCTTTCCCTGGTCTTAAAAATAAATTTTTATTTCCAGTTTTAATAAGAAAGGAAAAAAGTTAAAGAATATAAGCAATTTCTGGCATTTGCTCTGAAATAATTCTCTGCCCTAAAAAATGGCTTCAACCAGGCTTTCAGCTAGCATATTATATATTACTCCAACTTTTGCTTTTAGCTGACATTGACAGTCTTCCCTGTACCTTTCCTAAAGAAGTTGTATCACTTTACACTGGTATTCAGTTCCAGCCATGAGACTGTCCAAAAAATGTTATGTCTGTTCCAGTGTATCTTTTGGTCTGTGAGAGCTTCGTTATGACTTTAAGACAGCATTTGTCTGTATTTGTGTCCACTCAAATTGTATATGACTCTACACAGGTACCTGGATTTTGTCTTTTTATCTATTATGTTACTAAACACTTTGGGTTTGTTCATCCTTCTCTTAAATCCTCAGTAGCTAATGTATATTATGTGAGGAACCAAACCTTTTCAAAGTCAATAAAAAATGTCATTTTTGTTTTAAAAGTACTTTACTGAAAATAACAGGCTCCAGTTTGTATCGATCTTAAAGATGTCATTCTGAATTACGAATAATACAATAATGAATTCAAAATAATACAGTAATGAGTCAATTTACCCTAGTTTTATTAAATAAATAAAACTATCTGGGCTCTCTAACACAGATGTAAGGGGTGAAATGACCAAAAAAAAAAAAAAAATAACCAACCTAAAAAATCACTCAAACCCTGAGGAGCTGGGGTTACTGGTTATAAGGAGGAGCTTACTGGTTATAAGCAAGCCCTTGTGTTAATTTGCAGCAACATGAACTCATCATCTGTTTTCCAGATAGTTTAAATTCAAAGCTTGATTAAAAGAATGCTGTAATTGAAGATGTTCTCAGTTCTTTCTGTTATCTCTTGGGTTTGGTACCTGTGGCCTTTTTGTTTTTTTATACCAAGATGCAAGAACAAGCTAATTAAACAGATCACTGTCCACAATCGATACACATCATGTACTGCCAGCAAGACACAAGAGGGATGACTCTTTGATAAAGGACAAGTTACTCAGTGCTCAAGGAGCTAACCTGTGCAGAATTTCTGAGTTCTGAGCTGGAAAAAACTGCCTACTAATTAAAACACATGATAAGTTCAGGAGGGAAATAAAGCACTGTGCATAGTGGGTTTGGGAAGCTGGTTTGAATAAACTAGTCTCTGCAAACTGAATCACAATAAACATTTTTTCGGAGGTTATGAGATTATCAGGTATTAACCTAGGCCCCTCAACCACATACAGAGAAGGCAGAACTCTGCCTCAGGGCCAGAAAAATGGATGCAATTTTACTTAGCAAAAAAGCTGAGCAGGTGAAGGCAATTTTCACCTGACTGGGAGTTCTCAGGTCCAGGGTTGGACTCTCCTCCATACAGAACCACATCCACAGCATTAGTCCTCAGGAGCTCCTGCACTGTGATCCCTGTCCTAGGTGCAGCACACCTGCATGTGTCAGCATGGTCCAAGAGCCCATTCCCATGATGACACACTCCTTCCTGAACAGGGGTGTTATTTGGGATAACCTGCCTTGGACTGAGCCTGCGGGTAGAAGTGCTCCTCAGAGTGAGACCATCTGTGCTTCAGCCATCACCTTCAGGAGCCCACGGATGCACTGATACAAGCACTTATCATCACTGTGATTTATTAGCTACTAAATTCCCTGCTAAGATGCTTGAAAGATAAACATTCAGCCCTGGAAAAGCAGCAGAGTCTCTTTTCTTTACTAGGAGTATTGGACTGCCAACCTGTTTCAGAATTTTCTGATACAATAGCGTACATAAAATTTAGTCACTAGTCATTACTTTTGCTTAGGTTTCAGCTAATTGTCTCTGCACACCATGAGAACAACCCTGTAGGTGTTGGGAAGGAAGAGTAATTAATGTTTTCTTTGTACTGGGACTGAAGGAAGGGAATGCTTCTTTGGAGATGTTTGGATTTAACGCTTTCCTAATTATGTTTTGAAAGGTTTTTTTGCCATTTGTATCTCAGTTGCAGTTGAAGAAAAATACAGAGAGGCCACATTTCAGTAGAGAGCCTTTGATATTACAGTGTTCTTAATGCTTTTACATAACTCTTGTTGATTTGTCTCTCTTCAAAGTCAACACTTACTGGTTTTTAATGAAGAACTTATACTAATTATTTATTAAACCATTCAGTAGTAATTGCTGAGACAGTGACTTTCTCAGTAATTGCTGACACTTCATAGAGAAGGTTTCTGAAAACTGAAATGATAATTTAGATGTGTACAACTTCATGGTAATAATGGAACAGAGATTTATGACATTTCATCTGTGTATTGAAATCTGCTTGACCCTTATTAAAGTTCTTATGCAAACTCCTTCTTTACCTCCCTTTGAAATTAGCAGAGTTTTACTATTTCAGTTAAAATGACAATTAAATCTCACAGAGAAGTTCAGTTTAAATGTCTTTAAGGCTGAGTTTAAGCTGACATTGAAGATGGTATGCTAATTGCTATCTGTTTTTAGTGATGTGTTTACACAGTGCCACTAGCAGAAACATCTATGTCCACAAGTGCTTAATTTTTTATTGGACATCACTAGCTCCTGTTTTATAAACCAGCTATGACCACCTGACTTCACTGTTTACTTGGTAAAGAACAGGCCTTGAATCCCTAATTTCTGACTTCCTGCCTTTGGATCAGATGCTAACAATCTTTCCACTGACTTTCAGTGGGCTCTGGACCAATGCATTCATAGAACATTAAGCTGTACATGGTCTGATGTGTGTCTTCTCCAGCCCATCAGCAGAGACTGTAACTACTGATTTGCTTCTTGTATCCCAACCAGAGCAGTTTTTTCAGGTTTTTCCTATTGCATGAGACACCTGAGAGAGCAGGTCCATTTAACAGCTGAAACACAGTTTGCATTTCATTAATGCAGCATTTTCCAGGCCTCCATTTCATCAGTCTGTCAACCCATCCTTGTAAATCTTGTGAGCACAAGCGCCTGGAGCTAGGCTGACTTGCACCATGAAGTATCTGGTCATTTATCTCTTCAACCAAATTTGTAATGCTAATTAGGCATAGTCACAGCGACATTTTATTTGACATTATAATAGCTTCATTAGAAGAGTTAAAAGGATAGATGTGAACATTGTTTTGCTAACTGTGTAAAAGTAAACAAAACACAGAAAAATATTTCCCGCTGACTCTTGGGGGTAAAGGCAGTGCTTACATACATATATAAGTATATACATTCTTTATAAGAAACACAAAAGAGAAAACAGGCTATGTAATCACATTAAAGAAAGTTCCACAGAAGGAAAAACCCCTCCTGGCTTGCAGTGCCACTGTGGGGACTCACAGCTGTAAAACAGAGATCAACAGCAGCTGTGAGCAAGGTGATGCCACAGATTTAAAAACTGACACGACTGGTTTTATCCATGGTTGAAATTAGAAAATTTAGACCTAAAGCCCCATTCCTTAAAGTCTATGGGCACTTCCTCATTTCATGCTATCATAAAAGGTGCTAGGAGATGCTATTTTATTTTTTTAATGTGCACTGCCTTTGCTGAAATGGCAATACTTCAAGATGGAGTTTGCGCTAGCAGCTGACAAACTGTGGGAAGTCCTGCCCTCTCCTCCTGACCAGCTGCTGAGGTGCCCCCTCTGCACCACATCCCAGTCCCTGCCCAGCCCACCAGCTGCTCCAGAGGGGAGGTGAGCTCCAATTGCAGCAAAAAACCTGCTCTGCCCTCAGCATGTTGCTGCTTTGGCTGTGCAGACCTCTGCTTCTCTGGGGAAGAAAATCCCAGACCTGCTTTGGACCGAAAACCAGTGAGATGATGCCAGAAATTCCTTTTTTCCTTCTCTTGTCCATCCGTCTTCTTATACACCCTGTTTGATCAAGACCATAATTGGTCCCCAAACTAAAGACTATTTTTTTACAGAGGGTTTAAAAGCTCAGAAAGAAAAGCTTTCTTAAAGTAGCCAGAGCTGTCTTGATTCCTGCAGTAAAAGAAGCCTGGCATCCATCCAGGCAATGCTTACATGCAAATCCTAAAAACACACTGCTGGTTTTAAAAATCACTACACCACAGGAGCTAGCTTAATTTAAATTTTGACTTAGTTCATCTTGAAAATTATTTATTTTATTAGACCAGACAGACATGACTTGAGGTTGCTTTCTCTAATGCTACACAAAAATACTCCAAATGAATCTGAATATGTACAGCTCTCTTCAAGGTCAAAGAGGTAAAATATGAACTTCCAGCTGATCTTGGTAAGCAGGGTCCATTATTTATCTGAATAGCCACTTATAAATTATCCTCAGTAATATTACTTCAAAAAATTCAAGGTGTTCTTTGCTTCAGCAAGAAGAAAAAATTCAAACATTCAAGGTTTGATGAAGAACATTTCATACAGATCCAAGAGAGAGAGCAGTTTTCAATTCCCTAAAATTTGCCTTTATAGTTTAAAAAAGGGCATGTGGTCACTTGTGTAGACAGACCAGGGGGAGCTGTGCTAATTCTCCATGACATTTCTTTAAAATGGCAGTACAATTCAGATGGGAGGAAGTGGTGGGTCCATATCTCTGGCGCTCACTCCCAGGAGTCACAGAGTTGCCATCAGTGTCCAAAAAGCCCTTGCAAACATTTGAGCTGCCAGGAGCTGCTGTGCGTGGACGTCAGAATGGACTACTGAAGTGCGTGAGGACTTGCCAGAAAGAGCTGCCCCACTACAAGTCTTCCCACATCTGTAAAGAAAACAAACCACAGGGGCAGTTCTACTAAGAGCATCTTTTGGGGTTTCTTCTGATTGCCACTATGGGCCTGGATAGCTGTAAAATGGTGTTTAGCAGAATTTAATCCTACCCTTAAGAAGAAACAACATCCTACTGAATAAATGGCCTTCAGCAGACTGTTTAGGTATGTCTGAGTGTTTTTCTGTAGAGAAGCACCTCACCAGCACTGGTGTTCTGCACATGCTGACTATCAGTCCAAAGAGATCCATTTCAAAAGAGTTCTGAAGCAGGCAATGTTTAGTTTTCCCATGTGTTATTCAGACAATGCATAGGGGAGGCACTTTTCCCCCCAGTTTTTGTTCAAGCAATTCAACTTTTGACAGCAGCAGAGCCAAAACAGCAGCTGTGTATTGAAGCTGATAATACAAATACTTTGGGCTTTCTGAAATTTGCCTCCTTGCTCCTCGCATCTGAGGTGTGATAGAGGAAGACTCTCTTATTGTAAAGAAATTTTGATAACACACAATGTTGCTGGTTTAACTTGAAGAAAACTATTTAAGCAGATACAACAATGGTGATCTGTGTGTGTGTCTGCTAATGGAAGAGCTCTCATTGGCCTTTTAGAGTGATTACCTACAACTCTAGATCAAAGATAGGTGTGACCAGGCTGCAAGAATAAAATGTGAGTTGGATTATCAAGATTATCGAGAAATAAGACTTTGAAAGCTGATTAAAACAAACAAACAACAAAAACAAGGTTATAGTGAAGATCTTCAGAAGTGATACCACAAGGTAACAGCAAAAAACACCACTGCCAGTACAGAATGGCACCAGGAGGTGCCAGGGCTAAAAATCACCACTCACCAGGGGTCAGCTACTGGTCACTAGGAGATTGCAACCTTAAGAACTGAGTGGAACAGGATTTACACAAAACAAAGGACAACTAACCAGTGTGTAAAACATACCACAAATGTGGACATAAGGTAGAACTACAAACAAATGAGGAATGGGCAAGTAAATACAGTAGGCATGCAGGCAGCATTAGCGAATACATATAAGAGACCAAAAGTGTGAGAAACTCCCAAAACCAACATTAAGCTCCTGCTTTGAGAAATCCTGGAACACACATTACTTGGCAGTCACAACCCCCAGCCTCCAAAAACACACAGGCACACATGCTCTGTCTCTCTAAAGATCTGGAAACCCAGAGGATGATCCAGAGATACAGAGACTCTGACTACAACATTTTGAACTGTTGTTACTAAGAATGAGCTGTGGCACTTGCATAATTCCCCTGCATCATCGGGACAAACAATATCACTTTGCTAACAGTGCTGAGACCTCGATTAGGCTAACAATGAATTCCTGGCTTTGCACATAGAAAGGGTTTCTAAAGCTCACATTAACTGAGTGCAATATTTGCTCCCATGCCTTGCTCTTGAGGACCCCTGCTAACACAGCACAAGAGCTGACAGGAAATTTGGCAACCAGGGCTGTAATTATGAAGCACATAAGCATTGCTTCACACTGGGCTCCTTGGCATGTCACCCCTGCTAGGCTCCTCAGCATAAAGGGCTCTTGAAACAGCATCTTTGCCCTGTTTCAGCAGCTTCCACCTTCCCATCAGTAAGATGGACATCCTGCAGCATATTGCTGGAAAATGCTGCTTTTTCAGAGGCATGACAGGCTGTGAGTACTCTTTCTGTATGACTTAACTTTTTTGGCATAAGCTAAAAAGTGTCTGAACAAGAATAAATTAATTCTGGAAGGAAATGTAGAATTAAAGAGAGGGTATGGAGAAGACTGATTCATACTGTGTTGGTAAAAGGAGTCTGGTACCATTTTACAAAAGCATCTATTGTCCTTTCTGAGATGTACCTGGTACATGCACACAGCATTTAATCCAATTAGATTGTATTCACCATTAACACCTGCAGCAAGGAATAAAATCTGATAGAGAACCATTTTCACTCAACAGTGCAATTACAGCATGGCTTGAAAGTGTTTTCAGCCCTTCCTGAGCATTTGAATTCCCCATACCCCCAGCAGCTGTGTCCCTGAGAAGTTTTCTTCTTCTTCTCTACAGTTTCCCCCTTCTTCTTCTGCTTGTCAAAGAAATGCCCATGTAGTGATCCATGGGGCACCCCTGGAATGATAGCTGTATATAGCAATATACAGCAGGGGAAATTAATGCTGACCCATGTCCCATTCCTCAAAACGCTAGCACCAGCTCATCATCTCATCCTCTTCTTCTGGGCCTTGCTCCAGGCATGTTTCACAGGATTAATTTTAGCTACAAGGGCATTTTGTTCTATATTGATTTTTTTGTATGAAAGAAAGCTGAGAATTAAGCTTGCAAAGCCTGCTCTCTTAACTCTATTAAATGAGGCCAGGGTAGATTAAGTTCGTAGTTCATCTTTCTGAGGCTAGGTATTAAAAATATGGCTCTAAGGTGAATTCTTGGGTGTACGTGGCTTGGCTCAAAACAAGCATCAGAATTTAAACAGCTTTACTTGAGGTTTCTTATTTAATATGCCAAGGATTTAATTAGAAAGATGGGAAATTAGGAAAAAAAAGAGTTAAAATTGGCTCTCAGAGCACAGGATGAGAGGGGAAAAAAAAATCAAACATCTATTTTAAAAACAAATATAGTCTCCATGTGATGGGATGCAGGCAGCTGACAAAGGGGATGGCCCACTGGAATGTGCTGTCCTGAATGGACTTGAAATGTCTCATGCTGCTGACCAGAATGATGACCAGGGTCAGAGGGTCTCATCCTGCATGGGCATCCTCAGCTCGCTGGGTACCTTTCACTAATCAGGCAGTAATGGTCCCTTCCTCAGCTAGGGGCAAACTCAAACAAACTCAGAGCTGTGATGTTTGTAAGGTCCTCAGCTGCAGACTTATCACCTTTCCACACAAGACAGGAATCTGAACTTTTGAAAATGCACCAAAGCCTAGTGGCTTCTACCCACTGCAAATGCTTTAACCTACTCCCTACTTTTAATTCCCAATACTGACTTAAAACACTGTCATTAACAAATGAACAAAAACCCAAAAGACAAGCCAGCATGTAGAAGTTTTGTGGCCGTGTTTTGAAGTTGCTTTTTCTGAGCGTGCAAACCACAAAATCAGGCAAGATCCTGTAATCAAGAAGCGCCCACCCCCCGCCCCCAAAGGCAGAAGCATTTGAGTTTCCAATAAAGCGTTATAGCAACGACCCACTAAAGTGTGTGACTGCACAGAGCCCGTTACCAGGCACACTGGAGAGCAGGAGGAGGAGGAGGAGGAGGAGGAGGCGGAAGAAGAGGCACCGTCTGGCTGTTCAATATAGCAGCTGAGCAATCCAGTGTGCGATCCCTGCCTCATTTCAGTGAGCAAACCCCACTGTAAAGTGGGGATAGCCCCCTCCCCAGTGTCCCGAGGGGACACATCACCACCAGGCTTTTCACTCATCCTAAGGCTTACAGCAATATAAATACTTCACAGCCTTTTACACTGATCAGAGGGAAAAAAGGGAAAACAGATTAAGTAATACATCCAGCCTTTGCTAGAAGCAGAATCTTAGGCCCAAATCTCCACTTCTTTGCTGTGCTAGACACAACTGCCTCAATATATAAAAATTAGAGGAAGTAACAACCATTTGTTTTATGTGCTGTTAAATAATTTGGGTATTTGCACATTACACTGCTCTGATGCACTGGTGTGTCCTTCCAACATCCCACTGAAAATCACTTCATCAGGGCCCCATGTTTATGGGTATTTTGGTACTGTAATTTCCTCATTAGTTTAAAGGGGATAAGCAAATTACTAATGGTCCACAGTATTCCAAAAGAGTCCTGGATACAGACATGGAACAAGGTCTTGCTGTAGTAGGTACCTCAGAGGGCAGAAAGCAGTTTACAGCCAGTATTATGGGAAGGTTTGGGAGAATGTGTCAAAAATCATCAGCCATCCCTGTCTCACTCTTGGATTTATAATGTGCAATATCATCAAGTGAGCATTTACAGCTCCTACTTGTGACTCAGTCTTCTGGGCTGATCTAAATGCCTGACAGAAAATACACAACACCTTCACCTCCCTACTACAAACAAATGCTTGCATGACTACTGCTACCAGTTTAGTTTCACTCTTCACCTATCGTAGTCATTTGGACCAAGAATGAAGTGACTGCACAAGATTTGTAACAACAAAATATGAATCATACATATTAATACCTCCTTTGAATCATGTTTGGATTCAGTGGAGCAGTGGTAACTGAGGCTTTAAGCAATGTGTCCATCCATAAATAACTCGGCATACTGCTCTTACCAGGCAAGACCTTTCATGGTAGGGAAGTTCAATACACTCGTAGGAAAAAGATAGAAGGTGGACAAATTGTTGAGACACAATTAAATACCAATTTAACTTCTCAATAAACAAAGTTTATAAATAATAAATAGGATGAAGAACCTACCTATTTATAAAAATCTTATGTGTACTGATACCTTACATTGCTTAAGGGGAAAGAGAAAAAAAACCTGTTGTGGCAGGTTAACAGGGGTTGGTCTTGTTTATGAGGAAATAATTAAAGTAACAGCAACAATTTAATAGCCTGGATATTAATGATTGTAAAAATGCTTTGCAGCATGGAAATTATGAAAAAGGCTTATAAAATCAAGTTTTGATACTGATTATGTCTTCTCTGTTGCAATTCCTTAAAATTTCCACAGCCTCTATATCCTATTATGAAATAATACCTTATTATCTCCCTTAAAAATTAATGTACCTCCTCCTTAGAATTATGTAGGGTTTGAAAAGCTCTGTGAAAGCTGAAAAGCCACTACACTCATTGCAGAGCACCAATTACCCAAGAACATTGGGCATTTAGTTAACTTATTAAGAGCTTCAGCATCTGCTTGGGCTGCACATTTCTGTGAGTCAAAAGCTCCCAAACATTCTGAACCAAATGAATCAATAAACTTTTTTCTGTGCTTGAGATTCCTACAGATGTACAAGATCTTTCTTCCTCATGGCTCAGCTCTCCCTGCCCTGATCCATGAGATGATGCCTACGGATGTTATGCTCTCTGCAAGTCAGCTTTCTGACCCTGAAGAGACAGCTAATGAACTTTTCCAGCTGACAAGGATGCTCTCAGCTCTCAGCAATGAACTCTAAGAGTGTTTTGATGCACTTGGACAGCCAGTGGTTGGGTCTGTGGGTCTTCCAGGTGCAGTTGGGGCAAACATCGTCTTTATTTGCAGTGCTGAGATCTGAAAGCATCAGATTAATAATGGACCTGCCTGTGTAGCCTCCTCTCCTCTGCACTTAAAAACTTGTAAGTTAACTTTCAAGTGACTTAGAAATTCTAAAAACACAGCAGCTGTTCTCCTCTTAAATAGCTCCTCAGTCATCAGAGCCACCATCCCTCTGACAGCTTTGCCAGTCCAGTGTAACCAAGACTAATTAACACAGTCAAGTCTAACACTACAAGTTCTGCAGGCTAGAAGAAATAATGACATTCATGAATTTAGCAAACGAGACAGAAGTTATGAATTTAATGATTTGGGAGCCAGTCTTGAGTTATGCAAAACACACTGAGTTAGGTATTCACAAAATTGCTCCGGCGTAATGGTTGCCACGTGGATTGTTTGCAAACAGCTTGCACAAACTACTTAGTGATAATCATTTGTTCCGTGACATAGTTAGTCATGCACTATTTCTGCTCCTTGAGTGGGTGATTGTATCCTCCTGAAGAAGAGGGTAAGAACCGGCGAAAATGAGGCACACCCTGGGAGTTTAACACGGATAAGCACCTTCAACAAAATACAGGAGTGTCACGTCTCACTAATCTCTGCAAGATGTTTGTGCCTTTCCAGCCCCATGCAAATAATCCATGATGACTCTGCAGAGTCTGGTGAACCAAAGCTTGGGGACAAGGAATGCACGGCGCCTATTTATGGCACTGCGATTCTTTTTAACACTCCAAACAAGGGGGAGTGTTGCAGAGGAGTATCTAATTCCCCCAGACAACCTGAGAGGAAGGGATGACAGATCACCGCTCCCAAGCGTTTGGCAAGAGCTTGCAAACTGCTGTCGCTCTCTCTGCAGGAAATGGTACTGCTTCAGGGAGACAGAACCTCCAGCAAAGACGGCTACAAAAAAAAAAGTATGTTCCCTGAAGACACAAAAAAATTGGGATTTTATTTCTTTCCACATTTTAGTTTTTGTTTACATGATGTTAGCACTTGAGTGCAAGTCTTGGTCAGTCTAAGACACAGAATCCTAAAATGGTTGGGGTTGGAAGGGACCTTACCCCCCCTGACAAGGGCAGGGACATCCCCCACTAGATCAGCTTGCTACAAGCCCTGTCCAGCCTGTCCTTGAACACTTCCAGGGATGGGGAATGTATTACAATTATTATATCAATGTGCAGAATTACAGTTCCACACACTTCAGTGACCTGGAATGGAATTAAGGAAAGTGAAAAACTGTAAGCTGAATTGAATTTTGTTGCAATAAAGCACTGATACCCCAGAAGTGCTCTGTGAGGTACCTGGTAAACTGGAGTTAAACAGTCAGCCAGCAGTGAGAATAAAAGCAACAAAGAGAGACTCAAGAAACCGGGATCTTCTGCTAAAGGATGTCAGAGCACCACACAACATTTTCAGTGGCAGCCACATCACTGCCACATTGGGCAGTCATTGTTTACAGACAGGTAACAAATCATGGGTAATTCTGATGTCCCCTGGCAACTTTTAGTCTTCCAGAGGAGACTTCTGACAAAGTACAGAAATACATCTGGTCTTCTTCATGCCCGGACTGGTAGACCAGCCCAGTGTACTTTCCTGTGGTTTTAACTGTATTGAAAAGGACTGAATTTCTCATTTGAGTCCCCTGTTCAGTGGTCAGACTGCAGACTCATTTCTCCTGATCTTACTGAGAATAATAAGCCATTTTGCTGCTTATTATACTCCAATAAAATTGTAATAATTTTGTATAACTCTTGGAAGACATGCATTTGCTCTCACAGTGCTGACATAATATGGATCCACAAAAAGATGAATTGTCTGAATTATTCTCAATGATATTAGTGAATTGCTTTCTATAGGATTTTAGGCAAAGTGGGAATTCTGATGAAAGTAAGTCAAATTCAGGTAAAATTAAATATTAGAGTTGACAGAAGTCCAAAGCTTGTTTATGAATATATTTTTAGTATCACAGCAACAAACCACAAATCCTATTGGACTAGTTCCTCATTCAAAGCAAAACAATACCACACTTAAATGAAGTCTGAATACTTTTTAAATAATGTCAATTGCATCAGAAACAGCATGCATGCACTCAACTGAAAAGATTCACTTTAGCTGTTCTTGTTCTCCTCAACAAGAACATTTTTCCCTTTTCATGAACGCTTCTGTAATCAAATTACATTAGGACAAATGCTTAAAGAAAATGCACAGCAAAATCAAACACTTGGAGTATTTGCAAGTTCCAGATTCCATGTATATCACCATTTTCTGTGTTTCTAAGACTGGGAAAAAAATTTCATAGGCTTAGTTAAACAACCAAAACTGTATGTCAAACTGGCCAGTGAAGTAAAAGGAAGTAGTCCCATAGATGTTGTGGAAGGCTCTGGGATGCTGCCATTCCTTTGTTCTGGCTTGGTCCAGAAATTTCAGGTGGTTTTCAGGCAGAGAGAAAAAATGTCTGTGATTATCAGATCTCTTATTCACTGTGAATTCTCACTTCATTTTCCTCTTCAAGTACACTTCTGGACAGGAATACAAGGACAGTGTGAGCTGGTCAACAAGCTCCCATTCCCTGTCAAACAGAGGATCTTTCTTTTGTTAATCATGTGGCACTGCTGCATCCCACCATGGGTCTAAATTTGCCACTTATAAACATGCAAGGGTTGTGAACACTCCAGGAGGACATCATGGTACAACTCCTTTCCACATAACTGCATGGTACATATTTATATGCACTGTCAAAATGGTGGGAAGATACAAAACTGTGTTTCACTGGAATCCAGCAGGCTGAGCTATTTATAAATAAGTGCCTTATTTTTGGTGCTCTTCAGTGCAGATGAACAGTGAGTGATGAGCAATTTATGTTGCTGATCATTTGTATCACAATAGAGCTTTGCAGTCTTTTTCTTCAGTTCATAGACTCTGCAAGTTCAGGATCTGTAGTATCCTACAGTGGAAGACAGGATCTCATAACAAAGACCAGTGGGCATAATAAAGAAAGGATGAAATGAGAATGCCACACTGAAAATGGAAGAGTAGATAGATAATAACATCTGAAAAAAATATTTGAGCATTCCTAGGGATTCTGGGCATCAATATCCAAAACAGACTCACCACCCATCTCTCTCTCTAAAAACAAATTCTAATTTTGAAGGAATCCTTTCCCAAGAGTATTCCACACTAAGGGATTTTCAATTTAGACAATGGAAGGAAACATTAAACAAAATATGGCTTAATGAACATGAAATAAGTCATTAGAAATATGACGTACTTGGAAGAAATCTTAGGGGTATAACTGAAATGAAAAAGGAGGTTTTAATTAACAAGCTTGTAAGCACACTGTACTCTGTAAATAATTCATGTATATAAAAACATGATCATAAGGATGACTGAATGATCATTATTTTGGCTTCCATGTGTTGACTGCTGATGTAAGGTTCCTAATCAGATGACACAGGAGCATTGTTAACCACACCAGCCTACCCAGGATATTCTATACCAATGCATGGTGATAGGAAATTTTATAGAGGTGATTAATATGTATTTTTTTCTCTCCCCATTATCTCAGAGATAGAAACACTTAGGCCACCTTTTACCATTTCCCTGGTCATGAACTCTGGAGCAGACACTTTCACAGACCACAGAATAACTTGGGTTGGGGGGAGAGGCCGTGAACACCATTCCATTCCAACCCTCTGCCATGGGCAGGGACACCTTCCACCAGACCAGGTTGCTCAGAGCTCCATCTGACCTGGCCTTTAGCATTTCCAGGGACAGAAGATGAGACATCTGAAATTTTCATGCCTCAACACTTACACAAAAAATACCAATGCTTTCTGCTGTAACTATTTGTCTCAGGAATGTCAGTGGGTATCTATTTGTTGCTTCTGTAGTTTATCACCTATCACACACAAAACTTAAGCAGAAGAAACGCAAGCACATAAACATTTCATCTTTTTGCCCTTCTAAGGCAGGGGTAAATCAGCTTTGCAGTATTAGCACATTAAAACAACATAAATCACAGCTAAAACACTTTGGGTACATTCTCAAAGGAGGGCAGATCCAAATAGAGGTCAGATCTGTTTTTCCCACTTTTGATACTTACATTGAGTACAGAAAATTCTTAAGAGCAACTGCTGTCTTACAGAAAGCAGTTGCATATGAGTGAGCCTTACACACTCAGAAAGTGGTAAATAATTATGCTTTCACCTAAAATAGCACCGGAAAATTATCAAACTGTGAAGTCAATGATACCAACTTTTCATCTGATTTGCAAAATAAAAAGATCTTTTTAAGCCAGTTTGAGAGAGCATGCTATTAAAATGAGTGTAATGCAACTGCTCTATCAGTAGCATCATTGAGAGAGGCTGGTGTGTAATTCAGCTGCTCTTTTTGGTTATTATTTGCTATGTCTAATAGCTCTTTCTTTGCAACAAATGCAAAACTTCATTTTTAAAATCTAAGTTGATGCTTGAAGATCTGTCTTGTCTTTTGACTCTGTCTCAAGTTAGAAAGTCTTATGAAAAAATGTCATATGAACAGCATGGGCAACCATTTCCTTCACAGTCTTGAAGAAGCTGGAAGTGGGATAGCATGCCTTCAGGGAAATACTAAGAGTTTAAAATATGCCTGTGCAGCACATTCATAGATTTTTATAATCCATTTCAAATATCTTCCACATTGTAAAACAGGCTTTGGAAATAAGCATCATAGATGAAAGCGGGTGAAGAAAGAGTAATAAAAATACTGTAGAAAGAAGAGGAAGAAATGGTGTCTGTTTCTTCTGAGCTCCCCAACATTTGATTTTTCTTGTATAATAATAAGACTCGAATCATCACAGTAATTTCCCCATTTATTGTGGTTCTGTGTCAGCCAAGGGTGCACCTGTGCCCACCTGTGCCCTCCTCCTCTACCCTCCCCCCCTCCACCCTTTGCAGCCTGCAGCCACCCAGGCTGAAACATTTCAGATAGAAGTTAATTATCCAGCACTAACACTGCACACTAGAACTTTCCAAACTGCTGCCAACTGGAAACCTTCCCATCAGCTTCTGAGGGCTCTCCCAGCTCACCATTCCTGCAGCAGGGAGCATCTGAGAGGTTCCGTCATCCCCCCGCTCACTGACAAGGCACTCAGAACGGGGGTGGCACCTGATTTCTGCTTGTACCAGCAGGGTATTCCTATGCTCCAGGGATGCAAGATGCTCATCATTGCCTGCATGGACCTACACTGCAGGGGAATGCCACACAGAGCTCAGCTCTGAGGGGTGAACCACCAGGCCTGAACAGAGAGATGCTCTGGAACTCTGCAGCCAAATCCAAGTCTCAAAGTCAACTGCACGCAAACTTTTGGTTGCAATGCCCCACAAGGGCAGCATGTAATGTTGCAATGGCTGTGGTATGCCTGTCTCAGTTCTTCATGAAGCTGTCCATAATTACCAAGAGCTGTGTTATCAGCTTGCTGTGACAGCTGTGAAGCACTTGGGGCCAGGCTGTGAACTTCTGAGTCACACTGATGAGGACCCCCTTGAAACATGCAGCTTTGCTTGAGTGTGACTCCCTTAATAAATGAATCATCTATCAGTGCTGCCTACTCAAGCTTAAATCCTTCTCCCAGTTCTCCTGCTACTTCCACCATCTGCACATCCTTTCCCTGTGGTGGTGAGAACAAATTTGGCTGACTGACAGGGTTTTGGGGAAAATGTGGAGTCTTTCAGAGCCAAACCAGAAGTAAAGTACAGTTGCTAATGTCCAAAGCTCCAAACCTAAATTCCCTGTGTCTGAATCTGCTCCCATTTATTAGGAAATCCCTTTTGGGTACCTATTAGGATGATGCTGCATGTATCCCAGTAACTAGGTGCTCTGAAATCCTAATCTGTCTGACCCTGGGCCCCAAAGCATCATGAGGGACTCTGATCATAGCTTTCAGCATGGAGTTTGCCAAAAGGCTTCCATTAATCGCACCCAACCACACCAAGGCCTCACAGCCTTTGCAAGACATCCCTCTGGCAACAGCAATAAACCATTATCTACCTTTGAAATGAATCCCTGTTCCCACCACTGCATCCTAGATGCTCGCTTAATCAGTTTCCTGAGAAGTCTGCAGGAAAGACAATGGGGGCAGAGGGTGCGGCGGGGGGGGGGGGAATGATTTTTGGGCAAGCATTACTCACTGGAAGCAACTGTTCTTAGCCAGGGATCAAGGCAGCCCTGTGAATTCAACCCTGATGTGGGCACACCATTTTTCTCTGTGCTTGGTGATTCCAGCTCTTTCTCCAGTGCTTTCCAACAAAATTCAATTCCCTTATTTTGTGCTTCTAGAACCACAAAAAGTAAAGACAGGGAAGGGCACCTCTTCTTTCTCTTCTCAATTCAGCTTATTTCCTCCTTCTCTTCCCCTGCATCACTGACATGTGATGTTTCCAGTTTTCTTGCTTCCTTTTCTTGTTTTCTTCCTCCTCTTTTCTCTGGATGCTTTCAGCTCTTCAGAACAAATTCTGCAATGCACAGTTATTTGTATTGCAGTGAGATCTGATGCACTCTCTCATTCCATCAAATTGAGAAGACAACCCTTCCACTCTTTAAAAGCCCTTCAGTAAGGCCTACAGAAACATGGGTTTATAGTCTGAGTCTGAAGGCAAATTTAGGATTTTTAATAGAAATGGCTTTTTCCAGTTTTCTGATTACAATAAATACATAAATTCTAACCATGCTATGCCTGGTTTTCTTTCACATTTAAAAATTAACAGGAAATCCAGAGAGGGAAATAATTGAACATGATAATAAATATTTTGTTTGGGGGCTTAAAATTGTAACTAGATCCAGCACAATCTTAAGTCCTAAAACTATGTGTTTTCAATATTTCATGGGTTTAAATAGTAAACAATTTATTAAATATACCCTAAATGATAACTTTTAAAAGTAGTATTTGAATTTAATCACAATAAATAAATTGAATAACACATCACAAGATCATTTGTTGATTCCTACTTTCTAGAGCTCTATTTCCACTGACTTTCATGGACAAATTCTTGGGGGAAATTACATTGACTACTCCAGCTTACTTCTCTTTGCTAACAATCTGTTCAGTACAGTAACTTATGTACTCATAAAGAATCTGACAACAGGTTGTCTTTAAATTTGTCTATTCTAGGCAAAATTATAATTTTTACTTAGTGGATTAAGCCAAGTATTCCTTGATGTTTCTTCAGATAATGCCTGTCCTTCGACAAAGTAATAATCAATGTTTTAACGCTGTCATATTTTAATCACTCATCACTGACAGGAGTTTGTGCAGTGTGTTATGAAAGACCTAGCAGCAAGGAAGACATTGCTTTGTGAACTCCCAGAATAGAAAAAAAGAGCCAAACCCAAAATAAACATCATGTATGGTACTGAATTTGATGTTAACTCAGCTTTTCTGCATCAAAGAATCAGCACGAGACAGGGAATGAGAAAACCTTGTTACTGGCCAGCTCTGAATGAGTGCTGTCCCAGCAGACTTCAGGCTCTTTCTGTCTCCATGAGAGTTTAAAATTAAGGAGCCAGAGGAGAACTGAAGTTAAACATTTCCCACCCACTTTCCTGCATTCTGAAAAGGGATTTTCTGCAGATGTGACTAACTGCATCTTCCTTAAACTCTTTAACTCCTATAAAAAAACTAATCTGGTTTTTTTCCCCCTTTTGTTGTTCCATGCAAAGATTTTTGATATATGAAATATCACTGGGGTCTCTGGCTGAAAGAGAAGCAACTGGGCATTTGTTTGCAGATCTTTTCAGTTTATGTCCTCAATTCCTCTCAAGACCCCTCTCATAAACCCTCCTGAAGTACACAAAAGGCAAATGCCACCACCCTATTTACTCAGTGTGAGGTGAGGAGGGTTGCTGGCCCCAGGGAAAGACTGAATACATATTCCTCATCTACAAAGAAATTAACACAAGCTTCCAATATCTGGACTAAAACAGATTAGCAGTGACTATTTGAATGACCAGAGTCTGCAGCCAAACATGTGTGTTGCATTCTCTCCCTGGAAAATGGAATTATCAAAACTTTCTCCAAAATCAAAACCACTTTTCTGCAAAAATGAAATTCTGTCTCTGAGGAGGAAAGAAAAACAGTATCTTTGGGCATTTAGTTGGGCAGAAGCTTTCCCACATCTCCATCCGTTTGCTGTAATTTCTGTCTGCCTTCATTGGTGCAATGCTTAGTCTGTGTCTTGCAGGTCAGTATGACTTCTGAGAACACTGTATTCACAGTGATGTTCTTGTCTATTTCCAAAAAGTCCTGTAATTCCTCACCCAGGCTGATCTCATATATCTATAAATTAGGAAGCTGTTAAAAAATAGCACTTAATTCCTTTAAAAACTAATTTAAAAAAATAAAATGTTTATAGGCAGTTTCTTTTCACAGCATCTGTTCTGAGGCTGAGCTTGCTTTTCACTGGAAAATTCAATTTAATCTGGAACTTTGATTTGGTTTATTTATTCTTTTGGCCCCTTCTGAAGTCATAGCAGTAATCAGTAGCACTGCAGTTTCAGTTCCTCAAGAAGCCCAGTAAAGCACAGACTGTCAGGGACTGATGACTTGCAATTACTTTACTCTGTTTAGTTGCTATGAGAAGATTCCTTTTCATGTTAACAGACACCAGAGATCCTGATTTATCTGAAACCCACTAAAAATACTCCTTTAAATTCAGAGAACACTGCTGGAAGCATGACCTCCCATGTGTTTCTGATACTATCACCAACAAAATGGATATTACAGGCTATTCTTCCCAAACTCTCAGCTCTGAGCTGTGCTACTAGAAGCAGTATCACTGTATTTATTTATGCTTCATGTTCTCTGGATCTTTTCCCTGTTCCATCCATGGGAAAATTATTAATGACATTGGCAATCTTGGAATCAAAAAATAAAGGGCTTCTCTTGATACAAACATACATAAAATGACAAGCCTTGCCTCAGTGGCATCAGTGCTTGTGAAGATGCTTTCTCCAAAATAATGAGCTGTCAAAGCTTCACTACAATTTGCACTTGTGTTAGTAGTGAAGAAATCCAGTGCTTGTTTTTTCCTTGCTGAATGACAGTGTTAAATTGTTACTTTTGCTTACTGAGTGTGAAAATTTACTGAAATGACAGTAAAGTGAGAAAAGTAAACAGCATTTTTTCAGGTCACAACAGCAGTTGTATTTACTGTTAGTGTACATTAACAATTAAATCACATATATAAAATGAAAAAAGTGTATCACACTTTACTCTGTGTTGCCTCCCTTGAAACCAACACACTCCCAAAACCTCCAGAATAGGCTGTTGCTTTGTGGGAGAACAAGTGTAGCATCACACCTTGTGATCATTCATGTCATGGGGAAAGACTTTGCTGTCTTTTTTTTTTTTTTTTTTTTTTTCTTTATCCTCAGGGTGGTAGAGTTTAATGAGAATTGGATTTTTAAATATGCTTGAACATCGACAAAACTTTTGAAAACACTGTCTAGGTATCTTACATTACTATATCTGCCCATCTGTAGTGCTGTACATTTCCTCTCATGTTATACATCTGAAGTATTACTATCATCAAATACCAGAGATAACAGGCAGTATTATTGAAATGTATTTAAGTTCTGAATCTTTACCTTCCCTTTTATTCTAAGCATTGCTTTCTGCCATGTTAGAGAAGATTTGCTCCAAGATCAACATGCTTTTCAATTACAGTGAACATTTGTCTGTTACAAACTTGTGCATGAAGTAATGACATTAACATTCAGCAGCAGTACAAGACATTGCATGTGTATCTTCCTCTCCTGTTGTAGCGTGGAAAATGAGACTTTGCTAGACATTGCTACCTTAAGACCACCCTAATAAAAGATTTACATATTGAGGAGAAGCAGTGACTCAGCACCTACTGAATAGTGGGTTTATTATGTTTGCCATGGTCTTCACTGTGCAAAATGCTCTCTAAGGGCAAAACAAGTTTTGGGTCTGCTCCTGTGCCTGTGTGGAAGGAAGATATCTGCAGGCATTCCCAAGGGCATGCTGCAGTGGTTTTGTGGGAGGGAAGATACTCTGTCCAAGCATCAGCAGAAGGGGTGACTGCAGGAGTGCCAATTCAGAAGCAGGGTTAGATCAGTCTTCTTTTCTCCTCTGGAAATCTGCACGATGGGCCTATGAGCAAAAACTGCCTTGTCTACAATGATGTCATTTACAACTGCCTCCTCCAATATGGCCAGTCAGTAGAAGAAGCCAATCTGCAGCTCCAGGTCTATAGAGATAAGAAGGTGACAAGTCTGTGGTGTGTTCATTTCATGTCAGTGATGGTATGGGACTGTGAGCAACACAAAATCCCTGCCTGCAACACAGACTGCTGAGGCCAACATCTCCAGGGACTCCTGGGTCTAATATGCTCTTAGAAATCCTGTAACTCTAGGAAGTATGCAAGGCAAAGCTGCTGTAGCACTTCCTCCACCATTAGCCTAAAAATGGTATGTAATAAGTGAAAGTATGAAAAAAAAAAAGTGTTCAAAAAGATATCAGCTCTTCCAAGACAACCTTGATAGACTAACACATTGAATACAAGTGTCTGCTGGTCTTTGAGTAAGACTGAGTTGTTTTTTTAAATCCATAGGTCCTTGAAAAGTTTTTTTATTTTAGCTCAGCCCAAAGGAAAAATTGAGTCTCTTCAGCACAGGTGCAGTGCCAGGCATTGGTTTCACTGTCACTGAAGACAATACCAGTTAAAATCTGCTTAAGAACAAAGTCCTGATTTGGAAAGACTGATCCATTGGGCTCCCTGCTGAGAACAATTTGAAAGTTAAGCACAAGCGCTGAAGTCCATGGAAAGCAGCAATGAAATCTAACCCTGTGCTGCATGTGTTGAACACATCTGGTGAACTCAGGCAGCTCTGGGTGAATTTAGACCCTTCTCTGAGATGGAAGATAAAATAATGCTAACAGCCAGAGAAAATCCTGGGTTTAGGATTTGGCCCTCGGGGAGCTTTGGCTGTTGACTCCAGCACCATTGTGACTGCAGATGCAAGGGTGGTAGATGTAACAGCAAACTTGGATGCTACTGGCAGAATTCAGCAACACTGATTAACCCTGAGTTTCGGCTTAAACCTAGAGAGACCTGAGTTAGATGAGTTTTGCTGATGTGGAGAAGCCTAGCTGAATTAAAGGGGCTACAAAAGAGCTGGAGAGTGGATTTTGACAAGGACATAGAGTAACAGGAGGGGCATCAGCTTCAAAATCCCAGATGGCAGGGTCAGATGGAATACTGGGAGGAAATCCTTGACTTTGAGGGTGATGGAGACCCAGCACAGGTTGCCCAGAGAGGCTGTTTCTGCCCCATCCCTGGAGATGCTCAAGGCCATGCTGGATAAGACTTGGACTTGGAGCAGCCTGGTCTGGTAGAAGGTGTCACTGCCCACGGCAGAGGGTGGAACAAGGTGGTCTTTAAGGTACCTTCTGACTCAAACCATTCTGTGATCCAGACCAGTATACAGCAGTCACATCTTCAGTTACAGACTAGGAACTACTTAACACAAGACTTTTTCTACCATTTGCGTCACAATTCAAACACACAAAAACGGAAAAAAACCCCAAAACCACAGAAATTAGATCCAGGCTGTGGTCTGAGTATATATGTATATATATATATTTTTTTTTTTTTTTTTTTTTTGAAAAGCAAGTTCACTTGGCAAAGTTTTTTTTTTCTAATTACATTTTGAAAGCAAAGGTGGGCTACCGTTTTTTACATAAAACAACTATTTATCCTGTATTTAAAAAGCAGCTTGTACCATTTTACTCTGGACTTCCCTTGCACAGTCTTTACAGAATACAGCATTTTCTTACAGCTCTTTAACCTGAAGATTATTCCTGGCATCAAACACACTGTTTCAACATATTGTGCCTATTACCTTTCTGCAGAGTGTGTAACACGGAGTTGCCATCTTTGTATAATAGAAAGTTTAGCTCCTAATGCTGCTTCTACTTGCACCTAACAGTTTTGTCAAACACCAAGAATTTAGTTTCTACTATTTTAGCTACACAATCAAACAGGATGGGCTGCAGTTTCCACTACTTTAGTTAGGCAACTCGAATTAGCAAAAATCTGATCTAGTACCAACATATGAACTACAAATGAAACTGAACTACAGAAAATCCTGGCGCTTTAGCTCAGCTCGATGCAAAGTCAAGTTACACTGAACAACTTCCCTGAGAAGTGTCACTTGGTGCCCCAACCTACAGTGCCCATACACAGATCACAGCATTAAGACCATTAAAAAACACCCTGGAAGCCGTTTGGGGTTTTTTCGGTTTGCACTTTTTTTTTCTTTCCCCCTTAACAACCTTTTCCTGATACGCAAAGCAGGTCCTGAATCCCCTTTCTGCTCTCGGCTGCGGAACTTATCGCCGTATATGAATGACTACGGGCTAAGAACTTCGCTCGTGCCACTGAGCGCTTGTCTGCCTTTCCACAGCGAGGATGCTTCTCTTCGCCCCCCCCGGGGCTAAAGCACAACGGGGTGCTAAAGGAGCGAGGGATCGAATTGCGATTCCAGCAGCCCCGCGGTCTGAGCGCTTCTCTCTCGGTCAGAATCCTCCCGCCGAGACCCCTGCCCGCCTCCGACGCCGGTCCCCCGACCCTTCCCCGCGGCGTCCCCGGGGCGCTGCCCTGCCCACCGCTTTCTCCCCGCGTCCCCAGCGCCTTACCAGGCTCCGCCGGGGGAACTCGCCCAGCACGATGCTGACCACCGGGATGCGCAGCGCCGCCGAGATGAAGTCCAGCTCCAGCATCTCCCCACGGCTCTGCGGGAAGGCGAGGATGGCTGAGACCCCCTGCACCACCACAGTGTGGCAGAGACTTTGCAGGAAGGAGACGGGGTCGTTGCTCCAGGAGGCGCTGGCTGAAGAGAAGGGGAAGAGGGGCAGGTCGCCCAGTCCCGCCTCGATCGCCATCACCACCTCCAGGGACAGGTTGTAGGGCAGCAGCCCGGGCACGCCGTTCAGGTTGGCCACGGCCAGCAGCAGCGCGTCCCGCGGCGAGGGGGGCGGCCGCCGCTGTCCCCCGCCGCCCCCCGCCCGCCGGCCCCGCGGCCCCTCGGGGCGCCCGCCCGACGCCTCCCCGGGCCAGGCGGCGGCGGCAGGGGCGGCCCGGGGCTGCAGGTGGGTGGCCCCCACTCGCACCGTGTGCCCGATGCGCCGCAGGATCTGGCAGGGCTGCGGGTGGGACGCGGAGCCGGGCACCGCCGCCAGCACCAGGGCGCAGGGCGGCAGCAGCAGCAGGCACGCTCGTCCCAAGACCCCGCGCACCCCCGGCCGACACATGGCCGGGAGCCCCCCGCCGCCGCCTCCTCCGGCCCCGCCGCCCGCATCAAGCGCCCCGCGGGCGGGCGACGGCGGCATCAGCCGCGGCGGGCGAGCCCCGCGCAGAGCCGCCCCCGCCGCCGCCCATGGGGCCGCCACCGCCTCGCCCCCGCCCCAGGGCTGCGGGGAGGCTCAGCCCCCGGACCGCCCCCCTCGGTTCCGCGGGGCCGGGGAGGCACCCGACCCCCGCCGCTCGCCCTGCCCGGCGACCCCGCCGAGAGTGGGATGCTGCCCTGCCCGGCTGCCCCTGCCCGGCCGCTCCTCCGCAGCCGGGGCGGGCTCTACATGGCTCAGTTCCGCGCTCCCTGCCCCGAGCCCTCCGGCGCGCCCCTGCCCGGCTCCCCGCCGCCGCTCCCGCGCTGCTCCCGGCTCCGTTCCCCGCCTCGCAGCTCTCCGCCCTGCAACCCCGGCCCGGCTCCCTGCGCCAGCCCCCTGCCCTTGCCCTCCGCAGCCCTCGGAGCGCTCCCCGCCGGCTCCGGAGCCGGGCAAAGTTGCCAGCGAGGCTGCGGGCGGTCGCTGGGCTGCGCTGCGCGCCCGCCGGGAGGGACGGCGAGCGCCGGCCCCGCTCGGCTCCTCCCCGGGCCGCCCAGGGGAGGAAGGGGCTTGGGGGGCCGCCCCTTTGCACCCCCCGGGGAGCGTCCCGGGACAGCCCCCACGGAGCTCTGTGTCCGCTGCTGCCGCGGGACGCCCCCTCACCGCGCCCGGGCAGCGGAACAGTTCTCCGCGTCCCAGGGGCTGCGAACCGAAGGTGAGGCTTCGGTTCCCCCTCGGCCGGCGGTGGAGCCGTGTCTGCCGCTGCCGCTTGTTGCGGAAAGCAGTGCCCGATACCTTCCCATGCGCTGCTGCTTCAAACGGAACCAATTTCTAACATGTGGGACCCGAGATCCAGATTCCGCAAACCCGGGGCACTGCCTAACATGGCTTTTAGGACAGAACACCCTTTTCCTAAGGGGAAAACAGGGCAGAGCTGAGATGGGCGTTTGTGTGTGCGTCTGAAAGGATCAGGGGAAATCCCCGTCATTGTCTCAGTTCTGGTAGACGGGTTTAATCCTGGGCTGTTGGAGCCATGCTGACCCCAGGTCTGAGACTAATACCGTGCTTGGGGTGTTGACACGTTCCACGTCCTGTGTTGGATCGCCAGAATCTCAGAGGAATCCCTCTCTGCAGCCACGCTGGCCATCACGGGGAAATCATCTCAAGGGTCTCCCCGGCAGCGAGGCGAACGCTGCCTGCTTGAGTACACCTGAATGTATTTTCTGCCCGTGGGACTCCTGTCATCTTTCCCTGTTTGAGTGCTGAGACCAGCCAGCGTCCTGCTGTCCTGCATGGAAGGATGGTTTGAGACATTCACACTTGGAGTGTTTAGAAGACTTTTGGCAACTCCTCCAGCAGTTTACCCTGACCTAGTGTTTTAACTTAAGATCTTTTCTGAATGTTAATAGTCTATCCCCTTTATTTGAGGTTTATCTTCAGAGATATTTATAAAGAAAAAGAAAAGAGAATCACAGAATGGTTGGGGTTGTAAAGGACCTTTAAAGGCCATCTACTCAAACCCTCCTGGCATAAGTGGAACATCTTCAAGTAGATTGGGTTGCTCAAAGCCCCATTCAGCCTGACTTTGACTGTTCCCAGGGGTGGGGCTATCATCACATCTCTGGATAACCTCTGAAAATGTTTTACCACCCTTGCCGAAAAAACTTTGCTGTCCTCTCTTGGTTTTTCTTCCGTTGGTATACACAAAATCTGCATAGAAATAAATACTTCCCATCACGCTGCATAAAAGAGGAGGTCACTGCTTCCCAATAGGTCTGAACTGTGCATTTTCTGATTTAAATTCATCTTTCTTGAGCCGGGGTCACCAGAGGTGTACAGAGTCTTCAAGGCAAGGTCTGACCCACATCTTGGGCAGCCACGCTGCTGTTTGTCTGTCTCTAAAGTCCTTTTCTCCATCATGTCCTTACTCTCAGCATGCTGACATCACACATCCCTGCTACCTTCCCAGCTCCCTGCAAAGCTAGTGTTTTTCTCACAGTGCTCTCTCTAAATTGGTAAAAGGCTGTAAAATTGGTTTCCAGCATGGAAAAGTACAGATGGTAGCATGGCAGTCTATAGGCGAAGAATGCACCATATTCTATGTGTGCAGGTGAGCTAATAGCAACAATCTCCTATTTCCCCTTTTCTTCTTCCATTTTTCTTCTAGTCTTGTTATCACATTTTTATTTCTTGTCTGGTCAGTGCAGCTTTCTCCTGTCACTTTTCCTCATTTTCTTTTAAGGGATGGATGGTATGTACTAACACAGGTGTTCTAAGTCTTCTCTGTTAACAATAAGAATTATAGGCTGGGAGAATTTGCTTTGGATATAGTAAATCTCACACAGTACAGAGAAAACTTTTCTTTTTCCCTGAAACACAGGAGCTACCTTTCAGGTAGTGAGAAAGAGATCATTTGAGATTTGTACAGCTCCAGAGATGTTGTCTTTATCTGCATCCTGTTTATCAGGTTTGAAAAAAAAAAAAGGTAAGTATATATATTTTCTGCTCTATAGTTAGATAATTACTAGTTTTCATGTGGGAATTATTTTTATAAGAAATAGTGACTCTTCTGTGTCTTAAGAGACAGCCCTAAATTGTTATTTATTTAAAGCTTCATTATAGCAGCAAATATTTCTCTGGCTTTTGGGCACACATGACACTAATTTAAAAAAGCACATGATTCAGGAAATATAATCAACCTTATTATTGAAAGAATTACAAAAATTACACTAGAAATCAATTAATAAAGTGAAATAATTAGATATCTAATTTTTATCTTGTTTGCCTCAGATTTTTCTGGTGAGTTTTTAGTTTGTTTAGGTTTTGTTTTGTTTTGTTTTACTGGGGTTTTTTTTCTTGTTTGTTTTTCATTTGTGGATAATTTATAGCCAGATTGTCATATGATTTTTTTTTGGTCATCCATGCTACTCCAGGGATTATGGCTGTAAAGAATTTGTGCTCTGGATTCAGTTTTGAGCAAGTCATAGCAATTGGTCACTGTTAGAAACCTGACCTGTAAAGAGCAGTCAAACTTTTGTTTATTATACGTTTGACTTAAATGGCTCTACATCTTGAAAGTATATTTTCAGCTTGATCATTTGTAGCAATAAATAAATTATGAATTTGTCTTCTCTGAGATTTGAGTTTATTTTTACTCTTTGCTCAAATATTTCTGTTAATAAAATTCTCTGCAATGTTCCTGATATAACAAAGTGCTTCAGCACAGGCTTTGTTTTCAGAAGACATTAAGTACTCCTTAAGAACTGTTCTGTGAGAGGCTGGAATATTTCCAGAAAGTGCCCTGAGAAAGGATATAAACGCCACCAAACTTTATATATTTAGAAAGTTGTGTCAGTATTTTTTCTGCTTTTTTTCCGATAATTATTCTTATGCAAAAGACCACAGTTGTTTTAGTCTAATAAAATACTTGGAGACTGCTATGAGTTGCACCCTACTTTTTAGAAGTACTGCAGTCTCTCTTCTAGGAGTGAATAAAATACAGAATATAATTTTTGAGAGTTGACTTTTTCAACTTCATGCTAAAGACTGGCTGCCTTCAACACTCCCTCATTTTCCTTTTCTCGGGGTGGTTTCTGCCATAGGAATGTCCATTCTGCTCTTTATTTGGTGTTCCTGTGGGAGGGGACTTGGGAAACTGTCCCCCCGAATTACCCTGGGAGGTGACAGGTGTGTAGTTCCCTGCCTCCCCTGTTATCAATCAGTATGTCTGTCATCCCTTGGTGCTAGAAAATTCTTTGTTCTTTATACCTCCATTGGTTCCTTCCCTGAAACCGCTCTTTCCCTTTACCCTCATTGGTTATAACCCTGCCACTCGACCCTGACTCTGCCCCCGAAGCCTTCCCTCACTGAACGCTTCATGCCTGGACCCTCCCTCTCTTGTCCCCGTTATAATCCCGATTCCGCCCCCTGTTCGACGCTCTCAGAGCGAGCTCCCTCCCGGAGTGGTTGTTTTCCCTTCGCTCCCTGAATTGCTGTTCCTCAATAAACGCTCCTGGAAAAAAGCCGCCTGTGAGCCGTCCCGCCTTCATAGAGGAAGATTTCATTACGCTATCCGGCTTTCGAGGACTCGGCTCTCTGACAAGCAGAGTGGTCAGAGACCCAGAAGCCGCAACTGGCGCCCGAACAGACTGGCCCCTCTCAGGAGTCAGCCGCAGAGCGTCTCCTCGGCTGCATCGGCTCTGTGATCCGGCTGCCCGAGGACGAAAAGCGCCGTTCGCCGCCAGTTCCACGAGCGGCTGCTCTTCGTTGAAGAAGATCGCCTACCTCGCGGGCTGCAGACACCTCGTCCTGGTTCGACTTCGAGTTTGGGAGCAGACTCCGAACGGGACGAGACCTGCAGCGCTTCCTCTCCCCCTCAGAGGCTTTTTCGTTTTGACAGCGGTCTTTTTGTGGTGAGTTCCTGGTGCCCTGTCTGGCACCCGACCCTGTCTCTTTTCCTTTTCGTTTCTCGCTTTGTCTCTTTGGGGATTTCCTTTTTCTGCAGTGAGAATGGGCAATCGCTTGTCTCCTGCCCGGCGGGATTTTTACCTCCACGTTAAATCCTCCCTTGTTTTGGGTAACATTTCTTTTAAAAAGAGGGACCTTAAAGCTTTTGTTAATCTTATTTTCGATAACTTCCCTGACACCTCCAGGGATGATTTTTCTTCTCTTATTTTCTGGGGAAATATTGGGAAACTGTTATACGCATTACAAGTAAAGGGGAATTTTTCTGTGGGGCATTTTTTTCCACTCTTTCATTCTATTTACACTTTATTTAAACAAAAGGGTGAGAGTTGGGTCCCCAGTTCTCCTAACCCTCATTCCGCCCCCCCCACTCCTAACTCGGTTTCCCCTAAGGGTGGGTCGGGCAGCAGATCCTGCCATAACCAGGCACAGGGCTGCTACCGTCTCCCTGCTGCTCCCCGCCCCACTCTGTCCTCTCCTCGTCCTGGGACTGGCCATCCCAGTGCGACTCTTTCCTCTCCCCAAAGCCCTCAAACCCCTGTACCCAGTTTAAAACCATGTTATTCGATTCCTGATCTCTGTCACCACACCTCACAAAATGGCGCCGGCCACATGGCCGAGCAGCCCGCCACCGAGGGACAAAATGGCGCCTCCTCTCCACCTCCTCACTCCCTTCGGGCCCCTGCCAGTCCCCCTCAGGCTCCACCTCCGTCGAGTGCCGCCCCTGCGTCGGGTCCCGCCCCTACCACCGCGTCGATTGTTACGTCGTCGGGACCCGCCCCTCCAGCCCCCATGGCCACACCCCTGGGTGGGCCCCCGGCGGGAGGGACCGGCCTGCAGGAAGGCCACGCCCCGGTGGGAGGGAACCCCCTGCCGGAAGGCCACGCCCCGGTGGGAGGGACCGGCCTGCAGGAAGGCCACGCCCCGGTGGGAGGGACCGGCCTGCAGGAAGGCCACGCCCCGGTGGGAGGGACCGGCCTGCAGGAAGGCCACGCCCCGGTGGGAGGGACCGGCCTGCAGGAAGGCCACGCCCCGGTGGGAGGGACCGGCCTGCAGGAAGGCCACGCCCCGGTGGGAGGGAACCCCCTGCCGGAAGGCCACACCCCGGTGGGTGAGCCTGGCCACGCCTCCCCTCAGGCCTCTTCTGGTTCCCACGCCACCGGAACCGGAAGTCGGCCTGGCCGGAAGCAGGCCATCTTGGCCTGCCGGGCTTCATGCCACCGAAGCCCACCGGCCAAGGGGAAGGTCCGAGCCCTTGCCCGTCCTGCCTCATCCTCCGATGAGGATGAGGACAGCGACAGCCCCCGGCCCACACCTAGGCCGGGAGGTGGGTGGGCCCGGATCAGGGCAGAGGCAATTAAGGATGGGGATTTAGAATTCGCAAGAGATCTGGGGCCGTTCGCAGCACCTGTGGTGAGGACCAGGGGGCAGCGGCCACACTGGGAGCAACTCCCATATGTGGAGATTAAAGAACTGAGGAAGGCTGCCAAAGACTATGGTCGAGACTCTCCTTTCTTTAAGAATGTATTGGACCTCGCTTTCTCGGGCCATACATTGGTCCAGCATGACGTTAAATATATTGCCAAGTCCCTGCTCACTCCCACCGAGCTTTTATTGTGGGACATTCAATGGAGAAAGCTCCTCAAGCCTCTTCTGAAAAAACACAATTTAGCAGAGGCAATTGGAGAGGGAGAGGAAGCCATAGAAGCCCTGGCAGGGGAGGGGGAGTTCAGCCAGCCAGAGGACCAAATACTGTTACCCACGGAGGTCCTAGATGACATCAAGGAGGCTGGCCGAGCGGCACTGTTAAAAATCCCCGATGGGAAAACCCCGCTCCAGAACTTTTCAGCTATTACCCAGGGCCCAGAGGAATCTTTCATAAAATTCGTGGACCGGCTGAGGGAGGCCATCGACCGGCAGATAGACCATCCTGCAGCGAGGGAAGAGCTCCTGAGAAAGATGGCCATGACCAACGCGACAGCCGAGACAAAGAAGATATTAAGGACTTTACCTCAGGACCCCGAACCCACCATCGCACAGATGGTGGAGGCCTGCACGAAAGCCGCCTCCACCGAGACCACTGTCGCCCTTGCAGTAAGTAAGGGGATTGGGGAGGCGATGTTGACGATGAACACCATCCGGTGCTTCGGGTGTGGCCAGATGGGCCACATACAAGCCAACTGCCCATACTGGCCCCCGGAGCAACCACACTACTCGTACACACCCTCCCCAAGACCAATACCCAGGAACCCGATGCCCTACCATCAGCAGGCGGGAAACGGGTCGCGGAGCGCGGGGAGGGGCCGCGCAAGGACAACAAGTGGCCCCTCACAGCGCCCAGGCCTCCCCACCATCCGGGAGGACCGGTGGCCCAGCGGACAGTTCCGGAGGGTTGGCGGAGCCACGACGACGGGCTCCGCCTCTTCCGTAGAACCCGCAACTTAGATTCAGACACTCACCGGGTCCTCAAAAGCTCCATCACTGTGACTCTCCAGGATGAGGACCTGGTGAGAGTTCCCGCTGGGTTCCTGGAACCCCCTTACCGTAATTGTGAGGTAACAGTGTTAATACTCGGAGATTGCAGGCTCACACCAGACCGTGTTACCGTCGTTCCTGAAGTGGTGTGTTTTCAGCCGGGGTCCGAGGTCACCGTCTCAGTCGTCTGCCATCAACCACCTTGCACCATCACCAAGGGGCTCCCCTTCGCTGCCATGTACCTCCTCGACGTGGCCGACCTCACCGATCCACCAGCACAGGACTATTTTGCTGGACATGACTCCGGGGAAGACAATTTTGTCTTCCTCACACAAAATGTTTGCAAATCCAGACCAATGATTGAGACTGTTTTATCGCTTCAGGGAAAGTCCATCAAACTGGACCTGATGGCAGACACTGGGGCAGACGTCACCATCATACCCCGGTCAAAGTGGCCCCGCGACTGGGAGTTGGTGCCCCCTTGTAGCACAATCTCCGGAGTGGGAGGAGCTGTCAACTCCATGCGCAGCAAACACCTGGTAAGTGTGGAGGGCCCTGAGGGACAGGTTGCCACCATTCGGCCTTTTGTTGTTTCATCTAACATCATGTTATTAGGCAGGGACGTTTTGTCCCAATGGGGTGCCCGCCTCGATATCCCTAGCCCTGCATGGGATTTTTAGTATGGGCCACTGCGGAGCGCACCTCCCCACCGCTGAATTGGAAGACCGATGTTCCAGTGTGGGTGGACCAGTGGCCCCTTGTGGAGGAGAAATTAAAAGCGCTCCATGAATTAGTAGAGGAGCAGGTCCGCCTGGGGCATTTAATACCCTCCACCAGCCCCTGGAACACTCCTGTCTTTGTTATTAAAAAACCTGGCAAAGACAAATGGCGCCTGCTCCAAGACCTGCGCAGGGTCAATGAGGTAATCGAGGACATGGGCCCCCTGCAGCCTGGCCTTCCCTCACCCTCCATGCTTCCCCGAGATTGGCAGCTCGCAGTCATTGACATCAAGGACTGTTTTTTCAACATCCCATTGTATCCCGGAGATGCCCCCAGATTCGCGTTCTCCGTCCCTTCCATCAATAGGGCGGAGCCTTATAAGAGGTACCAATGGGCCACTTTGCCCCAGGGAATGAAAAATTCTCCAGTGCTCTGCCAAACTTTTGTGGCCCAGGTGCTTTCGCCAATCAGAAAGCTGTTCCCTGAAGCGATCATCCTGCATTATATGGATGATGTCTTGATCTGCGCTGAAACACAAGCTTATCTGCAGATCACACTTTCCAAAACTGTTAAGGCCATTAAAGCTGCAGGGTTTGAAATTGCTGAAGAAAAGATCCAGCTGTCAGCGCCATGGAAGTATTTAGGCTTTCACATTACGGGAAGGACTGTCGCGCCCCAATCTGTCACCGTCAAAGACGACCCACGGACCCTGCGGGATCTCCAGCAGATCTGCGGTACCATCACGTGGATCCGACCTCTCCTGGGACTCACCACGGAGGAGCTGGCGCCGCTCTTCAACCTGCTACGAGGAGATGGCGACCTAGCTTCCCCTCGCGAGCTAACACCTGCCGCCAAAGGAGCCCTGGAGAGAGTCGCTGAAGCCATACGATCCCGTCAGGCCCACCGTGTGGATCGGCTCCTTCCCGTCACCCTTGCCATACTGGGTAAGTGCCCAAACTTCCATGGTCTGCTTTTTCAATGGGACGCTGGGCGGAAGGACCCACTCCTTATCATTGAGTGGCTGTTTCTCCCGCACCAGCCAGCGAAAACTATTTCAACTCCTGCAGAGTTGATGGCTAGAATAATAATAAAGGCCAGACAACGCCTCCGGACCCTCGCAGGGTGTGACCCGGCGTGCATTTACCTACCTCTTAATTTGGAACAATTGGAATCCCTGCTTCAGACAAACGAAAGTTTGCAAATTGCTTTAGACAGTTACCCTGGACAGATTTCCATTCATTACCCTAAACATAAAATATTCAAAGACACGTTATATTTGGCCCCAAAGTCGTTCAAAAATAAAACACCTATTAAAGGTGCTCTCACGGTGTTCACCGATGGGTCGGGAAAATCCCACAAATCGGTGATCACTTGGAAGGACCCAGAGAGTCAGAAGTGGGAGTCTGACATCCAACTGGTTGAGGGTTCCCCCCAGATCGCAGAACTTGCTGCGGTCGTGAGAGCATTCAAAAAATTTCAGCAACCTTTCAATCTGGTAACAGATTCGGCTTATGTTGCCGGGGTAGCAGAACGGGCAGAACACGCCCTGCTCAAAGAAGTTCAAAACAAACAGTTATTCGATTTGCTCACGGAATTAATCTGGCTGATCTCCCACCGAGAGCAACTCTATTATATTATGCACGTCCGGGCTCACACAGACCTGCCAGGAGCTATTGCAGAGGGGAACCGGATGGCCGACCTCCTTGCAATGACATCTCATTACTCTGCACCTGCACTTTCATTAACCTTACCAGACATTTTTGCACAGGCAAGGCTCAGCCATGCGTTTTTCCATCAAAATGCACCTGCCCTTGCCCGACAATTTAAAATATCAAAAGAACAAGCCAAAGCCATACTAGCCACATGCCCAAGCTGTCAGTCCTTCGCCCTTCCACCGCTGCCAACGGGGATAAACCCCCGAGGGTTGGCAGCATTGGAGCTGTGGCAAACAGACATCACTCACTATAATCCTTTTGGCCGCCTGAAATACCTGCATGTGTCCATAGACACATTTTCTGGGGCCGTGTTCGCGTCACTCCACACTGGTAAGAAAACAAAAGATATCATCAAACATCTATTCATGGCATTTGCCACATTAGGAGTCCCAAAAGCCATCAAAACGGACAATGGGCCTGGATTCACCTCGACAAGATTCGCACAATTTCTACAACAATGGGGAATTGCCCATTCCACCGGCATTCCCCATAACCCCACAGGACAGGCAATAGTGGAACACTCCCACAAAGAGTTAAAAAGGCTGCTAGAACAACAACACGATTCGGCTCTGGCCATGACACCAGTTGAAAGATTATGCAAGGCACTTTATGTTCTTAATTTCTTAAATTGTTCTGACCGAGAGCCGAATCCCCCTGCACTCAGACACTTTTGCAATAACACCAGGGCAGTTTTGAAAGAGCGTCCGCCAGTCCTCATCAGAGACCCAGAATCAAAAATCATCTCAGGGCCGTACCCTCTGATAACGTGGGGGAGAGGGTACGCTTGTGTTTCCACAGCCCAGGGTCCCAAATGGATTCCTGGAAAATACGTCAAACCGTACCTGGAGAGCACTACCACGGACCCCCCAGCGAAGAGCAACCCAGCGACCCCATCACAATCACCACCAGATAATGCAGTGGCGTGGCGACGGAGAAAAAAGAAGAGGACCGGAAGACCACCCAACATCGTCTCCCGGGTCCTCATCACAAGGACATACCTACCTCTGCAAGACTTAACAACTTCCGCCACCCCATCCCCTCCTGTGCCGTTCCCTCTACCCTCATACCTAACCCGTCATCCCTTTACCCCTCCGTCCTGAAATTTATTTTTATTTTAACCCAAAAGGGGGAGCTGGGGGAGGGGAGGGAACCAAATGTATGTTGGTAATATTGTTTTGTTTAATTTTAGTACTAGGATGGCTGCCAGAACATCATTCACCCAAAAGGAACAACAGAAGATGTCCCACTGCGCCCAGCTGGTTGCAGCCACGCTTTCCATCCTCCTGTGGCTGCATGTAGCAGATGGCTGGGTGGTACCACAGCCGAAAGAAAACGTCTGGATCACGCTGGCAAAGTCCTTGCAGCAGGATAACCTATGTCTGGCCATGGGCAACGTGGACAATCCCCTGTCCACTTGCCTGGTAGGGGTCCCCTTGGTAGCTGATGATTGGCCGGTATCCAATTCCGACCTGCTCCGAACCACGGGTAGGAGGCCTAACCCGGTCGATACTTGGGATGAGTGGACCAAAATTTTGCCCAACAGCAAAGAGGAACCCCAAGAATTGGACTTACTGGGGTCCTCCACAGCTAGATATTGTGTCAAATTCTATTATAGGAGGCCAAGTCAAAATTGGCACGGAATTGACTTGGCCAAAAACACATACCGGAAAGATGTAGCACCTATCAGTAAAAAATATAACAGCCAAACCTGGTGCAATTATACTAGCCAGGTGATTTCGGTTTCATCCACTCATCCCAAGACATTGCCCAGGGGGATGTTTCTTATCTGTGGGGACAGAGTATGGTCGGGAATTCCATCTCGGCTCCAGGGAGGCCCATGCAGCCTTGGCAAGCTTGCTACCCTCACTCCAAACAGAACTCAAATTCTAGATTGGAAAAAAGAAAGACAATTGGCACGCACCAAAAGATCATATGCTCAATTCGACGAAAATTGTGACTCCGAAATTTACGATTGGGGAAAAACAAAGAGGGTCGCTGTATCCATCTTTTTACCATGGTATGCAGCAGCTAAGGCCCTCGGTGAGCTTTCTCACCTGGAGTGTTGGATAAGTAAGCATGCCAACGCCTCGTCTGCCGCCCTCTCCGATCTTCTGGCAGACCAGCAAACCACCAGGCAAGCCACATTACAAAACAGAGCGGCTATTGATTTCCTGCTGCTCGCCCATGGCCACAGCTGCGAGGACTTCGAAGGATTGTGTTGCTTCAATTTAACATCACGAAGCACTTCCATCCAAGCCAACATCCAGCGGATCCGGACCGAAGTACAGGACATCAAAACGGAAACTTCAGCTGTGGACCCCGTCCACAAACTATTGGTGCAGTGGGGCATTCCCGGGTGGGCAGCCTCCATTTTAAAAGGACTCTTTTGGATTTTCATAATTATCCTTCTGATTTCAGTTGCCTTAACCATCTTCAAAAAGACGCTTACCAAGACTTTGGCAAATATTTATTTAATTAACAAGAACGGGGGAGATGTGGGAGGGGACTTGGGAAACTGTCCCCCCGAATTACCCTGGGAGGTGACAGGTGTGTAGTTCCCTGCCTCCCCTGTTATCAATCAGTATGTCTGTCATCCCTTGGTGCTAGAAAATTCTTTGTTCTTTATACCTCCATTGGTTCCTTCCCTGAAACCGCTCTTTCCCTTTACCCTCATTGGTTATAACCCTGCCACTCGACCCTGACTCTGCCCCCGAAGCCTTCCCTCACTGAACGCTTCATGCCTGGACCCTCCCTCTCTTGTCCCCGTTATAATCCCGATTCCGCCCCCTGTTCGACGCTCTCAGAGCGAGCTCCCTCCCGGAGTGGTTGTTTTCCCTTCGCTCCCTGAATTGCTGTTCCTCAATAAACGCTCCTGGAAAAAAGCCGCCTGTGAGCCGTCCCGCCTTCATAGAGGAAGATTTCATTACGCTATCCGGCTTCCGAGGACTCGGCTCTCTGACAAGCAGAGTGGTCAGAGACCCAGAAGCCTCATTCCTTATTCAACTGAAAAAAGACCAGGCAGACCCAGGCAAGTGGATTCACCTCCTCTGAGCCGGTTGTCACCCTGTGTAACCAGGAGCAGAGCAGTGCTGGTGGCATTGATCCACATTGCAGAACTGTGGCCACAGAATTTATCCATCCTTGATCAGTGTCTGAGCATTAAAATTAGAGCTGGTGAAAGCCCTTCAGCAATAAAAAATGCAGCAGGGAAATGTGATTAAAATCACTGCTCATATTTCTCTTGCAGCTCTTTCCACTTGCTTGGCTCACTGTCATTTCTTTGAAGTAGGGTTGGTTTGTTTGCTTTCTGGGCTGCAGAACATTTGTCCTGTGTGTATCACAGCGACCTTCTACAAAGCTTTTTTCCTCTGAGAAACTGGGCTTGTTTGGAAATAGATTATCACAGTCCTTCTATCCAGCTCTGTGTTGTCCTGCTCCCATTGCTAAAAAAACCCCAAGGCCTTGCAGGGATGATATTACTTAAATTCATATTCATCTGCCCCTTTATTAGCTGCTCACATCTTCTAAAAGGCCCAAGTCATGAGCTGAGTTGCAGGACACCTCACATTGTCTCTTTAGCCTCGGAGTGGGTGAGAGGCTTATTTTGGGTCAGCCTGGAATGATTCCACCCCATTCCTTTTCATAACCATAGTTAGAAAATGAGAGAGAAAAATTAACTGTTCAGATAAAGTTAATCCTTTCATTTACTAGGAATGGACTGTTTTGTTTCTATTTAGATGTTCCAAATTATCTAAATGCAGTTTCTAAGATTCAAAATGCTATGTTTTCCAGCTGAATTGTCACTTGAGGGAAAAAAAATAGTAATCTAGATGTTCCTTACCTTCTGTCCTCCACACTCTTTCACCAGCCAGGAAAAAAATAAATTTGCAAACACTTTCAGATATCTAAAACTGCATTAAGGATGTTGAATGTTATGTTTGAGAACCTTCATGTTGCTGTGCTGGATCATCAGTGCACTGGCTGCTCCAGCCTTACTGTGGGATGGATGGTGGTCCTTGAAGGAGTCAGGAAGGGCCAAGGCTTACTGTGTGCAGCACATGCTGTGTTCATTTGGTGCTATCTTTTTCAGATGGAGATCTGCGTGGCTGATATCACAAAAGGCTGAGCTGACTGTGGGGGGAGGTCCTGTGAAGGTAAGATGTGAAGAACAGAACAAGGCTGTGCACTGAAAGTTTGAATGACAGCACAGCTAAAAAGTGAGTTTTGCCTGTCTTTTAAAGTTCTCATCCCTGCATAGGCTAATAAGCTAAATGAGGTATGTGCTACTACATATGTGACTAAACTACTCAACTGTCCACCCTGATCCTGCTCTTTGTAAGATGGAGGAGGTTAAGTTTGGGCTGTATATCAGGAGGGTAAAAATTTCACCTAGCTAGGAGGAAGACGCAAAAAACCCAGATGGAGACAGGTGACTGGTTGCTCTGCTTTCCCTTCTCTCAGGGAAGGGCACTTTCTTGGGTAAGCTTCTGTGTAGGACTACTATTACCCAAGTTAATACAATAATATGGTTTTTATTAGAGTTCTCTCACTGCTGGTATGTTCATCCATAGGAATTCTGAATCTGTTATTTCTGTTCTTTCAATAAACTGCACTATTTGTGAATAATCTGTGATCATGACTGTTCCTACTGAATGTGACTAGTCTGATGGTGCAGAATTGCTCCTAACCAGAACTGAAGCCCAGGCACACCAAGCCCCTCTGATCTGCAAGGGTTTGTTTTCTGCCAAAACTCACATGCTTAACACTTAATGCCTGCAAATATCCTTCTGTGGTCAGGCAAGCCAAACAAACCCTTGAAGTCAAATGGATTTTCACCAGTGAGGGCTGTATGCTACTTTACTGCCTCACCAAGAGAGGCTGAGATAACTCTTGCCATCTGAACAAAACTTCCACTTTGTTTAGTTTGGCAGTATTAATCCAGAGAGATTGATCCTGTCAAAGGATGTTCAAGAAGTGAGTGAGGAAAACTTTGTCTCTGTGGTCCCTTTTGGATAGAAGAGTGCAGGGGACCTAGGAATATTGGCAGGAAGTGTCACAGAGCCCACCATTTCCTCTGGCTTTGATAGTCTCCTCTCTAAATCTAATGCTACCATGGAAAGACCTCAATATATTCCAAGTATCCATAAATATTAAAAAAAAAAATGTTACTAGTACTCAGTAATAGCTTCTTTCTATCACTGGAACTGACTAAAGGTGCCTACAGGACATACAAATATATTCCATGAGCCCTGTTTCTACTGCCAGAATGAGGGACGAAGTGTTCAGCTATGTGTGACATCATCATTCTCTCATCACATCAGTGTGAGTGATCCAGTTGATTGTTTTTATTGTTCCCTGTCCAAGGTGGCAGTGTATATTTTTCCAAACAACTAGCTGTAAAATCCTCCTGAGATTCCCACTTGCCACATATTTTGTTCATAGCATGTGTTTTAAGTTTAATGCTTAGTCATATTTTCCTCCTTGCCAGTCATTTTTAATACTCCCTGTTGTTCTCATCTTGGAGATACATTAATTCGGGGCAGAGAGACAACTGGAAGAGAAGCCACTATACTGACTTGGTTGATTAGTAAGCATCTGGCTTAGTACCTTGATCCTCTATGTGAAGTTTCTGTCATTGCCTTTAGTTATTTTTACTCTTAGATCTACTCCATTCTGCCATATCTTCTGTCTTTATTCATATGACAGTGGTGGAAACAGCTCCAGTAGATAGAATAGGTCACAGCACTGTTTCATGATGGGGACAGCACAAGCATCATGATGGGTGGCACAGAGTCTTTAGAAGGGCCTAGTGTTAGGCAGGTGGTGATCTGGGAAGCCAGGAGCTGCTTGGATATAAAGGCTCTCTCTTGGGTCTTGAACTCTTGTGGAACCAACTGTACAGGAAAGAGCTGTCTGGGTATTCCAGACCTGAAGGTAAAGCAAAGACCAGCCCAGAGCCCTGCCAAAGAAGAACCAGGTTTATGCCAGAAAGCTGCTATCCCTAATACCCACAGTGAGATGTTGAAGAAGAAAAGTCATTACCACTGCTCATTCCTTGAGCTGGCACACCCTGTCCCAGAGCATGGAAGTGGATCCTGGAATGCTGTGCTTGTGTGGTTGTGTGTCTTTGCTGTGAGCACATCTATTTTTTAACTGAATTTTTTTTCAGCAGGCAGGCTAACAAAAATAGATTTCATCCTCAGTTTTTGTTCCAGTAGGATATCCCCTATCATAGCCCTGCTCAGGACATCCCTCATGAAAACAGGATGCCATTCCATGTATTTTTGTAGGACCAGACTGGATTTAATGATACTTTCCCTGTATGTTTTTCCTTCTTTATTTCAAGATGACAGTTTTAGTGCTTGTGAAAATTCAGGGAGGTGCAAAGCGGAAAAAAAAATCTGTTTGAAGTCAGTGTCAAAATTGTTACCAGCATCAATGTCAGTTGAGTAGTGAGGTCAGACAAACACCTCACAGAGCAAACACAGAATTTTGAAAAAAATATCAATACTGCTTTGCTGGTATCTTGGTGCCTCTGCATTACATCTCCTCCTGCTGTGAATTCTGCAGCAAATATAAAATTATTACAGGCTTTGTGCAACCCTTGCACTGCTCTGGTTGGCTTCAAAAGGCCACTCGGTGTAAACATTCAATAAAGATGAATGACGAGTGTTTAACTTTCAGGGAAAGGCTTCAATTTTCACAAGGGTGGGAGGGCACCCCACTGCTGCATCACTCTGGCAGGATCACAGGCTTCTTACTGTTTGTCCCCTTCTGCTCCCTCTGCCTTAGACATGGGGGTAAATAAGGGATGAGGAATAGTAAGAAATCACAAGGGCTTATCCTAGTTGAATTATAAGAATGATCAAAAAAACTAGGAAAAGACAGAACAAGCAAGTTAAGGGAAGGGCCACAACAGCACGTATTTAAGAAATAATTCAACCAATTCATCGAGCTAAACAAATCCATCAAGTTTACTGAGGGCAGCAAAATTGGCAAATTGCCTCATCTGCTCGGAAAAGTGTAGAGGCAACATGGGCTTAACCCTTCTCTTTGCTGCTTTAGAAACGGACTTTGTAAACCCCTCATCAAATCAGCTGGGCAACCGTACCTAAATTACTGGCTTTAATGAGGATTTCTGGTACAAGCAAAATGGATTTGGGCAGGAGTCGGCTGTATTCTTGAAAGACTGTGGGCTCTCTAGTTCCTCCAGGCACTGTCTGGAGCTGCACAGCAGAAAATGCAGCTTGCCAGGGGTGCCACCCTGAAAGAAATGTGAGTCTCTGTGAGGATCCAGACCTCATGCCGAGCTCCCTCCTAGCCTCCCAGCAGCAGAAAATACCTCCTTGAATCCTGTGTGTCCATTCTTGCCTCCAGCCAAATGTGGTACCCACACCTGTGTATTGAGTCCTACATGGTTGTGACATTGAGGAGTCAGCTGCTGCTATCTTCAATAACTTGCTTTGTCTGCTGTGGTCTAGACTACAACTAAATCTCCTTCGAAGTAGTATCAGAAAAACATACATGACAAAGAAAATGTCTTAAAAGGGCAAACAATTCTGCAGTTTGGCAGGATTAGGCTCACATAGGGAATTATGCTGGCAGAAGGAAAACATCTGTAAAATGCTGACACATGAGATAAAGTACAAGTGAGAATGACACTCACCCAAGGCTGTGGTTTTAGGAGGAAATAAATGAACTGGATATGTGGCTTTTGTTACAAGGAGCCTTTAAATAATGTGATGCTGGATGCTCTCCTGTCGAGGTGGTGCAGGAGAAGCAGCCAGACATGTACATAGGACAAATGGTTTTTGTCATACTTCAGAAACAACCTAAGAACTGAAGAATTTACACAAGCTGCCTGATGAAAACAGAGCCTGATTTTTATTAGTCTGTTTTGGAAAGCACAAGTCCCCTTTAACAGCACATTCAAGGAATTGCCAAGCACAAATGCTGGTGTCAAATTATTCCTGTTGTGCAAATGTGCTCTCTCCAAGCTCAGGTATTTTTAACCTGCTCTGATATCTCCTGCACTATATCTGGGGCTGGATAGCAGAGGATAGGTATATCATGTGGAAAGAAAGAACAGAGATATCTCAGGCTATATGATGTTATCCTGGGCTTTGAAATTGTGAGAGTGCTTTAAGTCTCTGTTATACACTGTGAGTCCTCTCAGAGTTTCCATTTCTTCCTGTCAAACATAGAACTCAGCACTCCTCTGGCCCATCACAGGGACGCACATGGGTGTCACTGGGAATTAAACATCTCTGAGAAAAAGGAGCACCACTTTTGCAGCACCAGAGAATCTTGAAGCCAACATCCTCTTGGCAAGTTGGTTTAAGCACCTGAGACCTCTGTGAAGAAGAAGGAAGTCAAGGTTTTTCTATCTTGTTTGCAAACCTGGAGAAAAGCTAAATGTCAGCTGTAATTCTTATAGATGGAGATTCTGATGGGTGAATCTCCAGGGAAACCCCCAAAGCATCAGAAATTAAGACATAATCATAACATATTGAACTTATGCTTTTGTGTGTGTTTGTTGGAAGCTTTGGGTGTTCCTATCCCTTGACAAAGGACTATGGAAAAAACCTGCATTTTTGCTTTTCATTAGAGGTACTGAATAGGAAGACAAAGCAGTCCCTGCTCATTGCAGGGAGATTGAACCACATGACATTTAAAGGTCTTTTCCATCCCAAACTCATCTGTGATTCTGTAATTATTAAATACGGCTCTGCAGTGAACTCACCTTTTTGTCTTCTGTATTTTAAAAGGTTTTTCATGTGAGAAGTTGGTTGGATTGGTAAGACCATGGGCAGTTTAGATACCGGGCCTCCAGAAGAAAGCAGTTTTCCTGGTCATTTTTACAGCAGAGGTGTTTCTGTAACTCAGCTGAGAGTGAATCTGTCGTGGTTTGACACGGGAAAAGAATTTTCTTGGAAGGAAGAGGTCAGTCCAGTCAGGGGGCAGATTTGGATATTGACACTTGGGGTGACCAATTGAAGGTGGACACGCCTCTGAGAACACAGAGGGGTTAAAAGCAGAATTCCCAGGAGGACTTTGGTTCTGGTCATTGGGGAGTGCAAACCTCCCCTGCCCGGCCATGAGCCGGGTGCGGGAGGGGAAAAGCCATGTGGCCTGGGAAGGTAGGCCAGGGGGTGAAGGATTGGGAGCCGAGCTGGGCCAGTTCCTGCGGACGGAAGGGTGGAGAACGTCTGGGATGTCTTTGTTCCCCCCCAACCTAGAGGGAAAGAGATGGAGAGCCTGCAGACACCCGGGAGTTTGCTGGCAGAGGAGGAGGAGGAGTGGGGAGAAGATGCCCAGCGTGGAAGACAGCACAGCATCCTGGGCCGAGATTTCAGCTGTCTGGGGAGTCCAGGAATTTTAACCCTTTCCTGTGTAATGAAGGCTTTGTGAAATATTGCTCCTCCTCAATTTGAAGGAAAGAGAGACAGCCAGGGACCTCAGTTGTTAGGGAAAGAAGGTTGGGAGGAGATGATGGAGTGGCTGTTGGCTGGACTCTTCTTGTCAGCCATAGACTGAACCAACTTCTCCAAGAGAGACTGCATTTTAGGGGGATGCAATGGTGAGCCAAGAGACTCCTCCAGCAACTACCAGTTCAGGAATGAACAGAGGTCAGCGGAGGAGGGTGTGAGGATGCCTTTTGTCTTCAGAGAAGAAGAGAAGGTGATCTCTGTTCTTGGACCCCCGGCCCCAGGGAAATGGGGGGGACTGTAGTCCCAAAATGAGACACTGGACTGTTGTTCCTGTTGGTCCTTGGCAAAGCATCCTTAAAGGGGCCCTGTGAGCAGTCTCTGTCCATGCATGGTGGTGAGAGCACTGTGACATGGAGAGGAGAGTGTCACACTGGCCGGTGTGTCTGGGCAGTGCCATGTGTGACATGGAAATACAAGAGGTGTCAGCTGTGTGTCCTGGGGGTCTGTGGTGCAAGGGAGACTCCTCTCTCCCCTGATGGACTCAGTATTGATTATGTGGAAGGGTGAAGACTGGATTAAGGGTCCAAATGTGTCTCACTGTGATTTATTTGAGTTGGGTGGTGGGAGGAGGAATGTTTGAAAGGTTTTCATTTCGAATTTTGCGTAGTTTTTTTTCCCTTTTATAGTAGTAGTAGTAGTAGTAGTATTAGTAGTAGCAGTAGTATAAAGTTTTCCCCTTGTTATTAAGTTTGGCCTGCTTTGCTCTGTTCTAGATCGCATTTCACAGCATTCAATTGATAGATTATATTTTCATGGGGGTGCTGGCATTGTGCCAGCATCGAACCACAACGATCTGCTACATGCCTCTAGTAATAAAGACATTACAGAGTACTGGCACCCTGAGTTTAGCTGCTTCACTCATGTCTAGAGAAGCAAAATTATGGTCTGTCCTTGCTGTGTTTGATCCCCAGCTAGCAGCCAAGTGCCACACAGCTCCTTGCTCACTCCCTGCCCTGTAGGATGAGAAGGAGAGTCAGGGAGGGGAAAAACTCTGAACATCTCATGGGTTGAGATGAGAGATATTTAATAATTGAAAGCAGGACAGTGCCCACCCCTTATGCACCATTTAGGTCGCACCAGGTCTCATACTACCTAATGCACCATTACCTTTCTGATCTTTTGACAGATTTTCTGACAACTATATTTCCCTTAATCTATGGACCATCCCTATAAAAGGCCACTGAGTTTACTTCTAAAATTCCTGTCATATTTAATTCCTACACAAGTTTATTTCTTCTACTATAATTAAAATGTTACTCTCCAGCCTGAAAACTTAAGAGTAAGGTGCAGAGTTTGTAAAGTAAGAGGATAATCAAGGGCTTCTTTTTTCTCTTAGTGGCCACAGTTTGGTGTTATTCCTGTGCAAACTTGTGTTTGTAGCACATTTAATGGTATTTTATATAAAGCAAAATTCACACTTGGCACATATTTCAGATTAGGGGAAGCCTAGCTATGGCAGACTGAATGCAACAACTTGTAATTTTCAGACTGAAAACCAGTCCGAACAACAGTAAATCATGCAAAAAGTGACAAACATCAGGCTTTAAATATATGCAGTATGAAGCCAGGATGAAATTTTTAGCTTTTCAGGCTAAGGCAACACTTTCACAACTCTTATCAGCCACAGCAATTAAATTATACAGCTTTCCAGTTATTTTTAAAATCCTCCTTTATGCCCAGAACAGTGTGCAGTTCTATCCTGACAATGATATAGGCACAATTAATAAAGCACTGTAAAAATCCCCAGTACTTTATTACTTCACTTGGTGTAGTTGTTAAATCCTTCTCTTCCTCAACAACCCTCAAATCTACCAATGCCCATTTCTGTGCTATTCCCCAAGCACAAAGGTTATGAGAGTATTGCTTATTTTTGTTTTAAAATTAAAAATCCTAGGATTTTTGCTGCAGTACATTGCCAAGATAAAATTACAGCAGGCAAGGCTAGGCTGATGCATGTTTTTCAATTTAAGTTGTACCACAGTTGGCATTTAATTTAACTTAAAATTACTTTTAAAAAGTGTGTACCTGCAGAGGGACTCATAAAGCACATTCAGAATCCCAGACTTCGGGTTTTCTTGGCCAGGTTATGACCCAACAGGTTACACTATCATGTGGGAGAAGGCTGATTTTGGGTAGTACTTGGGGGTCACAGGAAGAGTGGAGCATGGAAAGGCAACCAGGACCCAGAGTGGGGGAGGTAAATGCAAACATCCCATTAGTGCAGTTCTGAGTCACCTCCATTTCCACAATTACAGAAAAACAAACCCTCTGAAAGTTTAAAATATGCCTGCAAGGGCCATTTTAAAACTGGCTATGAGTCTCAATGTAACCAGCATTTGATTTCAGAGATGGAAACATTTCACACAGTCAGCCCTCTCCCATGCACTTTTTAGCTTCTGGCTGAGGCTGCTGTGGCAGTAAGAAATAAAAATGATTTTGCTCAGGAAGGAAGCTAATGAGTTGAGACTGGCTCATATGCTGATGACACTAAGGTTTGATCCCTTTGTGGGGGATTCACTGAAGGCTTGGCCCGATCATCCCTGTGCGTCCCTTCTAACTCAGAACATTTTGTGATTTAGACCTTGCCCTTAGGAAGGTCAAGTATTCTTTCAGGGTAGGAGAGATGGTGTGTGGTGGTGGACCTGTGGAAGTCAGCCCTGATTCCATTACTGCAGCACTTGTCCAGTTTGGTCACAGCTCATTTCTCATCAGTAGGGTTGAGCTCAGGTCCCCAGACGTGGGGTGGCAGAGATGGGCACCGTGAGGTGCTAGGTCTAGTGATGGATGTACAGCTGGTGCAGGAAGATAATTCTCACCCAGAATCAACCCCATTCCACACAACAGGATTCCCTGTTCTCCCCAGTTACCCACCGAGCACAGCCAGGTCCTTGAGCAAAAACAATCCCACAGATGAGTTTGTCTTTGCCTGAGGCAGGAATAACCCAGGCTGCTTTCCCCAGCACATTTTTAATGTGTGTTGCAGGAACTTTATCCCTTTCTACCTTACATAAAAGTTTTGACTGGGCAGGAAACCAGAAGAGTCCTTTACCCAGTTTTCATAAAAAGATTCAGACTCTCACTGAAGGCCAAATCCTGCTGAATTTGTGCACTGCTTGCCCCCAGCAAATTGACCTGAGTGGGAGCAGGGAGGGAGTGAGGCACCACTCAACAGGAGCAAACAGTCTGTCAGTGACATTAACAGCTGGCCACCTGGGCATTGGCTCCTAAATTAATAACAGAAGCATTTTTATAGCTGACAAAGGCTGAAGTGAAAGAAAAATTTTGGAATCTGTTCAGAATGCAGATCATATTTAAGTGCTCAGGGTCTCCTACCTCACACTTTTTCTGCAGGCAGCAGGAAACTACTTGGGAACATCACTTGGGGAGATACTATTTTAGCTGCTGAATTTCAATATGAATGGGAAAGATGTTCTAGATTCTTAGAGGCATTTTTGTCATGGAGGAGGAATCTTTATTTGCAAGCTGAATTATTTCCCACCTGCACACAAGTTGTTCATGAACTGAACCTGAAAAAAATATGTAAGGACAACAGCAAAGATATAATATAGGCACACACATTACTTAAATGTCCCAAAGTCCCCAGCTGTCGGGGATATCTCTTATGGATCTGTAAGCTGGGAGTACATAGCTGCTTGGTTTGGGTAGGAGTCGAAGTAAGGGAGAAGACAAATCCAGGAGTTTACCCACTGAACAAATAATAATAAAAAAAGGAATATCTGATGTGACTTGGATAAAATCTCTGTCTAATAAGGAATCATAAGTATTGTGGGGTGCAGAAAAGTGAGCACAGGAAATCCAATATTCAACAGCCTCAACACAAATTGACATGATCTGAGTCTACCAAAAATAACAGGTGGTTTCTGCAGCTAGTATTTTGAGAAAACCTTTTTTTTTTCTTTAACTAAGCTACTGGTTGGTTTACAAGAATGGATTCAGTTGTGTATAACAGAGTTCTTGTACTCCAACTGAGTAAATTGTGTGTATTTTGTCCCCTGAACTTACTTACACATGAAAGTTTATTTGTCTTGGTTTGCTTTGCTTTCAGATATCCTACCAAATTAAGAAGAGAAAATTCCATAAGGACATTACACTTCTTTGAATACATTTTTATAAAGTAAGTATCTCATCTGTTCAAATGTGATCAGAGTCCTAAACTCTATTGATTAGTTGGAAACTGTACAATTGTGTCCTGTGCTCTTAGAGTGGGAAGAAGTAGTTAACATTCCCTGCTAAGTTTCCCTGCTAAATCCCCCTGGTTAATTAAATGAATAAATTCTAACTTAACATTGGAAGTAAGTCAGAAAATGAATAGTCTTGTGGACTTCAATCATTCTCTTATCCCACCCCATGGGAAGAGGTGTTCAGAGGAAGGGTTTTCAAAATCTTCGGTTTTGAACAATGGCCTACTCCTCTATACAGGGTATAGGGTTTTATCACCTTATAAAATTGTTTCAGCTATTTCAATCATCATGATAATGCAATATGAAGTGGGATTTCTTCTCCAGTCTGAGGTGAATTTGTGTTGATTTTTATTTCTCTTTTTAAAAATAAGATGTGAAGATTCCTGAATTCTATTCTAAACAACAAAACAAGGAAGTTTGGAAATTTATTATGTTGTAATTTTCACAGAGCTTTAAATAACTACTTGGTTTTTATCTGAACTCAGTTCTCTTGGGAATTGTGAATGAATAGGATATGGATTCCTATTTCCTTTTGTCAACAGGGATGGCAAAAGGTAGTATTTCTTCCATCTGTAGGTGTGGAAATCATCATAATGCTCTAGCTTCTGCTAGTTCAATACTATAAGTATCAGATAATGAAAACTAATAAACTAGTTTTATTTGTTTGTAACAGATAAAAGAGATTCTGAACAGAACTTCCTTCTAAATATAGCTTTCTGAAAAAGAGAAGCTGGTTTATGCTTTTTTGTGTGGAGTCCTTTTAATCTGTGGACAGAAACACTTCTGTGGGAAGAACTGAACTTGTTTTAAGGGTGAAGTTAGCTTCTTAGAATGTTCATAGTGAAAAAAAGATACTTAGCATGGTCTATAGTAATTACCTGAAAATCTAATTTTATTTGGGTCTCCTGACACTTACTTCTTGTGGTGTTGCATCCACATAAATCTTTGTAGATTGCTTTCATTCCAGTTTTCCTTTGTGTGCTCCATATATATTAAGTAACAGAGTGAATGCTTTCATTCCAGTTTTCCTTTGTGTGCTCCATATATATTAAGTAACAGAGTGAATGCTTTCATTCCAGTTTTCCTTTGTGTGCTCCATATATATTAAGTAACAGAGTGAATGCTTTCATTCCAGTTTTCCTTTGTGTGCTCCATATATATTAAGTAACAGAGTGAACCCTGCCTTCCAAGTTTGTTTTGCTTTTGAAAATTATATTAAACCTACTATTGCTGATCCCTTGCTTGTCCTTCTTTAAGTCACCTGAGCCACTCACTTGCAACAGATGCAAACAAAATGTAAGGATAATTTAATTGTGCTTTAGTGGATTTCATAAACATGAAGCTCTTTCAGAACACTTCCTTTTGAGGACTGATAATGATGGTGTCTGAGAGAGACTAGGGTCTTCAAAGAGAATCAGAAAGTGTTTTGAGAATATAATATTCACCATCAGTTTTGGTCCATTAGCTGTTATAATATCTTCAGAGTTAATCACTATAGTTTTCTTTCTTGATAGTTCTGAAGAAAATAAATCCATTCCTTGTTCTTGCAACAACTCCAGTTTGCAAACCCCAGATCTCTTCCATTTTTCTGTATTTTCCACTTCCTCCATTCTCTGCCCTATTCTAAGAAAATCTCATCTGAGATCCTCCTTGCCACCCTTCTTTCCTCCATGTTGGGTCTGGATTTGGCACTGCAGGAGGAGACTACCTATTAATGCTCAGATCAACTGCTTCAAACACTCTGTCAGCTCTCTACTGCTTCCTCTGTGGAGGATCTACTAGGTGGTGATTTTCCAGGTCTGTTGTGGGGGAGGAAATCCAAATGGCTGCTCCACAGAATTCTTCTAATATCCATGTGTCTCATGTAATCTGTTTTTCTCTCTGATATTTTGCCTCGTGGAACATTGGCAAATGGAGGGAAAGGATGCTGATCTCTGAGCATCAGCTCTTCCCTGAAGGTCAGACTCAGGCAGACACTTTTGCTTTATGTGATGGATCATGTTCCAGGCTCTCCATTATACAAAGACAGACATAAAAAAGGCTCTGAAAGGTTTTTTTTTTTTTAATTAAAAATATAAATCAAAATTATATATATAATAGTCTATGTTAGTTTAATTTGTCTACATAATGCAAAATGCAATTTAAAGATAACTTAAATGAAGTTTTTGAAGATGAAAAAGGTGACAGCATCCTGACATACTGTTGTCAAGAGCAGTTCAGTTCCTTTCATTAATCCATAGCAAGAGAAAGTAGGACCATCCTGCAAATACACAGCCAAAGTTGATGCATTACAACCCTATGAATCACCAATTTCCTTCTACTTCTCAAAACTGAATTTTGGATTTAAATCCTTTTAGAAACATTCCTGTAGGCAATAAATGAGGGTGTTCTCCATTAATCTGGAATGGGTGGATTTAGTGGAGCCCTAACTCCAGTCATTCCTTACAGACTCAAGTCTGACTCATGGTTCATTGCTGCTTTTTGGTTTTTTCTCTTGTGTCTTGATTACACCACTATTTTTCCTTTGATGAGTGAGTGAATATGTCATTGAAGAAACAAATCCAGTCTCTCTCTCTCTCATCAAAAGAGAGATTTGTGGCTGAGGGGCTAGGGAGTCAAATAAGAACTGAGGATTAGTGACTGGTTAAGCTGAAGGTCCAATTTTCCAAGTCTGAATACTGAGCTATTCCAGAAAATGAGGTAATATTGCTGTATCTGATCTGGGATGCACTAAAATGGAGAGTCCAACATTACTAATTGATTTTGAAGAACTGGATCTTTGCTGAAAAGGCCAGCATCTTAGTGGGGTAAAAAAAATACAACAAAACAAAGAAACAAAACCCCACACCAAACAAAGAAAACCAACCAAACAAACAAACAACCACAAAACAGACAAACAAACAAACAAACCACCACCAACAAAAAAAAACAAAAACCAAAAAAATCCCCAAAACAAACCATGCAAACCCAAACCCAAGAAACCAAACTAAACCATCAAACAAAACACCCCATATGCCAACAAAACCCCAAAACCACACAAACAAGGAAAAAACCCCAAACAAATTAACAAACAAAACCAAACAGAACTCCACAAAACCAAAAATAAATCAAAATAAAAAGAAAATGAAAAAAGAAAAAAGAAAAAAGAAAAAAGAAAAAAGAAAAAAGAAAAAAGAAAAAAGAAAAAAGAAAAAAGAAAAAAGAAAAAAGAAAAAAGAAAAAAGAAAAAAAGAAAAAAGAAAAAAAGAAAAAAGAAAAAAGAAGAAAAAAGAAAAAAGAAGAAAAAATAAAAATAAGATTTTCCATTATATAGCATCAAAACAGCTGCAATTAAAAATTCAGAATAAGCATGGGCAGTTTTTGTAGCCGGAGATGAGGTTGATTGCTTGTCTCTGTTAGCAGTACAAAACGAATGGACACCAGGGGAATTGCATGTTCTGCACTGGAGAGGCAGGGAGGGCACTCGTGCTTTTTTATTAAAAGTCTGTGCACTGAAAATCACTCTGTTTGTTCTGATGAACTGAATGAAATAAGTGGTTCTGTTGCAAAGGGAAAACCCTCTGTGCAGTGCTGAGGTTTGCCCTGTGCCACAGGTATCTCGAATGTGAGACAGCAGGTGAAAAACATCTCTCAGATAATTTAGAGGATGGTGACTTGTTGCATTCGCCATGCTAAAAACTGCTTGTAAATCAAATTGCCCCTAGAGTAGATTTAATGGTCTGGTATCCTTGTCTTCATTCTCAGTATTTTGTTCTTTACTGTGTTTCCATAATTAATGGAATTATGTGAGAAAGGCATTGGAGACATCAGGTGCTACCCAAACTAGTACTTCTTCCACAAGAAGCATATTGCCTTGCCTATTAAAGTCTCCAGAAGTGGTACAGCCTGAGTGTGCTGAGCACAAGCCTTGTGGTAAAATGATGGAAAAGCACTGTAAATCTGTATTTTTCCATCATGAATTATTCATGGATGTTACTCAAGGCACAAACAGGAAACTCGTGTATAAAGTCAGCTTGAACAGGCATTCATTTATGAAGAGATGTGAAGGTTTGCCAAATGGTCCTCACCAGAAGCAGAGATCCAGAGCCATATTTTCTCCTGGTGTACACAGACCTCAATACACTGACTCTAATGAAGATGCAGTTTACATGAGCTAAAGGTTTGCCCTCTTTCCTCTGAGAAAATTTGTTGTTGTTTCTCTACTGACCCATTTACTCTTCCTTGATCTGGTTGGAATGTGGTTATAACTCAGGCTCATAATCTCTCCCCTACAATTGTTTTGGGGTTTTTTTTGTCTCTTCTAATCCATTATAGGGATATTTCATGGAGGATGCTGGATATTTTTTGCTTCACTTGATATTCAAGAGGATTCAGATGTTTAAACAGTGATAAAAAAATAGTCTTGAAAATATTACTAATATAGTAGCAATGGCTACTATAACATGTTCAGATTAGGAAGGGCTTGTTTCAGAGGACAAAATATCTTTTAAGATTAGCAGTTCCTGTATTAAAAAATGAGCAGTAAGTTTTCACAATGGGTTCTGTTTGCCTCCCTCCTAATCTTCCAGCACTGGAAGTTATTTCAGAGCACTGTGAGGACACGGTGGCTTTTTGGGCCAAATGAAGGCTTCTCTCATCACCTCACAAAGGTGGGCAGTGGGCAGCAGGCTGCATGTGGAAGGCTCTGGCTGCAGGAGCCCTCTGTGATCAGTCAGGGCTGCCTGGACCCAGATTGTGCCCCTAAAAGCCAGAGTATTCAGAATGTGTGAAGATTAGTGAATTGTAGCAATTTATGAAAGGCCTCATAGTTTGGAGATGGAGCTGCAATTAATTATAATTTAACTTTCTTAGAATGTAATGGGACAATTCCACAGATTTTTATAGCAAAAGAACTGAAATTCCTTAGTTAGTCCTTAGTTAAACAGGCAAGGACATTAAAGAATAAGAGTGCATCTAAAGGCATTGACTTATGTGATGATGCACCACAATTTTTCCTTAGCTGCTGGTTGGACAAGACAGCCAATAGCCAGCCAAATGTATTTTAAACCATATCAGGTACTCAAGGCTCAGTAACATTGCTATTAAGTATTCCTGTCCTTGCTTAGGCACAATTGCCGAGGATATTAATTTGCAAAGCAGACTGAAACTAGTACACATAAGAAAAATCTGTGCTGTCTTTGAGTGCAGCTTTTTAATGTAAAACATTTGAGTCTGTTCAGCTCTTAGTAAGCAGTGGCCTTTAAGAGTAATGTTTAAGAATGATTCTCACTCGTAAGATACTTTCTCTGAAGCACACCCAGGAAGGATTTTTGAGATGAGAAAGGCAGAGCTGCGTGCAAACATGAGTCCCTATTAGTGCTGCAGCCCTGTGCTGTGCCAAGTGTAGGAAGAGGCTGCAGGTGAGAAGAATGAAGAGCTGAACTGCATAAACCCCATCTCTGATGCTGGAACCTGGAGAAGGAGAGACCAAAATGAATGGAATCCTGAGGAGGGCTTTAAATATCCTGGAGGGATTTGAAAGACAGATGGATGTGGCCCTTGGGAACATGGTTTAGGGGCAGGCTGGGCATTGTTGCACTCACAATGGACTCAATGATCTGAAATGCCTTTTCCAACCTCAGTGACTCTTGGATTCTCTGAGTTCTCAGAGTCTGTGGTTCAAATTGCACCTACCATGCAGCACTGATGAGCAGGAAGGGCTTCATGCTGGAAGCTCTCACAGGTGGTTGAGCTTCCCCAAGTCCCAGGTGATCAGTGGGACAGGGCAGGCTAAGTAGAGGAAACAAAAGGATCAAAACTGGCTTTAGTGAGGAACTGTCTGGGACTCTTCCTAGCAGCTCCATACAGGTCCCTGAATGGGAAAGCAAGGAGATATTTCAGGTCTCATAACCCTGTCAACACCAGCAGCAAGTTAAGGAAAACATGGAATAACAGATGTGTAGGTAACTGCCACACTGCTCTGGTTTAACTGATGCCTCACACAACTGGACACTGACCATGCCAGGAAAAACCTGACTTCTCTTGTTATATGACACTTTGCAATACTACAACAACAGCAGTTTTGAAAATTTGCCTATAATTCCAGATTTACCTTGCTTGTTTATTTTTCATTCTTGAATAATGAAGCTAATCTAATAATTCCATTTTCTCTCCCAGAAAAAGTATTTATCTGGATGTGCAGTAATTCAATATTGGTTTTGCATCTTGCACAGATCCGGGGACAACCCAGCTTTACTATTAAAGTACAAAGGTGCATTTCTTTTCCTCCTTGGTTGAATAGCATACCATTACGCTGATCAATTTTAGTAAAATCTAAAGTAGTGGGGCATGAAATAACCAGCTACATATCTGTTCCTGGTGTCTGAACTGGCTAGGAGCATCACAGTTGGAAAATAGGTGAATTCCTCACAATAAAGCAGTAAATCTACGTGTGAAATTTAGTTCCTATACAGTATTTCAGCCAGATGGATCTGTCTTTTCTTCTTTGACTACAGAAAATATTGCCACAGTGCTGATGTCTCATTACTTCTGTTAGGCTCTTCATCTGCCTTGGGCAGCTGTAAGGATTTAGAAATGAGAATGTGTAGTTCTGTGCTATGACAAGGAACCTCTTTTGTTTCCATATCTTCCCTGACATGATCCTGCTCCACCACTGAGCCAGGCTGGTAGGAAAGTGGGTTTTGTCACTCTGCTTGCCACTGCTAGTCAAACATCTCCATTTGTGGAGGCAGATAAATCTAGGATCTACTTGGAAAATATATTCTACTGCAAATGAAATATGACTTCTTTGAAGTTCCATGGCAGTATCTAAACTGGTGGAAATGTTGCACATCATTCCTGTGTGGGTAATTCTGTGTCCAGCTTGCTATGAGCAATTGGAAGCATATGGTGACAGCATTTGTGTCAGAGTTTTACTTAGAAATCAGAAATCACAGCAAAAGTTAACAAGGAACCTCAATTCACATCTAGATTTGGACTTAAATTTTATATCTGCTTTTTCCCTGCCCTATTTTCTTCATGGTGAACCCAGGAAAATGAAGCTAAACAATAAATCGTGGTTCCCAGGGACACCTATTGTTAGAATCAAATGCCTTTCTTACACTTTAAAATGTTTTTCTATATGTAATATATCAAGTGTACTTGGACTGAAGAAAACTCTTCTGTGTTCATATCAAATCAAATTGGAAAACAGCAATGCAATATATACTCAGTCACGATCAGGTGAAACAAAGTGTGATGGCAATACATGAAGGAATAAACCAGAAAACATTAAATTCTGACATTCAGAGAGAAAAGAGTAGAAATTATTTGTTACCATTTCCATGTTGTGAAAGGTCAAATGCCAGACTGGGCACAAGACAGAGACTGGTGTTATTTGAAGAAAACCAAGAAGTAAGTGTGAATGTATGTTTTTATGACCTGCAAACTAAAGACTGAAGAATCAAGGAAAGGAAAGACTGTGATTGAGCTGATATTCTGGTAAAGCTAACTAAGGACATGATGATTTAGGAAGTTTTCTGATGTTATTAACTGGAAGCTTTCCAAGGCCAATGCTTTGGTTAAGTTCATCAACTTCTGACAACTGATGTGGATTTAATTCAGATTTCATGCAGAGGCAAAGACACAATAGAAGCATCTCCTTCTTTAGAGTGTATTAAATAAACACCCTGCACAAGCAAGTGGAAAAGCTGGACTGTGGATTTACAACATATTTTTGCATGTAAGCTAGAACTTCCTGTATTCTTTCAGCCTGATTCTTAAGACAGGATTTTCAGGAAAAATGACAACTAAAAACTGTGGTGCAGCTTGTTTCCCTTGTTTCAGAGCTCCCAGTCTCTTGAATGAGATTTTAAGTAAATACACAGATTTACCATCTTTATTTCTTTACCCTTTTGTCTATAGACACATAAAAAGTCATACTGCTAATTTTACATATGCTTTTTGTAGATCTTGGCTAGATTTGTCTTTCTTTGTGCTTTTTTATGGACTAAAGTTGGAGGGTTAAAATACACCTTCTATGTGAAAAACGTTCCTTCTGCAATTCCCATAATTTTCATGAAGCTCCTGAAAGAGGTGTGGGATCATTAACCAAGGGTCAGGAAACGATGTGTTTCTAGAAATGCACTAGGAATGGGAACATGTATTTTCATGTGGCTAATATGTCAGGAGCTGAGACAGCCAGAGGCCACTGGCCTGGGCAAATGAGCAGTGACTCATGGATGTTCACTGACATTTGTTATAATGTGAACAGACTTAGGAACTCTTATGGTAAAAAATCATCCAGTTTAAAGAAAATGAAGATGGAACTAACACCTGCTATAACCCATGCCATTGGCTAAATGCAGTCCTATAACAACATTCTGCAGTGCTTTGACAGGAATAAAAAATAATACAGTCCCACGACAGACATAACATGTCTCTTTTTCTTACTGCTCATATCAACCCAGGAACCAAAGATAACTTCCGAAATGATAGGAGAAAAGGACTTTCTCATCACTTCTGCTTTACCTGTAATGTTTCAGAGTCTCATTATATTTCTGTCATAGTATTGGGATGTTGTTATGGTTTGTAAGTTAAGGCTGATAAATACTCAGACCTCAGGATGAAAAGCATCCTGAAACCAAATAAACTCACTACCAGAACCAGGATCCAGATCTGGCCAGAACCAGGGTCCAGATCTGGTTTTCTGTTCCTCTGGTCCCTACCAGGAATTTGTCTCATAAATGTAATTTTGATATCGCAAGGTAGCTCTTGCTTTTGTTACAGCTGCCAAGTTGTTAAAACCACATATTTTGGCTCAGCAAGCAGCCAAAGCTTTCCTAGAAAGCCTTCCTAATGAGCTCTGTTTGCAAAACAGATATAGTGGCTGACTTTTTAACTGCTTTGGAGAAAAACTGCAAGAATTACCCGGTCTCATTTTTTTTTTTTTTTTTGGTATTGAGGCTCCTTCCTTTGGGGCAGGATATTGAGACCTCTGAAAATCAAGATTTTTCTGAAGCTTGCTTACATTTTTTTTCATTGAAATGAAAAGGATATGAAAAGTAGCCTAGTTTGTGAGCTTTCTAGTGTTGGTTGTTTTTTGTTTTTGTTTTAATTTTTGTTTTTGTTGTTTTTGTTGGGATTTTTTTTTGTTTGTTTTGGTTTTTTTTTGGTTTTTTTTTTTTTTTTTTCTTATTGAGAATAAGTTTAGCTGGGGATTTTGAGAGCTTTTTAATTTTGCTTTTCAGAGAGAATTTACTCTTTCCAGTTTCTGCATCATGAAAATACAGACAGTGTGAAAGATTCTCTCTTTTTCTCTTATGTTTCCCCAAGCCAAAAAGTACTTTCTGTTTGCTTTGAATTTCCAATATGGCTACCATGAAAAAAATGCTCGTCTTATTTCTGTCTTTCAGAAATCAAATTTTCAGAAATAACTTTGCCTTGAACTGGCAGGCCCAGAAATCCACAGAAAACTTGAAGTGACAGAAGTCAAACCAGCATGAAGCCATGATCCCTTCTTCTTTAATTTTCATCCCTTCATTGTATACCTGAGGATGTCACCTCCATATGTTCTGTATGGTGACAGACAGATTAAAACAGAGGTGAAGCCTTGCTCTTTGTAAATGTAAAATTTTATAGGACTGAAGATGGATGGTAAGAGGCAAGGCATTTTTCTACTCACCTTGCATTCCTTTCTCCTTTCCCATGGTTTTTGTGGATGCAGTATTAAAGAATGGAACAGGTAAACAGGAAAAGGAGCAATAAAAGCAAGAGGGGACGATGGTTCACTTCAGGCAGGTTTTGTTCTGAATATCATCAATTAGAGTGACTTATCCAGGGACAGCTTGTGCAGGCTCCTGCTGCTCTAAAGGCTTCTGGCACCATTTGTAAATTTCTGGAGCTTGAAAACATCCCATCATAGCATGTCTTTTCCTCTCTGCTTTAGGCTTGGTTGGTCCCTGATAGCAGCATCAATCCTGCCACCTTCAAAACAGTTGTTTTGATGAGCATAAAAAAACAGCTGGTCTCTTAGAATTAGTTATTTTGTATGTGTACCTGTTTTGTAAGGAGGATAAAAAAATACATAAAAGAACCTGAGCATATAATATCTGAATGTCTTGTACAGTGATTACATAATTAAAATTCTCTCAGAATATCTGTCTGCATTTCTGACTTGCACAATGCAGCCTTAATGGTTTGTTAGTGCTGAATTTTGTCACAGATGAAATGAACACAAGAAGTGCAAAGCTTCTTAACATGAGCCAAGCCTGCCATTTATCTGATATTTTCAGCACACTGAATGTGAATGGCAGTTTTTCTGCCATTAGAGAACTTATTTTAGACATATCAAGTGTCAATTTTCTTTCAGATCATGAAGAAAGGCCACAGAACAGGAATTTAGTTGTTCTGTTGATAAAGCTCCTTTAGATCATCACAAAAAGGGGCTGCAACAAAGCAAAGCTGCTTGCTGCACACAATGCAGTAAATAGCAGTTCTGTCACAAGTGACAGAATTAGAAACCAATTCCTGCTGATGCTCCTTATCTATGCACCAACGTGTAATTGGATCAAAGTGATGAGGGCCACAGGGAAGTACAGATACACAATTTTGTGACAGACTGCTGAGTCTGGGCTCTGTGTTAAGGCGATTGGAATGAGGAAGACCAGAAGAAGACAGGGATGAACAAAGAATTTTCAAGCAGGTGTAGGACAGAGACCAAGTGTCCTTCTACTTCTCTAGCACAGGAGCACTCATGTAAAAAAATCACTGATTCCTGCTTGTTTTTGGATTGGACATTTATTTACCTTTTTGTCCTGCACTTTGTGCAGCACAGAGAGGCTTCAGGATGAGGGTTTGGTTACCTGTCTCTTAAAGTGGCAGCATCAACCCACACAATGTACTCCAGACACTTCTCTTGCTGGGTTTGGTGGTGGAAGATCAGGACATCATTACTTGGGTGCAGTGGCTTTTTTAATCCAGGTCCTAGAACTTCTAGGAGAATTTAGAAGCCTGAAAGTGTTTCAGATGCAATGGCTGGAAGGTAATTTTTACTCTCAGTGGTGTAACTCAGGAAGCTGGGTTGGTTAGTGACATCTTTGATAATTTCCTCCCTCTCAAATTTGTCTTCACCCTCTGGATCTGCTTGTGTGGCTGTGTGTACTCTCACATACAGGTGCCTGAGGTTGCATTGCCATCCAGTGCAAAGGATGTATGAATAGAAGGTGGAGAAGTGGAGCTGAGTTCAGCATAGCAGCAACATGAACTACAGGCTGGTATTAGCAGCATCAGTAAGATTTTGAAGAGTAAGGAGAAAGAGCAATGTCCCAAAAGGATTGAAATTCCTGCTCCTGGGAACCTGCCTGAAGTTTTGTCTTGAGCTTTTCTTTTGAGTCTCAGGTGCAAAGAATGTTTCAGTTTTCTGAATTCAACTGCAGGAAAAAATTGGAGTTGAGCATACAGGACCCACAAAACCCAAATAAACCAAAACCAATAATTGTAGTCTGATCACTCCAAAACTTTCTGCAGCCTTTCATGGGCTGTGGCTGAATCACTAAAATTTTCCCCTAAATGACAATACCAGGTCTAATCTAAAAGTTTTTCTTGACAGGGTACACAGTTTGCTGTGTGCAAGAGAAAGAGAAAATATAATTGATTCCTGACACAGTGCTCTGGGGCATTCAGATGAACTGCATAATGGAGCATGATAAAAAATTAGGGCCTATGAACCTATTTGCTGTCTTATTCTGGAAAGATGTTGCAAGTGATGCCATGAGGGTCAATTGTAGCAGGGAGATAATGTCTTTTTGAAGACCTAAATGATTAAATGGAAATGTTGCGCCTATCCAGATGGTGTGGGGCTGTGAGCATGATGGGTAATGGGTTTAAAATAAATATGATTTTGATTAATTGCAGCAAGTGCATGGTATCAGCAAGATGAAATCCAGTAAGAGCAAATGCAATGTACGATTTTAAATTTAAAAAAAAATGTGAACAAAGAAAAGCTGGGTGACAGAGATACAGAGATCACAGACTAAGTCTACATCAGCTGTGCTGTTGGGGAGGATGGAGGAGGGGAAGGCACTTTTAATTAAAATATCTCCTCGAAGGAAGATCAAATGTTGGATATAGAAGGAAATAATGCCTGGGCACCAGTGAGGCCAGAGCCAGGCGCTATGTCCCAGTACAGGCACAGGAGTGCAGGGATGATTTTTGCAAACTGGAGGAGGGAACACAAGGAGTGAGGACAGATTTATGGAACAGGGCCTGTGAGGGAAGGTTGAATGAATTAGCTCTGTTCACCTTAGAAATATAAGGCTGATGGGAGAAGAGGGGCTGTTTTTTAGAACTAAAATACATAAGGAACAGCAATAAACCATTCTGCATGACCTCTGCTTGGGGAAAGTTAAAAGAAATTTCCAGCTTAAAAGAAAATAAAAATCAGAAAAGAGCTTGTGTGAAACTTTTTATACTAAGGATGTGTGATCAATAAAAGGAGCTACCTAGGGAAGTTAAGAAATATATTTTTCTGGATGATTTAAGGAGAAATAAGAGTGACATTTTGTAGATACCTAGAGTCTAAAATTACCAAATTATACCTCAGGAGAGAGGGAGAAGGGACTACCTGGAAAGAGTAGTCCTCTCCTGCAAGAATCTAGGGATCAGGGAAGTAGAAGCTGAATGTACAGATCCATAGCCTCTGTACTTCTGAAAGGACATTTGCATTTCAAGAAATCTTCCAGCTTTTCTGGAGACAGAGTGTATCAGTTACATGCTAAGGAATATTTTCCTGTATTAAGTGGGTATTCAGGTAGCCAGATAAATGTAGTAGAGGTGTTCAGAAGTAATAAAGTAATGAAAATGTAGACAGATGAATATGATGGATAAAGCTTTAAAAGTCAATTATTTTCTTTTTCCATAGGAAATTGCTTATATTTACAATGAGGGCACTAGGCAAGACAGCCTGTAAACAGCAGTTTGTATCAATCACATTTTTTTATACCCTTGCGTTTCTTCACCAAAGACCTGTCAAAATAAGATGTGTTCAATCTTTTGGCAGCTGTGCTCTTCCATATTCTGCATTATCTGCAATATTTTCATGCAGAAAAAGCTTTACTTTTCCCTTTTGGTGGTTTACAAGACTTCTTTAATAGATCACAATTAATATATGCATTTTAAAACCCTGAGAGATGTTCTTGGCTTGAGGCAAAGGGTTGGATTACTTCTCTGAAATCCCTTCCAGCCCTACTTTTTCACTGATCCTATGTTTATCTTTCCATGACTCAAACATAAGAAATTCAGAGAATATTCCTGAGCATGGGGTTTACCGTAGAGATATACTGGTATTTTCATGTGAGATTTTAGGCCTAAATAGAGAAAAACACAGGGGAAATGTTGCTTTTCTTCGGTTTACAACTCCCTTGTCAAAAAAAAAAAAAAAAAAAAAAAGAGGGAAGGGTGACAGGAGAGAATAAAGCAACTCTATTAAGGTCTATACTATAGGGGAGAGGAAAATTACTTCTCCAACACTACCTCAGGACACATAGGGGGCTGGGGGCTAGAGAGACTGTGTTTTCACGGAACATTTTTTTTCCTTTTTTAATTTTTAATTTTTCTTTCTTTTTTCTTTTTTCTTTTTTCTTTTTTCTTTTTTCTTTTTTCTTTTTTCTTTTTTCTTTTTTCTTTTTTCTTTTTTCTTTTTTCTTTTTTCTTTTTTCTTTTTTCTTTTTTTTCTTTGTTTTTTTTTTCTTTCTTTTTTCTTTTTTCTTTTATTTTAAATTATTAACTGTTAATCAGAAGGAGTAAACAACATGAACTCCTTGAGCCCTACTCCCATGTAGGACTTCTCTTTCAGTAGAAGAGTGTATTGGTTCAACTAGTTAAAAAAATCAGATTTTGGATGTCTTTAAATGTACAGTTGTTAAATTTTCTTATTTAACTTGGTAGTGACAGTGAAGAGACAAGGTGTCAGAAATGGTTTCTGCTCTGCTTTTTTTTGTAAGCTGAATTTCCTCTGAACTTTCCAGGCAAAATCTCTAATTTCAGAAGAACTCCAGATTTGTACCACACTGACAGTGAAACATTTGATCTTCCATTAGCTAAATTATACCTTTTCATCTTCTTCTAAAGGCAGATTTAAAAGATCTTTTTTCTATTTTGTTAAGTAGGAAAGAGCTGTGAAAAGGAGGAATTTTATGTCTTGGCAACCTCGTTTGAAAACAATGACCTTTTGTGTTCCTTTCATGAAGCTAAGTAGCCTTTCCTACACTTTCAGGCAGGGAGGAGTTCATGGACCTTTACACTTATATACAACAAGAATTGAGTTGTGGTGACAAACGTACACCTTCCTGGGGGAGTATCTGGAATACAGCTAGGAAAGTTGTAATGTCTAGAGAAAGTGAAATTATCTCTCTGGTCTCTGCACCTTTTTCCTCACCAGAGATCTTTTGCAGACTCAGATAATTGTGGAAGGTTTTGGAAAGACATTTTTTATATGGATGGTCCCCTTAGCCTAGGAACTTATATGGAGAAAAGATAACTCAATTTAAATTATTTACTACTAATAATATCAATCCTCTTCTTTTGTTTTAGCAGACAAGTTTTTGGATCTTTTTAAATCCTCAGATAATCATATTTTTATTTAAGGACAAAAGGAGCAATTGGAGTGGTGTGTAAAGATGCTTCTCCTTTCTAAACAAAGAAAAATGGAGGTAAAATTCTTAAAATTATTTCCAAACAATCTGCCTGCTAGATTATGTTATTTTATGGTAATTTTGTGGATCAATCTTTGATGCTTTCTCCTCCCTGTGGGTCTTACAGATTCTCACAAATGGAGAAGTTCTGCCTGTGGCACAGCCTGGTTGCAGGAAGGGCACAGATTCATCAACCAGCTCAGAACAGAATTGTCTGAGGGAATAATAAGAGGTTTTCACCTTTGTCTAAGGGTGTCTGTGCCCAGCAGTCACTCCTGCAGCCCATAAGCCACAGCTGACGCCTTCCAGCTGCCTCAGTCATGGTTTGCATCAGAGAAGAATTCGGTTTTTTGTGTTCTCTACTTTATGATTTGCCAAGACCCAGAGTGCTTTCTTATCTTCCTGAGTTACTATCCCCAGTCCCAGTGAGGCTAAAGCAAATCTAATTACATAATTAAAAGTAACAAACCCCTCTGTTTAGAACAAATTCAGACATAGCTGTGTCTACACAACAGGCTCTTGGAAAGTAAAATAGAGCTCAGGATCAGGATTTATTAATTCCAATCTTTGCTATTAAGGCTCAGACTAAGTGGGTTGCTGAGTAGCTGAGCAACAGAGAAACATATATTCCACAATTATTCTATTTGCAAGGTCACATTTATTAATACAGCAAGGGACATTGTGATAAGATATGCAGGAATCTTAGAAGTTGTGTTTAAAGGGGAAGGGAAAGACAAAAATGAAATCGTAACAAATTAATTCTTTTCTCTAGTTCACATACAGATGATCTGTAATACCATTTTTTTTCCTTTGTTAGCACTTTAGCTATTTTCCTCTGGTTTTGTTTATTTGTTTTTGTTTGTTTGCTTGTTTTTTATATACTTGCACACCACACAGCTTTAGTCAAAACTCTGTTTTTTCTGGTTCATTGTCAAACAAAGCAGAAAAAAAGTTTGCCCTATCCCAACAATCTCTTCAGGTTTTTAAGAACAACAAGCACTTTTATTGACAGTTTTAATAAAAGGTAAATGCTTCTTCAGTTGTTTAAATAGTGGGTATGTGGTGGGATTTTGAGTAATTTAAATGTGACAGTAAAAAGAAACATCAGCTAAAAATTCAGCAGTTAGACCTTCATCATATACTTTGAATGAAGAGAAGAGCAGTGTTTTGTTGATACACTCTGCCCTGAAACTCTAAAATTAAAAAAAACAGTGAAAACATAAGTCCAAAGATGTAACTATGATAAATTTTTTTCTGATTGTGACAATGAAAGAAATACAACATAAAATTCAATTTAAAATGGTCTTTTAATAAAGGGAAATATTTCTTTTGGTCTGATTTCTGATTTTTCTCCTAGCTGAACTTTACTACAGTAAGTGCTGGATATAAATTGGCAAAATGCCTGATAATAATAGGAAGAGCAGTGTTCACACACTGATACTGCAGCTAACATTGGATGAGAATGTTAAATCACTGAAATTTGGAAAGTGCATTTAAAAGTGAAAATCCCTCTTTAGAGCTGTTGTTATGAAGGCATTGTATGAAGTGGAAAGCAGTAAGAGAAAATTAAGGTCTGGTCTGGTCATGGATCCATGCTTAAGAGAGGAAAAAGGAGATTGGTCTCATAAGTACACTACTGTGATTGCTTTGCCATACACAGAAATAAGTCTGGGTATATATTTATTCTCATAAATCAGTAACTTAATTTCATATTCTTCTTTTTATGCTAGATACCCTTTTTGGAGAATCAGGTGCCATAAATCTGTCCTATAATAATGAAAGGAATCAGTCCCTTTATTGGCTTGTAAAGAACTTAAAAGACATCCATGATCTACCTGCATTCAGGAAATTATGAGTGAATTCTGCTGAGACAGGGATTATTAGAAAAGTAGGCCACTGATCTGTCATAAAGAAAAAAAAAAAAAGAGATCAGGCTTTCCCAAAAGATATCTGGGAAAGAGTATAAAGGGTCTGCTGACAATATTAGCAAGATGCCAAAGAATTCCTGCAATTAATGGTGTTTCTTCCACTCTCTTGGAGTGCAAGCAGCAGCTGTGGCTCTGCTCACAGTAATTCTGGGTGCTGCAGCAGTGAATTCCAAGACACTGCTGACAGCCCAGAGTTTAACCCCAAAGGCAGCACAAACACCAAGGGAGTTTTCCTGGTGTGGATCTCTCCTGTCACTTCCAGGAGCCACCAGCTCCCAAAGCAGCTGTGTCAGTGACTCCTGCAGGTACAGCTGGAAGAACTTCAGCCATGGCAGTGACCTTCAGAAAAAATAAAAGACTCTTATGAGCCCAGATGCTCCTGCCCTGGCATCCAAACCCCTGTCAGGATAAAATCCATCTGTAGCTGACCAAATTAGAGGACTAAAATCTTGTCCTTTTGCTGGAAATAATATAACTTTAAAATTTTTTTCAATTTTATTTCTCTAGTCAAGCTTGGTGTGCCTTTGCCTTGGAGAAAGGAATCTTAATGTGGTTTTTTAAGGGATGATGCACCACTCAACGGAGATAACCTTAACATCTCAACAGACTCAGAATAACCCAAAAGATACCAAAAAAGATAAAAACCTTCAACAAAACATCAATGACCATCAGAAAATGTTAGTGAATATCTTCCCCATCTCTACTGTCCCCTGGCAAGCTGGAGGCACCTGGTCTGGAAAAAGATGATAAGAAAATCAGAGTGTGGACCTAATTGATATCAGAGGTAAAGAAATCCAAGTTCAACAGGAAACCAAATACTAAGAAATACTCAACTTGAGATCAATGAACATTAAACCAATGGACTTCTATGGGTTTTGGACTGAATAAAGTTTGGGAAAAATCTAGTAAAACTTATATGTATATGGAATGTTTTCTTTGACACATCCTGGTCAGAATAAAGTAATGCCTGGCTGTCTATCACTTCAAATAGGGTTACAGGTCTTTTTATTTTCTTCCCGAGTTTTGGTGACATTTGGAGATACCAGATTTAGTAGTGGTTTATAGTTTCATTCTGATTTCACTTCTTTTGTAGAGTGAAGCACCCATATGAAAGCAAGAGGATATGTGGCATGCCTGAAAGATGTAGTCATGTTATTCCCCAAATTTAGGACTGAAGCTGTACACACACAGTGCCCTGAAATCAGTAAGCTATTGAATGCTGCACCCAACTGTGGGCAAATAAAGACACCTGCCTGGGGCCTGGTTTTTTAATGATAGCTACTGGCCTGAGATGTCCTAGGGAGCAATTAAGAAACTAATTATAGTCTTTCTGTGACCCCTTGAATTTACATGTGGAAACACTTTCAAATCAATAGGTATTAAGATTCATGATGGACAAGGTATCTGCCTTCCTGTTTCCATCTTCCTGTTCTCTCCTTCACAGCAGCTGTTTAAAAACAAAAAACACCCAAAAACCCTGCTTTTTTCAGTTTCAAAAGATATAACCTTAAATCTTTTAAGATTAGTTTTACCAGTCCTTATAGAAAGGAGTTTCATCACACGTGTTAGCCAGCAGGCCCCACAAGCCTTGAAGGGTACAAATTCAACACATATATTTTCTTCTGTGTGGGAAGCATAAAAACATAAAAACAATCCATAATAATCATAATTGAACCTTCCCCAGGGCTCTAATGAGTAGAAATTGCTCTTTGTTTTATGCAGATGTCAAAAGAGCTAATATAGCAAATCACTAGAATAGGCATGTATAATAGAATTTTCATCGTCTGCTTACCTGTCTAATTGAATAAATGGATAAATCCAGACTGAACACTTTGTAACCTGTCTTTACCAGAACTGCTTCTGGGAATTACCATCCCTACTTTATGTATGCTGTGTGGTTTACCCTTTTAAAATATGGTAAAAGGGTTGAGGTCAGGGGCTGAAAATAAAGAGATAATATTACTTTTGCAATTTGAAAATTATGAGAAAATACAACTGAAGAAAAAAAAGGAATTAGCATTAGTAGTTTGAACCTTCTAGGTAGATGGTGCTATTAGTACTGACATTGTAATTGGTGCACTGTTTATAGAGTTTTCTTTGTTTATATTCTGATGGACTATATTTAGCAAGAACCATCATCCAAAATAATTTTCTATTTGTCATTCTTTTTGCTGTTGTTTTGGTGTCAGAGGCAGTGTGCTTAGATATTTGAGGCTCCTTGTGTTTAATTTGAATAAGCTGCATACTGTACTTTGAAGATGTGGCAAAATGGTATGATGATTCAAATTCATCTGCTTTAGAGGTAACAGCTCATTTTTCTGACCATTGTACCATGTTTAGACAAGAACAAAGAACAAGGTGCTATGTGAAAACAAAATGTATGAGTGCTATATGTGTTTATTCAGCACAGTGATTAAAGCAACAATTATTTTTCTATTGAGGTCTCAAAAATAATATAAATCAGAGTGTACTATGGAAGGCCATAGGTGAGGAGGAAGCATCACCTGATCAGGACCTCCTGATCAGCTCCTCTTGGAGACATCTTCTGAATAATTCCACAAAGCAGTGCTTTAAAACTGGATAAAAATTCAACCTGACTGGGTACCAAATTGCTCTGACTGTCCTGAATCTTACTGTCTTGCAAGACAAAGACATACAGGTGTTTTGCATGCTGGTCCACACCTGGTGTGACCCAATCAGAGCTGAAAATAGAACTTTTCTCCATCCCTCTCCTTCCTTCACCAGAGGGTTTACGGCTCCAGCACTTTGGGGAGGCACCTGGTCCTCGCCTACTGATCTCCTGCTGGTTCCACCTTCTCAGCTGAAGGCTGGTGATGGATGGATCCCCAAGGACACTATAACTTCAATCTGGTTGTGTTCAACATTTGCATTCAGCCATACCTGGATTTATGGAAGACAGTGAACTCTCCAAAATTCCTTACTTTGACTTGCACTGTAGGCTATTATCACAGCCATTATACCAGCTAAAAGGTGAGATAACAGATGAGCTGGATTCTGTCTAATCTGCCTTCAAAGTAATGAAGAATAATGACACTGAAAAGGAAATTCTGCAGAGAATCTGCAGAGCAGCCTCAGCTTGAATTTTCTTGAGAAACTCATGCTCCAAAGCCTAACTTGCTACAAGGATTTCCCTATCAAGCAGCCCCACCCTGTTCCAGGTAATTATTAATTTACTTTTGGTCCATGGTTAAAATCAGATTCTCCTGGTGAAAACAGGAGAAGGTTAAAAACTTTTGAGATCTCTTCCTGTGTCATGGGGCAATAGGTCAGCTGAATGTGGAGTCAGCACTAGGCATTTTCAGTAGCCTGTGTGGCATCCAAGGTCACTTGGACCTGCAGCATCCTCTGACAGTGTGTGTCACAGCTCTGAGGTGTGCCCCACTTCTGCTTTGCAGCAGAATGACTGGGATTCAGGAAAATGAGGCTTCAATGTGTCATTTGCTGCAGTATTGAGATGGTGACAGACATGTTTTACAGAACCAATCCGGAGACTGAAGATTGTTTGAAAGTCAGGAATGGAAGAACATCAAGCTGAGTAAATGATGAAGTTGGTCTCATACCTATACTAAACTGCAATCCTTTCAAGGTACATAGAATGACTTTTAACATTCATGTTTCTGGAGTTATATTTTCCAGATGTTAACAATTGAAACACAAACCATTTTTCATTTGGTCTTGACCTTTCAAAAGTATTATTAGACATCTGGTATGCTCTATCAAGTGTAGAAGAATAAAGTTGTTCAGCTAACACAATTGCAAATTGCAGTAACTGTTGAAATTTTTTATTTCTTCCAGAGAATTGGTTGCAGTGTCATCATGTTTCTGTTGTTTTGAAGCAGAAAGTTATCTAGCACTCACCTACAGACTTCACAGGACTAAGGCTCCTTCATGTTGCTTCTTCTCACAGGCCACATCTGTTTGCACTTGCACAGCTTTAGCTTGTAGATATTTGTTATGTTCTTTTATTCTTCTTTTCAAGTGTATTTTTATATAATGTATTTTTCCTTTTTTACTAAGGTTTGAAGATGTCCATTTTCTCTTTGTACAGACAAAAGAGTAGATCTCTTTTCTCAAAAGAGAAAACTCTCCTCTTTGCACAGAAGGAGAGGAACAGAGAATTTCTCAGATATGTGATGATTTTCAAGATATCATTCAGTATCTTCAAGGCACTAGTGACCTCAGATATAGATGTAAGAATAACAAGATATTTTTACAAATAATTAAGTAAATTGAGGGTATAATTCAGTAAAAGTTTAAGCTATGACTTTATCGTGGGAACTTAACCCCTAACATTTCAAAATCCTTTGTTACTAACAACTTGCTTGTTTTCCCTGTAAGTGAAACTTATCTTTGTCCTTGGGAGAATTAAGTCCTTGTTTTTGTTCTGTTATGCTCTCCTCCCATCCAGATGGATTTATTTTGTTCCTGTTTGTGGTGCATCTTAGAAATGCTCCTTGCTCTGACAGGGTGAAATTGCTTCTAGCTGCTGCTGCTGCAATCTGCATGAGAGAGGATTTTGTGGTGGTGTTGATGTTTTTGCAACACCAGCAGATGGAAAGGAAGCTGCATTCACAAAACACTTTAAGCTACATGATGGCTCTTGAAAGCCAAAGGAGGGTGAGGAAGGGAGGGCACTCTGAGTGCTCTGGAGGGGCACATGATGTCTCTGCCAAATGTCATGATGTAGAGCAGTGCCAGCTGAGCAGGGGCCTGAGGAGTGAGTGCCTGTGGGACTCACACTGCTGGTGCAGCTTGCTCTCCTCCTCACCCCACTGTGCTCCAGCTGTGGGACTGAGTCCATTGGACTACTCAGTGTGTCTGTCAGCCCCAACTCAACCTTTTTATGGGCTTCTGGTGGTGCTGGGAGGAGGTCTGTACCCTTTCTCGCTGTGCTGGGGCAGAAATGGATAGAAGAGATGAGGCTGCTGTCTTTCCCTCTGTATGCAGGCAGTGAAATTGCTGTCTTGCTTGATACACTCAGTGGAAGAGAGCTACGACTCATTTTAAATCACAGTCCTTGAAGCGGAAGAAATAGAGGTTTTCCACTATGACTTTTTTGTCTTAATTTTTTCCTTTTAACTTGAAGAGTCTGAGCATTATATGGACAGTCAGATGTTTCATCATCTGCATAATGAGAGGAGGGGAGAAGGGTACAGGGCTTTTTTACCTGTGGGGTTATTTCTCTGGTTTTGGTGTAGAAGCAGAGCTCTACTTAAGATTCTGTGCTTGCATAAGATTTCCTCCCCACTGGAGGAAACTGGGCTTAGTGTAGTATCCTTAGTGAGACAGACTTTCCTACACTGTGTATAGATGGGTAAGCTCTCCCTCTTTCAGAGTTTTCAGGTATATTCTGAAATAACAGCCTTTCCTGATCAAGACCAGGAAACCAAACTTGCAGGTCATGAAAGTAAAATTATGAGAAAATGCGTGGTATCTCTGAACAGGGTTGGTTTTCAACCTTCACAAACAGTGTTGGTTTTGCACATGTTAAAGTCAAGCTTTCCTTGTGTAGATACTCTGGTCCGGTTTGAGAAATGTCTTTTTTGCAAAGTACTTTTGATTTGCAAAGCCCCTCATCTCTTTACCTTAATGCTGGCTCTTTATTCTTTCCTTCTTCTATTCCTATGTCCTCCTCTTCCTTCCTCCCTCCCTCCTTGCCTTCTTTGCCACTTTTTCCCTCCTCCCTTTCTTTCTTGCATTATCAGATGTTTCAATAACCAATAGATCAAATCCAGGGCCTTTCTTGTAAGAACTGTGTTAGGTTTTCTCTTAGGGAAACTAGTGCCTGTTCAAAAGCTGAAATTGGACTTTCTCCATTTTGTATTTTGGGAACAATGGACAACATTGCTGGTATAATGGGTACTTCATTTTTCATGCCACTTTTCTATTTCTTCATTATAACTTATATCTCAGATGAATTTTGAATCTCCCTTCCAGAATGAAGCTTTTTCTTGTGTTTGTTCTTTGAGTCTAATCCACCATCAATGAATGCTAGATAATCAACAGTGCCATGGTGATTCAGAATAGATGGTGTCATGGTTCTATCTGGGATAGAGTTAATTTTCTTATTAGCATCTGGTGCAATGCTGGTGTTGGATTTCATATGAGAATAATGTTGGTAACACACCGATGTTTTGGTTGTTGCTAAGAAGCGTTCATTTAAGTCACAATCATTTCAGTTTCCCAGCCCTGCCAGTGAAGAAGTGCACAAAAAGCTGGGAGGGAACGTGGCCAGGAGAGCTGAACTGGCCACAGGGATATTGCACACCACAGAATGTCATGCTCAGGGTACAAACTGGAGGGAGTTGGCCAGGAACTGCTGATCACTGCTTGAAGATATTCTGGGCATTGGTTAGTAGGTAGTGAGCAATTGTATTGTGCATCACTTTTTTCTCTTGGGTTTTATCTCCCTCTCTTTCCCTTTCTCCCCACCTTTTATTTGTTTATTTATTTAATTAATTGAATTGGGATTTTTTAATTGTTATTATTATTGTGGTTGTTATTACATTATTATTATTATTATCACCACCTTATTCTTATCTTTTCCCCCCAGTTATTAAGATATTGTTATCTCAGTTTGTGGACATTAATTTCTTCTATGTTTTTCCTGCAAGGTAATGTCTTTAATATGCTTCTGGGGAGTCTTTTCCACTTCCTGCTCTTCACGCTCTAATCTCGCTGTGCTTACATATATCTCACCTAAGGGTCTTGTGTACAACACATTATCATAATGTGACGTGCAGGGGCCATATTTTAGCACCTTTGTCTCGGAAAAAGTGTACATGATTTCATCTGTTGTCTTGCATTCACTCTTTAAGCTTTATTTGGTTTTAACCTTTAAAATACAGAGACAGTGGGCTCCATTTTGCTCATGAGTACCGGAGAAGCAGCTCTTTTATGTGTGCTACTCCTTTCTTCATTTTTTCATGGATATGATTGAGTGTCTCCATCACACACTGCGTCAAGAATATAAGAGGACAGTAGACCACCTAAATATTTGAGGAAGAGAGGCCACTTCCTTTTAATTAGTGCCCACCATACTGGTATCTCTGCTGATGTGTTGGTCTCTGCACTGATGCACCCTTTATGTTTGTCACTCTTCCAGGGCAGTGAGGAGTTTCTCCTGGCTCTGTTTATTCTCTGCCTCGCCCAAGTGCAGGTTCCCACTGGCTTGACAGTGGGTCTTCCTGCAATGACCTGGGAGGAGAACAGCTGTGTGCACAGAATGTCACCCCTGGTGCCAGCTGTATTGCCTTCTGGCCAGAGAACGACTGGAAAAACACCAAGCAATTTTAACTTTTAATAAGACAAACATGTGTCTTGTGTGTTCAATACAGGGCTAAGAGCTAAAGCATTTTTTTGCCCTCAGGGCTCTGTCCTACTTGCTCAAACAGACATTTCTGATTTCTCATTTTAGCAGCTATTTGTTCCTGGAGGGGTGTTAACAAAGCCCTTGTTGCAGAGGGTATCTTGAAATGGCTGTTGAATTGCAATAAATAATAGCAAATGGAGGTAAATGTAAATGTTTGGAAAAATTGTACATAGCCAAATCTTCTCTGACAGAAATAAACACGTGTTTAGGAAAAGAGAGCCAAAATCTTATTTTAAGGTGGACAAAGTCACATTTTGTCTATATTCGTGATATACACAGTGTTGATATATTGTCTATCTGTGTTTTGGTTTTTGTTTTAATATTCAGCCAGGAAAATTTACTTGTCCAGAATATTTTATTGAGAGTGTGATTCTGGTGCTCTGCTGTGCCTCTGAGATTTACAAATACTGCAGAATAGCTGGGTACCTCAGGCTGATCTTGCACTTCTCATTCACTTATTAGACATAGCATCAATATCAGATATCATGAGGGTCCTCCCAGTAAGTGTCTTGATTCTTAATTTTATTGAAACTAAGACATGGAAAATATTCTGTGAATGGTTTATACAGGATTTGGGCAAGCAAACATCTGTACAGTTATGAGCAGTTACTGCATCACTAATCTAGATGAACAGTGAGCTGCTTAAGTGACCTCCTTTAAAGCAGAGGCGAAGTGTCACAGCATAACAGGTACACACTCCCCTGGGATGTGGGAGTCTTGGTACAAATCTCTTTTGCCTGATACAGCAAGGTTGGCTCCAAAGTGTCACACATCATTAGTGACTGCCTTAAGTGGTATATGAAGAACTCTGGAGCAAAACTTCCCAAATATCTCAGGGCAAGGCCATTCCACAAGGATAGGTCAAAGAGACTTTAGAAGTATAACTGCAAACTAGTTTTTCAGCTCTCATGGAAGAGTCCTACTGGCTACTGAGTTATTTTTTCAGTCTCAAGTTTAGCAGGTGTGTAACACTTCAGCAGGACAGACTGAAATGAGTTATTTGCAGAGCACTGTAAATTAGGTTTATAATCTTACTCTTCTAGGAAGCTGCAAAAATAATGCAAGGAAAGTTCTTTGCTTTTGTTGCAGTTTGCAGGACTTGGTTTCTTTATTTTCCATATATGTCCTAAAGTTCAGTGTTGTAGGGTTACTCCATCGTTCACTGATTTTATAAATCTGGTCTTTTACTTCTAAAATATTTAAAAAATTCTTTTTTACTTGAGTGTTTTTTATTTCTGAAAAAGAATTCAACAAATTTGAATTAAAATTATTTAAGTCAACACAATTAATGCCTTCACACAATTAATTGAAGGCATGCACATTGATGTGTGTCACTGCATTATTTTTACTATATTTTACTCATACAATAGATTTTGCATTGTGTATCTCCAAAAATTCTGTTTGCATTTGCTAAGCACTGTGTCTGTAGGCAACATATGTATTGTCCTAAATAGAACAATGTTAATGACTTAGAAATAAAGAATGTAATTGCTGCTCTACATCCATGTGAAAGATGAGAGAATCTGAAGATAAAAATGCAACATCTCAGCATCTTTGCTGTATGGCTGTCAATTGAAGAATTTTAAACCTTGTTGCTGTACACAGAAAAGAGTGAAATCTTGCCACTTTTGCTACCTTTGCTGTATCTCTTTTTTCTGCCTGCAGATACCCGGGAAACAAGGATCTTCTCTGTCCCAGCACATTAAGGTAGCTCTAAATTCGATAAAAATGCATGGAGAACATAAATTCTTTAATCTAACATTTGGTATCTCTTCATAGAAGTGAGAAAAAGCAAGTTAGCCAATAAATCATTGCAGATTTCTGCAGGAAAAAGGCATTTGAGGCAAACAGATATTTTCTAAAGACTTCTGTGAAAACCATGTCTTGTAGGAAATATCTCTAATGAGCTAGGAAATTGAGTGAGACATGGCGTGAGAATAATTGCAAGGAATTCTAGTGGATTTATTTGCTGCTATTTCACAAAACCCTTTTTCCCAATTTAAACTTGGTCTTTGGTTTCATATTTGCTTTTGAAAGTATTGTCCTATATATGACCTAAAAATTGGCATATACAATGTGTCTAGATGCACTTCAAAACATTGGGGTGATTTTTGTTTGCCAGGGAAAACATTCCTGCATAAAGTGCTGAATTATCCTAGTGATTTCTGAGTATCTCTTCCTCTTCTTTCTGCCTTTCTCTTTTTTTTTTTGCCATGAGCCAAGTCCATCTCTGATGTTACAAGGTTTAATCAATGGAGTTATTTAGCATGCTGTGCTGAATTAGTCCCTGATAAGCTTCGATCCTGCTGGTATCCAGCTCTTCATGGGTTTCCTGTGCTGTCTTTGTTAAGGTAATTGCCAGGCTTGACCACATGTGAAAAGGATGACTTGCTCTCACAGATATGCCAGAGCAGCAGTTCAGCACTGATTGAATTTGTCATGGTCTGGTGTTTGATGTGTTCCTGGCTGCTCTCCTCAGAACTGAAGAGTAAAAACTTTGTTGAGAAGAGGTTAATGTTACAACAAGTTAAACTGACTGAAATAGTACATCAGGTCAGGACAGGGTTGCCTACTGTGAGGAGACTAAGACCAGGTCATTGTAGGTAGATTTTTGCTGAGATAGATTTGAAATAAGACACTTCTGAATATTACCAGGAAGTGAAACTTTCACAGGAGAGGAAGAGCAGTCCTTTCTTTCAGATTATGTTGATTCACCAGGTCAGTTCTCATCACAATGCTAAAGTTTTCAAGGACTCTAAGAGAAGAATTCTCACAGATTTGTAGCAGCAAATTAAGAGGTTTCTTCCTTCAGCTGTCTTCTCTGTCCTCTTCCAGAGACCATCACTTTCAGACCAAAACTAGTAAAGAATACTGGAAGATCACAGATGGCTTGGCAAAGAGAAAACCGTGGATTTTAACCTAGGAAGTCTGTGGTGTAGGGAGGATATAATTGCAATTTTTTCAGAGTGGCCAAGTGGAAATTTTTGTGGAGTTGGTGGTTTTTTTGTGTGTGTTTTTTGGTGAGCTATAGTTTCACCCAGCTGAAAAGAGCAAAAGAAAATATTTAGACATTGGCATCCTTATCTCTCACCATAGCTATGTGGCCTTTCTGGGAGCTGTTTCAGGAGGATAAGTTGAGCTGGGGTGCAAAGGGACTTTCAGGTGCAATGATTTAGTTGGGATGAGAGTCTATTTCCTCTCCTGTCACAGTGGAAAGTTCAGGATAGTTTCTTTTTGTACAGTTTTACTCCACTAATTCCCTTGAAAACTGTGCTTGCAGAGCTGACCTTGTGCTTAAGTGCTGGCAGCAGAAATCTGTGCCCCCCAGTAGTGTCCAGGGTGATGGATGTGTTACAGCAGGATCAGCTGATGCGAGGGAGTGCTGTCTGCCTGCACACCAACATCTCTGCTACACTGTAGTACTTGGATATTTACTTCCTCCCGTTTTCCTTACAATTATTTAGTTTTAGCATGAATGGTGAGTATTTTTAACCCTTTCTATGCAGAGAAATTAACTGACAATCATATAAGAAAGTAATCCATCTAAATTGAAACAAAATAATCCTAATCTAATCAAAATCCTAGTGATGTAGAGATTATTCCTAAAGTGTTTTATGTTACCTGGTTGAATTGGTGAAAGGCATTTGTGCACAGCAGAACTCAGTAAAAGGAACTCAAAAGTCCCTGGACCATTTTTTGTGCCACTTCTAGGGGGTATTATCCTGACCCAGCATCTTGAGAATGTTTTCATTAGAGACTTGTGGAGTTCAAATATCAAGTGTACTTAATCCATGGAGGACCTGCAGAGGGTATGTAATGAGACACAGACTTCTTTGTGCCCCATTCACCATTAACACATGGCCAGTGGAGCTAATAAAAATTACACTTGCTGAAAAATACAGCTTTATTCTTCAGCGTCTTTTTTTTCCCAGTACTTACCTACTTATAACAAGAGGAGCAAAGTTATTTGTGCCATTAGATTTTAAAGTCTGGTAATAAGTAGGTACTTTCAGGAAAAAAAATTATTGCCTAGGCTGATGAGAAATGCAGGAGGTGAAACTATACTTAGCTCTGATCCTGCTGGTTGATTCCTTAAAAATCCAATGAGAGCAGTGGATAGCAAGAGCCCTTCAGAGTGGGACCAGTCCTTCAGAGAGCTCTGGAAGCCTTAGCAGGGCTGTCAGAAATCCCTAGCATGCATCCACTCACTCACTCAGAACCTACACCTCACTCTTACAAAGGCTGCATAATGTATGAGCTGTTGTTTCTTTCCAGAAAATTTCCCCAATCTTCCCAAAGCTTCTCTACACATATTCCTTAAACCTGAATTCATGACAGTTTCATTTATTTGCCAGCAAGATTGCCCATGTAAGGGAATATCCCTATCCAGAATATGGATATATTGGACTGAAGCCACTAGCTCTTGATCTGAGAGCAGAAATTTATAGATTTGCAGGAATATGCTTGATTGAATAATACTCTGGGAAATGCAGGCATGAGTCACTCAGAACATGCCACTTATAAAAAGGGAAATACAGAAAAATTGATGTGTTCCATATTTTTAATGCTCAGTGAAGGGTTAATTTGAATGGACCTTGTAACATTTGGTGGATTATACTTATTTTTCTCTTTTTTTTTTTTTTTTTTTTCTTTTTATTTGCTGCTTCTAAAAAAGGCCTTGTATTTTATTAAAAGACTTGATTTCTCCAGGAGTGTATTTTGGTGATTCATGAACTATGGACTATGGTGTTTGCTGTAATTCAATTGTTTTTCCTAACATTCCAAAAACATTCTAAATTGTTTGAGCACAGCTCTTGCGAACTGCAGCTATTTAAAAATTAGGTGTTTTCAAAAAATAATTGTTGGAGGGTTTGTGCTTTTGAAGGTCTGCCTCTTCCCTTTCCCAGTCCATTGTTTTGAGCAATTCTGCTGTCTTACATGCAGTATGAATGCTGGACTTTGACATGCTTGGAATAAAATTTTAACTTTATGACTATTACATACATGATGTGATGACTTTGAGACACTGCTATCACAACGAAAATCCTACTGTGTATGGCCCTATTTAGACACAGGGAAGTAGATCTAAACAAAGAACACATAAGTGATTTTTGATATTATGTGTTAGAATTAACACAGCATGTGCCAGCAGGTTCCATTTCTTTAGTAAAGACTTAAAATTATGTAAGTTTCCAGAAGCAGTTAGTATTTTGCTGAATGCCAGCAAGTATCTAAATTTTAGTGGCATTGAATGGCTTCTGTGAAGGTGATGGCCCAATTGAAAGTATCAGAATGTGTAATTCTGCAAAGATGAGGTGAACTTCAAATCAGAGTATTCAAGCACAGATATCAGACATTAAGAAGGATGGAGATGTCCACAAATATAATAATAATAATGAATTTTTAATTGGAAATTATGTTTATTAATAATTACTAATTAATGATGTACAGAAATCAGGAATGCAACTTTTACTTGGAAAAATGTCTGAAAGAAGCTCACACTCCAGGTCTTGTATGTTGATAGATATTGATAACTGGTTTTGAGCAGCTGGTGGTTTTATTGAAACACACTGTTACTTTCCACTTTATAGAGAAGGAGCAGGCTGAGCCTGCTGTTGGAGGGATAAGAGTAGAGTTACCCCCAGCATTTGCACCCTTCAGGCTGCTTCCTACTCCTTGAATCCATGCTGTTACAGATGCAGGTTCTCTGCACTGTTTTTTTTCCTGGAATCATGTTCGTTTTCTTCCCAGGGTCTGGTGTGGGCAGTGTTTTGGATTTGTGCTGAACACCACGTTGAAAACACAGGGGTGTTTTTGTTATTGCCCAGCAGTGTTTACACAGTGCCAGGGCCTTTGCTGTTCCTCACGTTGTCCCTTCAGTCAGGAGGTTGGGGGTGGACAAGGAGCTGGGGGAGCACAGCTGGGACACTTGATCCCAGCTGAACAGATTCTAGAAGGCATCATGCTCAGCATGGAGTGCTGTGGGGAGGAGAAGGAAGGGGTTTATGTTCAGAGAGGCAGTCTTTGTCTTCCCAAGTCTTTGTTACCAGAGCCCTGCTTTCCTGGTGGTGACTGAGCATTTGCCTGTCCATACACAGTGATGAACTAATCCCTTGCCTTGCTTTGCTTGTGCACACAGCTTTTGCTGTGCTTATTTTACTGTTTTTATCTCAGCCCATGATTTTTCTCACTTTTACCCTTCTATTTCTCTCACCCCCATTGGTATGGAGGGAGTGAGTGGGTTTGGGCTGAGTTGTCATGTGGGGTGAAATCAGACAACATCTGAACTTGTCCCACAAGCAATGCAGAGCTTCATAAATCTCTTCTGGGTCTCCCCCAGAACCTACACATAAGCTCTGTAAGGCTGTAGGCCACCGTGGAAAAGACTTTCCCCAGGCATTCAAAAAGAATTGAAGAATTGCTTGACGGAGTGGTGAGCACAAAGCTGCATCTGGAGATCTCTCTTCACAGGAGGTGTGGACTGGGATGAGGAGCTTGAGGACTTGGAATTTATGGAAAATAATTTTATTTTACATCTTTTATAACCACTTTCAGAAAATAGTCTTGATTTCCTTAGTTTGAGTTTGACTTGGGTGCTTCAGCATGGAGTGCATGAGTTCCTGCAGTTCAAGGAAAATCACATATACAGTTTTTAGATTTTCTTCCCCTATTCTAAAACTTTTTCATTATAAAAAGATTTGTGGGTGTGATCTAACACCTATCTATATACTGCCTAGATACACAGGCTAAATCTGTGCTGTCAGTAAACACAACACTAAGCACCCAAAATGAGATTGCTCTAACCTTTCTGTTACAAATTATTTACTGATCTTTTGGAACAGATCCCATAACCTGCCTTAAATCATGCTAATTTTGAAATATTCTGGATAACAGTCTTGCTTCAGAGTAAATTCCCATTGCATTCCCAAATGGCTGCCTGCAACAGCAGCTCCCTTTCTTCTTGAGGAAGGGCTGCAGATCTCCAAAAAAACTTCCAAGCTTCAACAGGATGACCATCTCTAGACAGCCCATAATGTGTCTCATTGTCTCAGCCCATTATCCAATAAAATGGCAGCCTTAGGCTATTTCTGTTACCTTATCTGTTTGAGATCAAAACCATCCACTTCTAAGAACAGCAACTTCCTCCTCTGCCCCACATCCAATACCAGGACAAGGACTGGGGAGACAAAAAGTAAAACTTGTGGGAGGAAAGAGAATGGTATTTCTACTTCTACTTTCTCTCTTGCTTGTAATTGCAGCCGACTTGGCAATATGTGCATGAAGAAGTTAGACACAATTCCCTTTTCCTCAGAGCAATGTGTAAACTCTTTGTGTGGTGCAGTGTATTTAAGAGTTTGAGAGAGAGAATAAGACTACTTGAGGTGCTGTTCCAGGAGGAAGAGTGCACACCTGGGGTCCTATAACCTGTGGTGGGAGAGGGTCTGTATCTCTCCTCCATAAGGAATATGTCTTTCCAGGAACAAAGTTCTGAGTTGAAAGACTGGCATGTCTGACTACTGTCTCATTTTGGCTTTCTTTGAAAAAGAGTATTTAATTGTAAACTGAGGTTGCTTCATTCCATTGTTTGAATCTTTGCTCATTTCTGATTTCTTCTCACTTGTCTTTTTTTTTTTTTTCTTTTTTTCTGTTTGACCTTATCGTTTATGCCCTTCAAAAAAACAAGGTTAGTGTGATGCCTTTCAGTTAATACTTCTGTTACGTTGCCACAGGCTCAGTGCCTGTCTTCTGCAAAGTCAGTCATCCCTCTGGATGCAGGAGCCTCCCAAGATTGCTTGGTGCAAAGTGTGTCTATGCTGAGAACAACTCTTTTCTCAAACATCCATCCATAATGGATTATGTTATGTTCCACTTTCAGCTTCTAACAGAAGTCCTAGCTGAGCACAGAAATGTCAACTTTGCTGTTTTAAGAGGCTGCTGACTTCTTAAACAGAAACTCCTCTAAGTCAGCTTGTATGCCATCACTGGCTGTCAAAAAGGGTCAATTGTGTTTGCCCTATATTGTTCCTATCTACATTTATACCTAAAATATCCCCAAGACTAAATTGTAGTACTACAGTAATAGAAGGTACGGACAAAGGGCAGCGATAACCTCCTGTATGCCTGTCTCCAACATCTGTTTGCTATGACAGATCCTGACTGAACACAAAAACCCTTCCCCAAGTTTGGCTCTTTCTGTTTTACAACCTCTGTCTTTATGGCATTGCTAATAGCTGGAGCATGTCTAAAGAGCACTGAAAAAACAAACAAATTACTGTTGTGAGAGCTGCACACAAAATGCTTTATATTTTTTGTCCGAAATTATGTCTTGGAAATGGTTAGCATTCATCCTTTTCTGATTCCCTGAAGAGCAGTGTGGTGGTGTATCCTTGAAAATGTTCTTACCTACTGATAACTGCATGGGAGCATCTAGTCCTCTAATAAAAAGTACCAGAAATTTGTATGTTAGGGATTCTTCTTGAAAGTTTGTTCTGATCTTTTGATTTTTTTTTTTTTATGTTTTTGCAGTTGTTTGTGCAATTGTTTATTGTTGTTTCTTTGGGGTTTAGTTTTTGTTGTTGTTGTTATTGTTTTACACAACTTTGCTCCAATATTTCTATCTAGTGTTTTACCCAGATTTGAATCATTACATAGTACAGCTCCGGGGGGACACACATTCTTTAATTAACAGTGAAGCTTGCACTGTCAGATGTGGCTATGAAGTGTCAGAATGTTAATTTATTCCCTCTCCATGTATGGAAGTTACTCTGGTTTTAATCAAAAGATCATAATTTTTGTATAAACTCTTCCTTGTCACATTCTGTGCAATCACTAGCTGGCTTTCCAAAATATAGGAATAGTAGCAGTGTTACATAAAGATAAATGTAGAGTCGCTTTCATTTGCCAAAGAGATCAGCACTACAGGTTATCACAAAACTGTGACACAAATGGATCCAATGGGAAAAAACATCTATCATACTTATATTGGGCTTTCTCCTTTTTCTTTTTTTTTTTTTTTTGTGTTTTGTTTTGGTTTTTTTTATGGGTTTATTTGTTTGTTTTGTGAACTGATGGATGTTGCCTTATATTTTGGTTCATAACCTTTACTGACCAATAATCTGTTTTTAATGCTCTCCTGTTTTGATCCTGTTATGCCGCACCTTTAAAATAAAGATAATAAAATTTGAATGTGCTGAACATCCTGGAAGCTAAACACTTTAGTATTTCATGGTACCCAGACTACTCTGACACAGCATCACAAAGCAGTCTAAGGAAATCTAAATCCCATTGCATTTGGGAATGCAATGGGAATTTACTCTGAAGCAAGACTGTTATCCAGAATATTTCAAAATTAGCATGATTTAAGGCAAGTTATGGGATCTGTTCCAAAAGATCAGTAAATAATTTGTAACAGAAAGGTTAGAGCAATCTCATTTTGGGTGCTTAGTGTTGTGTTTACTGACAGCACAGATTTAGCCTGTGTATCTAGGCAGTATATAGATAGGTGTTAGATCACACCCACAAATCTTTTTATAATGAAAAAGTTTTAGAATAGGGGAAGAAAATCTAAAAACTGTATATGTGATTTTCCTTGAACTGCAGGAACTCATGCACTCCATGCTGAAGCACCCAAGTCAAACTCTTCCCTCTTATGGTTTTATCTCTGTATCAATCTTGTCACAAAGGTATCTGCAGCTTAATGAGTGTCAGATTTAAGGCCTCAGGGAAGAAAAAGAACTCTTGTATAAAAATATTGGTTTATCTCCTACATAATTTCTAGGTGTACTAAACTAATAATGAGCCACTTTCAAGCTAAGAAAAGAGTTTATATTTGGCTGTCTTGACTAATCCAGATGCTCTACAGAGAAGGACTGTGATTAACATTTTGCATTATCAATTCCAAATGCTGTTAATTGATGGTATCTGACCACCTTCTTCCTTCTTCTCCTCCAAAAGTGTCAAAGTCATTGTAATCAGTTTACTGCTGGCAAATTTCTTTAATTGATCAAAGTAACCCTTGGTGGTTGGGATAGAGGTGGTGGAGCAGAAATTATTTCTTATGTTAAATTTGGAAAAACTTCTATTAGCAAGCAAAGAGCCTCAGACACTTAATTATCCAAATACAATCCATATGCAGGCATATCTAGGAATTCCTGAAATTATTACCTGCTTTAGTTAAGATCGAACCACAACATTTGACCTTCAAGAGTGTTTGAAAATCTTACATGGTTTCCTACTCAGGAAATTGGTGAACTTGGGAGAAGGTTTTTCTTACGCTGTTCCCAACTTGTTTAATTTTCACTATGGAACTCTGGGATGATCATCTCCTGGGAGAAATACTCAAAGAAAAAGCTCAGCAAGGACACATATCTATGTGAGCAACTGTTCACCAGAAACAAACTGCAGCCCCAGGAGCAGGGACACTGAGGGAGCTTGGTGTGCTGCCCTGAGAGAGGCAGAAAACAAAGGATGGAGTGGTACAGAGGTGTTGTGACCATGTTTAATACAATAGGAACTAAGCCAAAGAAAGAACCCAGGTGGTGCTTGAAACCTGAACTTTGCTTTATTAGCTCAAAAACACACACTTGCTTTTCCAACCCAGTGGCATTTGCTGCCCTGTCATATGTTAATGAAGGAAAACCTGCACGTGTTTCCCAGATGTGACCAAAGTCACTCAAACTGCACCTGATCATGGAATGGCACTAGGTGGAACTTTATATTTTATTACTCTATCCTGTGATTTATGCTTCTGATAGCATCAGACCACACCCAGGTGAAACTAGGCTTAATAAAGGGTGAAGTTGAGCTTAGCGAACAGAGCGCAGTTAGTCATTGGCCTTAGTATATTTAGTGCTAACAGAGTAAGTATATTTAACAGCAGCAATTCAGAACATGAATAATCTGGTGCTTCAGTAAACCACACTACTCTTGAATCAGCAATTGTGCAAGTCCTTACTGAGTGAAATCAGACTTACAGAGCCAAATTGGTCATAATCAGAAATGAAGCCCAGCCGTATCCAGCCACTCTAATCTCTGAGTACCAGCTGGAATGCAATTGGGTTTATTTTCTGCCAGATTTCATCCTCTAGTGCAACAAAAAAAAAAAAAAAAAAAAAAAAAAAAATTATAGTCAGCAGGATTGCCATGAATGAACTGCTGCAAAAATACAACAGTCATAATTCTGAGAGGGAATAGAATGGGCCTAAAAAGTTTGGGAGAATGAACATAAAGGGGTAGATAGAATGTAGATAAAAAACTACAGAATTGTGTAAAAAGTTAAAAAAATAGAATGACACAAGTATTATTTACACAGTATTAGAGACTAAATTATTTTGTGCACAGAGGAAATCAAAGTGTACTGTCTCCCCTCAAAAATTCCAGATTTAGAATATACTGCTTTGAAATCCAAAAATGAAGTTTCGGAGACATTACTGACTTTTGAAAGAAAGTACTAAGAAAATCTCAGTACATTACTAGATCTCATTATGAGTGAAACCCAAAACCTAAGAACAGGGAATAAGGAACTTGAAAAGGTATTCTCTGCAGCTGAAAACTGGGAAAACCAGCTGCAGGAAAAATTAGGCCTCTTGCTGAACCTGTTGCCATTCTTGGTTTAACTAAAGGAAGCCAAAAAGTGGAAAACTGTGCAGACCCCAAAATATGGCATGGGGACATCTGGCCTGGTGATGATAATGATGAGATGGAAAAAGGTTCTGATTTCCCCAGTACCCATAATTTCCATCCTTATGAGGCTGAAGCAAGCTTTTGTAAACTCCCTTGTTGACACAAGGACATAGATGCAGTAATTACTATAAAGCAGCAGACAACCTATATAAAAAGGCTGGTCATTAAAAAGTGAAAACTGCAGGAATTGATAGAATTTAAAGAATGCCCCACTGCAAACATGACCTAATGGCTCCCTGGTAACAAGAAATTAACCAGTGCTGAAGTACTGGTTGGTGCCACTAAAACTTGTATTTTGGGGTATGATTTGTTGTATGACAAAACACGGAAATTCCTCAATGGTCAGTCTGGAGTTCTGCTGGATGAGGTGCAAGAGAAACAAAATCTTTCTATCTGGAATGACTGAGGTAAGTTATGGGTCTTAATTAATGATTCCACTAAATTTCATCAAACACAAGTTGCATTCTAACGTGAATATTTAATGTACAAGTTTTCTGTCAAGAACACATGCTTAGCAGCAGCACCTTCATTAGATTTGCAAAGCACTCCTTAACTTTGACAACCTTCTAACCATTCCCTGGGTATCTGCTTGCATAGTCAATCATTTGACCAAAAACGAGAGTTTTGGTTCTGCTTTATTCCAGTGAAGAGCTTCAGTCTCACTTACACACATGAGGAAGAAGGACATTGGTATTATGCAGATGTTGTATAATCCAATAGTAAATGACTCACAGACCCAGTTAGCATAAAACTGATCTATTCTAGGCACTCAGTCGTGTTTCCAGAAGAGTTAATACAAAATATTCGCTCAGACCCCCATCAGCTCTTGGTGCTCCTCTGATGTTATTAGCTGGGTGCCAAAGCTGCCAACAGTTTTCTGGCCCATGTTTACTTCTGGATCTGCACCCATGCATACAGTGGCAACTGATTTGGTGGTCTTTGCTTGTTCTCAACACCCTTTCCAGAATTTCCATCACTTCAGTTTCAGAAACATTTGCTTCCAAACCTGGCAGAAGCTGTAATCTTCTCTGTGTCAAAGACAAAAAGGATACCAAAAAGTGGAATATTAACATATGTAATTGGTAATAATGAATCACAGTTCCATATAGTTTCTAGGTCCATTACATCTTGCTCTTTCAGAAAAAGAAGTGCATTTCAGAAGTGCATATTTTTACCCATCAGCTTTCCATCAATGCCTGGTGTGAAATGAATGTGATCTATTGCATTAATTTTTCATTAAAATGCACTGCAAGAGATCAATTCATGCAGTACCAATATTTGACCAACATAGTATATTTGGGCATAGAAAGATACCCAGACTTGGTGGAAGAACTGAAGCTGAAATCGACAAGGTATATTTTAAATATTTAAAAATTTTAAATATAACTTAGTGCTTATTAGTGCAAGCTGTTCAAGAGAGGGACTATTTTCTAAAGTTTGAGTTTCATTGAACTGCAGTTCTAGGTGGTATGCTTCCATCAACCCAAAATTCAGTGTCTCAACAGTATTCTTGGAGTATTTGATGAAAAGTCTATGCAGTGTGAGTCACCCCTACCTTTTCTGATAACTATAGCTCTTTGTTCTCATTCTGATTGTCTGTTGTGTGTCTCAATCTTCTTCCTAAAGTTAGAGAGTGGCTTAATGGAAGCAATAACTTCCAAGGAGAGACAGAAAATTTGTTTTTCTTTTGATAGCACTGACACTTATTGTCAGCATGCTGTACAAAAAAAGAAAAAAAGGGGGTTTTGTACCCTGATTTCTGATCTTCTCTATCCAGAACTGAATTAATCTTGGGACTACCCTCTCTGTTGTAAGAAGTTTCAGACAAATAAAATCAGGCCTTATGAATGATTGATTCAGGCTAGCTTAACAGAATTTATGTTGCCCAGTAGAGATAGATATTGATTGATGCATGTTTCTCCAAAAAGTTATGGATAACAAGGAGAGGACAGAAAGACTGTCTCCCATGATACTATTGTTCAAAGATACACGGTACTTCCAAAATTTTTGTTGAATGATAAAATCAATGCAGCAGATTACTGGTATATTCATTCTTTTTTAAACAGGAATGTCCACTTTAAAAAAAATTTCCCTCCTTCTCGATAGAGAACAAGGTGAAGTCAGGGAAGGGGTAGCCAGAGAAATGTTTCTAAACTTGTTGCCATTGTAAATTCACTTTATAAACTGTGTTTCTTTAGCACAGTATCTTCAAAGTCACTGAAGGAGACTGAAGGGAGGCAGTAAAGGCCCTCTGTGTTCTCTCAGGGCCCTCAGCAAAGAAAGAGTACCTGTAAGATCTGTGGGAGAACATTTTAAGATGGATCTACAGCTTGTGCTGTTTCCAGAATGAATCTGTCTCTTGCAGCTGGCAGGAATAAATTAATGTAACACAGTGCAAGGGGCTCTGCTGCTTGTAGTGTAAGGAACGATGAGGCCATGTCATATAAAAATTTAGGAGAGAGACACCCACATGCTTTCCAGATTATCCTCAGATTACTGGGCTAAGGGCTGACTAGACCTTGCCCTTTTTAGTCTGAATGCTGTTTTGCAAATCCTTGCAGGACCTTTGTGATGCAGAGTCACAGATAATCTTACAGAGTAACCAATTTGACACAATAAACATGCTCATTTTCAATATGAACTTTCACAACCACAGGTTCACAGTGTGGTTTAGACTAAGTCTGGGAACATTGATGATCACAGACTCACAGATAGTGCAGTTTATTGATTGCTACAACTGAATAGGATTCAGAAATTACTATTCATGAGCACACTGGAGTAAAGTTTACCTAATAGGCATCCTTATGGGGAGAGATGGGTACAGCCTGTCATCTGTCCCAGTACAGAAGGGTGACACAATCCTCTCTGAAATGACACTTATATTATTTCCTTTGAGGGTGAGGGAAAGATAAAGTTGATGTCATTTCATGATCAGGGTGATCATGAGTGATTTCAGTGAAATGTGCAAAGCAGGTTTTACTTCATTAGAGTATTCAGAGCATGAAAAGCAATATGTGTTGAGTTAGTGAAGCAAAGTTCAGCTTTTGTTCATGGTTGGGCCTTCCTTGGCTTAACTCCCATTGGCCTCATTGCTTTAAACAGAGCATGGCCACAACATCTCTGTGCCACTCCATCCTTTGTTTCCTGCCTCTCTCGGGGCAGAACCAAGCTCCCTCAGTCTCCCTGCTCCTGGGGCTACAGGCTTTTTTTTTTTTGGTGAATTATTGCCCACAGAGACACTTCTCCTTGAAGTGCTTTGTCTTTCAGTGTTTCTCCACAGACTGAAGTGGCACATGTACTTTTTCTGTCCCAAAAATACCAGCACTTAACAACAGTTACCCTTGAGGTGGAGGATTTTGACAGTTCTGGTTAGAGGCATCCTTCTGCCCCCTGAAGATCACAACTTCTTTACTCTATGTGGGGCACAATTGTGTTGGTCAAAATGGGATTTTTATTCTTGACATATTCAAGAAAAGGAAAGGCTGAAGAAGAAGAAAGTGACAAGAACAATTGCCACTTCTATCTGTCCCAGTTATGGTGAAATACTGCTCTTATGGCTGCTACCAAATACATCTCTTGCTATCTTAACTTTTACTGTTATATACTGACTCTGGTACACTCACTATCTTCTAGTCATTCCTGAGATTTAATTCCTCTAAGACATTTTTGTCCTGAAACAAAAAGTTACAGTGTTAACGAAAGTATTTTGTAGCTTCTTTCTCATACTTGGACCCCCTGTGTTTTATTTTCCCAACCAGATAAATTAAGAAGTAACAGGCTCTAAAATTTTCAGTTTGCACATACAGAAGTCTTTATAGCTCTGATATTACAGGTAATGATGGGTCTTATATATCTTTACGACATAGCAGTCATAAAACTAAAAGTCATTACAGTATTCGATATGAGCTTTTAATTGTGCTCATAACTCACTGAAAATTCCTCACTAGCTAGCCAGCATGTTGTTCAGGTCAAACATAAAATTTGTGTTTGCTAGCTGAGAGAACAGAGATAGCTTAGGCCTAAAGTTGTGTTCTATTTTGTTTCTTCTAGCTAGATTAAAAAAAAAAAAGAAAGCTGAAAGGTTTTAATTGCATGTTTATGAACTTACCTGTAGAGGTAACATCCCAGTGGATAATACTGAAGTCCTATAGATCTCAGTAACCTCTTTGCTTCTCTGCTACTGACAAGTAAACTTTTTCATATTTCCTCTAGAGCACAATAGGGAGACCATACCATATTCTTGGCAGGTCAGGACAAACTGATGTCTACAGGTTAAGAATATTGCTTTTCTAAGTTTGTTTGTTTGTTTGTTTGTTTTTTGTTTTTGTTTTTTTGGGGGATTTTTTGTTTGTTTGTTTGTTTTTTGTTTTTCTTTTTAACTCTAGCACTTAAACTCCTCACTGGGTTACCCATCCTGGTTTAAACAGACTCCTTCCAAGACCATTAATTTTTAAGCAGACCTAAGTTCCTACATCTCCTTAGAATACTTAGGTATTCACACAAGTGTATACAAACCAATCCTTAGCATAACCAGGAGAGTTTCTAATTAACTAGGACCCAATTATCTTCCTTTTCTCTTAATGGCGTTTTAAATAATGATTTTCTGAATAGTGAGAGAACTTAGTCTTTCTGAGAGGCCATTAAAGACAAACTACAGAAAAAGACAGATGTTTGCTAAGCCCAAATAGTCCTTCTGCTGGACTGCAGAGGTCCTGCATTGTTTTGCCTTTTAAGCTTTCCAGTACTACGGCTTAGCTTTTACAGCTCCTCCTTTAGTGTGAAACTGAAGGACATTTCCAGGGTAACTGAGTCTAACATTATGAATTTCCCAGAGGCATTCGTGTGGATGCTGTTAACAGATGGTGATTCAAGACTGAAGCACTTGAGTAACCCAGCTGATCTTCAGAAAATAAGAGGAGGAGGGAGGATGCAATGGCTTCTGGCCATCCCCATCCCAGGTATCACCCTGTCACCTGCATCAGCTGTACTTGTAGCCATGGCTAATAGGAGTCACCTTGTGTTTAGTCTGTAAGTGTCTTCACCACGAGAAAAGTCATTTGTCAGAAAGGCGGCTGTGGGAAGTGGTCCCTGTGACATGGGAGGTCAGTTAAAAGGGTATTGCTTTCTCAAAAGGACAAAAAAATTTCACAAAAGCACACATAAACTATGTGGAACACTCAGTAAGCAAGATTGCAAGTGCTTCTCTTCCAGGAAGTTATTGTGTTAAAATTTTTGCCACCTCAGATTAAATATTTTTTGTCAATTTAAAATAATTCTTTTCTTGTGGCAATTACTTAAATTCTTGTTGCATACAAGGCTAGCTGAAAACCAACAAACAAAAATGTTATCATATGTTAGTGTGCACAAACATACCTGAAACAGGACAGTGGGAAAGAATTTTAATCTTTGACCACAATTATCCACATTTACAACTAGGAAAACTTAGTATTTTTACAAAAACTTTATTTCCATCTTTTACCCTTTTAGTCTTTTTCTGTACTCTTACTTGACTTTCCTTCACATAGCCTAACCTGTGTAAAGCAGATCTGCTCATCTTATACAACAGACAATTGGACACTTTACAGAGACAATCAAGACAGGCAGCACACATAAAAACCTCAGAAAGTGCCAGATGGTTGCAAAATACACTGTATTTTACCACTATTCTTTTTTCCTTCTGAAACAAGGGGATTTTTTTTGTGAGCAGCTGCATCTATTTCAGAATCTCCTTCCCTTTCTGGTACATTCTCTCCTTTTCCTCTATCATAGAGTAATTGAGGTGGCAAGGCAGCACTGCAGATCATCTGCTCAGCCCTACAAACCAGAGAGAGAAGGAGCAGATTTCTCAGAGTCATGTCTGGCTGGGTTTTGGACACCTTCAAGGATGGAAACTCCACAAACCCTGTTACACTGTTTGTCCACTCTCCCTGTAATAAAAGTGTACTTTTGGATTTTTTTTCCCCTTAAAATTTAAAAATGGAATTTTCTGTATTTCAATGAGCATCTATGATAGAATAACATTCATGAAAGCAGGAATAGGTATATTCTAAATGCAAGAATTAGAATCCTTTTTGTTAAATTATTAAAAAGAAAGCCACAAAAGCTTTCTTCACATAAGTTTGATTGGCTTGCAGTTATTTATGCACAACACTAGTTAGGAGATAGGCATTCCTCACTTACCAGGTAGAAGCATCTGGTTGAAGAAGCAAATACTCAGGTGGACTCTCAGGAATTTGAATTAAAACTATGACTTGTTCAGTGTGTAACCACAAGCTTTTAGACAGGAAGATATTTCTTTTGTAATTTTTAACATTTTTTACTGAACTGTGATTCCCAAGTTTATTGGTTGTCCCCTTTTTTTCCCACCATAAGGAGTAGTCTTGTAAAATTTTAATTGCATTGTATTGTATTGTATTGTATTGTACTGTATTGTATTGTACTGTATTGTTATGGCTTTTTTTTTTTTTTTTTTTCCTATTTTCCTTCTTTTCTTTTTCTTCTCTCATGATTCTCTGGAGAAGTTTGAGCAGCATATATTTGAAAGGCAGCTTTCATCAGGTAATAAAATTCATGAGTTTGAGCTGTTTCCTGGGAAAAAGATGTTTTCTTTTTCTCTCTCCACAGGATCAGGAAAGGAGTATCATGCTACTCTCCTTTGTCTGGAAGATGAGAATTACACGGACCCTTGTCCTGCTGCATCCTCATGGGGAGCTGGAAACAGCTAAGAGCAGATAGGGATTGTTTTCTGCAGCGGGTGTGCCTGCAAACAATCTGTCCTTGACTCCCTCAGTCCTCTCTGTTTATGGGAAGAGGACATGAGCTTCTTGAAGGGCAAATGGTGATATTTGCTTCCTGAAGAGCAAGGTCACAGGCATGCACCTCTGTGAGGTCCTGCAGAGTCCCATGAGGGGTGTCTCCTCTGGTCCCCCCAGCTCACCTCATCAGAGGAGTCAGTCAGGTTCTCACTGCCCAGTGCAGAACACTCAAATTGTAGCATTTTTGAGACCTCTGTCTTTCTTTTTGGATGGGTACAAGGGAGGCTGCAGAAAGTCAGCTGCATTTTCACACCAGAATTTTTCTTAGGACTAAGAATTACATTTGAATGAAGTTCATCTGCTTGAAAAGGATATAGGTCCTTGTTTTCATAACTATGTTTCTGTGAGCCACAAGTCTTTTCTGTGTAAATATCTATTTTTTTCTGACTCCTTCTGTGCTGAGCTCACACAGGCACTGGGTAGGATGCCAATCTCCTCACAGGGGTCAGCAGAATGTCAAGTGAACAGGCCCTCCTGACCCCACTGAGGTACCAATTTTAGTTCCTAAAATGTTTTTGTGCCCCTTTTCATCCAGAAGCAGTCTGTTTTCTTTTAACTGGATAGCCTTTTCTCACATGAATGTAGTGATAAGGTGTTTTCCTTCTTGAGTCTCAGCAGGGGATACTTTGCACCTCCTTTATTCCATGTCCTCCATATTTCTAATCAGAGTCACACATTTGAAAACCGTCTTAAAAAGAAAATTGGAAACATGATTCTCTTCCCAGTTTGAGTATTTGGATGTCTTGTGTTTTGTAAATCTACCAAGATACAATAGTTGGCATATCTAGAACGATGATATTCCTGTTTTTTGTTGAATCCAAGAACACAGTGGCTGCTACCTATCAAAGCATTATCTCACATTGATCTAAGCTGTCTGCCTTTTCTGAGGCATGTACAAAAATAACTGTACTTTAAAATCTGTTAGTTTAACATGTTCCTAAATTGTTTTAGTAATATAGGTTTGATAACTTTCCTGTTAATCATTATTGCATTTTCAAGTGAGTGGTTTCTTTTAAGGCTCGGAGCCTCTTTTGATATCTTTAGCCTAAAAACTTAAATCTGTTTTATACTGTTCAAATTGTACTTCCTTGGGGCAAATACTGTATGAGTTTACCCCTACTTCGAAAAAGACTTATTTTAAGGGTATATATCTTTAAGTAAGCTTGAATATAATCAAGTTAATAAATAAAAAAATTACTCAATCAAGTAATCTTGAATGTCTGTGCTACATAATAGCAGACAGATTGTGGTAAATTTTTGCCCCAGAGTTTCCTTAAGTTGGTGAAGAATTGATGAAAAACAATGTGAGCTGGGCCCTGTGCTTATCTTGCACCTGGCTTAGCCTGAAGACTGAAATAGATCTGGAGTAAAGCGAGTCTTCTCAGCTGATGTTTCAGTGAGGCACAGGAAAACATCTGCATCTCTGCACCAGCCACTGGCCTCACTCCCCCTTCACTGTGAGAAACAAGCTTTGTTATAAATCTGGTTTGTTAAGGAGATAATGAAAAAACTCTCTGTTGAAGGTCAGAGATCTCCTACTGCTGCCTCAGAAGGTGGAGGAGGACCCAAGTGTTTATTTTACCTCTTGTATCAACTATAAATTCTAATCAAAACCAACTGAGGCTCTAATTTACATATTAGTTTTCACCCCCCTAAGAATGTAAATGAAGAAAAAACGAAAACATGCCTTACACGTATGACCATGGTCACCAACATCCAAACCTATAACAGGCGACTGTTCCACCCCTTTGGGAAGGGCAAAAATTATAGTATAAAAGAAGAGTGGTGTTGGTGGCAAAAAGGGAGAGGGAGAAACATCTCTGCTTGCATGGGATGGGTCCACAGATTCTGTCTCTTCTCCTCTTTTCCTGAACGGCCACTTTTGGGTAAGTTCTGCGCTTCCAGCTCTGTTGGGGCAGATGTGGGAATGTTTTTGTATCTGTGTCTATAGATAGATTATATATGTATATACAGACATAAATATACATGTATATATATTTTATACATATGCATGTATAAAATATGATACATATATATCATCTATATCCCTCTAATAGTGTTCTGTTACTGCAGCCTGACATTCTGTAGCTAGAATGGTAGTTCTGAATCTACCCTCTTTCAATTAACTGACTCATTAATTTTTTGTGAAATTTGGGTGAATTCGCATAGAAGTTCGTGATTCTGGGTTGCGCAGGTCCTTCATGAACTCATCTCTCAGGAGATGGTAAACTGCACTATTTGTGAGCCTGTGGTCAAATAAGTTCCTATGGAACATGGCCAGGCTGATCGTGCCAAATTGGCTGAAAACAGAAATGAAACCCAGCTGCCCCCAGTGCCTCTGATCTGTGAGGACCAGCTAAACAGAGCTGTTGGGATTTTTCCCTGCTAAAGTTCTATACCCTTATCACAACACTGGCTTTGAAAAACAAGAGAAGGAAACATACCTTTTGAGTAATGTGGAGCATAGGAGAAACTTTTTGTCCATTTTACTACCCTACCTCTAACAATAGCTTTAGTTAGTCTCCTCCTTGGAGAATTTTCTTCTGTTACAGGACATTTCAGATGCAGAGATTTTGCCTAATACAGGGAAATACCAGTTATTAAAATTACAGTTCTGTTGCAAAAGCTTTGAGTAAGCATATTTTACGCTCTGCTTAAATTTCCTTTGAAACTGTGCAAGCCTGGCCTGCTTTGCATCATTTGAGCTTTACTGGAATCATGAAATGTGTCTGTGTACAGCCAGGAATTCTGTCTCTTGAAGGCAGCTGTCTCTTTTACAGAATTTCACATCCATCTTGATGTGAAGTTTTCATTGTCTTTAAGTTGCATATAGTACTGAATTTTCAAGGGAGTAGAATACACAGCTCACACTAAAGTTTGATGCACCTCTGCTCACAGGCAAAATCTCTTGGATAAATACTTACCTAATATGTAACATTTTTGTCTACTGATGATAAAGTTGAAGTTTCCTTAAAGAAACTGATTAAGGTCATGCACACAAAAAATGAGAAGCTACTGAAAATAACTTTACTCAGTGATTTGCAGGAAAGAGGACAAAAATGGGAGGAAAGAAACCTAAAAATCTTCTTTCCCATAAGAAGAGAGAGATAATGTTTTTATTCTAGGTTTCGGAGCTGCAGAATATTGGCAGTAGGGATTAAAGCATTCGTTGTCAGCTGGGAGGGTTCAAAGACAAGAAACATTGCTCAAAATTTATATGGAAGATTGGTAGAGAGGTGCACAAAATTCTCCCCTGGCCCCTAAATATGTGCTGTCTGAAGTGAACAGCTATTATTCATAGGAACCCTTGAAAAGTGAGGGTGTCAGTTAAAGTATGACTTTGAGGGATTTTTATGATAGTGAGAAGATGGTTACATTTTGCCTAATTATATACAATTTTGTGATACCATGCAATAAATTTCAGAAGGGGGAATACCTACAATAGCCAAAGATTGCAAATACCTACATGTTATTAAAGAGAGTATTTTTACATTTAGAGTACTCCTCTTATCTATTACAGAAGGATAAAATCATGCTGATTAGAAGAATCTGATTTCTATTAAGCTATTTCCCAATACACCGTGAGTTGGCACCATGACACGAGACAAAATGCCAGTTTTTACTGCAATGCTCTTTAGAATTTAATGATGTTCTAATCATTAAAGTAACTAGCAGTCACCCTCAGAAGTTCATTTTATCTATAAGAGAGCTTATTCTGATTGAAAATAATAATTTACATTTTTTAGCCAAGACTGTAGCCCCTGCATACTATGCCATGATGAAAATAACCAGGGCTGGATTTACTTACTGAAGGGTGGGATGGGGGAAAGTGAAAAATCACAATAAATCACATTGCACTACAGAACTGTCAGAGTTTTCTGTACTGTCTGGTTCAGATGAGAGTATCAGTTTCCAGTCACAGAGGTAATTGGTGTCAAACCAGCAAAGGATCCTTACTGGAGTACAGAAGTTAAATAATAAAAGTGCAGCAGTTCCTTAGTTCCCCTGCAAGTTTTAGGGGGTTTAAGATCTCAGTAGTACAAGAGTGTATTAGGAAAGATTTCTCCCTAGTCATTAGCACAGGCACCCTTAGATGTCACTGTGCTGGAAGAACAGGCAATTTTGCCTAATGCATGCATTTTCTAAGCACCTGGCTGGTCTCAAAGGAAAAAGTTCTTTGCATTTCACACTGATCTGCCTTTGTCCTTTTTCCTTGATTACTTCAGGGATCAGGTGTGTGGCTTTTCTTCCTTGGGCTTAATTCCTAGGTTCTGCATGATGTTATAGACCTGAACTGCTTTTGCCTTGCACTTTCTTTTTATTGCAAACAGGTGCTGTTTCTAAACTCCAGGCAGGTAGCTTTTTAAACTTCAGTCATGCCCATTCAACCAAGAACTCTTCTTTTCCCCTGTAGATTTGCCAAGGAAAGAGGAGTATCCAAAATTTTCTTGTGAATTATCTTCAACTCCAGTGAACTGTCTGAATGAGAAGTGAAAGCTGTTTGCATGGAGCTGGTAGCACTCAGCAGGTCAGCTGTGCAAATGCAGGGCTGGGCTGTTTCAGTTCTGTGGATGCTCTTGCAAGAGATCTGTATTCTAAAAAAACCCCAAAGAACCCCCACAAAACCAAACCACAACAACAACAAAAACAAAACAGACCACAAACAAACAAACAAAACCAAACAACTCCCCCCAAAAAAACAACCCAACAAAAACCAAACAAACAAAACACAAACAAACAAACAAACAAACAAACAAAAATGCTGGAACATGGGGTAGGGAGAATCAGTGTTTATGAATCGACTTTTTCTTCCTGTAGCACTTAGTTCAGAGGCTAGGGTGCCCAGCTGTAACTCAGGAGAAACAGAAGTGAAGTAACTGCTAATTTCTTTCTCTAATGATTTTTCCCCTCATATAATAGCTTATTGCTTGATTCAATGTAAACAATTTTCTTACCTGATGAAGGATTCCCAATCTTTTTATGATTCTAGAATCTAAATATACAGCTGCAGAAACTGAAGTGTTTTGTGCTGGTATTTCCATCAGAAATTGACTGTGGAATTTTCACGTCACTGGAAGTTAAAAAAAATATTTTCATTTCAAACAGGAATGAAGTTGTAGCCCGAAAAAAGAAAGTTCCTGTAAAAAGGCATTTCTCCCTCTTACAGAAGTCAGGTGAGACAAAAGGTAAAATGAAAATATGTTCAATGATGATCAATTAAATCCTACTTTGGTTTAATGTGTTTTGGATGTGCAGAATGTTAAAAACCAGGTTGGTATATTGCGCAGATTCACTGCTATGTGTATGCCACAGGGCACATAAGATGGTGTAATGACAACTTTTGCAAGTGATATTAGAATTTGAATAATAATGATAACTCTGTACCCTTTCCCCTCCAGATGATTCTGTGCAGTATCTTTAAGATCTCCTGATTAAATCCTTACCTGCTCTGAATACTTTGGGAAACTTGGTGTTTTGGACCATTTGGAAAATATTTGTGAAAAACAAAAGAAAAAACAAACAACCCCCCCCACCCCAAACCAAACCAAACCAAACCACCAACACCAACACCAAGAAACAATGACAAGAATCTGTGATATTAAAACCCTGAAGTTCAGCTACAGCCTTGATGATTGTGCAACTCTAATATTATGGTGTCCTGAGTCACAAAAATACATTGACTTCATCCTTTTCCCTAGGATTGTAATGGAGGGTTGCTCCAGAGAGAGCAAAGTAATCCATAACTGATGCTTTCTTTCTGTTTTTCTCCTCCATGGCAAAACATTCAGTAGGATGATGTCTAAGAAGAATAATCACATTACATCAGGTGTGTGCAAATAATCTCCCTCACTGAAAAATGGTGGTTGATTGCTGACAGGCTGTGCTTTCAGGTTTCAAAGTTTCTTCAGAAATATATTGTATGTTTAGATGGAATATGATATATATAGAATTTGGGTTGAGCTGTTGTGTTCTCTCCCCCTTATTTTCACTTTTGCTAGGTAAACCTTCTTCTTCTGGAAGACAACTTGAAAAGTATAATTTATTTAATCTCTTGTTGCTTAGATACTGTTAGTTTTTCTTTGACCTAGGGCTGCACTCTTAAATCACATTTACAAAAGCTGAATGTAACTCTAAAGTAGCTTTAGATTAAAAAAAACTATAGCATTGCAAAAGCATATTTTTTTTTTCAAGAATTACATATCTTGGCCTTTGTGATGGGATTTTCTTTTCTGTTTTTCCTGTGGTACAGTTAACAATCCCAGCAGCTAGAATACAATACAGATTATTTTGTCAAAAATAGTTTTCACTTTCTTTATAAATAACCATTCTAATGACTATTTATTTTCTTTTGTGCTCTTTGAGAACACCACAGAGTTAAAATCCCTTAAGAATTCTGTACACGCTTCCCCCAGGATTAAAATTTGGATAGCAAAGAAAATTTCTATTTCATAACAAAGTAATCTGGAAACATTTGAGAATCACTTCTTCTTCTAAAATAATATTGAGAAGTTAAACTATATTTTTTTTATATAAGAGTCTTTCAAAGACAAATTTCTCTTTGTGAGAAAAATACTAATTGTTGGGAAGCTTAGTATGTGCTTGTCTGTATCATGCAGGTAATTTTAACATTGAGTATTAAATTTGCATAATAGCAGATTGAATGGCACCAATGCTTTACATTCATCACTAATTGCAACCAGTTGTACAGCTAGAAAATTAAAAGAAAATGAAAAATCTAGAAATTAAAGAAGAGGGACTACACATGCATCAAGTAACTAAAAAACCTAATTATTTCCTGGTTTACTTATTCAGCTCAGGGTTAAAACCTCACGCATTTCCCAGCTGATTGATGATCTAGCCATAGAAATAGAAGGAACTCCCTGACAGAAAAGAAAAAAAAAAGTTTTCCATCAAAGCCTGCAGAATTTTTTATGTCTTTCTTCCACCTTTTTCCCATCCAACAAGACTTTGAAAAACAACAGGAGGGGAAAAAGGGAAATTTTTGCTTGGAAGACTTGGAGCTTGACTAATATAGAGTGTATTAATGAATGTGATAATGTTACAGCAGTAATTAAAATCCTCTCACATAAAGGATGTCTTTTACAGAAGAGATTGTCTTCAGGCTGTGTTAAGTCTATGAAACTAACCATAAACTGGGATACAGGGTAGTTTTGCTGAAAATTACTCATGAAAATTACTCAGTACTGAGAAGTTTGATGAGTTGGGGCTTTGCCAAGCTCCTCAAGTTGTTGTGTGGCCAGGTCACCTCTGCCCAATAACTGGGATAACCCTCTTACCCTCCCAGCCTTGGCAAGGCCTGGATTTAGGGCATTCCTTGAAGGGCACCTATGCCAGCCCCCTGAAAAATTATCAGGTAAATGAGCATGACATTTGGATTCCTTGAAGCATTAACAGCAAGCTACATTCAGGATCACACACCTGGCAGAATTGCCACCTAAGCAATTGTGAAATAATTGCACAAAGATTGAATTTGAAACTAGTTCCTTCCTTTCAGGAACCTTTGCTGACTGGCATACCATCAATACATTGCTGTAAGCTGCTTTAACTCTTTTCAAATGTCCTAGCCTCTATCTGCAATCCTTCACAGAATGACCTGGAAGAAAAACCTTTTTTTTAAATTTAAAACAGTTTCTTCCCTGGATCACTGAATTACCCACCTAGCTCTAATTAAAACCTAAGTCTGGCTTTGATAAGCGTGACTCTAATAATTGCAATAAAACAACTGGTGAGTGGTGAATCAAGATCACAGGAGATATTTGTAGAGGGAGATGAAGTAAATCACTGCAGTGATTTACCCCACCTCTCTCTCACATTTATTTTTGTATCTGTGTGCCTCCTCCCTTGAGAACACACAGCAAGAACTTAGTGACTTAGATTTAAAGTCTTTTCACCTGTACTATGCAAAATGAAAATGATGAAAAAGGTATTACTTTCATCCATCAAAATTTTTGACTACAGGAAGCATGCAGATCATCTTAACTTTATATTTTAGAAATGTTCTTTTCAGTTTCACAAGAAATGAAAGCATTCTTAGCTAAAAAGCTGGCAGAATAATTTTGAGTTTTTCAGTAATTCTAACTATAGATTTTTTTCCTCTCATTCAGAATCTATAATTTTTTTTTCTGGAGAGGCCTTATGTTGTCTTCTCTTTTAAAGATTGACAGAAATGTTGTCATGTCTTTGGCAGGCTATCATTCATGAGATCAATATTAATCCAGTTTTTAGTAGAGCAATTAAAAAGTCAAATATCAGATAGTGTAGTTTCTATTAGCTTGAACAAAGCTGAATAGAGAAACTATGAAAATAAGGAACATTTAATTTTAAAATTTATTAGAATGACATAGCTGAACAAGTTCCTTCATTTTTGGCCCTCTGCATAAAGTATGCTCATAAATTACATGTTAACTCAAAACCCAGATAATTTACAGAAAAGAAAACAAATTGCTCTTGTTTGAGTCTCTCATTGTGTCCTCAGAAGTTCAGACTAATGAATTTGCATTGTAAGTGAGCTAAAGCAAATTAATAACATGGTGTTTCTCACCTTTAGGGCATATTCTAAGGGAAGATTTTAACTTTTATGTCTGTTTTTTCTTGGCTATTTAGAACTTATTTTGGAGAAAATAAGGCATATTTTATCATATCAGTGATAACAGGGACTTCTTGAAGGTGAAATTGTTGTTGTTCTTCCTCATCAGGAGTTGTTTCCCAGAGTAAGGAAGATATTAGAGTTTTATGTGCCTTCTGCCATGCAGGAATTGCTTTATTAATGGACTTAGGCCAGATTTACTAAAAGATGCTGACATCTGGGATGCCCCTTCCTACCCAGCTCCCCAGCACAAGCCTCTGCCCTAGTGAAGGTTTCAGAACAGGCTTAAAAAAAAGAGATTTTTATGTGCAAAAGCCTGTAAAGCCTTCCCAGGACTACACACCAGGCTGCAAAAATTTTGATCATTTGTGATTATATGACATGAAAATTTTATAAACCTGTGATTGATGTTTTTACTGTGCTTTATTCAAAGCATTAAATCACTGTTGCCCATGCTTGGGAATACGTGTTATTGTTGTCTCTGGTCCCACTGACTATGACATGCACCACTCAAACATGTTGCAGTTTTACTCAGCAAGGCTGAGTGAGTCTCAGTTTTACCAAGCCAAGGGGAAAGGAACCTTTTCTTAGAAACATCAATGTGGCAGGATTTAGCTGAGGTACAATTTTGGTTTTATAAACTTTTCAAATTAATTTGGATTAGGAGAAATTGGGACAGCTTTAAAAATTTACATTTGATGCCACAACTACTCAGCTAATTTTTATCCATCATGATATATAGGGCATGGCATTTTTTTGTGCTGTTCCTTAACAATAAACAGTTCTGACATAGTCATTTGTTACATATATGTACAGCTGAGACAGAAAAAAATCTGATAGGCTTGAAACAAAACAGGCAATGAAAATGGCATCCACTATTCAAATATTTCTTTCCTTATCCACTGTTTCCTTTGATAGGTGTTTGAAATGACAGATTCTGTATTTCTGGTGCTGAATACAAGCACAAGGTGAAGCTCAGGCTGTCCAGACTCACCAGGGGATTCTCTAGTTTGCATTCCCAGAATGGGGAGGGTCAGCAGCTCAACAGCAGTGCTGTTAAAATAAACAGTCACCATTTCCACAAAGGTTGCAAAACTGGACACAAAATGCCTGGGAGTAATTATGATACACAGTCAATAACTGGCACCTTCCTGCATCTCTTGTTTACCTTAGTGTTGCCTCAGGGGTGAAAGTAGCAGGCCCTCAGGTAAAAAACTGGCAATTTGGGTGTTGGGGCAGTTTTCTTGTTTTGTTTTGTTTTGTTTTGTTTTGTTTTGTTTTGTTTTGTTTTGGTTTGGTTTGGTTTGGTTTCGTTTGGGGTTTTTTTTGTTTATTTTTTTTAGGGTTTTTGTGTTTTCTGATCATAGTGCTTGAGGGAAGAGCAGAGGATTTTGTTGCTATTCCATTCCCCAGAGCTCAGAAATTTTCTGAGAGTGCTTTGATTCTCAGTGTCCAAGTGGGAAGAGGAAGGCTCCAGTACTAGGAGTTTCCTTTCACCAGTAGAGAGGAGTCCTGTTTTCCATCCTTCCCGATTTACCCACTTATCTGACTTCCTGATTTTAAATCTGACTAAAGACAGATTGTGTGAAACCTCTTTCTGCACCAGTGTTTTGCTCTGTTCTGACAAATTAGTGATTAATTTCCCTGTGTACTGTTAAATGAGCTGCAGAGTGTGTAGCAGCTGAATTTGACTTTTGGGTATAACTTTATGACAGCACTTATGGAAACAGCATTTGTGGAAATCAGCTTTTAGAGACTACAGTCCAGAAGAATCATTATCACTATCATTTACTAAAAAAGATGTCCACATTTTGCTTTTTAAGTGAATTAGTTTGCTGAGAATGTCATTTGTCGTTCAGTTTTCTTCACAACTTCTATCTTGCTCTGGACAAACAATATGATATTACTAGGATGCCTTGTCACTAGCACGTTATTTGATTAGTATTTTAAAATACAGGAAGAAAAAAATGTGGCCAAGAATGAGAATAAGAGTAAGAAAATGAAAATAGATTAAACAGATAAATGTTAAGAATTGGTTTTAATAAGAACATTGACAAAAGCCTAGATATAAGACATTTTTCTGGAGAAAAAAGTATGCTCAAAAGTGAAAAAAAATAGATTTATTCCTTTAAGACAGCTTTTCAGAGCATCCAAACAGAGATATGGCTCTACACAGATGCTGGGAGCAGCAATGAGGGCTCAGTCTGCACTGACATAAGCTGAGTCTGAGTTTTTAGTACCAGGCTTATATAATAGAGCCCCGTGACAGAAGAAGGAGCAAAGTAGCTCTTGTTTTGCAAAGTGTAATTGTTTATCTTCATTGCTGTTGGAGCACTGCAGCAAGGAGATGATTTACAGGCTATGAGCAGCCTGGGATTATTTTCTCAGTCATGCAGATGACTTCTGTGTCAATTGGTCTCTGAGTACATTGCCAGCTTCTACTTTCCCAACTTCTAATTAACTAAAGTTCATTAACAAGGAGGGAAAGGCCATGAGACAAGATGCCTCTCATGTTCCAGGATAAAAGCTAATTATCTGAGTTCAAGAGAAAAAAAAAATCAACATCATGATGCAGTTTAAGATAATTGCTCACTCTACTCAACTCTGGAGCAATTTTTCCATGTTTTAAGACTGTTATTCTGTTCCCTAGTCTAAGTGACCCTGATTTTTTTCAATTTTTATGTAGTGAGTACCAGGGGTTTTATTTTCTTCTGAGATCCTAGGCTTCAAGGTTTAGTTTTCTCTGCTTTGGTGTAGCAAGTTTGGTTTGTGTCATCCACTGTTTTGCTTCCTTGTTTTGGAGCAGCAGAGCTTTGCTGATACATTCTCAATCAAATTAAGTCCCTTTTAATAGAGCTATTGACTGGTCAATAATTCCTTAAATTAATTGATGCAGTTGATTATCTCTACTCACACAAAGAGGTTAATTGTATCACATATGATTTACTTGCTTTTCCTTTCTGCTGCTCATTTATTATTGTCTCTATGGAAAAGCTTGTGGATGTGTGGATTTATAGCATGTGTGTAAACACTTCTGGGGAGAAGTCACACCAAGGGTTCTGTTTTAGGGTCAGGAAATCAAGTAATGAGAAATACTTTGGAACAACTCACCATTATGTGAGGTCTTTTTCCTTATTAGCTCTTTGTAAAATTAGCTTCTTAAAACTGCCAGAATGGAGGGGAGTTTGTATGCATCCCATATCTAAATAGTTTTAAGTGAGGCTTAACTGACCCAGTGTCTTAAATTGAATGGAGAAAAAAACACAAGCCAGATTTTTCAAGAGTCCCAGTTCTTTAAAGGACACCTGGAGATGAGATCAGGGTCAAAGATAGGGTTGCCCAGAGAGGCTGTGGAGTCTCCCTCCCTGGGGATATTCCTGAACCACCAGGACACAATCCTGGGCCCCATCCTCTGGGATGGCCCTGCTGGGGCAGGGAGGTGGGACCAGCTGACCCACTGTGGTCCCTGGCCATCCCAGGTTCTGTGATACCTGATGCTAAGAAAATGTTACCTCGTTTGGTTTGTGCCAAGAAGCAGTGGTTATAATCTGAAACGGGGAAGAATCTGATTTAAGAAAAGACAGAAGAAACTACAGTGTAGTGACTCTGGCAGAGGAGTAGGGACCCAAGGCAGCTGTGAGAAACAACTTGTAAAATTTTCTCTCCTGTCTCAGAAGGTTTTCAAGACACGTCTGGATGTTGTGTGATCCTGACCTGTCACTCTGAATTTATTTACCTGAATAAAATGTGGGTGAATTAAGTCAGCTGGTATTTTTCACCATGGCTGGCAATTTGCAGAAACTATCTTGAAAAAAATTTTGGTGTATTGCCTTCTCCCTCAGCAATACAATTCCATTTAAAATTTTCCAGCTATGGTGTCTTGCCTGAACCAAGTGTTTACACACTGTGCTACACCAAAAGAAAATGGCAAAGGAAGAAAGCCTAGTCAAACATTCAAGCTGAAAAGTGCCTTCCAGACCTTTCAAATGCCAAATGCTTTGCACAGGGGAGGAATGGACAAGTTTCCAAACTATTTGCTAAACAAAACAGAGGCTAAATTCTTTATGAATAGGATTAATAATTTAATAGTCAGTCAGCTTTAGTTCTATTTTTTTTCCCTCTGCTGCATTCCTGTGCTTACTAAATGATTTCAGAACACAAGTTCCCAGGTTACCAATTTTTCTCACCCCTGGCAAACTTCTAAAAGAGAGGGGACAGGCACATCTCTTTGGAGGTCAGGTTCATGATTTACCTTATTATAAACAGCATTCCCTACTTTGCTTCTGGAGAGGAGGGAGTAAGACAGAATGTAGAATAGCTGAACAAGGAAAGAGGAAGAAGAGGTGAAGAGAAGATAAAATATGAAGTGGTGTTTGCAAACAAAAATTTCCTCTGTTTATCCATTTATTTGGATTTTTTTCTTCACATCACCTTTCTTGTGTAAATTTACCCACTGTTGCATTTTGGGATGATCACACCAGTCACATCTTTATCTAAAACTGTGCCTGGCTTCCAGGATTATTGCATCCTAATTTTATTCCACTTTGGTACACCTATATCCAAGTTCAAGCCAAAATGACATTAATTTTATGCAGATTGATTTGTAGGTGAGCCTCTGTGATTTGTAGGTGAGCCTCTGCTTTGGCTAGAGTGCTGGCACACTTGTGAATATCCACCCCTTCCTCACAGAGCTGGAGGAGTGCAGAGAGGGCAAAAAGTTTTCTTCAGAATCCAGAAGTTCATTCCCAAGTAATTGAAGGAGAGGGAGCAGGTGGGAAGTCAACTTCTTTTGCCAGGTTCTGTTCCAGACAATTCCATCTGTGCCAAGGAGGTACAGTTGAGCCTGTCTGAGCCCCTCAGCCACAGGTGGGGCTCTGGGAACCTCTGGGTGAGTAAAGGTGTGAGTGCCCCACAAGTACAGGGCAGGGCAGAAGGGGGAAGAGCACAGTGGGGCTGGAGCAGGGGAGAGTGGGAGTAGACAGAGCTGCACAGGACAGGGCTGAGGGTGACCTGTCCCTGCAGTGCTCCAGCTGAGGGGACTGAGGGGACATCAGACCCTGGGGAGCCCCTGGGGGAAATGTGCTGGAAATGTGCTGGTTTTGTCTTTATTAAAACCTGCATTGATTTTAACTGGTATAAATTAAACTCCTCTTCACCAAATTGAGCTGGGCTTGCTTGCAGCAGCAGCTGGCAGGCAAAACCCTTGCAGCCCTCTGGGCCCACGGTACCTCCCATGTCACCTCCCTTTATCCTGCTGAGGGTGACTGGCAGGGATGGATGGATGGATGGATGGATGGATGGATGGATGGATGGATGGATGGATGGATGGATGGATGGATGGATGGATGGATTGATGGATGGGTGGATGGATGGATGGATGGGTGTTCTCTCATCCTCCACAGCTTTAAAGCTGCAATCAGCCAGTGCTGGAGGCTTGTTCTTAGAATGTGTCCTGAGCTGTTCTGTTCTGCTGCCTCTCATTGGGAAGAACTGGAATTGGTGAGTGTTTTCACTACTGTCTTCCCAGAGACTGGGGGCATGGCAGTGTGTGAATATCTTGCCTAGGGAGATGGTCTCTTCATGGCACATCACTTGTGCATTAATTGCTTTTCTTGTTAGCATTGGCACCCCACAAATTTAAGAGAGGATCAGAATATAAATCTTATTTTCCACCAGAAGAGATGAAGTAACAGACTGCAAACCATGCAGCTGAATCTGTGGACAGGGGCTGATGGCAGCAGTATCTCCCATAGAATTGCTGTTGTTGTTAACCTGTTTAGGAAGTTAGATTTTATTTCAGTCATAAATTAAAGCATTTCCAGTAAGTGATGCATGATACTTTATAAATACTTCATCAATTAAGTGATCCTTCTGATGCCTGCAAGCTGAGATGTTACACTTCACATCATTAAAATCCTCATTTATGACCTTTGCAGAAGATAAGTCATATTCTCTTTCAACAGATGGATTTTATTATTATATCATTATATGTAAAATTACTGTGGAAAGATGTTTGCTTTACATGGTTCAAAGACATGTGGATGAGCGCTCACAGAAGTAACTTTAGTGCATCCTTTATTTTCAGGTATTGAGTGCAGTGTGTGCATGGGACAGGCTTTTATGTGCAGAGTTGCCACAAGGCTGGAAAAAAGAAGGAATGAAATAATGTTTAAATATTCTGTGTGTTTGCATCAGAGTGCTTGTAAGAAAGGTCAGGTTTGCTTTAGTATCCTAAAGGCTACTGAATTTTTTTTCCAGCACAAGAAAAGGCTCTGTGGTGTAGCTCAAGTCTATTAAGACTGGCAGGAGACCAGGACTTGTGAAGTCATTAAGGATAAAAGGGTGGGAGGAAATCCTTCTGACTAAAAGCAAAGGGTCAAAATAGTTTTGAGAATATCAGGAGTTGCTTTGACTTTAAGCAAAAGAACACTGTGGTATAATTCCTATGCACTGTACAAAGGTTCTAGTTTATATTTTGCATCTTAAGAGAAGAAGTTATGAGATGTTATTTGCATTTAATGATGCTCCAATTTGTCATTCAATGCTGATTGAAGTCAGGTTACCATGAAACTACTTTACAACGGGTTCCTTTTATGAACACATCATGGACATAAGCAACACTAAAGGTACCATCAAGTGTCACAAAAATTATGTAGCAAAGCACATCTGAATGCAATTTTAATTTCCTGTGCTTTCTAATCAGCAAATACAGGTTAAAAACTGCACTGCCGTTGAGCGTTATTTATTGCAGTGGCCCATGAATTTGTGTGGTATAATCAGCTTGCACAAGCTGGAGGAATTAAAGTTACTAGAATGTCACACTTGGCTTTCTAGCAAAGACCAGCAGCCTGGGGTTTGCGAGCTTCAGTGTGAAGGAGAACAAAGCTGTCCCTTGCTGTGCCAGATGTGTCACCATGTGCTGCTCACACTCATTGAGGTGAGGTTTCTGACACATCACACACTGGTGTGAGGGAAGTTTTTGGCAGGAGTTTGTTCTGAAAGCGCTCTTCTGAAACCTTGGACACCCACTGTAACAGCACAAGAAAATCCTGTTTTCTTTCCCATGGGTCTTCTACCTAAGTAGTCCTTGCCCTTTCTGTGAGGCTCTCTTGTTAATGTTTTCAGATATGATTTTAGAAAAGCACAGACTTTTTTTTTCCTGAGTCATCCCTTTAAAAAATGCTACTCCCCATGCAGTGACCTGAACAGCTGAGTTTGTGTTTGCATCCACCAAATGAGGAACACACTACAGAGACTCTTACAGCTGATGAGGCACAGGCCTACTGTAGGGCTATCTTCTTCAAATTCACAGCTGGCTATGAGCTGGCATTGTTCCATGGACTTCACAGTGTCCTAGATTTTAGGGACAGAGGAGGCAATCAGTATGCCTCTCTTCCCATGTAAAATGAACCTCAGAATTTCTACACATGATTCCTGTGTAAAGCCTGATGACCTTTACTGGAACTGAGCACATGTTATAGAAAAATGCCTGTTTTATTCAAATGATTAGGCAATGGGGTATTATTCTCCATGGCCATTCCCCCTAGCTAGTATTCTAGTGGTTGATAACACTTTCCTGATAAAAGATGTTTATGATAAGCAGCTTAAATTTTTAACATCTGAAGACACTGTTTTCCATGTGCTTTTGTCAAACAGATAATTATCCAAGGTTTTCTTATATAGACAGCTAGGTCAGGGTCTAGTCCCTTCTGCCATCACACATTTTATAACAGCTAAGAAGCTGACCTGTTGTGTCTTAAGAAATGCTAAATATACACAAAGAAGTGAAGCTCATGCCTGTTAATAAGGCAAGCTCCAAACCACACATCATTAACTGTGTAGGTGGAAATGAGACACTGACATGTGGATTGTGGGGACTGATTTCAGCAGTGAATTTATCTGAGAGCCTCATGAGCTTCTCACTTCCCCTGGCAGCTCATGTACCTTGGTGCTGACCTATGGCAGAGATACATGTCAGTCAAGAACACAGCTCTTCGCGAGCTAGTATGACTGACAAGTCAAGATCCAGCTGGTTTAATTTCAAACTGTCTTCACCTCGAAAGGGCAATATTACAGAAAATGCTGTTGAATTGCATGCTCACTCTTTCTGTTTTGTAAATGTCTGCAAAAAACATCTTGAAGAACTTGGATTCAGAACTGGAGTAATGGAGTTAAGAGACAGTGCTGAGGGGGACATGGCTCATGGCAGAGGGCAGGTTTGTTTCCCAAGTTAGCTTTGTAAGCAGAAAATTTACTTGCTGGAGGAGGAGGAAGCCTTGGGGACTGGATCGCTTGACATAAATTAGAGGAGAGTGAATTCATCAAGAAACTTGGGGATTTCCTCAGGGAGCTGACTGGTGGCTCCCAAGGACTCCCGAGGCAGAAGAAGATCTTTGTATAAAAAAATAGAGAGTAACAAATCCCAGAAAGGAAAGGAATGAAGGATGGGAGGTATGAAATGGAGAAGAGCTTGGAGATGGAGCAGCACAGACCAATGTCTGGAGATATATTAGCTTTTAATTTACTGTTTTATTTAAACAAACTTAAACATGGAATTTGTTTCCAGCCACAGACAGGGAACACACAGCTGTGGTTGCATTTTGTGAATGCTGCCCTTAGCTGCAACCTAAAGATTCTGATTAAATAGTCCTTTATAATGAAAGCTGTTTAACTTTTCATTCTCATCTGGGTTGTTTTCGGGTTGCATTTTGTTTCGAATTTGAATTTGTCAAGAAGTCAAGGGTGCCCATGGTAAAGTTCTGCTCCAGTTGCCTGTTGATAAATCCAGAGTAAAGTGAGTGATTCAAACTGAGTTAGTCAGTACTTACAGAAAACCACCAAAAATGAAGCCATAATTAGATTTTTGAAAATGTTCTTCTCTCTCATGTCATGTGTACTTGTGGAGCTGGCTGAACAGAGTACCCACCATGTGTTACACAGGTGGGTGAAAGGAAAGCTCACAGGGCTGTGGCAGGAGACACTCCCCACAGGGTAGCAGGATGATCTATGGGGCAAATGGGAACACACACTTTTCTGTCTTTTCTCTTTTTTCTGTGCCACATCTCACACTAATAACTATTGACCCAGCACTGCGAGATGAACAAATCTGATGTTCTGTCAAGGAGAGAAATAGTGGTTTGTTACTATGTGTGTTAGAAGTGCAAGTCTGCCCTTAAAGTGTTTGCTAACTGAGGACATCATCAAGGCTTTTAAAAATGGTCTTGTGTTTTTTATCACAGAGCTTTCTTTTGGTAAATTTGTAGCACTTAGTGTTCTACATTTACTTAAAACTTTATCTTGAAGAAAAACTCAGTGTAAATAGCATAAACTTTCCATGTATTTTGCTGCATATAGATTCTCATTAGCCTCCTTATAGTAATGCATTTAAAGGCTTATAAACACCCATCCTTTTTATTAACTGATTTTTTTCAAGTTTGTTTCTAAAAACAATGTATTTTCTCTAATTTCTCCTATTTGTAATTTTTTACTAATTTAGATGATATTTATTCCCAAAAAAAAGAACAATTTTCATCCTTTGCCAGATACATTGTCTTTTCACTATCCTAACACTTTCAAATACAGACATTATGTTGGCCATTTCACAGCACTTTATCACAATATGCTAACAGGTTTCGTTTCCTTGTTACCTTTGTCAGATTTTGGTTCTCTGCTGCTCCATTTCCCAGTAAAAGCAGAAAACATATTATGCAGTCATTGTGCACTAGTGACAGGATTAAAAGCTTTGTTTTGGTAACCATGTGGGTTATTGGAGGGGGCTCAGTAAGGCAGTAGAATGTTTTGTCATAAAACCTCCAGACATTTTTTTGACTAAACCTACTTTTCCCATTCATTTATTTTATTCTCATTAACACATGGATTGTTCTTAATCTCAGAATTATCAGGCATCTTGAGGGCAAGGCAAAATTCTGCAATTATGATTCAGTTTATCTAAACAAAACATTGGTGGGGGACAGGGAACTTAGAATACCAGTTTCTAAGTGAGTGTTGAGAACCTGCTTTAGTTGCTGGGATGTGTAAGCTGCCCCTTTTATTACTTGAATCATACTCTAAAAATACCCACATTTAAGCTTCAACTTGTGATTGTATCAACGGTGAAAAACCTTGCAGCTGTGCCTGCCTGTTTCTGATTAATTTGTTTTAGACATAATCAAAATGTCTGGATTGTATTCAACAATGAAGCAAACTAACTTCTGAAACATGAAATATCCTAGGATATGGAATATTTCCTAGCCAGACCGAGACAGCTTCATTAGATCTCATCCTAGTGTATGCAGCTTTGTGCTCTTTAATTTGCCCAGGACAGTTAGAATGTATCGGGGGGGGGGGGGGGGGGGGTTTGGTCCAATTTTTGTGTAAGAAGAAAATCCAGGTCCAACATGTATTTGCACGAGGAAAAGTCTTGCATGTAAGTAGAATTATGTACCTGTATGAAAAAAAGTCTCCATGGATTAATTGCAGCTCTCAAAATCAGTGAAGCAGAAGACAGCTCTGGTAGGTAGTGTCTTTAAGTAAATGTCTGCAGTCTTTTTCCTTATGAATAATCACTGAGAAGCTGAGAAAATTATTACAATATTATTATTATCAATACCCTGCTAAATCCTTCAGATTTTTTAATATTCTGGCATTAGCCTTTTTTGGGTTTAATCAACAATTTTTATTCCTCTAAGCCATGAAATCAAGAATTATGTCAGTGCTCTGCATTTTAAACATTTTAATAATCACTTTACTTCAATGGTTGGAAAAGGATTTTTAAAATTATATTAGGAAATCTGGTAGAGAGATTTTAGATTATTTTTAGAAACTTAAACCTTGCAGGTGATATTGCTCCATGACTATATTAGCAGAATGTTAGCTGAAGTATTTCCATGCCTTCTTTTCACATATTTACTCATATGTGAACCAAGGATCTGAACTATTAAATTTTCAGTGTTAGATACTCAAGTTGAACACAATGCTCTTAAAAGACTTTTCCAATCTCATTTGATTCTATAAGTCTGTTATTCTCTGTTTTGTCATTGAATAAACTAAACACAAATGACTCAACATTATGCTTCCAACTTCCCTTTGCTAACAAGATTAGTATCCACTGTAATGTTTTGTAGATTATCAAAGAACAGTAATTAATTTTAGCCATGGGTGAGCTCAGTATATTAAACACCATGAAACAATGCACTAGAAAATAGATATCCAGTTTTAAAATAATTAGCTCAACAGCAACCTTTACCCCTGCAGGAAAACTTATACTTTTTTCCTACAATGATAAATTTTAATGTTTTCCCCAAGGAGCTTTTTCATATATAATTTTTTTTCTCCTCTTTGGGTACATATAATTTCCATTTATATTGTCAAATTAAAATGCAATAAAAAGTCAACAAACTATTTCTGAAACAAACTATTTCTGATCAAAAGCAGACTTGCAATGTGCATGAGTCAGATAAATTTGCAGAAGGAAAAGAAGATTCTGGTCTCTTCTTGTAGATTCCCTGGCAATGGAGAAAATTACATTAAAACATGTTCTGTCCCATTCAAGAGAACCTATTAAGCTGACCTGGTTTCACTAAAGATATTAAAGAAAACCCACCCCATAAACTACCCATCAATGCTTCCAATTTCACGTTACCTGAGTATTTGCCATCCATGAAATAGGAAGCTTTATTTTAGAAACAGCAGCATGAGGTATTGCTGGAGCAAATTCTAATTTGTGAGGTGGAATGTTACAAGCTTCCACCCCCTAGATTAAAGATGTGTCCAGTCCCAACATTCTCAATCCAGTGAGGGAAAAGGGAAAAAAGGCCAGAAAGGGAAGGATCCACATCAACCATGTTTTAGACCATTTCTTAGGAGGACAAATTAAGAAGCTGCTTTCCTACTCAGGGTTAGCAGAGACAGTGAATTTCCCCCAGTGCATTTCAGAGATGGACTCAGGTGCTTTTGTTTCCTGACCCTGCACATGGAAGCGTTGATTCAGTCCATGGACAACTGATGGGGAATTTGGGATGTGTAAACTGGATTAAAGGACAGGGCAGTCACAACACCAAATCCTCATGCAGGATGGGTTTGAATCTGTGACTCTCCTCTGAAAGCACAAAGTGTTTCACCCACCTGGCATACAGGTGTGAAAATTCAATAGGTTGTTAAGCATTCTGGCTTTTCAAATTATTTTTACTGCCTTAGAATTTGTGTTTCTCAGATTCTGTTTACTGAATTTTCAGTTTTCATTAGTCAAGAGGGAGGGAGAGAGGAAGTAAGGGAAAAGGAGGAGGGGAGGGAAGGGAAAGGTAGATGTGCGAGGGGAGAGGAAACGGGAAAACGGGTAGGAAAGGGGAGAGGAAATAAAAGGGAGTGTAAAACAGAGGAAATCAGTATAAAGTACAAAATCACCAGCTTTGAGCAGCTTATTATTGGTGTCCTGATAGCAACATTCTTTTGTCAGAATTGGTGTTATGACACAGGTGTTGCAGCACCAGCAGAGGTTTAGACAAAACTGTGGCCAAGCCAGTACTGTTGTTCCACTAACTCATTTTACATCCACCCTCTAAATTACTCCTACTTTACTGGTAAAGTAATCACTGAGATTTAATTAAGCACATAGGATGTAATTGAAAACATTTTGTAGTGCAAGAGGTGCATTAGATGCAGACAGAAAAGAACTGTAAACTCAAAGCTCATTGATTATTTTGAGCAAAAAGAGACCTGATGTTGCCAGTCGCTGGCAAAAATGGATTTTGAGTGCTGTTTGCTGCAATATTTTAGTAAACCTGCAATCCCTTTTTGGTTCTAAATAATAATTTTAATAATAATAATTCAAAATATTTATTGCCTTATAGGCTGGTTCTACAATCAGTGGCAAACCTGGCACATACAAAGTTCTCTTCCTTAAAGCACTGAGATAATATACATGCTGTGGAGAAATGCTACATGTAAGAACCTTATTTAATGTGTTGCTGTCCTCTGCTTTGATTAGAAAACCATTTTTGGGGGAAAAAGCAGACAGGTTTCAATGTATAAGCAGTTTCTGCATTCTGCAAGAATTCAAAGCACAAAGAAGCTGGAAGAGCCTTATAGAGTGGAAGGTTAAAATTAAATTGTTTCAAGGGTCAGTAAACATATAATGGCCTTCCCTAAGCATTGTTTGGAATGCCTGGCTCAGAACTGCTGTCAGAGGAGTCAGAATGAAATGCTTTGTTGTGATTCAAAATGAGCTCAATATGCTGACAGCATCTCATCAAAGTGAGGCAGTTCACAGAAAACAGTGAGATTCTCAGAAAACTGAATTTTCTTGTACAGCAAGTCCTGTGAAGTTTCTTTAGTCAGTCCTGACAAGAAGGACGTGATGACATTTTGCACTCCCTTATTCTGCTGAACTCCTCTCTGTGTCCTATGTTCCTGTGAGCATCAAAGTGTTGTGCTGACTATGAGTCTGCAAAACACACTTCATGTCAGAAAGGGTCCTATAATATTTATCTGTAGCTTCTACCTGTGATTTTAAACAGAAGATGAATGTAAAATAGAAGTTTAAAATAATTTCACATGTGTAAGTTCTGTTTTCACCTAAGGTCCTCTTTTTCAAGGGTATGTAAGCACTTGGAGGGAAGGACAGATTTTGAATGCCTGAAATGAGAAACCTCTTTGAAAACACATCCTTCTGGATTACAGTAGTGCTTCTGAACAAAGTGCATATTCAGAGCTGTGAAGCTGCCAGCAGACAGGTGCTGATCTCTTCTGTGCTGTTCAGAAGGTTCACCCTTCTTAAATTGCTTACCTGCCTCCACTGACTGCCCAGAGAACTGAATTTCCATTGTTTGGGCTGCCTGCCAGATTGACTGGTTTTAGAAGCAGCCGTTTCATGACCAAATCTATTTGTCCTGAAAAATTTACTCTACTTATTACTGTAACCCTATGATGAGTTGGAAACACCTCTTTACACAGAGTGTCTCTTGATGCCAAACCTTCTGCATCATCTGTGCTTCTCTTTAAGCTGTTTGCATTGATGTGTGGAAGAGTATACTTGCCTTTTTCTGCTTTCCTAAATTACTATCACAAAAGCCCCTGGGGTTTTTATGACATCTGACCTCTTCTGCAGAGTTGCTAGTATTCTAAGGGATTGAGACTGTGTATTCTAGTAACTGTCAGTGGAAATACAGAAGGTTAGAAGCAATTTTTTTTGTTGTTGCTCCATCTGTTTGACTCAAGGACTGAGCAAGGAACAAATGAGAAGAAAATATGCAATAATATATAAATTATAGCTCAGAAGTTTTATTGCCAATAAAAAACCACTTAGATAAATAACTAGTTTAGGGGTTCTCAATGACTTGGAGTTGGTAATGGAGTGGACAACTGCATTGCTCCAGGACCTTTTTGGCTTCTATTAGGTAGCTGTTAAGTCATCTTGTTCAAGTCCAAGACAGCAGTGGGTTCAGGATATTCTTCTGATGAGTATTCCTAGTATGCCATAATGTTAATTTTTTAATGGCAAAACTTAATGGAGGTTTCACATGACTGGTACATATTAATGGCATGTGGGGTATCATGTAGCAGTAGTCATATTTGAGTCTCAGTTGCTAAGCATTGTTGCTCTTGCTAAATCTGAATGTCAGAGTTTTTTGACTATGTTTTCACAAGCAAAACCAAGTTTTTTGGGGGTGTGTACAGACATTTACTGGTATATATTAATTCCTGCTTCTGCTTCAAACAATAGTTAAGTTTAGAGCCCCCAATTATGAAATGGACAGGGGCACATCAAAGCAGGTAGTAAGTATTTGCTAACTGTATTTCATAGGCATGAGGTTTGCCAATGTTAAGAGGAACTTATACAGCATTAAGAAATACAACATTTTCTTTTGATAGTTAAATTAAATTACTTCTTTCTTTGTAGTTAGTGCATGTATATTAGATTCATTTACCAAGAAGGAGATGGAAAGATGGAAAAACTTAAGGAAGAATCGCTGCCTCTTATTGAAATACATAGCTTTTGTGGAAAATTCCTCCTCTCACAGTAGGCTTTGTAAGAAAAACTTACTCCCTGAAACTACAGATTTTATTTAAAAGACATTGAATCTTATTCCCACAGGTTACATGCTCAGCACACACTATATATTGTTCTAAGCCAAGGCTTTGCTTTAAGGCAAATATATATTCACTTGTATACTCACAAGGCTGTGTCAGAATGAGCATTGCTTGCCAAAAAACAAAGGGCACAGGCTGAATGCTGAGTGAAATTCAATAGAATTTCTCTGTTGGAGGTGAGGAGAATGGGAACCTTCTGTAGTTGATAGCTTGACCTTGTGATTAAGGTGAAGTTGTGCCATTTTCTCACCGTTCTGCTGGTGAGGAACAGCCAGTGGTCTGCCCCCAGGTCAGAAGTGGCTGCGGGCTCAGCTGCAGGGGAAGAGGAAAAACAGACACAACTCAAGCCTCCAGAGATTTTCATGTTAAAGCATGGGGAGATCCAGGTGGGTTAGCTTCCTGTACAGTGAGAGACTTTTGGGAAAAAATTATTATTTCTAATGGTATATTAGTTAAGAAAATGTAGGGTTATTGCTTGATTTCTGAAATGGAACATGCTGAAATGGCTATCTTATCTTATCACTGACTGCAATGGCCAATAGGACCAAATCCTAAACTGCAGTAAACCAGGCTGCCATCCTCAGAGTCTCTGGACTTCATTATTTCATATAACTGGGAAGTCCTGAGGGAAAACTGTTGTCAACTTTTTTTTTTCTGAGAGGTGGTCATGCTTGGATGGTAGCCTGTACATTTAATTAAAGGTTGGAATAGAAAAGACTTTGGAAGATCCATGTGTGAATTACATGTGCTGAAAAAAATCCCATGGTAATAAATCTCCATACAGTAAAACCTCTGCTCTAACTATAAGTTGAAAAATGACCAAACCCAATTCAGAGCAGATTTTATTTTACACTTTTGTTTAAAATATTGTGCAAGCTACATTAAGATCTGTTAAATGTGAGTGGAAGTGTTGAGGCCTACCTCCTGAAATGTCAGTTTCTGAACATTATTTCTTTTCTTTTCAAGCCCTGTTGCTAGAAGTTATTTGAGGTTTTAATTTTTTTTTCTCTCCTTGTGGCTAGAAACCTGAACAAATGACAAGAAATATGCAGCTGAGATTACTGTAGAAAGTTTGACATGATCAAGTCTTCATGCAATCACTTGCAGTCTTAACTCTGTCTTGGATGCCAAATTATTAAATGAGGAATATATCTGGAAACTGCAACTTTTTTACCCATTTTAACTAGCTCAAGTGTTCTTGAGAGATCTGTGTCTGTTTTCTTTGGTTTCACAGATAATTTTAAATCAACAGTATAGTATAATAGCATCTAACAATTGGAAGAATCTCTCTCCATACATTTAAACAAGAGAGAAATCCAACAATTATTCCAGTGTCAAGATCTATTGGTAGAAGATCACTGGGTCTTCTCTCATGTGAGATTTATAAGAAAAACAGCTTTGCATTAGGCAGATGGAATGTAAGACTTTTCACACTGGTTCCTTTTTTTCTTTGGGAAATCCTGTGTGCACTCTAAAGTAGCTATTTCTATGTACAGTTTTGCAACAAAATATAAATGTACATATCTATCTAGCTATATATCTATCTGTCTGTCTGTCTGTCTGTCTATCTGTCTGTCTAACTCAGGGAATTTGGGATTGCTGTGATGGGAGTGTTTAGAAGACTGACAAATCAGGTCAGTTTTAAGCTTTATTGAATTAATTAATTAACAATGCCCTTATTGCTGGTGGCCAGTTCTCTCACCACATTAATCAGAACTTGTTAAACGTGGAACCATTAATTAAACAATTGTATTCTAAATTAGTTGTGGCTTTTAAAGTGTTGTGGAGCTGATGCCAAATGGGGAGCCCAGAGGGCTGCAGTCCCTTGGTGGTACTTGCCCTGAAATCAAGGCGAGTGTGGGTGAGAGAGCTTCAGGAAGAAAAATAAGAGCTAAGCTGAATTTGATTTCTTTCTTCTCAGGTTCTCCCTCCTCATGCCTGTATTTATGCTGTTGTCCTCCCTGTACACAGGGGGAGGGTTTCTCTTCTGCCCACTCTTCCATTTATTTGGATTTTTTATTCACACTCATCCTTCTTGTGTAAATTTACCCACTGTTGCCTTTTGGAATGATCACACCAGCCATATCCTTATCCAAAACTGTTCCTAGTACAGTGCCTGTTTTGGTACACCTATATCCAAGTTCAAGCCAAAATGACATTAATTTTATACAGATTGATACTTCTGTGATTTGTAGGTAAGCCTCTGCTTTGGCTGGAGTGCTGACACACCTGTGAATATCCATCCCTTCCTCACAGAGCTGGAGGAGTGCAGAGAGGGCAGAAGGTTTTCTTCTGAATCCAGAGTAATTTAAAAAGAGGGACCACTTGGGAAATTATTTTTTTTGCAGCCTGGAGGAACAAGAATTACTCCACTGAAAACCCTTGGGAGAGTTGTGTAACTGTTTAGTTGGATGACTGTATTGAGGAAAAGTGAAAAATATTAATTTATTAAGCTGCATTAAATTACTATTGCCATTTTTATGTATAAAATTAATCAAATTTGATGAATTAATCATCTACAAGCACATCTTAAAATTGATATTTCAACATTGCCTGTTGAAATTTGTTCAAGAGTAACTCTGCTATATCTACAAGTTTTTCCTCCCATTTTTATGTCTGACCATCAGATTGAAAATTATTTTTGTGGCATGGCAAAATGTAACCCAATACATGCCAACTGATCTGCTCCTTTAGCAAACAATATCTACTACATTATACATGACCAACAGTGTGTTTAATGAAGTGCTTATGACAATAAGTGCAGTGTCAGCTCATGTTTTATGTAAGAAAGGATTAAATATTTGCATGAGTTGAGCATAAAATTTCTGGAGTTAAAGATTATGTTATGTATTGCATTTATAGGGATATTTTTGTAAAAGGAAAAGCCAGCCAGTACAACCAAAGTGTAACCCAAAATACGTGCAGTACACTGAGTTCTGCAATAAGGGATGACCCTTTGTGTCCTCTGCTGTTTCCTAAAGATGGCAACATTTTGAATGGGAGAATCAAGTCAATGAGTTAATTAGTTTGCCATCTATTTCTGCCTTCTGCAACCAAAAATATTCACGATGACTGAAAGGCGAGATGGGAGTTGCACTGTAGAGATTGACAGGTTTTCTTTGTGTGTTTGTGGGCTATAAATATGCTTGAACTACTTTAACTTCTCATGAGGGATTAAAGTTTCATCATCTTGTTCAAGTCAATGAACATTGCACAAAGTGATGACTACATACTATGACATGGTGACTAATTTGTGTTTCCCTCAGCAGTATTTTTTGTCACTCTGGTATTTTAGGATCATGTTTACTTGAAGTTGAAACTGCCATATGACACAGAAGGTTCTGCACTGTCCTCTCCCTCCTCCAAAATTATCTCTATGGTACAAGAAAAAGATGCCAGACTGTCATGCTGAATTGGCCATTTTTCTGTTATGACTTAATAGTAATCAAGAGATTGGGCATTGTTGAGAAGCCTTTCCTGCATTTATTTGGCAAATCCAATGAAAAATGACCATATGGGACTCTGTGTGTCAGAGAGGACATGGCCAGTCTGGAAAACATGATTTTTAGATAACAGTTTCTGTGGTAGGTCTGCCATTGCCTGATTTTTGATTAATGCTTCTCATAATTTCTCTGACACATGCTCCCTGTCACCACCAGTGTAACTGACAGGATGCTGCTCTGCAGCCCCTGAAAGTCCAGTCAGAGAAAAATCACAAGTAGTTCCCTACAAGGATGATGTGGCATAAATCAAAAAATAGGAGGAGAAGATGAGACAAAGTCAGGTCGTCTTTGAGAATTCACACCTCCCTTGGCTGTGTGAGGACTGAGCCTGCTCTTGTGATTGGTACAGGTGAAGTTTCAGCCTTGACTGGGAAAAAAGGGAGAGATCAACGTGATTGCCAGCATTTCTTTAATGAGCTGTGAGAAACATTAATTAACTGCTCTGTATTGCTTTGCAGAAACATACAGTTCCATGATGGCATGCCTCTGGTGCCTGTACCATCCACTGACTGTAGTAAGATTCCCATGAAGAATAATTATTTTCCATTTATCAGAATTCTGAGCAGAATGAAGTGATGTTTTCCCTCAGCCCTTGGTGAGGGAAGCTGAAGCCAGAGCTCAGGGAGGGAAGTAATGCCCTCTTCAGTGTTACAGGATGGTTTTAATACACAATTCACTGTCTCCATCTGAAGTCTATTGTATCATCATCAGATAATATTTTTTTCTGGGTTAGAGAGAAGAGCTGGGTATTTTAACAGCTTTCACACTCCCTGAACATTATCAATCTTGCTGAGGAATTTAGAAACTTAATTAGTACTTACTGGAAATAAGTTGGAAATTTCAACTGACTTCTTGGAAAATCAGAAATTCAGTTAATACTTACACTGGAACAGCTGTAGGATCTGTTTCATGATACCAACATTTAAGGACATGAAACCCTGCAGCCAGTCTAAGCCATTGGTCCTTTTCAGAATACCCACTGCTCCAGATTTTCTGAGCACCCTGATGCACTGGGAATCTTTCATTTGCTTTGCTCCTCTGCCAGGGCAAACATCTGTGGGTCTGGTAAGTCAAGAGTGACAACAACAAGCAAAGCATAGTGATGTCCAATACAGTGTTTACAACCTGTACCCCAACGCCCCATAAAGATTTTTCATTTGTAAATTCAACTCTACAGGAAACACTGAGTAGGGAACAGCCCTGTGTTACAAGCACTGTTTCTAGCACAGATCTTAAGCACAGCCCCATGTTAGTTACTGTGAAGAACATTCACTCCATCCCAGGTAAACCAGCACAGTAATGATTTGAAAGCATATAAGGGCAGTGTATTTCCCTTTGGTTTTGACTACTAAATTACCTGAAAAGTATCTTTACTGGTGCTGTGCTTTTTTCCTCATATATGAAAGGATGCTGATACTCCCTGTGAGAGTCTGCCCTTGTTTCTCAGTCTGGGTGCCCTCTGTCCATGTTAGTCTGTCTTGCTGGCTTGTGCATCCATTAATGTAGGTGTTATACAGCTATGCTTCTACATGGGTACCCACTGGGAATGTATCCTGAGCCTCGCCACCCATTGCACCTGGGGCACAAAGTTGTGATAACCAATCCTGTCATTAGCACTACCTAATAGTTATCTTTTCCACTTTCAATTTCCACACACATCTCTCTCTTGGCTCTTTTGTTGGTTGTTCAAATTTTCAGTCATTTTCACATTTGGGAAAAGAAAACCTTCAGAGCCTGACCTCTGTCTTTGTAGGTTTTGACTCTATGGAATGGCTCTGCTGCCTTCACTGCAGTGCTTTTTTCTGAAAATCTTAATTTGTGTCCCCTTTGCATTTTGTAGCATACAAAGTTTTGATTACGTTTTGTTCTTTAACATGATTTCATCCCTTAACTAGTGCATTCTACTTATGGGGGAGGATTTTTTGGCTCAGATCAAGTGCTCAGAAGACAAAACCCTGTTGTGATGCCACTGGCTCTTGCAATAGTTTTGGTAGTAGCAGGGTTTAGCATTTCTCTGCTTATAAAACTTGTAGGGTGTACAGGCCAGGGTTTTGAAAAGCAACTCCTCAAGTAATTTCAGAAGAAATAGCTCTAGTTACTGGTTTGTCATAATGTCCTCAGAATCATTTACTTGTTTTTTTTACTTCCAGTTTGATAATCTTCCCCAAGGTTTCTCTGACCTGGTTTCAGTTACCCTAAAACTGTTCATTTTTACTAGCTGATTTTTTTACTTTAATATCTTTCATGCTTTCTTGAAACTGAATTAGTAAAAACTATTTAGGTAAAAAAAAAAAAAACCAAACCAAACAAAACCAAACAAAACCAAACACTAACAAACAAACAAAAACCCCCAAATCAAACCAAAATGAAAAAACAAACAAACAAAAAAAATCAAAGAAACAAAGAGCTCCTCCCCCCCGCCAAAACCCAACAGAAAAGATTAAAAAAAAATCGCATTAGTAAAAATCAATTAGTAAGAATCATATTTGAATCAGGTTTTTTTTTTTTCTCTCTCTTTTATCTGCTTTGGTTATCTTCTAATATCTTGATCTGATGGCATTTTTTCCCCTGACTTCACCAACATTTCCTGACTTCAGCACAGATGATCCCTGACTTCTCCAGCTTTTCTTTATTGAAAAGCCGTCCTAATTTTGACTGACATTGCATGCTATTGAATATGAATGAAATGCCTGCTGTTGCTTTTTAACTCACTCTTTGTACTTGCAGACAATCAGAAGGTTATTGGCAAATTTTTAAATTCTTTTTTGGGTGCCTCACAGGAAAACCTTTTCAGCCGTGTGACAAGACCTTGTAGATTAGTTTGTGGGTGGGACAGTCCTTTATGTCTGTAGAACTACCCCTGGTTTTAACTGAATGACTTTGTTGCAGCTGTATCAATCAGTAATTGTCTATTAAGTTATAGTCTTAAGTGGGCAGAACAGTCCTTTGAAATATGTGGTGGGGATAAAATGTTAAAATTAATTAAAACATATCTCTGTTTCTCTCACCACTCACTTTGGTCAATCAGACCCTTGCTCTGTGATAGTATAAACCTGAAAATATCTGAAAAGATGTCCAAGGATCAGCTGCAAAGATCACTGAAAGTTATGGAAAAAGATCTCATGATTTAAAATGTACAACCTTTGGAGTATGCACTGCAATTTTATTCGGGTTTGAATGAAGCTGAGCATGAGAAATCCATGATGGCCTCAATTCTTTGACGCACTGCCACAGGGCACAAATGTAGTTGGTAGCTGATGCTAGTGGCGTAAATGATTCTGTTAAAGTAATGTAAGAGAAATTATTATGGGGGGAGATATTTAAGTTCACAGTGAAATTTGTAAATATCTTTGCTTGATGAGGATTATTTTTCTTAGGCAATGTGAAGTGCAAACATAAAAAATGGAGAGCAGTGGTTAGATTGGCAAGTCTCCATTTATTCTGACTATATTGTTCCAAATATCTCAGAAGGCCTGACAAATTTAACAGAGAGCAGGCACTGGAAATTCATGAGGATTTTAAATTTAGTTTGAAATAAAGAAAGTTTCCCTCTTCTGCAAAGTCTCCAGAGGATTTTGTATACATGTTTGTCATAAATAAATATGGAACAATCTTTAACAAAGCACAGTAGAAAATGCTGCATTTTCCATGGTCCTCTAAAGGGCATTTCTAAAGATCACTCAAACTGCAGCAGCAATTGTATCTGCTGAGATGAGACACACATTCCTCCAGGGCTAGAACTGACCAAGACAATGGAGCCGGTCCTTCTCTTGCTGTGATCATTTATGATTTTTGTTGTAAAGATGTTTAGGAGCCATGGAGAACAACTGATCTTCCTCCAGTCATGCTTCCTTCTCTTTTTTTTCCCCGTGTGTCACTTGTCATGCTCCTTGACTTTTTTCAGTTTGTCAGCTGCTTAGCTGATCCAGAAACCTTCCTATAGCACTCTTGCTCTGTGATATCTAATGATGATTTGTATGAATTGATGATTTTTAATGATTTGTTTTGCACAAGTGCTCCTCTCTCTTTACATTTGGCCTGACCAGGTTTTCTGTGCATCAGGAAGAAGTCTTTGTCAGATGAGATTCAGAGCATGCAACAAAGGTGATTTTAGAAAAGGCATTAAACAATGTGTCTGTAAGCTCTTCTGCACATTATTAACAATATCTTTGTGCTGGCTCAGTCTCCAGGCAGCCCTGAATACAGTGATGAGGTACTGCAGATTTACATTGCAGAAATTCTGCCTGGAGAGGAGGTCTGACAGCTTGGATACACTGAACACTGATAATGGTTGGATGGGGAGCAGAGACAGAGAATTCAACCAGTTCCATAGACATCAGGAATTAGTTGCTGCGAGGCCAAGATTTCATTTTCATATCTTTCCCCTTTTCACAATTTCATTTCTGTACTTGTTAGGACTACAAGGGGGGGAAAAAAAGTCTCTTTTCCAATTATTCAATGGGACATTTAACACCTTGCCACTGTCACAGTTGAATAAGAGCATGTATACTGGTTCCAGAATTAAGTGAAAGGCATTTAATTCTTCAGTTTTGCAAGATATTAATCGTCTTCTGGGCCTGTTTTAGAGACAGTCTTTAGGATCATGTGGTTCTGGCTTGAGTGAACACTTGTTTTTCCCTAGGCTTAAACCTAAGTTGTAAAACTGGATGGAAATTCTTAACATAAAACTCTTCTGTTCTGTTTATTGTTTCTTACGAGACTTTTATAAAGGATGGGTAATTGAGAGGGATCCACATTTTCTTTTGAAGCTCTCTGTCAGTAGAAGCATCTCATATATATAAAAAACTGTTCACTTTTAATTGTACTTTTGAGGACTTGCCTGTTGCCATGGAAACTTCTAAGCATGCAGACATTAAGCCGTTCCTGTCCAGAAGCCATTTGTCAAACAGTAGCCATTTTTTTTTAAAAAACAAATTAAAAATAATTCAAAGGTGACAAACACAGCCTGCAGCTAGTGATCCATGTAAGGTTAATTGAGGACGTAGGAGAATGGAGTTTCTTCATCTTCCTGTTGTAATTCCACAGTTTTTCTCATTCTTTTTTCAGGCTATTCTGATTTCATGAACAGAACGTGTAGTTACCATAGCTGACTCCACTTCAGTGATATATCCTACTTTCAACTTTTGTTCAGAAATAAGATTATTTCTGTTTAATTCTGTCTAGTGTTTTCTAGCTACCAGGACATAAAATGTCACAGAATGAGGCAAAGTTTCAGGTAGCTGTGCTCTGATAATATGTCTCTGTTTTCAAAATGTTAATTTAGGTGAAAAATACTGTGTACTTTCCTGAAATTCAGGCTTCATCAATCATAAGCTATGTCTGGGACCTTGCCAGACTGGGCTAGAAGCTGCTGAGCACAGAGCAACTGGAAGAATGCAGCCATGGTGCCAGAACACGTCTTTCATTCACAAGCCAAAAAGGCTCTTCCCTGAGGAGCTCTGCAGGTTCTTGGACAGTCCAGGCAGCAGGAGGGATGGGGAGGCAGGTAATTTCATCAGGAGTCAGTCTTTATTAGTTTATCCACAGATACTTCCGACACTGATGCCTCCGTTTGAAAACAAAACCCCTGTAATGCAGTACTGAAAGTCTCAGCTTTGATTTGGGCTACATAGAAAATTTTGATCTTTAAAAAATGCTGACTTGACTGGTTGTCATGTAGCTCTTAGTGGCCATCAGACACTGATGGTTTTGTGAATTGTCTGGGAAAAAACCTAAGAAGATCTGCAGGTTGTCAACTCAATATTAATGAAGTGTAATATACTAATAATATAAAAATATAATTATCCTTTTCTTCTTGACTAAAGTAATGGGTTAGCACAGAGCTCACAGAGCCATAGAGAAAAATGCTCTTTCAAGGAGCAATAAAACAGATTTTTTATAAGCTCTACAATCAAGAAAAAAAAATGGAGAACTTCCAATTCCTCTTTTTAAAAGCTGTTAGTAACTAGTAGTGGCAATACAAAAGTAAATAGCATGGACAATTCCAAAGACAATTCAAAATACACATTGCATTTGTCTGCAGAGTGGAAGTAAATCCAAGTGTGCAATGTATCAAACATAAAGGCTCAACAAGGAGAATGTAAACCCTATCCTTAAGTTATTGAAGTTTAATCAGATATATCCATAAAAGACAAACTGAAATAGCAGAGCAAGGGAAAAATAGTCAATTTTGTAATAAAATGAAACAGTATAAGAAAAAAAGTGTATGCTTGCAGCATATAATTTGCACTTATTTAAAATAATTTTTTCAGTTGAACCTGTTCAGAACACTCAGAATTCAATGAATAAGTCCATTAAAACTGAAGTCATAAATTCAAGATTCAAAGGAGAATTAGAGTAAACCCATTTAGAATGCTTAGTAGATTAAGGAATTTTATAAAGGTAGCTCATTTATGGGTACAACAAAACCTTTTGGTATCATACCTCTTTTTCCTGATGCAATTACACATTGGCAGTTGATTCTGCACAATCATTGTTTTGGATTGTTAAATTCACTGTAGCTCTAAGCTGTGGCTCTGAGGTTTAAGATCTGGGCAAAAAAGAACACTTGAATACCTGGGGGCATGAATTCAGCCAGCAAGGTAATAATCAAAGTTTGCATTTGAAAATTAGTATTTTACCATCTACTGAGACAAATATGGACAGCGTAGTTTTAATGCACTGAAGAGAAAGCAGAAAATCACACACTTCCTCCATTCTAGCTGCTTTGAATACTGTGTTATCAGTGAGTATCATTGCTTTCATTTCAATGAGAAAACTGAACTTTGGAAAATGAAGTCTGAAAGAAGTATAACAACATATGCATCATCATTGCCCTAATAAAACCAGTAGATACCAAGATCTTCTCAGGTCTGGGTACCTGGAAGAATTGTATTCAGATGTCAAAAGCTAGCAGTGATAGAACTTCATATTAGAGACAGTTATGAGATAGATCTGTCTAGAACTGACCCAAAAGACCAGAAAAATCTTGATGAGGTGTGACTTACACTTCGCTTTATGGAAAAAAAAAAGAAGACTCTTTAGTGATGAAATCAGCATAAAACTGAGAGCAATTTCCAACTCAGTTTCCCACTCTGTCTTGGGAAGAGTCTTAAATTTGGGAGTGGGAGCTGCAGAGAACCTTGAGCAGTTCACAGTAGTTCAAGGGAGATGGATTTTCCTTCTTTAATGAAGTCTGACTGGATGTTTGTGGTTTCCTGACAGAGTGTTCTGCTTTATTTATGTGACCAGCAGGTTCCCAGAGTGGTGACTACTTTTTCTTTTATGCGACTGCCATGTTTACAGCATGGTGCTTTTGTCCTAGTCAGGCTGTGCTACCTGAGAGAAGGAAATAACATACTTCCTTTGTAAAGGGTTCTGCTTTGCCCTGCCTCCAGAAGGGGGCAGAGCCCACACTGGAAACATGTAGATTGTACAGCTTCTGTCTCACGTGGAAAGGAAAGCTGAAGTGTTTGGGAAGTCAAAAAGCTAGGAAAAAAGCCTAGGAAAACTTCAGAGCAGAGTTGAAGCAGACATAGTAGGCTCAGGGGCAGAAATATCTTTCCCTTCTTAGCTGTATATTATCTGTCCAAATACCTGAAAGAACTTAATCATACACTTTCGCAGAAAATCTTTTTAAAGTGTGAAATTTGGCAGAATATATCCCACCTACCCTGTGTTCCAGCTGAGCCTCAGAGATCAGAGGCACTAGTTGTGGCTGGGCTCCATTTCTGATAAGAACCAATTCAGTGTTGTAAGTCTGGTCATGTTGAATATGGTGTTTCATGAGCAGTGTGATATATTGATTGCTGTGACAGAATATGGGTCAGAAATTGTCATGGCACTGGTATCAGAAAGGTAAATCACTGCTATCACCAGAGAATGAAGCTTATTCCATGGGCCTTTTAATGGGGGAGGAGATGGGCACAGCCCTTACACAGTGGAGTCTCCTCTGACCTCCTTTCCTTCTTAAGTCACATGTCTACTCTGAGAGTGAGAAAAAGGTAAAGTTATAACTAATGTAATTTTATGACCAGGTGAAATTTGAGGAACTTTATTCACACTTGTCATGCATATGCAGGTTTTATTTTGTTGGCATATGAGGGAGTGTGAAAAGCAATATGTATCTTTGAGTTAATGAAGGAAAGTTCAAATTTTGGTCATTGTTTGGACGCTTCCGTGGCTTAACTCCCATTGACTACATTGTTTCAAAGCAGAGCATGACCACAACATCTCCATGCCACTCCATCCTTTGTTTCCTGCTTCTCTCAGAGCAGCACACTAAGCTCCCTCAGTGTCCCTGCTCCTAGGGCTATAGACTTCTTGTTTCTGGGGAATGATTGCTCACACAGACACTTCTCCTTGCAGCACTTTGTCTTTCAGTATTCTCTCAACGATACTCCTGTTGTGAATTTCAGCACAAAGGACAAGGTCCTTAGATTTGGCACAAACCCCCTGCATTACTTGCTGAAGGATTGTTTTTCTAGATTTCCCCGGTTTGTTTCTGAGCTCATAAGATTCACTTGCCTGTTGCCTTTAGAAACCACTACGATCTCTTTGTATTATGTATCAATGTCCTCACTGGAACTCAGTGTACCAGGCTGTCTTCAGAAGAATGTCATCAGAAGTATGTACAGTCATGCCAAACATAGTACTTACTCCTTTTTCTGCATGTTGAGGAAGAAAAGGATGACCTGGGGACTGCAACTTACGTGGGTTGTAAGGCCATGAATACAGTTTTAACATCAGGTCTGCAGTTTGCTCCTTCCTTGGCAAACCAGTTGCACAGTGTCTAAGCCATCCCTCTATTTCCTAATTTTAGGCACCAAGATATGGTCATCCACACATGAAGATCTTGGGACACAAATAGCTGCGGTATTGGAGTTCAACACATTGGAGAACAGGTATTTAGCAAAATTCCCCCCATCCCCAGCTATGAATAAAGACTCTACAGATACATGATTCAAATGTGGTCTGTAAAAACCTTCATCCTTTATCTCTTCATCTCTCCATCAGTCTGACTTCTCCTGTGTTGCCCTCCTTCATGAAACATTATTTTGCTGTAGTTCTGGGCCTTCCATAGGAACCACCTCGAACTTCTGTGAATTTTTTCTCTTTTTGGTCACTTTTTCAAAGGTGAAAATCCCCTTTTTTTATCTTTGCCTCTTCTGTGCCACCTTCTCTCTAATTCTGCTATTCTATTATTTCTTTAGTATGTTTTGGTAAAACTAATATGAAATACGTAAAACCTAGTAACTCTGAATTAGATGTTTTTGGTTTTGATGTTATTGTTCTGTTCTTTGTTTTCCCTTTTTCTCCTTTTTTTTTTTTTTTTTTTTTTCCCTCAAAGGAAAGCTTTGCATAACTGAGGTAAAAAGCTTGTTCTAGAAGAATTTTGAAATTTTGGAAGCTTTCAAAATTAATGACTGATCATATGCCCTAGAATGTTTTCCAGTGTAATTTTTTTTGTGACAAGCATGAGAGAATTGTGAGAAAAAGCACTGCTATGCTTGTAAAGCATTTTTAGATGTAGATATGTGTCTTTTGCTACAGTGTTATACAAGTTACTTTAAAAGTGAAGTTGTACCTGATGACACTTTTGCTTCATATTCTGTTGAGGTTTGACAAAAGTCCTGTTAATCTATAATAAACACAGTTCTATTGTTGTGTCTGAGTAAAGCTGCATACCGATAGATTGATTAAAGGCATAATGTAAAAAACCAATCACACAACAAATTTGTCTAGAATTCACAGGCTGGGAATTTTTATGCTTCATCCAAATCTCTAATTGAAGTTTTTTAATTACCTATCCCAATATTTGCAGCAGCATGTTGTAGGTCAAGATGTCCTGAGTAGCAGCCATGAGAATATAAAGATCTTTGCTTTTATCAGGGACAGAGAGAGTGGGAGAGTAAAGTGCTGAGGAAAAAGCCAGCAATTTGTTAAAACTTGATTGCTGAGGAGTTTTTTTCCCATTATTCAGTGGGGACACAGATGCCCGGGTATGTTCAACTAGAACCAAGCTAGAGCAAATAATTCTTGCAAATCTTTTTTAACAAAGAAAATAAGATCAAGTTCTTAAAGAATTATCACCCAAATGTTTTCCCTCTCAAAATGTTCTGAAAATACCTAATGGTTTTGATTGGGAAATTTAAAATTACTAAGTAACATTCTTTCCTCACTTAAAAACTGTCATCTAATTATTTCCACCCATATTCTCCTACTAGGCAATTCTAAGCAGTACCACCCTTTCGCTTCACAGTAGTTACCTCTGTGTTTGATGTGTGAAGATGCCATTTTTGCCCCAGAGCAGTTCTCCGTGTTTTAACATACATGTGCAGCAGCAGAACACTTGCACTTTTCTTTTATTATCCATTCTGCAAGACTCTCAGCTGCTGCCTGTTCCAAGGAGCAGCTGCAAGAGTGGGACAGGACTATTCTGAAATGGTCCTAATTATTCCAAAATGGCTTGGCCAGGTAAGTCAGAGCTGGCAAAGTGCCCTGTCAAAGGAATTAACTTTCTCTAATGGCTGAACAGACAGTGAGTATGTCTGCTCGCTGTTCACTTCTCTGAACCTCCTTGTCAGAAACTCTGCATTATTCCTATTTTTAAAACCTACTTTTAGCAAAGAACTACCCTTTTGTGATTGTGAGCTCTTATGAGTTACCCAGTAGCAGCCAGCACATTGGTACAGAGTTGACCAAGCTGGTTGGTAGCATTAATTATAGCACATTGATTTTTAATGTCTTTATGCTCCTTACTCAACTCTTGTTTTGGGGAGTTGCTTTTTCTTCCTCTTAACCTGCTGGTGCTTAATAGTATCTCTGGAGTTTGTCCTAAGGGTGTGCTGGATTATTTAGATCATCTCTTCAGTGACCCTCTCCTTCCTCCTAGCTACCCAGTGCACTATGAAGTCTATTAATTTTCAAAGTAAGGAAAGGGATATAGGAGAAGAACACTAATTAGGTGTGAGCCACAGGGCATAAAAGATTACATTCTTCAAGACAGAGGCACTGCTCCTTTTATAGCTAAAATTGTTAAATTTCCATAGAAGCATAATGTCCTTTAACACACCTGAAGCTCGTAACTCTTATACGAAAACAGGTAACACAAAAGCCAAGAAATCAAAACAAATGTGATGGTGCACAGGTACCATTAAGTAAGAAGCAAGGAGAGGCAGAAATGGAAGAAAACAAGGAGATATTATCTCTAAGACTGCTTAACTTCTGGCTGGCTGAATTTGAACCTTTTGGAAGGAAACCATTAGTGTATCTCATCAATGATAGTTTGACACCTTTTCTGAAGGAATGACCATTCTATAAAGGAAAGTCAGACGTGGATGACAAAAGGGCCATGGAATACTGCACATGGAGTGGATGTTGCATTCAGTGTGCTCAGAGAGAGAATGAGGGGCTGGTGGAGATTACCCCAACCATGAGTGTCCTCACAGACTGATTCATAAGAGCTTTAGCAGCAAAGACACTTCCTAAGTAAAGATCTAGGACTTAATTACTAAAAGAAGATATTTTAATTTGTTAGGTGAGAGAGTTAATTAACCAAACACAGAAACTGATACTCGTGTTAAAAAATCTGAATTCCCTGAATTCATCTGAAATTATTTTAGCAGACAGGAAAAGACAGATAATTTCATTAACATGACAGAATGGTCAAGGTTTGTAAAGAAAGATTTAGTCTGTCTCAGCCCTAGGTCTTTAGAAGTTCAGGTTGTACAAAATGTGCCATGAGAAACAGACTTTTACTTATTAAAATGAATAAGCAGAGACTCTCTAACAAAGTGTTAGGAAAAGTGATGAGACAATCTGCCAGTGGGGGAGCAATACCAGTTCTGATTGAATTTAGCCATAAGTAGTTTAAAAGTGCTTTTTCCTTCTTTCTTCATTTAAGTGTCTGTAGCTGCTTTGATACTGAATGCAATGAATTATTTTACTTACATTTTACTTCTATGTGGCTTGATCTAAGAATGATTTCACAGTAAACTGGCTAGCACAAAATTCTTCACACAGCAGCACAGTGAACTTAATCAACCAGGATGGTGGGACTCTGCCTGCCTCCCTCCACATTGCACAGGGCCTACCAGGGTTCCAAGATATGTCCCAAGAGGAGTGATTTAGCAACTATAGAAGTGGCCTGAATGCTATGAGAGCAAACAACATTTTCTAATGACTGAGGGTAGCCAGGAAAGCTTACTGGTACTTAGACAATCACCTGGTAGCACTAACTTCTGTGAAGATTCTTCCACAGTGACATCAAAATCTTATACAACGAGAACAAGAGAAGGGGGCTCTTATGTTGGCTATTGTGGCTTTGGCTCTTTTTTCACAGGAACTCAGATGCTGCATAGTGCAGTCCTGCTTTGAGGAGACAGAGAGCTGGTGTTGTACAAAGGAGAGGCTGGTAGAATTGACACAGTTCTCTGGTAAGGTCAGGGAGCTGATGTGCTTCCAGGGCCTGGGTTTCCTCTCGAGCTTCATGTTTTTCTGTGTTGAAATATTTAGAGAGATTGGATAAATGGTGCTTAAGCTTATAACTTTTCTAGTCATAAACAGAATTTATAGTCAGTGATCTACAGTCAACTAATGGCTGCTGTTACAGCAGGATATAAAAATTACATCCACAGTAGTTCAATAGGTGTTTGCCTTCCAAACATTCTGGGCGGAGGGGAGAGCCTCAAGCATTGACATAGTCCTCTCACACAGTTGTGATGGCAAATTTAACGGTAGATGCCATGCTAGTGGAGAGAAATCTGATGGAAAATCTAAATGTAAATAGAACACTGAAACCCAACTATGATTCAGCAAATATTCATACTGGTTACATTAGCATAAAAGTCTTTAAATTTAATCACCAGACCTTAATTCAAAGCCTATTTCTTCTGTAACTTAGAAGGCATCAACAGCAGAGCAAGGGCTTTTTTGATTACACAACTCCAGTCAAAATGACATCAAGATATTTGTGAAAGATGAGTATACATTACTTTGGAGCACAAATGAATGAAGTATTATGAAGTGCTAGCAATGTAGTAGTGATGAAGTATTTAAAGAAATTGCATTTTTTACCATGTTTGATGGATGCTTACACTGCATTCCTGGAGGACAGCAGTACCAGAAAGAGTTATGAGATAGTGAGCCTGACTTACTGACACATGTTCCATGCTCACTTCTCCCCCTTCCTACAGAAATAGAGAACATCTCACTTCTGGATTGCCACTAAATCATTCATTTGACTATGCATATTAGCCTCAGAATAGCCAGCTTTCAATTCCTCTGCACAAGGAGACTTGAAATAGAATCCATACTATTCTTTCTTTATCATAGACATACTGTGTGTATCAGGTCAATAATCTGCAGCACAAGGTTAAAACATTCTAATTTTTTGTTCAAGTTGTATAAATTTTGGGTTTTCTTCCTGCAGGAAGAAAATTATTCATGTCATGTTGACATCATGACTATCATGAAAATATTGTTACAGTTGGATTATGTGTGGTTCCCCTGCAGGTATTTTTTTAGGTTCACTAAAGCTGGTTTGATTTGCTTAAGACTTCCACCAAAAGAGTCTTCTACTCTCTTATTACTGGTGTCTGTTTGGAGTCCAAAGTTTACCTTAACCAGAGAATGTTGTTTTCTTAAATCAAAATGAAGGCTTAGATTTAGATCCCCTGTCTCAGTAATGCACTTTGTCCTTTCTTTCACCCTCATATTCCTCCTGCATCACTGAGTTTTTAAAACACAGGTATGAATATAAGCATAACAGACTAATGTAACAGAACAAAATTATATTACAATAACAGAATCTCTTTAAATAACTGTTTTATTCAGTGAAAAGAATCTGTGACATTATACCATCTAATGATACCTAAAAGGGAACACTTCAAATGAGTCTTCAATGCATTAATACTGTTTTAGTGCTAGTATGCAATGGAGAAAAAAAAAAAAAAAGGAAAAATATTTCATCCTTTTAGGAAAAAACCCAAGCAAACCTCTCCCCAAAACTCAACCAAGTATTTTCCCTTCCTGATACCTTTACTGTTAACAAAAGGTGTACACTTCTTGATGAAAGAGAATTGTTTCACCCTCAATTATGATCACTGTTTCTCGTAGGTCCGATTTATTTGCATCACAGATAAAAAATGTTTCAAATTCAAATGCTTGTAATTCATTATTTAAAAGATAGACTTTGATTTTCAGGGATTTATCTTTTCAGGTTTTTGAACACCTGAGAAATACACCTTTGTAATCCTTTAACACTGTGGGAAACAATGAATTTTAGCACAAAAACTGACTTGCTTTACAGTCAAACAGCATAGTAATAAGGGAAAAATTTAGCCTGAAGGTGTCCTGATTTTGTACACAGAATAAGTGTTAGAGGTGTTGCTTATAAACCTGACTTACTGTTTTCAATTGTCATGTTTTCATTTTGAAAGAACCTATATGTTTCAAATGTATTCAAATGCTATATTGCAGGCTTATACTGCTACTAAATAATCCCCTGAAAACAGTACAAACATAACATTAGACTTCATCAAACAGTTCTCTTTCACCAAGAAAGGATTGGCAGTATTTAAGCATCTGGTCCTCAGCCTTAAGGCAGCAACTGTTTTGTTTTTGCGTTTTTTTCTTTGATTGGGTTTTGGTCTGGGTTTGTGGTGTTTTTTTTTTTTTTTTTTTTTTTCATGGAAGAAAACAAAGGAATATCTCAATCCAGTAACAAAGGAAGACAAATGATGTGTGGTTCAATCATGTGGCTCAGGGCGATTGCTGGGCAAAGACATAAACTCTGGTGTGGAGGACAGATTCCTTGTGATTTCCATGGACTCTCACTGGGCTTGTACAAATAAAACTCTCACTGTTCTTCCTCCTGGTCATTCCTGGTATTTTAATTTTGAAATGCCAACAGAAACTTGCAATTAGCCACTGATTTCCTTCAGCTGCAAAAACAGAAAGACTTAGTTTCATTTCTCGTTTTCTGAGTCTTTAGTTGGAAAATTTTATTTGATGTGTACCATTAAGTCCTTTAGCCACACCTTAGCTGAACTTATCTAGCAGGCTTTCTAATGTATTTCTCATTCTGGTTTCTATGCCTACAATAAAGGTATTAAATTAGCAAAATCTGAAAATAAGCACAACTAATTTCACAATATAATTAGTTACACCATGACTGGTCTTTGTGAAAGTATCTGCAATGCAGTTGCAGCAGAAAAGGTGGAGGGAAGTAACATGGTGTCCAGGAAGAGGTGGCACAGAGAGCAGGACGTGTCTGGCTTCTGGAGAAACACCTTTGTTTGGTAGTTTTATTTCTCAGAAATGATTGCCTGAGGTGAAGGTGATGCCACCACTCTTGCAGTGGCTTTTGTAGGGAGTTGCAAGCAGTTCCAGCGATCTTGAGGTCACTGATCTGCTCTGTAACTACCACAGAAGCACACGGAAGGAATAATCAAAAAGGGAGTGGAGAACGGTAATTCTAGACAGTTAATTTATTACTCTTCCATCATCTGCTCTTTATTTAAATGCTACCTGAAGAGGCTGGACATGGAGCTTCTAGGGTCAGCAGGTCACTTGGTCAGCCTTGGATGGGTTCAAAAAAGGCAAAAGGGATAACTTACACCCCAAATTCACCAGCATATATTAATTCCCATTTTCACTTATAAGGCCCTTTATTACTCATTTTCAATTAAATGCCAACATGAAAATTAAGCACTCCAAGTGGGAATTTTAAACAGGAGTGAGAAAGTTGTCCTGACCATCTTTCTGGCAGAGAGGCACTGGAGGGAGAGTAAACAGACAGGACACCTAGCTGGTGCTGGGACTATACAGTAGATAGGAGTTCTGTTCCCTTTTTGACTTGGGAAAACATTCCTACAGTTTCTATCTTCCTTCCATACACCTTTCATGACCCCATGCTGAGCCAAGTCAGAAAATCCTCAGGCATAAAAAAATAACTTTATTTAAAAAAGAAAAAAAAATAAAAATAAATTATTAAGCCTGTTCTAGCAGGTCAACTGTGCAAATGTTGGTGCAGTGAAGAAGAAGGAAGAAGAAGGAAGAAGAATAAAAAGAAGAGATATAGAAAAATTATTTTCAGAAATGCTGCCTTCAACTGAGTGCTCTCAATCTAATGTAGTTTGTTGCACATCATGCTCAAGCTGGAGATGATATTTCCGTGCTCTGGTTTTGGATTTGTAGTTAGAACCTAGCCTTGGGCATCAGTGAGTGGTCATGCTGAGGACTCAGGTTTAACACCAACAACAGGACACCTTTAGGGAGAGAAGCCTCAAGCCTCTGATTTACGCAATTTAGAATGCATTTTCAGTAAATGTTTCTCTTTTGGTTTTGCCAGCAGTTAAGCAAGAGCTCAAGCATTTTACTAAGGAAAACTTATTTTTAAAAGCTGATACTGTATTCTACAGAACCTGCAGTTATATGCTAATAGGGCAGTGTAATATTACTTGTTTGAAATCTATCATAGATCAAAAAACACTTGAAGCTGAATCGCAGCTCTGGAGCTCTCCTACCCTGGTCAAAAAAGGACCAGCTCCAAAGACAGTTACACTGGTCCCTTTTCAGTTTCTTGCTACTTATCTCTTACCATTAGGGCATCTTCTTACAAGTTTAACATTACCTTAAAGAATCACAGAATGTTCTGAGTTGGAAAGGACCCACAAGAATTATTGAGTCCAACTCTTACGTGAACAGCCCATAGCAATTAAATTAAAGCTCACCCCATAATAACACATATTTTTGTTTCAAGGGCTATACACAGCAGAACAATCATCCACTGTGGAAATGTCCAGTGAGCTGAGTGATAAATGTATTGCAAAAATAATGAAAGGGAACCCCCTGACAGCTGAGTTCTGCTTTAGAGATGGAACACTTATCAAAAAAGGCTGAGAGTTTGCAGGGTCCTCTTTGAATTGTATCTTTAGCAGTCTTGCTTTCCTTTCTGCTGTGGTACTGCAAACTGAAGTCCTGCATGGCACTGCAATTCACCAGCCTGTTATTAAAGCTGACTTGAGGGTAAAACTGACTAGGAGTCTTTTGAAACACTTCTTATGAACAATGGCCTTTTGGTTTATTTGTTTTTTGTTTTTGGTTTTTTTTTTTTTTTTTTTTTCACATAAACCAGCTCGTTTTACAAGTGGTTTCAATGAGATTTTATTTGGGAAGGGCTTATTCTCAGCCTTAGGCTTAACCTAGGTGAAGATTCCTGGCAAACCGCGCCGCCCCCCTCCCCCCGCTCCCCCACCTCCTCCCTGAAGAACCAGCATGATGACAGTCCCTATCTCCACACTCTGCTGAATTGACTGATTTTGGGAGAGGAAGGACTGGAAACTAAATCTTTCCTGTCCTCTTTGGTAAAAGAATAAAAACTCAAATCTGGTCAGTTTAAATGAGCTTTCTGACTTTCTTTAGTATTTGGGAAATTATGAGAAAAGGTGTAGTGATACTGTTTTTGCAGACTTACTGGCATTTTTATTCTAGAAATAGTTGCTATTGCTTTTTAAATGGAAAACTTTAAAGATCACATATTTATTCTCATTAATACCTTGTTACTTCTCAGTTCCATGGGAAAATGTTTAATTTATCTTAACCTCAGTTTGTGAGTACAGCATAAATTTTGCGTGCAGTGTTTAGATTCTTTTTTTACTTTAGTCCCTTTTAACATCTGTATTTCCTGCTCACATTTGTATTTCAGGGGATTTCAACAGATTCTTACTTTCAAAATCTTTTTTACATTGTGTCCATTTTACATTTATCACTCTCTCACAATGCAGGGAATTTTCAGAAATGCCTTGGTCTTTATATTAGCACATCCCTTCAAAAACTATGTAGTGACAAATCAATTATTGTGTTAAGCACTTCTCTATTGGCTTTCATCAGGGCTGCAAAAGTATATAGGATTGATTTGTAAGACAGAATTTATTCTGTTGAATTCCCTTACAAAGATATCAGTAAGTTTTTATTGACAATCTTACATTAGAGTGTACCAAAAAGCCCTTGAGGGAAAACATGCTGAAAATGTTAAATAAGAAGTATTTTACTCACAGTCTGTCTTCTACTTGGATGTCTTAATTAACTTATTTTCTGCAGAACAGCAAGTCTTGGTATGAGAACCATGGTGCACCTCTGTGAATTTGTGTCAGGATCACTGGGATTGAGGAAGCTGGTTCTTGACACAATCTTTAATGCCAGGGAGCTAGTTTGTAATATTTCTATGGGCTTTTGCTGGTTCTGCAGGACAGCTCCATGAATAACAAAGCTAATGTGGAAGTTTCTGAGTTTAGAACTATATCCAGTCTTTTCAGTTTCCCTAAATGCCTTTGCTGCCTTAGGGCACTAAGAAACTACTTACATTTCAGCGTATGGCAGAAATGATCATGACACATGGGAAGAGAAAGGGTGTGGACTGGTGCAAAAATAACATTTCAGTTGTGGTGGGTGTGCTTACAGCTGTATGCAGTATGATACCATGGAATGACAAAATGCTACTCACTAGTGAACACCTGTGGTGGGTTGACCATGGCTGGGTCAGAGATGCCCACCAGAGCCACTCTAGATATCTAAAGTTTTCTCCTCAGCTGGTCTGGGGAAAGAAAATATCACAAGAAGCTTGTGGGTCAAGACAAGGGCAAGGAAGAGAACACTTACCAACTACCTCATGGGCAAAACAGACTCAGCTTGGGGAATTTACTTATTTATTACCAATCATGTCAGATAAGATGATGAGACTTAGAACCAAATCTTAGAAGATCCTCCCAACACCTCCTCCCTTCTTCCCAGGCTTAATTTTATATCCAGTTGCTCTACCTTAATCACCCTCAGCAGTCACAGGGGGATGGGGAAAGGGGGTTATGGTTAGTTCACTGTATGTTGTTTCTGCAGTTGATGCTGTGCAGTTTTTTTCTCCTTTCTTAGGTGCTTCCTTCCCGTTTCGGCTTGGTCATCACAACAACACACCCACCCACGTGCCTCCAGGTATCCTGGACCTGTACTTGTACTGTTATGTAAGTTTGATGCAAATGTCTGATTTGTTTTTAAACAGAACATGGAAAGTTACTCTTGTAATAGGTAGCAGCCCTTCATGAGAGACATACCTCTGACATCTATTATTTATTATAATAATGACGAGTTAGTCTGATATCTTCAGGGGTGGTAATACTTCCACTAGTTTCCACTAGGCCAAGACTGTAGGAGCAGAAGGTCCTCGTCTCCCTCTGGGAAATGCGTCCCACTGCTGAAAGCTAGCCACAGAAGCACTGTACATTAAATTTAAAATCCTAATTCAACACTGAATTCTTGATTCTATTTGAGCAGTGCTGAATATGAATTCAAGAATGCCATTGCTACAGCTTGCTCACTGCCTTGCTTAAGAGGCTTATATCCTGTTTCATAGGGCTTAGAGAAGTAATGTGCAAGTATGTCTCTGAGATACAGCACCAGGACTGAAGTTAAATTGGTATTTTCTCAGGACCTGCACAGAGAGGTCTTGGGTCTATTCTAGGTAATTTGATTACTTCAGGAAGTTAAAACAGGAACTTTCAGGGCAGAGCTATGTACACTTGATTTAAGACTTCCAGGCACAAAACACATACGGCCATTTTCTAACAGAAAATTGTTGCCCAAACAAAATTTTAGACAGGCTCTGATTTGGCTATTTGACAGTTGATTTAATGCTGGTGAAATGACTTCCCTGATCCCAGCAGAAACTTCACAGTGCCTCAAGCATATCCTTAAATTGTAACTCATATTACATGTTATTAGGTGTAATTAGTGTACTAGAAATAAAAAAAATTATCAGCTTGGTCACAAAATTAAGAAGGAAAGAACTTCCCTTGATGAGTACTTCTGCCTAGGAAGCAAAGTTAGTATAGAATTAACTAATTCTGACAATTACAATTATTTACTCAAGCACAGCTGTCCTTCAGTATCTATATATAAGCTGTGTAACTCCCATTTGAGGACTAGCCCCTTTTGTAAATCACTGTGCACAAAATGCTACCTGTCTTGAGGCTCTTGTCTCAAAGGCACACCTCCACAGCAAAACCAGTAAAATATCATTGTTTCATGTTGCAGGATTGTGATTTAGCCCAAAACTTTAAAATTACTGCTGAAGAGTCGACTTGCCATTAGTTCCAGTCATCTGCAAAAGATTTTCGGTATGCTTCACTACACTGCCAAATCAAAAACCACTAATCTCAACCTCTCGCCACACTAGACATATATCCCTGCTCCTGGTAAAATGCCATCCTCACTCTTCCCCCACCCTCATGCTGGTTATTTGGAATTGAAATGGAGAGAAAAAGAAGGTGAGGCTTCCTCCGGTGTTGGGTGGTTGCCACTGGCAGCTCCCAGTGCCAGTTCCGGGGTCACCACTCCTGTTTCCCCATCCCGCCTGCTCGGCACAGGCAATTGAAGGCGGGCTGCGGCCCGCGGGTGCCCTCTGGGTGGGTGACACGACTCAGTGAGCGGGAGGATGGCTTCTCCGGGGGTTTGGCCATGCCTTCCTCCTCTCCCTGGGACAGCAATGACCATGGCCTCTCCCTCCCGACAGCGTGCGGCACCAGGGAGGGCGAGCAGCTCCCGTTCCTCCGCTGTCCCCAGCCTGCCGCCCCCGCCAGCATGGCCACGTCCTCAGAGTGGAGCTGCCCCATCTGCCGCGAAACCTCGAGCAACATCGCCTACGTGGGCTCCTGCCTGCACCAGTTCTGCCGGGTCTGCATCGTGCGCTGGGTCGAGAAGAACCCGTCGTGCCCGCTGTGCAGGCAGACCGTGCACATCATCCTCTCCCCGGCGGCGCCCGGCCACGGCTTCCTGGAGACGCCAGCGTCGCAGCCCTCGACGTCCAGGAGCGCCAGCCGCGGGGAGGAGGAGCCGGGCGCCGCGGGGCCGCAGCCGCGGACCCACGTGGCGGGGTTCTCTCCCGAGACCTGGGCCTTTTTCTTCAGCAGGCACGCCGAGATCCTGCGGCCGCTGGAGCTGTGGCTGAACGAGGTGCTGCGCGGGTGGTGGGACGTGGCCTTCGCGCAGGGCAGGATCGTGGCCAGCCTGTGCCGCCACGGGCTGCACGAGGAGGCCCTGGCGCGGGAGCTGCAGCCGCTCCTGCAGGAGCAGACCGCCGGCTTCGTCGCGCAGCTCATCCAGGTGGCCGCCGAGCGCTGCAGCGAGCTGGCGCGGCGCCGCAGGGGCTTGCGCCCCCCGCGGGCCGGCCCCGGCGCCGGCGCCGTCCCCGGCAGCAGCGGGGCTGCGGAGGAGCGCCGCGAGGAGCCGGCGCAGGCCGCGGCCCGCAGCTCGGGCGCCGGGCGGAGCCGCGGCCGCGCGGCCGCCTGCCAGCCCGCGCGGCGCAGGGGCGGGAGCGCGCAGGACGCCGGGGCCGCGCACAGGAAGGCGCGCGGCCGGCAGTGCTAGGGTGCTGCGGAGCGCCGGGAGAAACGGGGCGGGCAGCGGCGGGGATCTTTCTGTACGTCAAAACAAAGAAATGTTGTAAAGAAGCCAAACCCAAAAAAAAAAAAACAAAAAAAAACAAACCCAAAAAACAAAAATAAAAAAAAAACCCAAAAAAAAAAAAACAAAAAAAAAAAAACAAAAACAGAACAAGCCCGGAGCCCTAAGAACAATTTAAAAACCGCGTGAAAAGCCTTAGTCTCTCACTAGAAGTGGCATTGCCAGCGCTAGTACCTGTATGTCTTTTTCTCCGGTGCTGTGCACACACCTTCCCCCTGGTGTGTGCCCTGCAAGTCCCACTTCCAACTACGGTTGTCTGCCGTAGCTTGAAGCCCCAGTCCATGTCTCAGAGTGTATTTCTCACAGTTTCTTCAAGAGATTGTATTATCACTGCCTGAAGTCTTATTTCTGGTGTATTTCTTGGTTTATTAGCAAATTGATGGAATTCCAGACAAACAGAATTGTCCATTATACTGCTGTTGAGTTTAACTTCAGCTGTGTTTGATGATACTTCTTGTGATTGTGATTAAGATATCTAAATGTGTATTACAATTCATGTTTGTTCCCTTTTAAATATTGTACATGAATTCTTTGTGTAGACATTCTGTGAGTGAAGATTTTTCTGTCAAGAGATCGACTTATTGCTAATATTCCAAAAAGGGGCATTTAATGTTTTTCTTATTTAAAGTAGAAGCCTCTGTGACACATGCTTGAAATTGAGTTTTTCGTTCAGTAAAACAGCAATAATTCCAAAAAAAGTTGTGAGCCTTGATTTGCCTGTATGTGAAATGATCAAAATAAAGCTGTGCTTTTTTCCCTGAAGCACTGCATCTCTGTCCTGATCCCAGCTTTCAGCAGCTGTAACTTGTATGTGCCAGCCTCAGTCTGCTGAAATCAGAGACAAAATTCCCAATTCCTCACCACTGGAGGACTGCTCCCATAATTAGTGAAATCATTCTCTTGAACAAAATTAAGAAGTCACGGAAGTGTTCACAGGTCCCTAGCTTTGAATTAAAAAGTATCCACATAGAATTTCAGTAGTAATTTTGTTTTATTTCTGCTCTTCATCTTTTCCTACAAGTTCATATGCTTTCATACTATTTTGTGTGTGTGTGTGTTGAAGCTGCAGCATCATTCACAGTTGTGTTGCTTGCACTTCTGAGAGTTACTTAAACAATTTTCTTAATTGGGTCTTTCTTTAATAAATACATTTTGCATTAGCACACTTAAAAGGTAGCAATAACAAGAGTGCTTGCAATAAAACCACATTTCTGTATAAATCCCTGTTTTCCCTTCTAGATACTTTGAACATCTGTTCGAGGTTTTATTACTTTGGTTTCTATTCTCTGTTCCCCTTTTAAGGAACACAGTATTTAGCAGATATACTTGTCTCTGAAAAGTGAAAGACTGTAGGATCTCGTTGACTGAAAAAGAGTGAAAGCCACTGTCTGCTCCTCCTGTGCTGCTTTTCAGTGCAATTTGCCAGGCTTTGAGAGCTACTGTAGAGGATAATCCAGCTATTCCCCTTAATGATGATACTTGGGGTGCTTATGTGAGTGAGGTTCACTTTGTACTATTAGTGTTCTCTGTAATCTTAAGGTTCTTTAAATGGTGTATTTATTATATAAATAGTTTTCTGAAATTCCAAGACAGTACAAGACCATGCTTAAAGCTATTAGATCTAAATTCCCCACACCATGCTCCTGCTGTCTTCCTGCCTTATTCACATCAATTAGTTACACAATTCACAAGCAATTAAATTTCTGCTGCTTCGTCTGAGTGCTGGGAGTTGTGTGGAAGTCTTGATAACAAATGTGAGGCTGTTTCAAAGAGATTAATCAGAATAAAGTAAGTTTCCGAGGCAGAACACTTCCAGAGAGGACATGCCTGGTACAAGGAGTGTGATGTTGGAAATGGATACAGCACATTATAACATATTGAGGTTCATGAGATGAAATCAGTGTTGAAATTAGTAAATCTCCTCTATTATCCCAATTAGGAAGGACATATATAAGTAAAAAATAATCTTTCAAGTCTGAGTCTGCTGGATGTTGGCTTGGATGGAAGTGCTTCTTGATGAAAGGTTGAAACAACACAGCCCTTCGAAGTCCTCGCAGCTGTGGCCATGGGTGAGCAGCAGGAAGTCGATTGCTGCTCTATTTTGTAAAGTGTCATGCCTGGTGGTTTGCTTATCCTCTAGCAGGTTGGATAGGGTGGTGGATGAGGCGTTGGCATGCTTGATGATCCAACACTCCAGGTGAGAAAGCTCACCAAGGGCCTTAGCTGCTGCATACCATTGTAAAAAGATGGAGGCAGCAACCCTCTTTGTTTTACCCCAGACATTCTCCTTTGGCTGTGGCATGATCCAGCCGTCAGCCGCTTGCAACCACAGTAGGATGGTGATTGTGGCGGCGAGCAGCTGGATGCAGTGGAGCACTTTCTGTTGTAACAACCGGTCAGATGTCATCTGGGCAGCCATCATCATTCTACTAAAACAGTAATGAATGAATGTAAATAAAGGAAATATGGTTCCCTCCCCTCCCAGCTCCTCCTTCAGGTTGAAGTAAAATAAAATAAAGTAGGGTTTTTAGGACTGAGGGTTAAAGGGACAATGGGTAAGGTAAGAGGGAAGGGGGAATGGGACAGGAGGAGATGGGGTGTTGGGGAGTGTCTCAATCCGTGGGGGCAGGTAGCGTCGGACAATGAGGATGCGGGACATGATGTTAGGTTGGGTCGTGGTCCTCTTTTTCTTCCTTTAGCGCCAGGCCACTGCATGGTCCGGCGGAGATGATGTGGAAGTCTCTGGGCTGCTTCGTATTGGGGGCTCTGCAGCGGTGGTATCATCCAGGTACGGTTTAACATATTTTCCTGGGATCCACTTGGGACCCTGTGCTGTGGAGACACGAGCGTACCCTCTCCCCCAGGTTATGCGTGGGTACAGTCCTGTGATGGCTTTGGACTCTGGGTCCCTAACAAGGACTGGTGGGCACTCTTTTAAAAGTGCTTGTGAGTTGTTAAAAAAGTGCCTTAAAATAGGCAGATTTGGCTCCCAGTCTGTGCAATTTATGAAATTCCACACATAGAGTGCTTTACATAAACTTTCAACCGGGGTCATGGCCAGGGTCGAATTGTTCTGTTGTTCAAGTAGTCTCTTTATTTCTTTATGTGAGCGCCCCACAATTGCCTGCCCTGTGGGTTTTTGGGGGATGCCCACGACATGGGAAATTCCCCACTATTGCAAAAAGGTGTCAAATTGTTGAGAGGTGAGTCCAGGTCCATTATCTGTTTTGATGGCCTTTGGCACCCCTATGGTGGCAAACACCATAAAAAGATGTTTGATGGCGTCCCTGGTTTTCTCCCCCGTATGGAGGGACGTGAACACAGCTCTGGAAAATGTGTCAATGGACACGTGCATGTACTTGAGGTGGCTGAAAGAATTATAATGGGTCACATCAGTTTCCTACAGTTCCAGTGCTCCCACACCCCGGGGATTGACTCCTGTTGCAACTGATGGGAGGGTGAGGGAGTGGCAGCTGGGACAAGTGGCAAGAATGGCTTTGGCCTTTTCTCGGGAAATCTTGAACTGCCATGCAAGGGCAGGTGCATTTTGATGGAAGAAGGCGTGGCTGAGCCTTGCCTGTGCAAAAGTGTCAGGTAGGTTTGTGGAAAGTGCAGGTGCAAATTTGGCAGTCATGGCTAGCTGATCAGCCATCCGGTTGCCCTCTGTGATGCATCCTGGCAGGTCAGTATGAGACTGGATGTGCATTATGTGGTAGAATTGCTCTCGGTGGGAAATGAGCCAAATTAGTTCTGAGAGCAAGTCAAACAATCTTTTATTTCAAATTTCTTTGAGCAGGACATGTTCTGCCCACTCTGCTATCCCGGCAACATACGCTGAATCAGTTACCAAATTAAATGGTTGCTGGAATTTCTTGAATGCTCTCATGATCGCAGCAAGTTCTGCGATCTGGGGGAAGCCCTCAACCAGCTGGATGTCAGACTCCCACTTCTGACTATCCAGGTCCTTCCACGTGATCACCGATTTCTGGGATTTTCCCGACCCATCGGTGATCACTGTGAGAGCATGTTTAATGGGTGTTTTACTTACGTAAGACTTTGGGGCCAAATAGAGTGTATCCTTGAATAACTTGTGTTTAGGATAATGAATTGAAATCTGTCCAGGATAGGTGTCTAAAAATATTTGCAAATTTTCATTTGTCTGTAGCATGGACTCCAATTATTCCAAATTTAAAGGAAGATAAATGCACGCTGGGTCACACCCTGAGAGGGTCCACAGGCATTGTCAGGCCTTAATTATGAGTTTTGCCTTCAATTCTGTGGGGGTGGACACAGTTTTTGCTGGCTGGTGCAGAAGGAACAGCCACTCGATGATAAGCCCAGTGTCCCATTGGAATAGTAGGCCATGGACATTTGGGCACTTACCCAGGATGGCAAGGGTGATGGGAAGGGACCGATCCACGCGGTGTGCCTGATGGGATCTGATGGCATCAGCAACTCTCTCCAGGGCTCCCTTCGCAGCAGGTGTCAGCTCGCGTGGAGAAGCCAGGTCGCAGTCTCCTTGTAGAAGGTTGAAGAGTGGTGCCAGATTCTCCATGGTGAGTCCCAGGAGAGAACTGCAATGTCAAAACAGTCCTTGATGGTAAGGGACTGGGGCACGACAGTCCTTCCTGTGATGATGAAGCCCAAATACTTCCACGGCGTGGAAAGTTGTATTTTTCCTCTATGATCTGGAACCCCGCAGCCTTGATGGTCTTGACTGTCTTCGAAAGTGCCGCATTCAGATAGGATGTTTTTTTGGCTAACACATTGTCCATAGGGAAGAGTTTCCAAATTGGTGACAACACTTGGCAGAGCACCGCGGAAATTTCATTCCCTGGGGCAAAGTGGTGCACTAATAACGCTTATAAGGCTCCGCCCGATTGATGGAGGGGACGGAGAAGGTGAATCTGGGGGCATCTCCTGGATGCAATGGGATGTTAAAAAAGCAGTCCTTGATGTCAATGACCACAAGCTGCCAATACCAGGGAGGCATGGAGGGAGATGGAAGGCCTGGCTGCAGAGGGCCCATGTCTTTGATGACATTGTTAACTCTGCGCAGGTCTTGGAGCAGGCACCACTTGTCTTTGCCAGGTTTTTTGATGATAAAGAAGGTGTATTCCAGGGGCTGATGGAGGGTATTAAATGCCCCAGGTGCACCTGCTCTTCCACTAATTCGGTGAGTGCTTTTAATTTCTCCTCCGTTAAGGGTCACTGGTCCACCCACACCAGAGTGTCAGTTTTCCAATTGAGTGGTGGGGAGGTGTGCTCCACAGTGGCCCACACTAAAAATCCCACAGAGGGCTAGGGATGTCAAGGAGGGCACCCCATTGAGACAACATGTCCCTGCTGAGTAGCATGACGTTAGAAGAAACAACGAATGGCAGAATTGTTGCAATCTATCCCTCAGGGCCCTCCACGCTTACCAGATGTTTGCTGTGCAGAGAGTTCAGAGCTCCTCCCACTCCGGAGATTGTGCCACAAGGGGGCACCAACTCCCAGTCGCAGGGCCACTTTGACCGGGGAATGATGGCCACATCCACGCCGGTGTCTGCCATTAACTTGATGGAGATTGATCTTCCCTGTAATGAGAGTATAGTCTTAATTATGGGTCTCTGACAACATACAGTTTGGGTGAGGAAGACATATTTGTCTTCCTCAGCGTCCTGTCCAATATAATCCTTTATGTCCAGCAAATAGAGCAAAGCAAAGGAGAACCCCATGTCCAGTGTGAAAGGCGGCTCATGATACATGATGGAGACCACCACTTCGGACCCTGGCTGGAAACAAACCACCTCAGGAATGCTAGTCAGTTCATTTGGTGTGTGCCTACTGTCACCTAATATCAGTACAGTTGTATCATGGTCACAGTAGGGGGGCTGCAGCAACCCCGCGGGAACCCTCACCAGGTCCTCATCTGGAAACGTGATAGGGATGGCGCTTGTGAAGACCCAGCGGTTGTCTGGGTCTAAATTTGCGGTCCTTTGGAAGAGGCGGAGTCTGTCCTCGTGGCTCTGCCAATCTTCCAAAATTGACCACTGTGCCACTGGTCCTCCCGGATGGTAGGGAGGCTCAGGTGCTGCGAAGGGCCACTTGGTGTCCTCACGCGGCCCCTCCTTGCTCTCCATGGCCTGTTTCCTGCCGGCTGTTGTGGGTTCCTGGAGAATGGCCTCAGGGAAGGAACATACAATTGGTACAGCCACTCCAGGGGCCAATGAGGGCAGTTAGCTTTTATATGTCCCATCTGGCCACACCCGAAGCAGCGGACTGTGTTCATATTCAACATGGCCTCCCCAATCCCCTTACTTACGGCCATGGTGACAGTGGCTTCTGTTGAGGTGGCTTTGGTGCAAGCTTCCACCATCTGGGTGATGGTGGGCTCGGGGTCCTGAGGAAAAGCCCTCAAGATCTTCCTGGTCTCTGACATAGCGTTGGTCATGGCCATTTTTCGGCAGGAGTTCCTCCCTTGCTGCTGGATTGTCTATTTGGTGATTGATGGCCTCCTTGAGCCGGTCTACAAACTTGATAAATGTCTCCTCAGGTCCTTGGACAATTGATGAAAAGCTCTGGAGGGGGGTTTTTCTATCCGGGATTTTCAGAAGCGCGATCTGGCCGGCCTCCCTGAAGTTGTCCAGGATTTTCACAGTGAGCAGGATCTGGTCCTCTGGACGGCTGAAATCCCCCTCCCCCTCCAGAGCCTCTAGTCCTTCTTCCCCCTCTCCGAGCGCTTGTGTTAAATTGTGTTTTGTGAGGAGAGGCTCTAATATTTTTTTCCATTGAATCTCCCAAAGCAGCAACTCAGTGGGGGTAAACAATGACTTTGCGATATACTTCAAGTCATCTTGGACTAGAGTGTGTCCTGAGAAGGTCAAGTCTAAAACGTTCTTAAAGAACGGAGAGTCTCGTCTGTAATTTTTGGTGGCCTTCCGCAGCTCCTTCACTTTCACATAGGGAAGTTATTCCCATTTGGGTTCCCTTCCCCTCTTCCAAACCACTGGTGCTGCAAATGGCCCTAGATCTTTGGCCAGCTCAAGATCCCCATCCTTGATGGCCTCCTCCTGGATCCAGGCCCAACTGCCTCCTAACCTAGGTGTGGGACAGGGGCTGTTGCTGTCCTCATCCTCTTTTGAGGATGAGGCAGGACAGGCTAGGGCTCGGATCCTCTCCCTGGTTGATGGGCTATGGTGTTGTGAAGCCCGGCAGGCCAGGATGGCTGCTTCCAGCCAGGCCAACTTCCAGTTCCAGTGGAGTGGGAACCAAAGTGGCTGGAGAGGGGGAGGCGTGGCCAGGCCCGCTCACCGGGGCACGGCCTTCTGGCGGGGGGGTTCCCACCCACGGGGGCGTGGCCTTCCAGCAGGGCGGTCCCTCCCACCAGGGGCCCACCCAGGGGTGTGGCCACGGGGACTGAAGGGGCGGGTCCTGACAACATGGCAATCGACATTGTGGGAAGGGCAGGACCCGATGCGGGGGTGGCACTCGGCAGGGGTGGAGCATGAGGGGAATTGGTGGGAACCCAAGGGGTAGAAGGAGGAGGGCAGGTGCCATTTTGTGAGTCCTTGTGGGACAGCTTGGCCATGCAGCGGCACCATCTTGAGAATCTCTGAAGCGCTGACTAAGTCAGGCACTGAACAACAAGGTTTTAAACTGGAGTGGGGGCTTGTGGATTGGGGGGAATGGAATGGCTTGCACTGGGGTGGCCAGTCCCAGAGCGAGGAAGGGACAGAGTGGGATGGGGGGCAGCAGGGAGATGGTGGCATCCCTGTGCCTAGTTGTGGCAGGATCTGCTGCCTGACCCACCCTTAGGGGAAATGGGATTAAGAAGTGGGGGGTGGATTGAGGGGTAGGTGAACTGGAGACCTAACTCTCCCCATTCTGTTTAAATAAAGTGAAAATTGAATGAGAAAGTGGAAAAAAAATCCCACCTGAAAGTTCTCCTTAACTTGAAGATCATACAACAGCCTCCCAACCTTTCCCCAAAAGAGAACAGAAGAAAAATCATCCCAGAAAGTGTCCGGGTAATGATCGAAAATGATTAACAAAAGCTTTCAACTCCTCCTTTTTAAAGGAAACATTCTCCAAAACAAGAGATGACTTAACATGTAGGTAAAAATCCTGCCTTGCAGGAGATAGGCAATTGCCCATTCTCACTGTGAGTAAATGAAGTCCCCAAAGAGGCAAAGGAGAAAAGCAAAGAAAAGAGACTGGGTCAGGTTCAAAGGAAGGCACTGAAACTCACCAGAAGGACCACAGTCGAAAGAAAAGGAGCCTCAGGGGGGGTGGAAGTGCTGCAGGTCTCGTGCTGTCTGAAACTTCCTCGAAGCTGTAGGTCAGATGGGACGAGTTGTCTGCAACCCACAAAGCGGAGGTCTTCTGAAATGAAGCGCAGCTGCCAGTGGAATGGGTCCTGGACAGCGCTTAAAATCCTCAGATGAGCGGGTCACAAATCCGAAGACACTGAGGAGATGCTCCTGACTCCGGCAAGGGTCAGTCTGTTCAGGCACCAGTTGTGGCACCTGGGTCTTGTGACCACCAGGAGTGCCACAGTGGGTCAGGTCTTCAGGAGCTGGATAGCTGAAGAGAGGCTTCCACCCAAGGTGGGAGGACACTCAGGCTGCTTTGATTTCCAGAGGGGTTATGGGGTAGAGAAGGCAGGGATGCAAGGAGACAACCACTCGGAAGGGGAGCAAGCTCTGAGAGCCCCGTCCCGAGGGCAGGGTGAGGCTTTTTACAGTAACAGGGTAGGAGGGTCAGGGAACATTACAACCAATGAGGGAAAGACTGAGGGGCAGAGTAGGAAAAAGCTGACAGGGTAACGACTAATAGGGACAAAGGGAGGGAGTGGCCAATGAGAGGGAGTCAACCAGGGCACAGAGATCAGAGAATATTCTGGAATGAAAGGATGGCTTAAACAATGATAGACACGAGCAAGGGGAAGGGATAACAAATTATTGAAAGCGGAGGAGGCGGGAATTTACACATTGGTCACTTCCCAGAGCATCTCAGGGGGACTGCCCCCTAGACCCCCTCCCACACTCTGCCACATCAATGAAGGGGTCCAGGCTGCCTGTCCACAGCTGCAGTGTGGTGATTCCTCAGGGGTGATGGTGTTGACGTAGCCCGTTCATAAAAACAGAGGGGTGCTATGGGCTGTGCATCTGTAGGGTGCATATACAGATACTGTGTGAGGTTGCAAAGGTCAAATGTTGCAGAAGATTCCATATGCTTTGCTCAGAAGCTTCCTGACATCAAGCTCAGCATCTGCACTGAACTCCTGACTTGATGGACTGGGTCTAATGACCTGTCATTTAATTTTACTGCAGATTAAATACTGACAATCCAGAAGTGTTGCTCTCTGTGTACACCTTGATAAATGTTTATGGCTGGATGTGCAGAATGTGAGAGCAGCTGCCTTCCTTAATGTTATTTTGGAAGCAGAAAATAAAGCCTTGCAAAGATGATTGTGGTGAACAGGGTATCAGTCTGGATGTTGCCACGTTGTGCTAATTAAATGGTGAAGTTGCAGTGGTTTTTGTGGTACACATCCTGTCATTAGTTTGTATGCTTTTCAAAGCTTTTAGAGAACAGATATGCTGATAAGGTTAAACCATTAACACAAAATGCAGAACAAAATACCTTGCTCTGTTTTTCATTTCACAGTATTGAAAGCTAATTAGGCACCTTTGCATAGTATTGGGAAAAAAAATCTCAGATGCATTTTGCTGGATTAAATGGCAAATCCAACCCTTGGTGTGGACTTAAGATATCAATCAGCATCCTGGAAATTGCAGTGATGTGATTTAGATGGTTATATTGATATCAAATGCAGCCAAAGGTTCAGGGATCAAAGTCCCACAAGAGGAATGATGACAAGGAAATAAATGAAACAGACCTTGAGTAAAACAGCTTGTCTTGACAGCTGTTCCCCAGCCTGCAGAAGGGGAGAAAGATAATTTGATTTGGGTAATCAGTTTTTTGCATATTCTTGAGAGTGTTGGAAAATGTATGTGATTTCTGCTTTGAAGACAGGCTGTGGAGAAGTTACAGAAGGAGAGGAACATTCATGCTCTTCTGGAAGGCAGCTACTTTGATCTGACACCAACTGTTACCTTTAAGTCCAGACCTTGTGCTTCATTGACAGCTGCAATAAAGATGTCATTCTGGAAAGCATGAATGTCTTAAAATAAAATCCACAGTTTAAAATTTGGTTTGAGTTAAATACAGATTATTTCACAATATTTTACTCTGAGTGTGTGTGTGTTTTTACCAGCTGGGTGTTAGAGCTTCTCTTTGCTTTTTCCTTATGCCTGAGACTGAGCACTTCTCTGACCTGCAGCTTTGGCTTAGTTCATGGTGCCAGAAGTGTCTTTCAAAGATCCAGACCTTTAAGCATTAGGTTATATGTAGTTCTTCAGAGATTTCTGTGTTTGCTCCATAAAATAATATCATTTCCATGTGACATCTTTTGCACTGACAAATTTTACTCATATGCAATGTAAACATCTCCAGGAAAGTGTGTCTCTTCCCACCATTACCCTCAGATGCTCATCAGTATCCCTGCTTGTTCTTAACCATGCGTGGATCATGTAATTGATTCACACCATATGTTCAATTACGTTGCCTTTGGTGGTTTATTTATTTTCTTTTTTGTTTTTTTTGTAAGTTGTTTCACAGATATAATACTTTTCTTATGTTTTCCTTAGGCAGCAGTCACTGTACACCCAAGAGGTAGCTTTGCAAATCCTTCAGTCTGTCACCTTCAGTGAAACACCTGGGGTTCACTGAGATGTTATGGCAATCCAGACTTTGACAAGCAACTTTGCATTTCTCAAAGCTGATTTTTAATTTTTTATTTGTAATTTCTGTAACTCTGTCTAACTTGCCACATCCATGGCTACAAACAGTTGAGACTTCGAACAAAACTTAAGCCAATTAATGACAACACTACCAAATAAAATCTGTTTCATCACACCTTGAATTTACAGCAGATACTTCAATGGACATGTTTGGTTACTTTGGTGTGATCCATACCATTGCTTTTTTGGGATGAACTGGGCAGCTGCACTATCCAGGCTGCACAGCATTCAACCTTCAGGTAGCTGCTGCTGTGGAATCTGAAGACACAAGCTCCTGCACCAGGGCAGAGTGCATTAGAAAGTGTTTTAGGAACAAGGCACCTTCACAAGGAGACTGCCTTCTTTTCTCAGCAAGAAGCAGTTCTTCATTGCAACAACTGACATTTTTCCACATTTGATGAAAGAAACATGCATAATCTAATCCTGATCTGCATGTGGAGACAGTTTCAGCCAATGTTTGCAACATGGTGGTGGCTAAGAGCTTTCTTATTTCTTAGTTCAAGGGCTGTTATTTTTTGGGCTGTGGATGTGAAACTTCTTCCCAAGCAGAGGACTTGTAGGATGAGATTTGGTAAAACTTTCTGCATTTTTTCCACTGGAGATGTTCTATCATCAACAGTGGTTGTTGTTATTGCTGGTATTTCTGTTAATGAGTAGCAGCTGACAGTGCTTCATTCCTGTCTGCCTGAACATTTGGGCAGTGCCAGAGTGGGAAGGAGCAAAGGAAGGGTGGCTTGTGTGCTGTATGGCTGTGTTTGATGAAAAGGAGTAAGATCTCTTTGTGCCAGACCCTGAGATCCCAGAGGAGAGTCCCCTTTCTTGGCACACTGAGACAGAACAAAGGGAAAAACACAGGAGAGTCCTGATGGGTTTTTTGCCTATGGTAGGCAGGGAGTGTCTTCAGGAAAGTGGTCTCCATCGCATATAATTTTTCCTAAAACTGCTAGTTTGGAGAAAGGACCATTTCTACTTCTTCCAAATAAAGCTGGTGCTCAGGGCTCTTCATCATTTGTACATCAGATACTCCAGTGAGGCTCCACAGCAGGAAGGAAAAGTCACCTTTGCTGTGCCCATGAGGAGCCAAGACACAGAAAAGAGTGCTGGGGCAGGAGCTGGGGGTGCTGTACTTTTCCTTCAACTTCATCAGTTCCCAGAGCTGCTGAATCTCACTTCCACTGGTGCCTCATTCTGCCCATCTGAAAACTGTGGAGACAAATGTGCCTTGAGGACTTTGCCATTTCCAAAGAAAAGTACAGCAAAAGAGATAGTTATTTCAGTGCTTGTGATGTTAAATGCCAACTGCTCAAGATATGCTGCTGGAAACCCCACGGTTTCAAAAAGCTGCATTTCTTAAGTGTTATATTTTTAATGCTGTGTTAAGTGGGGAGAGTGGGAAGGCCAAGGATAAAAGGAAACGAACTGAGGAATAATATCATTTTGCGCTTGCAAGGTCCGGATATTTTGTATCAGTGTTACTTGGTGCACATCATGATGGAGGATGAGCACGGACTTGCTCCTGCTTGTTTGTCTGCGCACATTGAGCAGGTGGGTTGGAACATGGTCAGTGTAATTCACTTACCACATATTAATTGGGAGAGCAAATAGAACTGAGATTTTCCATTTTTTGCTTTGTGAAGGAGGACACAGGGTTGCAAAGCTGAGATGGTTTTAAGAGGTAAACAGCTCACAATAAAAAATGATCTTTCTAAAGATTCATTGCTGATGGCTAGAAAAAAAGCAAGGTTGCATGCCGAGTTAGCCTGCTGTAGTCTGGCAGAAAAACAATAGCACAATCTATTTATTTATCTTTGAAGTAATTTGGTCTAATACAAATTAAAACTTTTGCTCCTCAGGGGCATTTTTCAACAAAAAACATACATACAGCCAAAATGTTTCGACCAGCTCCACTTGAATCTATCTTTTTACTATTATTGGGCTTTTGAATTTGGAGTGTAATTTCTGATGTCTTATTTCAGAGTTATCAGCTGAAAATAGCTTTTGCTGAACTGATTTCCTGACATGAGATGTTATGAAGGAATTACTTCTAACTGATGCTCTAAGCTACAAAACCCAGTGTTTGCTGAAATGTCATCATCTTCTTTATGTTTTGAGAACAGTAACCTTTTTTTGAGCTGCCAATTTCACTGTATTGTAGTTTGTGCTCATTTAAAAACATTTGGAGAGAAAAAAAGGAGAAAGGCATATGTGCAGCAAGGAACAGATCTGATAAGATTGCACAGGAGATTTCTGCTTAGAAGTAATGTTTTTATAGCATGACAAATGTCTTGGGTATATGATGACAGGCACAAATGAACACGTTATTTGTGATTTCTGAACTGAACAAAGTGAATAACCTAGTTGAGGTCAGTGACAATGATGGATGGATCTGCTCAAGACTGTCACAGATTCATTGCAATTCTGCCATCTCTGTCTCTTAAGAGGGCTTTCAATCAATAAATGAACAGCAGTAGAATGCAATAGAATTGGGAGCAGGAGAAGTTAACAAAAAGTCTTCCTCTTTCTATTGGGTCAGAAAGTTAACTATGCAGCTAAATGTCTCTTTCTTTGTTCCCATCTATCAATATGTTGATAAGACACACTCTACTTCCATGATTTCTGTATGATTTTTTTGGGGTGCATGATAAAGGTTGCACAGTGAGAGCAGTGCTGTGGTTTCTGAAGTATTTTTTTCCCTGAAGTGACTCACCCTGGACAAATGTTTCATTTATATACAGTCAGTGGTACCATCTCACCCAGAGTTTGTACCAGGAGAAAAAGGTTTATAAAATAAACCAAGAGTGTATCTATCAAAACAGCTACACAGCTTAGGTCACAGGGTATTTAAATTCATTTGCTTTCAATTTGTTTTCAAATGCATCTGTAATTTACCTCTGGACTGAACAGACTCATGGCTGTAGGATAGGATGCTGAGGTTTTTCCTTCATCAAAGATACATTCTGTAAATGGCAGAGCACCTGAACCAGGGAAGGCCTGAACTTTCATCAGCTTCTGTGAGACTGAGGGGAGACCTCATCATAGTCTACAACCTCCTCATGAGGGGCAGCACTGATATCTTCTCTGTGGTGACCAGTAACAGGAATGGGAATGGCTGGAGCTGTGTTAGGAGAGGTTTGGGTTAGATATAAGGAAAAGGTAATGGTGGGCACTGAAGAGGCTCCCCAGGGAATAGTCACAGTCCCCAGGCCAGCAGAGTCCAGGAGAATTTGGACACCACTCCCAGGCACAGGTTGGGATTGTAGGGGTGTCCTGTGCAGGGCCAGGAGTTAGACTGGATGATCCCTGTGGATTCCTTCTAACTCAGGATATTACTGTGTGATTCTTCCAGATGCCTGTCTCCATGCAAAAGAAATCCAGGCACAAAGCCCACACTGGCATGTTGGTGGGCATACACTTAGATTTAGAAACAGGTTACAAATTTAGGTTTACAGGCTTACCAGACTTGTGTTTTCTTTGGGCTCCATATTTTCTTTCCTGTTGGGCTAGTATTGAAGTAAAGCTCTAAATTTACAGATTAATTTTTCTCAGTAGAGGAATGCCATGTTGACAGGGTGCTGGCCTCTCACAGAAGAGATCTGTTTCATGTAGATCTCTAAGCTGCTCTGGAGTTTACAGGATGAGGAAGCAGTGGTGTTTCTTTGTCAAGCTCTCCCAGGAGGTGATGTTCTGCCCCCTTGGCCAGAATACAATGCAGGCATTTGAAATCACCCTCTTGGTCACTCACTTTGTCTGTATCCCATCCCAGATTTATTTTCATCTGTGTGGAAAGAGAGGAGGACCAGGACCCAAAGGTGGGAAGCACACTCCAGTTAATGAACTTTCCTGAGGAGCAGAGTATATGATTTCCAGAAATCTCTTTTAATACTTCCAGTCATTGTTCTGCTTCTCTGAACTTCTGGGTCTTCAGTTGTATGAAATAGATGAAGCAACAGTGGGCCCAGTGCTATAGACTGGAATGTCTACAGGCTTTTTTTTTTAATTGGTGACTCTTCTTTGGCCTACAGTGAAGTGGTGAGGTGAGATTGAAATTTCACCTTGTTTTTTGTTGATAAGCAAAATTATCAAGTTGCAGCAGGAAAAAAAACCCTGAAACAGCTACTTATTGAGCCTTATGGAAGGCTATGTAACTTAATTATTTTACTAATTCTAGAGAAATAATTGCATCTTCACAAACTGCAATTGTGACAGAGAAGGCTGGAGGGTATTTCAGGATGTCATAAAGTGAGGCTCCTCACTGTCCACCAGAAACAGCAATCCACAGACTCTCTGAGTAATTACATTTTACATTTCTCCTTAATTTCTCTCCTAGACCTTCCTTACTCCACTTTTCGTTCCTGATTTTTTTGCCAATGCTCTTCAAGGAAGTTTATTACTTTCTTATGAGAAACTACCTTTTGTGGATTTGAAGACTTGTATTCTCTCTCTACACAAAACTGCTGCTGCTCCTTCATCTCTCCATTAGAAGTTGCATTTTGCAGAGCAATCTGTATTCTCTATTTCCATCAGGTGGTTCACCATCACCACTTAAAATCATGTCAAAATGAAATTTAACTCTACTGGGTAGAAGAGGAGCTTCAGGTATGTCTCTGCCCTGTGCAGTTAGGAAACAGATAAATGACCTCAGGATCCTGTCTTACTAACTCTTGTCACATTTCATTATTCTATTTACTAATATAGGAAAAAAAAATCTCATTTAACATGAAGAGTGATTAAAATAATAAAGAACTATCATAGCCAGACAATGCACAAACTTCAAAATGGTTGCAGTAATATTCTTACTAGCAATATAATCTTAAACTAGAAACAGGAATTCTTATCTTCCCAGTTTGTTTAAGCATGGTGGGCTCTACCTTCAAAATGAGTGTGTGAAGAAACCCCAAATTCTACATCCAGGCACAGAAGAGTAGATCTGGATAAAAAAAGAAATGCATTTGGATCTGCAGCATCAGTCTGTGCTGGTCAATTTGCACTATGTTCAGTACACCAGCTAGGCAGCTGTCCCTGTAAACTTATAGGTCATTTTAGAGAAATTTCTTTGAACAGCTAGAGTTCTGCTAAATTTAAAATTAATTTAAAATCTATTATCTTGTAAAATATGCAAAGTTCCCCCTCCACTCCATTTTCTCCTCCATACTCTTTTGTTTTTTAGAGAAATTGGGAGGAAAACCTTTTATTTCAAGAGGTCTAAAGAAATACGCAGTTCTTACTAAAACAACAACAACAAAACAATACCAAAACCCTGGGGCCTACAAGAATGAATAAGACATGATGTAATTTTCTCCATTAGAAAAGATGAAAAGATGGGAAGCAGTCCTGCATTTTGTGCAGTGTTACAGGCATGGATCAATACCAAGCACAGTACAAAGCTAGCAAGAGGGTGCATTATCGTGGTAATTTTCCCTCAGAGTTGCCTGTATGAATGGCAGGTTTTCACTAGCACTGCCAGAGCCAAAATGTGATCTGTGCTTATGTGTGCACGCTGCAAAGAAGGAATTGGAATAGCTGTTATCTCTGTAGTCTCTTCACGGAGTGCAGAACCTCTTTAAATTTGCAACACTTGAAGCTCAAGGCCTGAAAACCTGAAGTAAGTTTAACAGGAATGTCACAGAATCTTTCTATGATCCAGCCCTTCTGCACCTTCATCCTGTACAGGCATCAATTATACTGCCTGGCACCATCTAGAGTTCATTTTTCTGTAGAGAATTAAACAAGAAGAAACAAATCTGAGAAGTTCCTGAAAGGAGTCATGTGGATAAAGTTGTTCCAGTAATATTTGGCAGATGGGTTGGGAGGCATGAAGGGTGTAGCCGCTTCAGCTTTGGTTGTTTTCACCTTGCTGAGAAGGCACTACAGCTTCCTCTTCCCCTTCTCTTTCCCTGTCCTCCCTTTCCCTCTTTTTTCCTTTCTTATTTCTTCTTTCTTTCTGTTACACTGCTGCTGAATTTTCGTAACATATGCTTTGTAAGGTGCAATTCAATTAATTCCATTGAAGTGGGAATGATTATTACCAGAGTGGGGAATATCTCAATACCTGTTATACCTGTATCTGAGTAAATATGTTATATATATCTGCTATTGTGAGCGTCTGTTGAGTTCACGTCTCTTAAACGTGAACTACAAAAACATCTTCCAAGGGAGACTGAGAGAGGTGCTTCAAAATTTGGTCCTGAGTGTCAGTCTTCTTACATTTCCGCATGGAAAAAGAGTAGAGTCAGTTATCATGCAGTTCAGAAATCAAAGTGACAGTGGAAAAATCTGAATATTAAACATAGTGCATTTCCTAAGAGTCAGTTTATCATTTGAACATTTGAAGTGTTTTTGGAAGCATTCTGCTGATGAGCATTGTCTGCCAGCAGGAGGAGGCAGGAGGGATCCAGCAGGAAGGAGAAGGTCAGTGAACATGAGAAGGTCAAGGGTATAGGCAGGGTGGCAGCACTTTGGCTGTGCCCAGCCCATCACCAGTGGGCACATCAGGATAAGGCTGGAGTGGGCTGTCAGCAGCCTGATCTAGGTGAGAATGTCCCTGCTCGTTGCTGTGGGGTCACAGTGGACAGCCTGTAAAGGTCACTCCCAAGCTCAGCTGTTCTGTGATTCTGCAGCAGGGCCTGCCCAGCACAAGGGTGCTGTAGGAGCTGGTGGACGATCTTCTCAGCGTCTGCCGAGTGCTGTCCCGGAGAAACTTCATGCCGGAGCTGCACCCGGCCGCCGGGACGGACACCAGCCCCACCTGCAGCGCCCAGGAGAACAGCAGCACCTACCGCACGCTGGTCATCCTGCGGCCACCGCCCGGCCACTCCTTCAGCCCGGAGAGCAGGAAATGGCCGCCAGCCGAGCGCATCCGCGTGGGGCTGGAGTGCCTGTGCTCCGGGGAGCAGCTGCTGGGGCACACGTGCTTTCTCCACGCCTCTGGTGGCCAGCTGCCCAGCGACCAGGAGTGGTACCTGATGGACACCCTCTGCACGGGCTCCTACTTGGACCCAGAGAAAGTCACCCGCTGGGTGCAGATGTTGGTGGCGTCGGCCTGGCTGCTCCTGCCGCACTCGCGCCGTTTGCAGCTGACGGCGCTGCCCTGCGGCAAGTCCTGCAGGTTCCGGCTGAGCGGCGCCTCTGGCCTGCACCGCAGCATCGAGATGGTTCTGGCCGTGCAGCAAGGCAGCTCCTGTGCCTGCCTGAGCCTTGAGTAGGCAGCAGCCGTCTCTGCCAGCAGCACCGTGCGGGCCACAGAGCTGCCACCTCTCTTTCCTAAATTCCACCCAAGCTTTTTGATAAAATGGGATGAAATTTTAGTCTTTCTCTAATGAACTTTTTTACTTTTTTGTTTGTTTGTTTCAATATACTGGAGAATTTTCAACAGGTCTTGAAAACAGGTGGAATACATTTGTAATTTTTTTTTTTTTAGAGTAGATTCTGTCACTGTCTTTTAACTCTTGGTACTGTTTTGGATGTAGAATTTATTTTGGAAAATTTTGGAAGTGATATTGGAAAATCACCTTTGAGGTTATTGTAATAAACGTGGTTAAATTACTTGGTTTTTTTTGAGTTTGTCTTAGGGATTTTTGAAATTAACCTGTTTGTGTCTAAAATAATAAATTCAATCTTAAGTAATTTTCTGTCTAAAATAAAATCAACCTGTTTCTGTCTAAATTAAGTTCTAAGCAAGCATGTACCTTTCTCTTTAGAATTATTCAGACAATGTTCCCAGAATTCAGGGGCTGAGGTGTGATCCATGATTTGTTAACGTCACAGGTAATCTACTTTTACTGAAGCAGCTTCTAAATAAAAGTTGCACCATTCCTAAGCAAATCAAAACCAAGTAAGCATGAAATGTATTTGATCCAGGGTACTCAAAATGGAAATATTTTGTTATTACTGCTTGTAGACTTGGGAAAAGAAAAAGGTATTGCAATATTGCACATAACTAGCTTAATACAGCCAGACCAGCCTCAGCTACCTAAAATGCTTCACACCAGTTTCCACAAATACAGGCTGGATCTTTAGAATTCTTCGGTGTTTTGTGAAATTGGATTACAGACAGCTGATATACCTGAGGCTATTAAACTGCAGAGAGGAACTCATGTGCCAGACCATTCATCCTGTTTACTGTGCCTAGCAAACATCACAGAAAATGTGGACAGAATTTTTTATTTTAGGTTCCCAACATAGCAACATTGTGCCTGGGGGTCCAGAGCATTACTCTGCAGTAATTACTCCGTCACAGAGGGGAACCTAGAGTTTTTCTCCACTTTTTTTATATTTCCAAGGTATGTTTATTGCAATACCCCTGATTTTACAACAAACAGCTCCCATTGAAACATGTTTTTCATTGATCTCCACAGCTGTTTGTTTTTTGACATGGACGGTTTTCAGAGAATCAATCAGATCTTTATAAACGAACAGCTTTTTGACTAGTGTATGGAACATTAGAAGAAGAATAAAGTTAATAATAAATGTTGGTTATTTTATTTTTCAAAGGCATCAGTGGTTTTGGATGTCAGTCCATCAAACTGCATGGTCCGGGACATACGTTAAACTTAAAATATTTTGGCTCAGTGTCTATGACTAGAGCAAATTATGACTGACACAACTTTTATCCTGTCAACTGTATTTCAAAAGGGGGTGACTTAGCACTGCCAGCCTTGATCCTTTTGAATGTTTGCAAGCTGTTACTTGCAGTGGTATATACAATGGAAAAACAAAAAGAAGAAAATAGCCCCAAATGCCATTGCAGAGACCAAAACTATGTATTTTCATTTTTTAAAATAAACAGTAATTCTCCTTCTGGTATGTACATGGATGGACAATGAAGCCAAGAGAAATCAAGGGCTGATTTTTGCCACTTGGTGAAAGTCTCTAAATAACCCAGAGATTCTGGTGTTTTTCTGAAAGAAAGACTTGGCATATCTACCAGGTGGGATTTTCTCTCCTTTGAGGTAACCTCACAGTGCAGCTTGAAGGAAGAATTTGGGATGACCTCCTTGAATGTGTTTGGAGGTGGAGTTACATTGAGTGTATCTGGGAGTGGCAAGAGCAGAATTTGGCACTTGTTTGTGCATGCTATTACCAGTGTCAAAGGCTTTGAAAGAGGGGAGTTGGTGGCAAATCTGGGTTAGAAAATACTGCAAATCACTTAAGAGCTAGAAAATCCTGCAGGGTGGGTGTCTGTTACCGGGGTGACAGTGCAGTGAATGCGACATGGGCATAAAGCCCTCTGAGAAGCTGTCACTGGTCTGTGCTGGAGCAGCATCACTGAAACCTGGTGCTGATGGAGCAGGGGCACCCCGGCAGCAGGTGGGTGTTATTTAGTTCCCTTTCCCTAGGGCCCATCATCTCCTCAGGGTCTTTGACAGGCTGGAGGTGGAGATGGGCAGAAACAAGTGTGGGCAGTGCCATAGCCTTGGGTGTGGGCAACCAGGCAGGGAAGGCAGATGTGTGGGAGAGACTCTGGACCACGATGAGGACAAAGGGGGTGGCTGTGACGTTGTGGCAAGGATGGCCAAGTGCCTGTCAGCTGGGTTGTGGTATCAGGAATACAGCCTGAGGCACACACTCCTGGAGTCTCCCTCTGCTAGAGAGGTCCCTGCCTGCTCCTGGCACTTCTCCGACAGCTCTGACAGTCCAACATCTGGCTTGGGGCTCCTCCAGTACACGAGAGTTTGGGTGTCTGGAGCCAGCCTGGACTATGCTCATTGCCCTGAGGGGACAGTGTCTGGTGGGGAGTCAGAGGTGAGCACATGAGGAAGGTAGTGGCTGTTCCTGGGCTGAGGAGAAGGATGAAGGAACTAGACTTTTCCCCAAAACGTCGTAGGGACACATCATGGCAGGAGGGACACAGCAGCTGGGCAGAGAGGTCACATCTGCTCCGCACAGGTGGGAAGGTTGCTTGGAAAGGCTGTGGGACCCTTATCCTGAGCAAGTGCCTGCTCCTTTTGGCCTGGCTGTGACACAGCAGCTTTGCCAGGTACCTCCAAAGGTACCTGAAAACTTCAGGACTTGGTGACAATCACTGTGTGGTACATTACAGGAGTTTTTGCAGGTCATCACTTCAATGCCCACCAAACAGGGCCCTGCATTGAGAAGAGAGACTGTGTAATCCTTAGGCACAGAAAGAGAAGTTCATGGGGGTCAAGGAGCAGTGCATGCCAGCTGCTTAAGGAAAGGTGTGAGACATAATAGAGATAAAACCATTATGACTGGCATTCCAGGAAGTTCATTAAAAGATACAGAGTTTTGCTAAAAAGAAAATTATACCTTGGCATTGTGTTCTTTGTTCCTACTTTATACTTCCAAAAAGAAAAAGCACAATACAATTTGATTAGGTCAATGGAGGCACCCAAGAAAACATAGCACAGCCTTGTTTACAGGGAAAGGCCCTGACATTCTCTCTTCAGGAAAATGAAGGCTTCGACTTCATAATCTATACAGTAAACTTGCAACATTTTTAAATGAATTCTTCTATTATAATTTGAATTATGCAAATGAGAATTACTACCAAAAGTGCCTGATAATAACAATTTAGGATATTTTAATTAGTTCATTCACCTTTTTTTTCCCCAAATAATTGGTAGGAAACACTGTCATTTAACTAATTATGATAATTTTTCTCTGTTTTTAACTGTGTCTCAATAATAGTGAACAGGATTTCAAAGAGCTTTGTAATTCAAAAGGAATGATAGTTGTCCAGTTCCTTGTCAACAGAAATGGCAAAGGCACACCATCTCAAACCAGGGAAAGCCTCAAACTATCTTGTAATCCTGTTGGAACTGATGAACCCAGTAGAGTGTGGTTCTGGGAAGTTTCAAAATTCTTTTGCCAGAGCAGAATTAAATGTTCGCTTCCTATGCAATGGGTGTCTTATGATGGATCGGGTGAGGCAGGGATGCATGCTGCATCAAACCTGGGGTGCTTTTCTGTCGTGGTTTTGGTCTGTGCTGAGCTGTGCTGTGAAGGTGACAACACTCTGCAGGCTCTGATGGAAACTGCATCAGCCTGCAAAAAAGCTCAAAGAGCACAGGCAAAAGTAAAAATCCCCCAAAAAACTCCCAGCATAATGTTTCAGTTCAGATCAATCTGACCAATGAAAATGCTTCTCTAGTCAAAATTAACCATTTTGCTTGGGGAATTTCTTTTTAAATGGCATTATATTTCTTATCAATGTTTTTTGGCTAATAGCTCCCAGTGGTCTTTAGTAGGTACTAATTTCCTAGAAACTATTAATAAGACATTACTAAGTCCCTTAGGTCATATTGAAAAGTCTCATTGGAAATAATTTTGGTTTTATATGTATATATACACTGGGAATAAACAGATACACCTCTAGGGACCATTGTCAATGCAAATTACTTGGAAATTTCTCAAAAACATGACTGAAGTTTCTCTTATCTGCAGTCATTTGTCTACACCTTTGTGAGTTACTAAACTAAATGCTGATGATACACTCTAGTATATTAATAATTTATTTTTAAATGTCGTATTAGATCCAAGCTTTCACTGATGGCAGTAAAAGCTTTGGTTTGGAATCGGGGTATTAACTGATATGTCCATTGGTAGATGCAGAAGTCGAAGGGGTTTTGTTAATTTCTGGTTTTTGTAAGACTGCAAAGTGTCGAAACCCACAGACAATACTTGCTGGGTAACCTTGGCTTGCCTGCTCCAGCTCATGTCTCTGCCCCCAAAATCAAGTCTTTCTTCAAATACAGTTCTCATTTTCTGTGTCTCTTGCCAAGCAGCTCCTCTGGGCAGCACACCCAGGAAGTATCCAGCTTCACTCCCTCTCTCCATTCCTAAGCAAAACCCTCCTACCATCCACAGGGATGGGGGGCCAGGGGAGCTGCAGGGTGGGGCAGGACCACAAGCTTGGGGAGTCCTGAGCATGGGCCATCCAGGAAGGGGGCACAAAACTCCCTGGGATCCCCCTCCCCTAGTTAAACTGATTTGTCCACAACTGAGAGGTCCCTTCACTCTTGGGAGGACCTTCCTTGGCCACTGGGACCTGAGGCAGCCTCAGGAAAGAAATATAACTAAATAACAACATTAGTAAAAGGCCATATGTGATCTCTGCATCACTGTTTGTGACAGGTAAGTAAGCATCTAATTTATTGTCTTTATTTTCTAATTAGTATACTGTCAGCAGGCAAAACAAACCTGACTGCACTATTTCTTTTTTTAAGATTTGGTTGCAAACTTGCCCCAAACTCAGGGCATTCCTTTGCCTTCAGTGCAGGTGTGTTCACTGTGGGTAGATGGAGGTTCAGCAGTTTGTTTACCTGCTTCCATGGCAATGCTTTTTTCTTTAAAAAGCCCCAAGCTACAGTAAAAATTCAGAATCCTTTATACCTTCTTGCAGAACAAATGCAATCAGTGTGCCATCAGCAACTTTTATGAGCTGAGAGATATTTAGGATTATTTGATAACTAAATTGCCAATGGTACATCTAGGCCGACCATTTATTAATATCATTGTGCTGTTTTCTCTCCACCAGCAGAAAAAAAGAATAAAAGGTGCAGTGGAAGTGTTTTCCAATTATGGTGCATAATATTAGCTTTAAATAACTGAAAAAACACGTGCATTTCCCATCAATATCCTTACACTGATTCTGTGCTGGCTGCATCTGCCTGCCTAGTGAAATTAGGTGGATCCAGTTGCTCATTTGCATATCCAATGTTCTAATAAATCACTTGGCTTTTGCTGCCAACAGCTTTTACTGCCAGGCAAGGTGGTTTATTTGGGTATTTCTTAGCTCTGCCTGGGTCTGCAGGCACATGAGTGATTGCTGTTCAAACCACTAAACCTCCTAATGACTAAAACATTTTAAAAACCTTGGTTTGGAACAAAGGAGAGCCAGTTACACATAATGTTTTGCCACAGTTTTACAAAACTACACAGGTGCCTGTGTTCTATTTGCTACAGAAATGCTGAAATAACACCACAGGTCAACATGAGGCAGAAAGCTTCTCTGTGGCGTTCTGGGGGAGGACCAGGAACACATACTGTCTATAGCTAAGACTTAAAGGCAGGTAATTAAAGGGGTATGAAAGCCTCTTCCTGGGGCAGCCAATAAAGGCTGTGGCATTTTCAGTACTCTGAAAAATATTTATTTTGATGGGACTCTCCCTCAGACACACATGGCAGAAGGAGGACAGAATCCCAGAGGTTGAATAAACCTTAAAATTCAAACTTGGACCGCAGCCTTGACGCCTTCCACAGCCAGTCCTCCCTGCCCTGGTGCCTTTGTTTTCATGCACACGGGAGGTGCCAGACACTGATTTGAAACTCACAACGGTATTTTGATCCTTCTCCAGAAGCGCCCCGGGCGGAGTCATGTGTGCCTGGCTCTCAGTGTCCAGGGATGGGCACTGCTGGCAGCTGTCCCTGTGCCTGGCTCTCAGTGTCCAGGGATGGGCACTGCTGGCAGCTGTCCCTGTGCCTGGCTCTCAGTGTCCAGGGATGGGCACTGCTGGCAGCTGTCCCTGTGCCTGGCTCTCAGTGTCCAGGGATGGGCACTGCTGGCAGCTGTCCCTGTGCCTGGCTCTCAGTGTCCAGGGATGGGCACTGCTGGCAGCTGTCCCTGTGCCTGGCTCTCAGTGTCCAGGGATGGGCACTGCTGGCAGCTGTCCCTGTGCCTGGCTCTCAGTGTCCAGGGATGGGCACTGCTGGCAGCTGTCCCTGTGCCTGGCTCTCAGTGGCCAGGGATGGGCACTGCTGGCAGCTGTCCCTGTGCCTGGCTCTCAGTGTCCAGGGATGGGCACTGCTGGCAGCTGTCCCTGTGCCTGGCTCTCAGTGTCCAGGGATGGGCACTGCTGGCAGCTGTCCCTGTGCCTGGCTCTCAGTGTCCAGGGCTGGGCACTGCTGGCAGCTGTCCCTGTGCCTGGCTCTCAGTGTCCAGGGATGGGCACTGCTGGCAGCTGTCCCTGTGCCTGGCTCTCAGTGTCCAGGGATGGGCACTGCTGGCAGCTGTCCCTGTGCCTGGCTCTCAGTGTCCAGGGATGGGCACTGCTGGCAGCTGTCCCTGTGCCTGGCTCTCAGTGTCCAGGGATGGGCACTGCTGGCAGCTGTCCCTGTGCCTGGCTCTCAGCGTCCAGGGATGGGCACTGCTGGCAGCTGTCCCTGTGCCTGGCTCTCAGTGTCCAGGGATGGGGACTGCTGGCAGCTGTCCCTGTGCCTGGCTCTCAGTGTCCAGGGATGGGCACTGCTGGCAGCTGTCCCTGTGCCTGGCTCTCAGTGTCCAGGGATGGGCACTGCTGGCAGCTGTCCCTGTGCCTGGCTCTCAGTGTCCAGGGATGGGCACTGCTGGCAGCTGTCCCTGTGCCTGGCTCTCAGTGTCCAGGGATGGGCACTGCTGGCAGCTGTCCCGCTGTGGCCGCAGGGCCAGGCGCGAGCGGCCGCCCCCGAGTCTCTGCCCAGCCTGGTGCGGGGGGTGGTGATCGCTGCGGCGTGGGGAGCGCAGCAGGGCACGGAGCACGGGGAAACCGAGGCACAGGAATAAGGGAAGGACACTTGTCTGAATCGCCAATGATTTCATTCCCAAAGGGGGGCAGAGCAAGTGGCAAATCTGAACATGCAAGAACTGCTTTTAAAGGGTACGGGAAACACGGCGAGGACACAACCTGTGACCAACAGGGAGGCATTAGGGGAGGGGTGCAGGGTAAGAGCTCCCCAAGAGAAGCCAACACGGGGAGGGAGCAAACCTGACAATCCAATTCTGCTTTGAGGAAGGGATGAAAGACAGGGAACACTCCAGGAGCAAAGGAGTGTGCTGTCTTTGACGGACAGGGGTAAGACAAGGGAACAAGGAAGATATACAGGTGGATTGACAAGTGGATTGGCATACATTTTGGAAAACTGTGGTAAACAACTCAGGACTAAGCCATCAGGGAAGCCAAATGGGGTACATAGAATGAACCATTACAAACTTTTAACAAGGAATATTAAAACATACTACAGAAGAACAAACTGTAAAATAGCAGACTACCACAGTCATGTAGATTTTATTTAGCCTGTCTTAACGGCTGTTGAAGGTGATGTAATTTGACTGTCCCTGAAACAGCAGATGCAACTGAGATTCTCAAAAATTTGCAACCTGAGAGATAAAGTGAATAGGCAGAAACAGTTTCCGGTGGGTTTTCCTAAATTAACTTTTCTCCGTCTCAAAATATGCACATGAGGATAGTAATGTAAATGAATGCAACTGGATGACAAGCACAGCAATGCCACCCTAATTTAAAAATTAAAATTGTCTGAAATGGAAGGTTAAACTGGATACAATTAGTGCAGCATAAACAAAGTAACTTGCTTAGAATTACACTGATGGAACCTCACCAGGTCTTCCAGTAATGAGCCTGATAGTCCCTGCTAAGCCTGCTAAGAATCCCCTGGAACTCTGCATGGCCCTGTCCTTCTTCACGGCTGATTTTTTTCTAGTTCCTTATTTTTTCTTGTGTGGGAAGCCATGACCTATAACATCAGTCTATTTACAGAATAAAGAAGAAATTATGTCAGGGTACCTGGTACCTTCAGTAGCAAACTGTTAGTTTGGAATTGTTGGTTAGAATTCAGTGAAATAAAAAAGAGGTCTTGGGATAAGGGGGGGATAAGGGGGATTTTAGCCCTTCCTGTTTTATAATCCTCTTTTTTAACCTGGTTCTCTGATTAAATGTAAAATAAACAGTTTGCATTGTCATCCTCCCACTGCCACTCAGTTTCTGAATTTAACAGACTGAGTTTGAAACAATGACTTGAAAGGTTCCAAATGCTGCCTTAAATCCACCAATTTAGAAGAAATAAAAAGAGAGAGACCCTAACCTTTCAGTAAAAAAAGAGATGACAGTAACTTTTCCCCAGGGGAGCAGTATTCAGACAATGCTCTCAGGCACATGCTGTGGATTTGGGTATCCTGTGCAGGGCCAGGTAGCTGAACTTTGATAATCCTAATGGGTCCCTTCCAACTCATGCTATTACAGAATTACGGAAATACAGAACTAAACAGGTTGGAGAAGACCTTTGAGATCATCAAGTCCAACCGATGACCAAATACCACCTTGTTAACCAGACCATGGCACAGAATGCCACATCCAGTTGTTTATTAAAGAATCGTATCTGGATTCTGTTGTTCTTTGTTTCCTGTGTTCCTGATGTCCTCTTGCAGACAGACCACCCTGAACCCTTCCAACAGCACAGCCTGTTTGGTGCTGCTCTCTGTGCCTGGGCTCCCTGTGTGACACCCAAACATCAGGAGCACCCTAGGAGCTTCTGGCAAACTGGCTGTGCCCCTATAACCTAGCACTGGTACCAATGCAACAGTGCTATTAATGTTATTAATACCCTAATCTCCTTCTGACAGTTCTATAAACAGTTTATCGCATTTAATTTTCACTGGCACAACTTTCAGGTTTGCCAAACCCAGCGGTTTTCAAGAGGCTCTGGGCAATTCTCTTTGCTTCTGGTCTCTTAGAGTCACTTGTATTTTACTGTCCTGCTCTCTTTAAGCCTTTCCCCTTTTCCCCCACCATTATTTTTCTCTTCCTCCCTAAACAGAACTAAATTAAATTCAGAAAACAAGGAAGATGGTACATTCTTGAATTTTTTTTTTTCCTCATCTAGGTTGTTTTATGCAGCTTCACTGCTAGACCATAACATCTTGTGTTAGGAAATGTATGAATGGATAATTACAAACAAACATATACAAAATAATTCTAAACCAAACAGCATCCATGGGAATTAAAATGAATTTTTTATTTTCTACTGATTTCTTAAAAAGGGGATAAAGGGGTACAATTTTGGACTGACTGCATGTAAGTCAAGTATCTTATAACAGTCTTGTTTTTAACTTATACACAATCTTCCCTTCTTTCTTTAAAGGAGTGTAAATTTCCAGCTAGCAGTGCTGTTTCAGGACAAAGATATATTTCCTTTTTATCCTTTTGCAGGAAAACATTGACATATTTGTAGATTGTCTCTCCCCAAGTGGATTGAATGTCATCAACTGTTACCTTCTTCCTCAGTTTTCTTAATTTTTAAACAAATGTCCTTTCTGTGAGAATCTTGAGCAATTACTAATATATAGTGCAACGAGTCAAGCACTCAGAATTTTCCTGGATAAGGGTTTCTCCCCATGTACATGGCATCACAGAATCGTTTAGGTTGGAAAAAATCCTTAAAATACCAAGCCAAATTTTTATCCAAGCACTGCCAATCCTGCAAGGAGACCATGTCTGTAAGTGCCACATCTCCAAGTATTTTAAATCCCTTCAGGGATGGTGACTGTACCACTGCCCTGGGCAGCCTTATCCAGTGTTTGACTCCGTGGATAAATCTGAGCTTGTATCTCCTCATGATATTTTCCTACTTCAACATTATTTTTTACAGATCTTGGAAAATTCTTGCATTGAATTAATACCCTTTAAAACTTACTTCATGAAAGGCAATCTCACCATATATAAATCTGTTCTGAATTGGGGCTTTTCTCTGACTCATTTTTGTCTTTTCTGGTTTATGGAAAAGAAAGACCTTAAATGTCTTTAACCCTTTTCTCGTTTGCACTCAGCCTTCTCAGTTAAGAATGTAAAATGCCTCTGAGAATTTAACAAATTGTGTGCTGTGTTGCTGAAAAGAAGAAAACCACCTCAAAAACCAGAGGCTGGGTGCTGTTCAGCTTGGTCTGTGCTTAAGACCATTAATATAAAAAGGACAAGAAGGTGACTGCAAGATTTCAGCCTGCTCTGAAGAGGCAATGCAGGCTGCAGGAGATGGTGGACATGTGCAAAGTGGTGAGGAAAGTCTTCTTGGTGTTAGGAACTTTCCTGCCTTGTGTTGATGTCACCCAAGACAAAACAGTTCAAGCTTCCACAAGAATGAATGGAACTTCAATGTTTTCAATTTTTTCCAGTTCCTTTCTCATTTCAAACTCTCCAAATTTCCCCACCATGTTCTTGGTCCTTTTGCACCCTTTTTTCTGCCTCTCTCCCCATTACTCTGTGCACTTGGCTGAGAGCAACACGCCTCATCTATTTTATTCATTCATCAACAAAAAGAGTCACGCAACTTCTGTAGTTCATGTGAGGTGTGTTTGCACTGTCCTGTTTCACAACCGTCTGATGTGTGGGGTGGAGAAGGCTCTTTGGGTGCTTTCAGCACATGAACAGAGGGCTGAAAGCTGTGCAGCAGCAGCAGCAGCTCAGTTGTGTGTCAGCAGTGACAAAGCACTGATGTGTAAAGGTTAAAGCACCAGACTGAGACCTCTACCCTAAAGGCTCACCCCCATTAGCTGGCAGAGGGACCTCTCTGGAATTCTGTTTCCTCAGTAGTAAAATGATTCTGGTGGTGTTTGCTTGTTTGATAAAATATTTCCTACAAAGGGGAAGGGCCTGTGTAAAAGGTAGGTGACCTTGCTGTGGAATGGGTCCTGGTGTTTTCAGTTTGCTTGATCCAAAGAGGACCTGTGTACTATTGGTTTGTGTCTGGAAATTTATGTTTCTTCCAGGGTGGTGACAAGTTATTAAAGTATGTCAAACTTGGAGATATGTGGACTGTGGAAAGAAGGACAAGTCACGGTGAAGAGGTTGTTGCTAAATTAACTAAAATCATTACTGATTTAAGTCAGAGCCCTTGATGGGTGCCAACACCACTCTATTTCTGACTGTACTGTAATGGACTTAAATGTGCTGCCTTTTCATTATGTACACGCTAAATCCCACATTGAGTTAATCACGTAACAATCTGTTTTCAGTTTAGGAGGGTTTTATATGTTTTGCTCCTTTTTTTTTAACATTTCAAAGTGTTTTTTTTGCCTTTATGGCCCATCACATCTTCCTATTTTTTTTTGTGATTTCAATGATTCATAAGGACTATTACTTTCAGTGCAGAGTACACAGGAAACTTTTACATGTGAGTCACTGACAATCATACAAAAGTCAAAGCCACTGTTTTGAAATAACTCATGCCAGAAAAAAAATTGGTGGTTTGTTTTTTAGCCTGTAGATTTAACTCAGTGTTCTGGGAAAAAGAGTTACCATAACTCTCTGCATTCTTGATGGGTTAAACACCTCCTTCTGAAGAAAGGAAGCAGTTATGTTAGCACAGTGCAACAGCACCTGCTCCAGGTGTGCCTGTGTCCTGCTGCAAACATCCCTTAAATGGGCAAAGGCTTTATGCATTGTTCTGGAATATTTCCCTTTTTTCCTTCCTAGTCTACCTCTCTTGATTCCTTGTACCAGGCTAAAGCAGCTCTTACTCCACATAGAGATAAGAACTCTGCATTCTCCTGTTCTTCACATGGACACTCAACCTCCTTCCTCATCCCATCCAAGCAGGAAATGCTCCCTGATTCTCTACACGTTCCTTTGGAGATGGAAAGTGCTTGTCACCTTTTCTCTAAATAGAAATTAAACACAAAGCAAGGCAGGGCCACATCTAAACTGAATTCAGAACCCAGGCACATGGTTTCACAGAACCCATTACTTAGCTTAAAACTGAGGTACTTCCCATCTTCCAGCCCTTTTCCAGCTCCATGAGTCTTTCCTTGAACTGATAGCAAGTGCTGTTGTGGGTATGTTCAGCTAGTTCATGTCACAGATCAATCTGGAAATATACTCATATAAGGAAAAAAAATCCCACTGCCCACCAGCACTTGACATGGTATAAGAAGTACTACAGGTTCCAAGGGCTAATGGACTAAGATGTAGAAGTAGACTGTGACTTCTGCTCTGAGCATTAGCACAGAAGTGTTGAGTCTTATTCCCCAAAATGTGTTGCAGGGAAGATAAAGCTCTCCAATGGCATCCCCTAGTTGTGACTTGAGCTCCTTGACTTCCTCTGAAATGTGCCAGAGAAAAGAGGCAGACACTCCCATCCAGCACCCATGGAAACTGGCACAATGCATTCACTTGTTGAACATTGTGAAAGGATACCCATGTCAGGAACAATAACTTATTTGGGCCTAACACAAACAAAATTATGCAGATTTGCATGCTCAGTCACCATTTTCTCTAAATTTTCAGGTCATGTGCTGTTTTCTTTCTCTTTGACTTCTGTATCGGCACAGATTTCATCTGACTCAGAATCAGTGCAGATGGAGAGCTGTCAGCTGTCCTCTAAACGACAGCTTGCCTGTCCCTAGCGAGAAATACCACAGCTAATGAGGTGAGATAATTATGCCTATCCCACCCCCACAACCCTTCCAAGAGCCAGCAAGCTTTCAATTAAGGAAAGGCCAAGGAAGGAAGATTTTGAAAATCCTGAAGGTTGCAGACTCAGGATGAGCATAAACCGAGAAGTTTCACAGAATTAGGAAAAGAACACCTCAAAAGAGAAATGCTGTTCCTTCTCTGGACCTTAGTCCTTGTGTGTTTTTGAAGTTGCTAGAGTTCACACACCTTCCAATTCCCCTGCAAACCTCATCACAACTCTAAAGAGACAGAAATAGACCCAAGGGAGGATTACTGATGACAAAGGGCAAGACATCAGTACACAACTAAATGTTTGGTTCCTGGACACACTGAGTCTGATGAGAAAATGAAAACAGGGAAATCTTAAGTTCAGCATGAAGAGACTTGGCATATTCTCAGCATTTTCTCTCAACATATTAATTAGTCACTTGTTCCAAGGAGGGGAGGGAGGGAGAACAGGAGAATGATTCAAACTAGAGTACAGCGTTGGCATAAGAACAAATTGGTATCAACTGGCTATTAAAAAACTCAGGATGCAATTTAGAAGATGATTTCTAATTGTCAGAGAAAGGAGGTTATATAATAGCTCTCCTAATAGAGGTGAGAACAGAAAATTTGTTGTTGGACAGAACTTGATGTAATTTATGACTGGGATTATAGGATTTTATTTCATGGCCCAAGGAGTTCCCGCCAGTTTATTACTCGTTTTCACCTCCAAAGCTACAACATCTTTGTCAAAAACACTTGAGCAGTCATGGACATCCCTGCTCAGTCATGTTAGCATGAATGGAACAGAAACTGAGGAAAAGGTCTGCTGAGAGAATGCTATCTTTGCAGGTAATGACAAGCCTGGTGCAAAATCAAGATGCTTTGGAGCCTCTCAGCTGTCCTGTGCAATATCTGAGCAGCAGACACCAGCACCCCATGCTGGGACCATGGTGAGAAGTGGAAGAGCCAAACTGAGTTTGTGCTCAGCATTGAGGACTGGGCCATGACAGCAGCGAGGGAAAAACAGGGTTTGTTTAAAGTGTCTTATCTGTACTGGTTATAGATCTTGCTGAAGGCAAGTGATTCTTCTTTACTCTCACATGACTGAATTCCCTCAGCTTCAGGAAGCTATGGGGGAAGCACTGGGAAGATATGTATTTGCACAGTCAATTTTCCTCAGCCTCTTGGGTAACCACAGAGTGCTTGAAATATCACTAAGAAGCAATGAATCCTGGCAAGCTTCTTACTGGCAAATTTCTACTTCTTTTTCCTCATTATTTCTCTCTTCCACCCCCCTTACATTTTAATCCTTATGATTTCCAGCCTTTCATTTCAGGTCATTCTAAACAGAACCCTGGGCTTTCTTTAGGCACTCTATACTTAATGCCATGAATCAGATTTCCTTTCCTACTCCTAATAAAACCATGGGAAAGTTTTATTGAGAGAAAGAGAGAGAGACAGACAGACAGAGATAGAGATAGAAAGAGATATTTTACTAGCACAAAAGCACAGTTTTGTATCTGGTATGATAAAGTAGAAGATGCCAACGTCACTGAACAAGAGGTAGCATTCAGTGTGCTTTTCTGCAGTGTGACCAGCTTGGAAGAGTATTTGTATGAGATGCTGCTAAACAAGATGTTCTTGACATGCACCTGATTTTCTGAAGCCTGTGGCAGCCCCAAATTGCCCTTTTGCTCTTGCCGCGCTCTCGCCCCAAGTCCCAGTTCTCAGTCCCTTTCTGCCCCAGCTAGCTTTCCAATGGGGCAAGAGGGGCAAATGGAAGCACCCTCTGCTGAGCCCAGCAGGGCTTTGGAGAGTGCTTTGTGGGTCTGACAGGCGCAGCTGAATCCCACGGTGTAGCAAAGAAGAGAGTCTCTTGTTTGGGGCTGAATCCAAAGTTTATTGTAGCCCAGCAGGGCCCAACAACACCTGAGTAATGCCAGCTAACAAGAGCACCAGCAGGGTGCTTGCAACATCTTATATACTAAGAGGGAGGGGACTCGGTCAGGCAATGGGAGTACAAGGAGGAGTGGCTCTTGTATAGACAGACACATATGGGAACCAATGAGAAATAGATGTGGGAGGGGCCCCAGGCCCCTGTCCAATCACCCGGCACCCAGGATGGAAGGTTCTGGATATAAGGGAAGGGATACCGAGTGACTGACAGGGTGCCTGGGAGGGGGCAAGGGAATGACTAAGCACTTTAGGAAAGGATTGACACATAGGGTAAGGTGGGAAAACTAGGGACAAACCAAGTTGAATATGGGGGTACATAGGAACAAACCATTACATTGCAAAATGATAATAAAACATGCAATAACACAACTCCACATGCTCTCCCTGAACCAACTTGACTCAGCCTTAAAATGGTTTCAAAGTGCCCCAAATCTTGTTCACAGGGCTATCAAGACGCACCTGTGTCCCAGCAGCTGCATGCCCATCCAGAATGAGAAGGAGGGCTAGGGCTGCTCCCAGATTTCTCCGCCCCATGACACAACTGGCTCAGGCTTTACTGTCCACGTGTGTCCCACAAAGGAGCATAAAATCCACTTGCATCCTCTCCTCCAGGATATACATGAGCTCATGGCAAGCCCATCATGTGCAGTTAAGGAATTGTGAATTTAAGAAGTCAGTGGCCAAGTCCCACATGACATGGCACTTGGATCACATGGTGATAAATTTGGATTGTCTATGCTAAAGGCAGCAAATTAAACCTTAAATGACTTCTGAACAATAAATTCTGAATTCCCTCAATCTTTTCCATCAGTGTTTTTATGCTTAAGAGTGCTCATGGAATAACTTCACCAGCCACCTGATGCCTTATGTTCCAGGCATGTCAGCGTAAATTTTCAAACTTTATGGCTGAAAATTTGTAAATTTTTGCCTCTGTTTGAAAACATGATTAGTAATGTTATAAGATGTTATGTTTTCCTAATGTTTTCCACCCTCCTTGAAAATCCTGGCTTTCCATCCCAGGATTTCTCAGGAGGTAGAACTTGTCTGTAGTAGGATCTCAACAATTTCATGTGAGAGAAGGGAAAAGAGAAGGTCCCAAATCTAATCCTAACCAGGCTAGTGAGCCCAAGGCTACCAAAGACCTTTCTGGGACTGTTGTCAGCAGGGCTTGTCAGGATGCTTGTGGCAGCAGCTCTCTGGCCACAGAGAGCAAGCACAGACTTTCCCAGACATATTCCCGGGGAAGGCTGAGAGAAGATCAGAGGAAAGAATGAGAAACAATTCTTATCTCCACTTGTTGCACCTGCTGTTGTGCATCTGTGGAATGTGTTATGGAGATTTGTTTAGCAAAGGGTGATTTCTTAATTGGACACTGGATTGTGTTTGGATGGAAAGCTGTATCAGACTGGCTGTAAAGGTTACTGAGTTTCTGAATAAATATAGTATAAGATAGTATAAGATGTTATAATAAAACAATTGATCAGTCTTCTACAAACAGAGTCAATGCTAATTACTAACCAGCCAGGGGCCTGTGGTATCAGATGCTCTGTAAAAGGAAGGAATTTGGGTGTCCCCATGTCAGACTCAGCAGCACATTCAAAACCTTGGTCAGTCTGTAGTGTGCTGGAGCCTCTTCACATCTATTTACTGAAGTTAAAATGCAGATTTTCCTTCAGATTTTTGCATTTTTTTACACCATACATTCAACTTGGTAAAACATGGAATCATAAAATCATAGAATACTCTTAAGTTGGAAGGGATTCACAAGGAAGGTCTAACTCCCAGCCCTGCACAGAACAAATGAAAGAATCACACCTTCTGGGCTTAAAAAATTCAAGGTTCATAAAAATGTCACTAGTGGACTATGGAAGAATGTTAATTAGCCATTTTGCATTGATTATGGAAAAAAATATGAAGCTCAGTTCAACTAGTTTCATTTGATAACAGCAATGTATTTTATATTTTATTTCTTTATTTATTTGATTTCTAAATAATTGTTCCTTTTGCTGATTTTCAACTTTTACTGATCAGAATGATGTAACGCTTTCTTTACAGCAGTCTGTCTCAAATTAGTACCATTTAGTAATAAAATGCAGACAAAAAGAAAAAAAGGAGGAGATGGTTAAATTGAGGATTTTCTCCCTATTTTTTAAAAGAAATATGTTTCTCATGCTATTTCTTTTGACATAAAGTCTCTTATTTTGAAAGAAAACAAAACAAAATGATCACCAAAAGGAAAACTAAGAACTATGAGAAGGTATTAGTTAATTTTCCCAAGCTGTGTAGAGAGCAGAGACTTCTATAAAATATGTAAACATTATGTGTCTCTGAGGAGTTGAATTTCCAAAAATTAAATTTTATTTCCTTTCATTGAAGAAAATCTGTTGTGCTGTCAGCTGCACAAGGAAAAACTACTCCTAAGCCATCTGTTCAGTTACATTTCTTAGTGTTGAGGGTAATGGACTAGTTGCAGTTCATTGCTTAGCAGATAATTAAGCATTGGGTTATTTAATTATTAATATTGGTGTCTATAATTATTGAAATTAGATATAGATTTTAATTATCATCCAGGAGAAAAGCCTCTTATACAGAATAGGCTTTCTGTAAGGTATGGAGATGGATTTATTGGTTGCAAAGCCATTTGTTCATGGTGGACACGATGTGCAGCAAATGTTTAACAACTAAAGAAACTGTGCTGTAGCCCTCAAGGGAACACCCACTGGAAGTGCAATGGGAGTCTCCACCAACAGCTCAGAAATTCTGATCTTTGTGGCTAGAAGGGGAAAAGGACAGTTGAAATAACCCCACATTTAATTTTCATTTAGAACAGGTTGCTCCTCTGACTATCATCTCCAGCAAAATACTAATCACAACAGTTGTGGCTCCTTCTCAGCACCCTGCACCTTTTCTGGACTAAAACTTTGTTGACTCCAGAAGTTTTTCTGCATTCAGAATCAACCCCACCAGGCTCACTTTTGGAGCTGTGTAGCACAATTGGTGTACACTGATAAAGCACTGATGTTTATTATGCTGCACAGGTTAATTTGCAATAACATGTATTTTTGGCTTATCTCTCTTGTCCAACCAACATGTCAATACCCAGCAATTTTATAAGAAGTCACCACATGCATAGGCTCATTTGAAATGCAATTGAATATTTTTATGCCATTGAATGTAATGAATCCATTTTTTTTTTCCTGTTCCTCATCCTACTGTGGTAGCACAGGCTGCCTGAGTGCACCCTGGCCTTTCTGTGGCTCTACTCTTTTTTCTGTCACTCCTATTTTGCCACTTTTCTCCTGTACACCTGGAGGAGAAATGAACTCAAAATAACACTCAAAACTCAGTTAAAATGAGCAAAACAGAGAGCCTTAAAACACTTGTGGCACTTTTATATTCTCTGCATTGTGAAAGGACTTAAAGCATTTAAGAGACACACAGTCAATGTTCCTGTCACCATTTTCCAGAAGGTGATGACCAGGTGATGTCTTGGTTTAAGACAAGCTAAGAAGAACACTCAGTGATAAGCAAAGGCATGGCAGCAAGAAAAAGGAAAAGGAAAAGGAAAAGGAAAAGGAAAAGGAAAAGGAAAAGGAAAAGGAAAAGGAAAAGGAAAAGGAAACTTTAAATAAAGGTGTTTTGTCTATATGCCCTGCTCACTGCTGGGGCCTAGATCACCCTCACTGCCAGCAGCTGTGGGCTCCTGTTCCACAGGTGCCTTGTCCTGCAGCTATTATTGAGGTTTGTTTTCCCAATTAAAAAAAAAAAAAATCAATCAACATATTCTTGCAAGCAAATATCTTCCTTTCAACTAAGCAGACAGATACAGATATTAAAAAAAATGTCATCTGTTCTGAGGAAGTCACTCACACATGCCACTGTTTTCCTGAGTTATGAGGGAGCCAGGGGTCAGGTGCTCTTGTCTGAAGCACAGTTAAGCCAAATGAAGCACACATACTGTTGATGCAGTCCTCTTACAAACAAAAATTCGACATCTGTCTTAAATTAATATGATTTGAAATACTCATCTGCTTTCAAAGCCTGACTTTCAAATCTCCCTTTCCCTAAGAGTGGCTCATTCTGTGCAAATGAAAATGTCAAATGAAAGCAGTTATTCAGTTAATGTAACTAAAAATGTTGTAATATTTATTTAGTAAATTACATGAGACGTTGACCACACATTTTAGCTTGGGTGTCATCCTTTAATGTTGAGTGAAGACACAATATTGAAATATCAGATTTTTCTTAATACCAGCAAAGATGTGTCATTCAGTGTTGAAAGGGGAAAGGGGAAAGGGGAAGGTGAAAGGAAAGGAAAGGAAAGGAAAGGAAAGGAAAGGAAAGGAAAGGAAAGGAAAGGAAAGGAAAGGAAAGGAAAGGAAAGGAAAGGAAAGGAAAGGAAAGGAAAGGAAAGGAAAGGAAAGGAAAGGAAAGGAAAGGAAAGGAAAGGAAAGGAAAGGAAAGGAAAGGAAAGGAAAGGAAAAAGAAGTAAATATTTTTCACTGCCCATCTTCAATTTCACAAATGCAAGAAAGAAGCTCTTAAAAATGCTTTCTTCCTCTAGCAGGGAAAGCTGTGGAAGAAGATGCAGTATTTGTTGCAGGGTTTGCAGAACTGAAAACCTTGGTTTCTGGTCCAAAATCCCATTAACTCTTTCTTCATTAACTCTGTGCCATCAGTCATACTAATAAGGCTTCACGGGACCCAGCATGAGCCTTGGGAGTGAAAAGGTCTGAAGGTGGTTGGAAATGATCCAGCTAAAGGGACCTCTGCAAATCTGGGAGGAGTTCTGCACCACAGGCACCACTGAGAAAGTTGAGCTTTTGCCAGGCAGGTACAGAGGCTGAAGAGACAGCAGTGCTCTCCTAAAATACATCAGTTCCCTCTACCCAGTGAGCCTTCCTGATTTGCTCTTCTTCCCAGCAGAGCCTCCCTGCACCCAAACACCACTTTTCAGGGACAGTCAGAGCTCTGTGGCTGCTCACAGCAGTCTCAGAGCAGATTCACAGAGGCAAAATAAAGCAATATGCTTGATGTTCCTTGCAGAGATGCACTCACAGGAGGCAGTGCTCCATTAAAGACTCTTCTTAGCTGACTAGCCCTGAGGAACTGCCCAGTGGCCTTCCTGGGAGATTGCTGTTTTCATTACAGGAAACGAGAAACTTATCTAAGAGTGAAAAAGTAATTTTTTTCTACAAGATAAAATGTAGCATAAAGGATAAAGCCATGATCTGGAAGGGTTAAAGAACATTCAAAAAGCATATGCAGGTCAGCCAGACATGTCTGGCAAATGGTCTCACTCCAGCCTCCAGCTCTGAAGTGAGCTGTCAGTTCCTGAGCTCAGCCCTTGGCAAAGGCAGGCCACAGGTTTGGAATTGAGCACTGAAATGCAATGATGTTCTGCTGCTGCTGCTGCAGTGCTGTCAGTGTCAGCCTGTGTGTGAGGCAGAGCCCAAAATAGGCTCACAGAGGGAGCAAAACCCAAAATATGCCACCTCTTTTCAAGCTGCAACACAAGAAGGGCAGCAGAAGTGGAAAGCCTGGAAAAATGAAACAGGTGCAGTGAAGGAAACAGCAAATGGAGTGAACAAAGGATGCAGTAAGAAGGAATAAGGAGAGACATTTAAATCTTGAGAGAAAAAACTGGGGAGAAAGCAAAAAAAAAAAAAAAAAAAGGGCACATCTTGCTTATGATAGAAGGGCACAGCCAGAGTTGAGGGCTGAAGATGTGGAAGCTGCTGGGGGTTTGTGATCTCCAGTGCAATCCATCCCCTGTCTGTCTCTGAAGGCCCCACAGTGCAAAGGGGACATTTCTCTGTCCCCTGTGGGAGCTCTTGACCAATGTCCTGGCACAGGAAGAAATCCATGGGTCTCAGGTACTCAGATGACAACTCTGCTTCTGAAATCCCCTTTCAGTGGGAAACTGCAGCAAGGAAGGCAAAAGATTTAGAAGTTCCCATCCTAACTGGGCATGGGGGTTATGAGAATTGAGAAGGGGTTGTGACACTGCCAGTTGCAATGGGCCTTTGGAGAAACTGTTCTGTTCTGTTTCCTTCTGTTCTGACCACAGAGAAGACAAAGGGAGTCATCAGTCAGAGATCACCAGCTGAATTCAAAGGCCAAAGTTTGGTCAGGGTGAAGAAAAAGACATTGGTACTGCCTATTTAATTCACCTACCAGTTATCTGTGGCTAATACACTCCCTAATACAAAGAAAAAGTGATCCCCTTGGATCCTCTGTTTTTTCTTCTGTTTATGCAGGAAATGTCAGCTTCCTTAGCAGCTTGTATATAGCAAAACACATGAAAAAAATCCCCACCAGCAACAGATCCACCTGACAGGGATTTGTCCAGGCCAAAACACTCGTATGTCATCCACCTCTATTCACCAGGTGTGATCATGCCTAATCAGAAATTAGCTGCACATTAACATCCAGGCACTATTTATGCCAATTTTCATTATCTCCATGATGGCCTTGGTTCAGCTTATTTTCCAAGGGCTCACTTGCAAAAACCTGCACTTTGTTTGACTGCAGTTCCCTCTCTTTTTATTGGTATGTTTTTCTGTCTTCCTTGATTTTTCATTTCAGGCTTGCCAGTATCACTTCCTGCCTGTGTCAACTCCCATCAGCAATCCTGGACTGGCTGCTGTGGCTGATCTGCTTTCTGGCAGATCCATCCTCACCCACACACATCCCTCTGCTGCCTGCTGCCCTCAGCCTGTGCTTGGCTGTCTCAGGGCTGTCCCCAGCCTGTGCTCCATTGACTGCTTTTTGCTGCAGCTCTTTCGGTCTCCAGTGGAATTCACACTCTGGTTCTCTGACAAAGCCCCACCATAATCCCTGCACATCTATCAGTGTCCTTACACACCTCTTCTTTATTCTGGCTGGGCTTGCTTCTTTACTCTGGTCTTCAGCCTCCACTAGTGTACATACACTCCTTTAACTCACCGCACTTCCCCCTCCACATCTATCTCCATTTTTCCACTCAGTAGCAACTTCTACATTTCTTTGCTGAATTGACCTTGATGTGAGTTATGTGCTTGTTTAATTCTTATTGTCTAAAGGAAACATTCTGGTTGCTAAGCAATGGTTGTCTCCTTATTCAAATCTGAAAACAATTCAGATTTTCAAATTTAGTCAGGCATTTTTTGTGAGCAAGCCAAAAGAAAGTGCTTTTCGTTCTGCTAACAAACAGCAATAGTGTGTCCAGCTTTACTGATGTTTTGTTCTTTACAAAATAGAATTTAATGCAGGGGCTGCCTGTTTTAGCACCACTGTAATGCTACAGACAAGAGCAAGTTTATCTGATAGAGGAATTGGGATGTCACCTGGTCTTGGGCTCTCTGGATGTGCTCCCTGGAGTTGTTCTTACTGTGGTATCTCGAGATACGTGTAAATGCAATGCCAAACTCTGCTGGTACTGAGCCTCAAACTTACTTTGGTCTAAAAAAATGAATAATTACATAACTTGGCCTTCCTAGGTAGAAATCAGGACCAAGCAATGTAGGTTTCTCTTCTGAGATGAGTTTTGCTTTTATGTCAGACCCATGAAAACTCCAGACTAACTGGGCCTCACCATTACAATGAAATGAGACTAGGAAAACTGATCATGATGTGATCTGTGTATAAATACCCCCAAACTTTCCCTTTGCCCAGAAATAACCAAGTCCTACCCTCCTCTTCCCCTGTGTTTGTTTCTATAACCATTTTTGAGACACTGGTCAAAGGTTTGAAGAATTCTTGTTATAATTGACTCTTTTCACATGCCAACAGTCTACACCAGAGAATGCAAAGGAAACAGAAATTTATGTCTCTCCAGATAGAAAATGTCCCACAGGCAGAGAAAAGGGAAACTCTGAAGGGAGAGAATTCAGGCTCTGGAGTTGTAGCTGAAGGCCCTAAGGCTGCAGTAATTTTCTCAGCCTGGAAGTTACACAGTTGCTGACTCCATCAGAAACCAGATGTCACTTTATTCTATCCTGTCAGTGCCGAATTCAACAGGGATGTAGAACAGCAAAGTGCCAGCAGATTCCAGTGTCTGTGAGGAATTCTATCTTAAAGGATCTTTAATGTGCGCTCTCTGTGTGCTTTGAGGTGTCTCTGCATTTCTCTCCCACCACTCAGGAATGCTAAGCTTTTTGTCTCATAGCACTTCCCAAGAGTTTTATTTACCTTGTTTTAATCTTAATTAATTTTAATTTTAATTTTAATTTTATTTTTAATTTTAATGCAGATCACCATTTCTTATAAGGGTAGTGAAATTGAGCAAATACTTTCTTACTCATGAGACAGTCCATGTCCTTTTGCAGCTCCTTCCTATGTCACTTGACAAGGTCACGTGCGTAAACCACCTCTGTCTCTCACATCTCTGCTCCATAAAAAATCTTCAGAAGCAACAGGAACTATGACCAGAAGAAAGCATTTCTATGGAAAGTATATTGAATTTCCTGCACTGAACAAACAGGGGCTGCAGGTGGATGTCAGGTTCATCATGGACCTCTGGAGCAGCTGGGGACTGCCTGCCTTCCCATGCTCTTCCTCACAGACTGTGCCTCACAGAGTAATCATTGGGCCACTGGAACAGAGACTTGGCTCTTCTTTGACTTTGGTGCTTGCTCCTCTCAAATATTGTCTCTCTCAGTTGCTGCTCAGCAATTTTTGTCTTTTCCTAAACCTGTGATCCACCCCAAAAAAAAACTTGCCATGTAAACCAAATTCATGATGTTAATAAAAAGCTTCTGAAAACAAGCTCAGAATTAAACTATGATTTGGCTACAGTACAAGTTCAGATGCCCTATTTTCATAATCCTCTTACTTGCTGTATTTATGGAGTGTGAAAGAAAAGGGAATATCCAAGACACAATGTTTTTCTGCACTTTTACAACCCTAGTAGACGTTGAAGACATTTTTAGCTTCAGAGACTTGTCTCTGTGGTTTCAGACTCTGCAGTACAGTCAGTAAGAGAACAATAATGAACCATTTCTTCTGAAAGTCAGTTCTTCTAAAATCATATCCACAAAACTATCTTGTTCATTTTCATTTGCAGAGTCCCTCTTTCTCTTCCCAGCCTTTGTCACCTGTCAGTAAAAGGAAGAACAAGTGTGCAATGTGCATAACTTAAAAACTCTCCTTTCTGATGGAGAGCTGCAGGTTTCAGTTGCTCTGCCAATCCATAGATACACACATCATCTCTTACGGAGCAGCAGAATAAAGGTTAATTAGCTGCACACTGGCACAATTAGCATGTAATATTGGATTTTTAGCACAAAGAAACTAATTTTCTTTTAAGTGCTTCACAGTGTTTATTTATGAACAACTCAATTTAGAATGTAAGCTATCTGGCATGTAAGAGAAATATGAGTTAGAATACCAATTCCAGATAACTCATCCTGAGAGCAACAGATTCAGTAGTACGGCATCTGATCCATTGAGAGGAGACATTCAGAGTGGCAAATACTAATCACTGGGTTTTGGCCAGTGTATTGCATTCCAAAGAAAGTAGAGCCATAACAAACACTTTTATCCCTCTCTGGCAATTTTATTGATCTTCTTTGTCAGGATACAGCTTTCCAAATACACTGCCTGTTTAGCAACACAGAATCACAGAATGGTTTAGGTTGAAAAGGACCTCAAAGACCAGTCCCAACCCCTGCCATGGGCAGGACACATCCCACTATCCCAAGGTGCTCCAAGCCAAATCTAGCCTGGCCTTGGACACTTCCAGGGATCTAGGGACAGCTACAGCTACTCTGGACAACCAGTGCCAGGGCCTCCCGATTCTCATCATAAAAATTTACTTCCCTAGGTCCAATATAAATCTACCTGCTCTCGTTTTAAAAATTTTGCCCTTTTCTTATCATTAGAGACCCCAGTAAAAGGATTTGTAACCTCAGTATATTGGGTTGGGGGTTTTTCTTCCTTTCTGTTTTCTTTGCCTTTACTTGAAAGACTTTCCAGATGAGTTTTCACACAATATTTCCAGTGGAATCTCATTGCAGCTCTACACTCAACCATTTCAGAGGGGTCAGCAGCACTGTGTCATAGCTTTTCTAGTCCCTGAACTTCATTAACACTGACCACTCTCACTACTTTTCACACATTTTTATTTTGGTTCATAAAGACTGCTTTTCCTGTTGTATTTTTCTACTCCCCTAACCAAATCAATTAACATCAAATTCACTTTGTAAAGTGATCACATGTTGGAAATCTGTGTTCACATTCACTATGCTGAAGGTCCACCATTCTTCCTGCTTTCCCTTGAACTGCTGTGATGTTGACTTCAGAGACAAAAAAAGGTTGCATGCAGATTAATAAAAAAAGGCAAGCAAAACATCTTCATAGCATTGTAATAATTATTAAAGATATTCAGAAGCTGAGAACAGGAAGCCAAGTAACTATAGTAACTATAACCCCCCAAGATTCTTTGGAGTGAGTAAATGTGAGCTAAATATTGATGGATTAGAAGATAACTCTGTTACTGTAAAATGCTAAAAAGCTGCTGTCACTTCATTAAAAAATAATAAAAAAAAAGGTAAAAAAAAAGCCCCAAACAAAAAACCCACAACCCACTTAGTTTTAAGAAAAATCTTGCTTATTCTGATGCATTTTAATTTTTTCTCAATGCCTTCTACCCAGCCAGTGTCCATCACATCCCCACCGTGCGATATCTAATTAACTGCAGCAATCAAAGAGGGGAGAAGTTCGTCATAAAACTCAGCCTTCTGAAAGAATGATTTTTTTTTTAAAGACTCCATCAGCTCTTTCTGATTAAATCTGTCCCCTCCATTAATTCCCAGTTCTCATAAATACTACACAAATTCATCCTTAATGCAGGGTTCTTGTCATGGTGAATGTGTTTCTTTATTCTTTCTTTATGTGCTTGATTGAGTTGATTATGAATTCTGCCTATTCATTTGTTCTATTTTTTCTTCATTTTCAGATTTCTCAGTCATAATTACAGTGTCACAAGACAATGCTCCTGACAACTGTCTCCTTTTTGCTAAATTTCACACGTGTTTTCAAAGATCAGTTCTGCAGCTTTCACTTCACCTTTATTGCCTCACATTCAAGTGACAGATGAACTTTTATCAGCCTTCTGAAATGTAAATTCAGCTCTTCAAGAAATAATCAATTACAAACCAATCTGTATTTCCAACCTTCTTTTTGTAGCCTCTCCATCACATATTCACATTTCAGGTTTGGAGAGTACTCAATGTATTTTGAGAGTACAGCTTCAGAGCTGGGCTTTGCCTGTTTTAATGTGTAATGAATACAGATAATAAATACAGCAAATACTTGAAGTGGTTTTTTACAATGATCTGCAAAGACACAGATGGAAATCATGTTTGAAATTTCTTCCAGTGCCCTCTTCGCTTCTGTGGTTTCAGCTCAGGCACACCTGTTGCTGTTTAGCCTGTTGAGGGCATTAGTACTTTTATATTTTACCTTTCTACCACAAAATGCTCTGCAAATCACCACAGGGCACCCACTGATGCACATCCCCTTTACTTATTTTTTATGTCTCTAATCCATGTGCCTTTTTCCAGCTCTGTCTTGTTCCTTCTTTACTTCCTGAGAGACTCCTAAATAAAATCCTCAACAAAGTGATTACAGCCCTTTGCTCAATCAAAAGCTTAGCAGATCTTGAGGGCTGAGGGCCCAGGCTGGACAGTCATGAGCCATCATAAACTGAAATGAAAAGTCATCACCATCTCAGCAGAAAATGCCTTCAGTGGCCAAAGCAGCTGCCAAAGGGCTGATCTTTACTGATCTCCTTAGGATCCATTGTGGAAACAGCCTGAAAGATTGTGCAGCACATTAGGATTCCTAGGAAAAGCAGGCAAAAGCTGTACAGACTGGGAGCAATAGAGCCCTTTTGAGAGGGGACACCAGGTCAAACACTGGGAAATAACGACCATGAGGAAGAAATGAGCAGCTGGATCTCAGGAGAGGCAGTGCCACAGCCTGGCTCCATTCACAAGGGCCTCTGACAAGCCCTTCTACACTCATTTGCACATTTTACAAATGGTGCTTTGGATGTATTTCTTCCACTTGCTTTTTTCCTATTTTCTTTGGAAGTAGATAATTAGAAAAACAGTAACAAGTATAAAACTCATCTTTTCTGATAAACCAGACACCACAACAAAGTGAGTCTCTTGCTCTGCCTCAATCGTCTCCCTTTTTTGGTCTGCAGGAATTGTTGGCAGGAAAATCAGTGCTAGACGCCTATTTTTAAGCAAATGCCTGCTTGGCTTGTATCTGAAAAACAGTATAAAAGGGAAAGATTAGTACAAAATGTGTTCTCAAAAGCATGGATACTTGTGTAGATAAATAAACAGAGAGATACACATAAAAGCTGTGGTTCCCAATGCTTCAAAAATGTTATATACAAATTTAATATAATCCTATATTAGCCCCTGTCCAGTAGAAAATGAAGTAGAAGTAATACTTATATTAGCTGCATATACAATGAAGACAGAGATCCAATGTCTAGTTCTAAAAGGATGAAGTATGAAGAGCAACATCTCAGATGTGTATTATTCTGAAGCAAGAGAAGTATTTTGGGAAATGAGCAACACTTTAGGAAAAAGGCAGTATTTCAGGAAAGCAGTAAAACAGTGATTAGACTTGTGGACACAAATATTTGTGCTAATATGTAGAGGCACTACAGGAAAATTTTACAGATGGTAGAGGTCTGCATTACTGAAATACTTAAATCCACTTTGTTTTCCCAATTCATAGGTGTTTGTCCATACCCTCCCCAAAATTTGGCAAAATGAAAGCAACCAGAACTCAACTGAACTCTGTGTGTGGAGAACCTGTCACTAAGGCCCAACTCAACATGCAACTCAAAATAATTTCTGACTTAATTTTGTCTATTCAGGTAGCTACTTGTCTAACAGGTTTTCTTTAACTGATCTAGGATTCCATTTGCAAATTATTTCTGTGTTCCTCAGAACATATTGTTTGGTCAATAATACTTTTATTCTACTAAAAATGTAATTTAAGAAACAAAAGGAAAATACTTACACTAACTTAGCATAAAATTAAAAAGTGGTATTTTATGTGCAAGTTTCAAATCAGACAGGACCAAATGAGCAGATAGTTGATAGTCCAGTGCAGCACCAGAATGTCCACATGGAAACAAGTTCCCAGAGTTGTTCTGCTACCATTGCTCATGCACACAAACAAACATAAACATGGAAGGACAAAACCACAGCACCTCACAAAAGCAATACTTCTACCACTTCACCTCTGTCCTCCATGAGAGCATTCTGAAGCACCACAGCTTTGATCTGGTGAAGAGAACTAATGCCATAGGCAGCTAAGAGGGCTTACTGAAGTCACGGCAATTTAATTCCCTGTTTGGGGTTCTAGAATTGATTATAACTTCCTGGGCAGCAGAGAAAGATTCATCACTTGAGAGAACAGCACCGGTAGCAGTAAAGCAAATAGGATGTGACAGGGAAGGTGTATTGAGGAAATGAATTAGCAATTTCAGAATATAAAATGGATTGTTGGAATCAAAAAGGGCTCAAATGCACTCTGGATTTCATGCCTCTGTAGGAATGCACAAGGAATGGAAACAAATTCCATGCTCAGTGTGAGTGAGAGCACACACCCCACATGCATAGGGATATTATCCAAGCTGAAAATAACTTCCAATGATTCTGTGGATTAGGTGTTGATAGTCCAGACAGAGGGAAATCTTTTTCTGGAATCAGAGAATTAGAAAACCAGAGAATCTTTAAGTCTGGAAAAGACCTCCAGAATCATTGAGTCCAACCTTTGACTGATCACCACCTTGGCAACTAAACCACAGCATTAATTTCCACTTCCAGTTGTTTAAAGCAACTAGAACATTGTTTATAACAACTTGAACATTTCCACAGATGACTCCACTACTCCCCTGGGCAGCCCATTCCAATGTTTGACAACCCTTTCAAGGAAGAAATTCTTCCTGACATCCAACCTGAACCTCTGCAGGTGCAGCTTGAGGCCATGTGCTCTTGACCTGTCACTGCCTGGGAGAAGAGGTTGAGCCCTACTTGGCTACAGCCTCCTTCCAGGTAGCTGATCTTGCTACTGTCATGGTCATTGGCATTGCAATAACCACAACAGAAGAAGAAAAATTTTCATCTGCCCTTTGAAGACTGTAAAGGATGGCAAAATCTCTGGTAATGCTGACAAAATATTGGCAGCTCCCCTTCAAGCTATTTGGTATCAGTTCCTTAATGGGATTGCCTTTGTTGGCAATCAGCAGTTGGAAGTCAGCATGTTGGAAGTAGTTAACACAAATAGATTGAGACACCAGAAGGCTCTTGCCCCACCAGACCAGCAGGAGATATGTCATCTGTTTTCTGGGTTCTCGTATCCTCAGTGAATATTATTTTGTCAGAAGTTCATGGAAGACCTAATCTAAACCACAACTTAGGGTTTTTTTAGCAATATAAGGAAGAGACAGCAAATCGAAAATGTTGGAGAGGACGTATCTGTAAGTTCCACCAAACAAAAAGGCCTGATCCTGATTTGTCAAGGATTGCCAGATAATTTTCCTTATTCCCTGGAAGAAGACTGTAAACCAGTATCATGCTCTGCAGAAAGTTTATGGGATGCTCCCTGGGAAAACTGCTGACAATCAGTTCATCTGAAATAAAAAGTTAAAAGGGACATTTTTCTCTAGCACCAGTTTCATTGGCCAGTACTGACTGTCCTTCTGTCTTAACACATATAAGTGAGACTGACTATTACAGAATAAAAATCCAGATTCATAAAAGTATGATGCATAAAAGTTCCCTTCTCTGTGGCTGTCCTAGCTGTGCTAGTGAAATGTTACTTTACTCCACTAATTAGTGAACGGTTTCTAATCCTGTATCATACACAACTTCACACCTCACACAGGCTCTCCTGGCATGCCCCTTCTCTTACATGACTGTCCAAGTAATAGATACTGGACCTGGGCTTCCAGCTGCGGGTATTCCTCTTGCTGCAAACACAAGGAAGCCAGTTAAATCAAATGCCCATCTGCCAACATATTCAGTAGGGAGAGAGCTGCAGAAGCTGCAGCCCACAGGGGAAAAGTCAATGGAGTGTAGATTCACAGCACAGGATCACAGGACGTTTGCACAGAACATTCTGTTTTCAAACAGAAATGTCTTCTATCACACAGAAATGTTTGCTGTGAAACAGGTGTTAAAATAATGTGCAGAATTGTGGCTGTATTCACAAAACACACTGGACTTGTGCATGCAGGCTTTGAACAAGGCACCAGGGCAAGAAGTACCAATGCCATGAACTGGTAGTTTTTCAGACACTTAATATTTCTCATTGCAGGATGATAAGATAGAATAATAAAATAATTTACATTGAAAAGACCAAGGCTCACCAGCAGCCCTTGGCCTTGCAGGACTTCCTGCAAAGCATCCCCTCCGAGCCCCTTGTCATCAACCTCTGTGAGGACTGGATGGCTGCAATGCAGATGGCCAGCAAGGAGGACAAGATCTCTCATCTGGAAGGGGAAGTGTGGGCAGCAGCTTCCAGCTCTGCAGCAGGCGCTGCTGGAAACCTGGCACTCACCTGGAAAAGGATGCTGTCCTGAAGAGGCAATTTTCACACAGCTCACTCTTGCTGGCTGGCAGTGAAATTTTGCAGCAATGCACGGGAAGCCTTCCCTTGTGAGAGCTTGGAGGAAAACAGAGAAGCAATGCATCCTTCCCACAGGAGCACAGGAGTCCTGACTGCTGGCTGAGAGCACCTGCAAAGCTGTGCAGCAGCTGCAGGCTGTCCCCTGCCTGGGGCCAGCTCTAGGGTAGCTGTGGTCAGCATGGGCCTGCTGATGGACACTGCCTTCCTGTTCCCTCAAGGTGGCCAAGAAACTGCCAGCAGTGAACCTGCTCCTCCTCAGGCAGCTCTCACTGCTGAGACACATTGGCCAGCACGTGGCCACCAGCAGAACAACCTGCAGCAACCTGGCCATCTGTCTGGGGCCAAACATGCTGACCACACCCCAGGAAGAGCAGCTGGAGCTCCAAGCTATGCTGGCTGAGAACAAGAAGGTTCAAGGAGAAGCCAACAACAAGGAGCCAGCTGCAGCCTCCCTGGCCCCTGCTTGGCTGCCCAGAGGTTCCTGTGCCTGGCTGTCCCCTCTCTCCAGCCAAGGCCATTCAGGAGCTCCCCCACAGCCACAGCCCTCTGTGCAGCAGAAAAGGTTCAGGGAAAAGGCTCAGGCCCTTGCAGGGATGGCAAGGGCTGCTTGGCACACTGTCAGCACCTGGGATCAGACCAAGGCCTACCTGTATGCAAGTGAAGCTGCTGGTGGCCTTTTTGGTTGAGAACATGGATGACATCATTGCTGAGGAAGTGGCTGGTCTGGAGGAGACCCCAGTGCCCATGGATACATCCACAGGTATGAGCAGGAACAGAGGCTTGTCCAAGCCTGGGACTCAGGGTCACAGAAATCTCAGCATCAAGAAGACAAGCAGTGTAGGGCTCCCCTCTGGGTTGTCTTTCAGTGTCCTTGTATTCCAAGAAGTCGCTTTGCTGCATGACTTTGCTTTCCAGAGACGGGACGGGAAGCCCTGCAAGAAGAGCAGAGGAGGAGCCCCAGGCAAGAAGCAATCCCGATGCACCCCACCTCTCTGCAGATGTCCAGCAAGAAGATGGCAGAGAGGCCATGGTACTGGAGGCCCAAAGAGCAGAAATATGGCAGCTGCAAAAGCCTGGCACAATGCAAGCCAGAGAGGTGGGCTGTTTTATATGAAGCCAAGGAACTACTGTGCCTCCTCCTGACAGCGTAGCTCTGCAGCCTTTTTTCCTGCCTGCCTTTTCTCTCTCCCTGCCTTTCTCCCTCCACACTGACACATGCTATTGAAAACTCCACAGGTTGCTTGCCCAATGCCTTAGGCATGTGTTTCATGAATTTACAAAATACTTGCAAATTAAAGCAGCAGTGGGGGAGCTGCCCCCTTCAGAGGCCTTCTGCTCAGACCCCTGCTCATGCCAGCTCCTTCCAGTCCCTTTGGGGGCAGCTGTAGTGTGTGAGAGGGGCTGATGAAAAGCTGCATCTTCTCAGCAGTGCTAAGGTGGTGATTTGGCAATTCGTTCATCCTCCAGACTGTCTCATGCCATGTCTCACCTCCAGAATTTCTGCTTTAGGCACCTCCAGCTTTGCCTCCAAACACCCACCAGAGCTCCACAGAGTCCCTGTCATGGCCAAAGTCCTGCTAAGACTTTCTGCATCAACAAGATAAAAGGAACTCACATTGGTTCCAACAAGAAGGGACTTAGCCAGGACAAGAAAGGACTTAGCTCATAGCTCCTGGCTTTGCCTCTCTAATCCAACTTAATGGTGGCAGGCTTGAAGGCTGCTACCCCCATGAAAAGAAAAAGAGAAGGTAAAGACAGCAGAAAAAGGCCTGGTCAGAAGACAGGGAATGCCAGTTGGAAAGGAAGCAGAAGAGGACACACCAAAGACAACTGGTGAAATGCAGAAGGCTCTGGCAGGCCAAGAAGCCAAGGCAGGGATGACCCAGGCTCTGCTGCCCGCCTCTCCACACCACCCTAAGTCAGCCCAAGGAGCTGGCAGGGGCCAGCAAGGGCTGCTGCCAGCCAGGGCTTGCCAAGAGCTCCATGGCAGCTCTGCAGGGATTCTGCAGGCTTTGGCTTCCCCCAAGCCCATGTGCTGAACCGCGGCAGAAGAACAGCTCTGCATGGGATGAAGTGGCCAAGGGAGAGGCTGTGAAGATGGGGCAGAAGGAACCTCTCTCCCTCTAGTTTGGCTTCTAGATGTTCTAGATGTCTATGGTGACATGTATTGGACTAAGGTTTTAATTTTAGAGACCACTCTTTCACACCATCTATGTCTATGGATAATTAGGCACTTGTAGAGGCATATGCCATTTTGTCACCTCCTTCCCCACATTCTGGAGCCTGACCAATGTGTTTTGATTCTTGCAGCCACTCCAGGCACTTCAGCCACCAATGCTCCACCTGGCAGTGCTGGTTGTGTGGCATTGATGGCCTCCAGCTCAGAACAGAATGCACATGAGGAAAGGAATCACGACCAGTGGATCTGGGCCTTGAAGAAATAAAAATTATGCCAGAGATCAGGAGATCCCTGTCTGAAAGGTCTCTCTCTGCTCAGGTAACCCCACTGGATGGGAATCAAAGGGTTGGGACTGACAGCATTGGAATGTTGCTGCATGGTTGAAAAGCAAAGGCTTCTTTAATTGAATTTAATTTATTTTTTATTATTTAGTTATTTAATCATTCTTGAAAAAGTAAGATTTCTAAAAGAAGAGGAAATTAAAAAGTTTCCCTCCCTTAGTAAGAATGAAAGTGAAAGCTTGTGTTGGCCAGGTTTGGGTACTAGTTTTCCTGGGAAGAATCCCTCCTGCAGGGGCATTTGTGGTGAGGAAGTGGAAGCTCCGTAGGTTCTGAGAGGCTTTGTTTGATGGAAAGAAGAGAAGAGTGTTTGGAGAATTGCCACTGAAGGCAAAGTGTCCCGTGCAGGGAGGGGCATGCGAGAGGTGCCTCTGTTCCAGCAGCAGATGTGGAGATGTGGGCTCTGCCTCTTTTGGGTGGGAAGGCCAAGGCAAAGCAGGGCTGGGCTGCAGCAGCTGCTGCTGTGAGAGGCCTGCCGTGCCTGCAGGCGCTTCCAGAGCCATGGGTGGGGCTGGGCTGGAGCTGCAGCTCTCTGTCTTTTTGCTTGACAGATTCAGTCCTTGGATTAGGAATCCTGTTTTCTTAACTCTGGCTTCTTTGCAGACTTGCCTGGAGTGTCTGTGTTGGCACAGGCCTTGTTGCAGATTATTACACTGTTGGCCAAAGAAGGTGTCTCTTTCTATTGATGTACTGACCCATTGCCTGCAGTACATTTATGGTTGAGGCAGGGCAGACTCAAGGTGGGAAGTGGAATTTTTTGGATTTACCGATATTTTATTCTCCAGTGGGGTGTCTTTTGTCTTCTGTAAACTCACACATAGCACTTTTCAAAAGAATTTTATTCCATAATAAAAGGAAACATTCCAGGCTGGGAACCATCTTTAGAATCTTTAGGATTCTGATGGACGGACTATCGCGGAAGAGACGAATATTCTGGAACTGGTCATAGTGAGAATATTTTTCTGTCCAAATGTTATAAATGAATTTGTTTTAGTAGACGGGATTAATGATAGTTAATTGTTTTAAATGAATTGTTAGTGTAATGAATTGTTGTACTGTAATTAATTGTTATAATTAATCTAATAAATTATGAAGCTATATGAATTGTTAGTTATGTGTGTGTAGCTGTCAATCCAGAGGAAGGGGAAGGGCTGTGTCCAGGAGTGAAGTCACCAACTCAACTTGTGGTTGGGAGAGCCGACCAGCCAATGGTGCCTCAAACTTCTGGAATGATTGGTCAGGAATGCACCACCGTATGAACCAATCAGTGACCAAAAGAAGGACCAGTCCTCAACCGGATCAAGAACGCACCAATCCTGTCCCCTTCAAGAGACTATGAAGATCCCTGGGTGTTGAACACCCAGGTCTTTTTCCTGTGGACTTTGTGTCCCTGGGAAAAATACCGTGTTACACAGTTACTCTGGCTTGTTGGTGAGGTCCTGGGCTTATCTAGGGGCCTCGTCTTCAGTTGTCTGTACTTTAGTAAACAGGCCCAGACCTTTTGAACTCCAATTTGCCTGTTTTTCTTTTTGTAACACAAAGGTAATTTGCAGGTACATTTCCTCAGTGGAATAGAAACACTACTTGGTTTTCTGGCTTTTCCTGTCTCTTGGGTTATTTTTTTTTTCTACCCCACAAGTTTACAGAGTTTTGCTCCCAGAAATGTGATCCTGGAAATGCCCTAGGTGCATAAATGTTTGCCTGAATCATACACGTGGGGCAGCAGTAGAGGGCTCCAAGAAGAACCACCTTGTGATTGGTTGTCTGAGCGGTTGCAAGGGTGGTGAGCCTCAGCCAGAAATGTGTGCTCTGTGTGTGGGTTTGCAGCACACAGCCCTGGGCAGGGCTGGGAGTGAGCTCTGCCCTTGCTGGCAGCAAGGAGAGCCCCTAGCTTTCTGCTGGCTGATTACTCACAGCTTGTGGGATAAGCCAGGGTCAGAGCATGAGGGCACGTGCCCTCACTTGGTGTTTTCTGGTTTTCTGCGTTCATCAAAGGTCATTTTGTAAGAGCTTCAGTTTCACCTTGGTCACCTGAATCCTGAGTTTAAAAGGCTTGTCATGTGAACCGTGTGGGCAGTGTTCCCTCCTGTTATGAATAAGTTCATCAGCTAATACAGCTTAGGTATTTAAATTAAGGCATTTGAAGTTAAATGTGTTAATTAAACTGTTGCTAATTGTTAAAACTCCACTGATGTCTCCCTTATATGCATCCACGTTGTGTCCCTTCACTGTACCTGTCCTCCCTGTTGCGACCACCGGGTATTGCCTCCGCTGGTCCACAAGATGGCGACCAGAACACTTCCAGAGATATGCAAATTAAGAACAGTGCCAAAACCTCCAAGAAAACGCCCTCAAGACAACGAGCCAACCTAAAAATTGAACTAACCAACTCTGACGATCGGCAAGGAGTCCCTCTATCCTACCAGCCCTACCAACAACATTTGAAGCGTCACCATAACTTAACTAGAACTAACTCAGAGTAAAGATACTGACCAACGAGCCAAGGAGTGTCTTCCTAGGCACACCCGTGAGGACGGAAGCCCCAGTTCTACTGCACGGCAAAACCGACTACCTCCTCCTCTGCGTCGCCAAAGGGAGCAGTGGCGGTGTGCGTGACCCCTCGGGCCCCCACCCAGAGCTGGTCACTTCAATAAAGTCATTCAAAAGGAGCTGGTCTCCTTGCCCATTCATTTCACCTCCTGTGCTCCATGTCCTTTGGGAGTGGAAAAGGAGAGTTATTGTATCCCTGATGTGATTCCAACAAAATAGTTTGTGATGTTTCGGTTCCTTTCTTTGTTTTTCCTTTCAGAACAATATTAGTGTTGCCCCTGATTCTTCAGGAGGTGAGCCTGTGGACAAGGCTGCAGGAGAGGGAGCTTCATCTGGCACCAAGAGCTGCAGGAACAGTTCCCACGAGTGCGAGGAGCTTGGTAAGGACAGAGCCCACATTGGGTTAGAGAGGTGTGAGATGGCTGCTCTGAGCCTGCCTCTGGCAGGAAGGTGAGATGAGAAGAGCTGAGTTCTTGTCTGCAGGGTTGGTGCTCCCCGGTGCCTTTAGTTCAGATCCTGCACAGGCACAACGTGCCCGAGCCCTGCCCTCTGCCCTTCTGCAGGGGCTTTGACACTGAGTCCTCTGCTGTGGCAAGTGAGCAGGGAATAAACCCGACCTTGTGGGAATTTGTCACCAAGCTGGGTGTCCCAATTTGGTTCATAACTCAGCCCCCAGCAGCCTTCAGCTTCAGTCTTTTCAGGAAGGACTGAGGTCTCTGTGTCAGCACAGGGAAAAAAAAAACAAGGCTGGGACTGTGTTTCAAGCTCTTGTGGGTGTCTTTTGCACTGCGAGTGCTGAGACTTTATCAAGGTACTTCAATGTTTTGAAACACACTTGGAATGATCTCTGTTCTTTAAGGGCAGGCTTCAAATTGCCAAGTAAGAGTCTGCCTTTCAGGCCATCTTTGACAGCCCCCAGTAGAAGGACAATTGCTGCCCAAGGGAAACATCCATAAGGGCCAATATTGACTCAGCATCCCTTTTCTTCCCAGATGTCATCTGATCAACGTCTGTAGGAGGGCTGCCCTGCATGGCAGAAGAGACAGGGGAGAGCCTGTGACCATCAGGAAGGTGCAATCCCTCTGTTTATAGTTACATATATAGATATGTAAAATTATAATCAGTTATCTATATAGTTATATTTATAGATTTATACAGTTGTATTTATATGTCTATATATTTGTAATTAGAGATCAGTGCAGTTAAATTTACACATGTAGTTGTAGATGTATATAGTTTTATTTTTAATAGATGCAGCTGTATTTATAAATGTGCATAGTTGCATTGGGCAAGGCAGCTGTGCCGGCAGGGCCCGGGAGCTGTGCCGGCTGTGCCGGGCTGCCGGGGCTGCGGGACAGGCCCGCCGCGGCTGCGCTCACCACGGCCTGGCCCGCTCGGCTGCTTTTTCCTTCTGGCCCTCCTGGGGAGGCTCTGAGATCTTCTCCTCCCCGATGGAAGTGCAGCTGCTGCCAAGGGAAAGGTCCCCGTACTCACTCAGTGTTCCCTTTTCTTGCCAGCTGTGCCTTCTGCCGTCCCTGTCCAGCAGAGCTGCTCTGCACAGGAGGAAGAGACCGAGGGAGAAGCTTTGGAGATGGGGCAGCTGGGATCCTTCTGCTTTGCAGTTCTGCCTAAAGATGTCTGGACTTGCACAGGAACACAGATAATTACCTGGATATTTCCATATGTGTGTTGCTATTTGTATAGGTTTATTTCTATGTGTTTGTTTTTATATTTATATATGTATTTATATGCACATGTATGTAATAAATGTGTACATATATATCTAAAAATCCATATTTATTTCTGTATATTGTGGTGGTTTTATATATATATATTACTTTCATTATGTATGCAGTTGTTTAGCTATGTAATTCTATCTATTGAGTTCTTGGTAGAGGGTTATTTAAAGAGAGAGATTGATATTTTAGTGTATCTACGTGCTGCGGGTCACAGGGAAGATGTTCTCCAGCCAGCTCACTCCTCGAGACCTGTGTGCAGTCACGAGGGTGGCCACCCCCAGATCTCCACTGAGATCTCCTGGGTGGTGGTGCTTGCCGGGGACTTGCAGCTCCCTGCAGCAGACGGCTGTGGCATGGGTAACACAGCAGCAGCACAGTGCGAGAAACCGAGGCAAAGGAATAAAGAGGAGTCACTTGTTTGAATTCTAGGGAGTTTTATTCCCCAGAGGATTCAGGGACAAATGACAATAACTGAGGGCAAAAAGCTGCTTTTAATGAGAGCGGGATTTAAGGAAGGACACAACCTCTTACCAATAGGAAGGCATCAGGGGAGGGCTGCAGGGTAAGGACTATCCAATAGAAGCCACCAAGGGGAAGGAGCAAACCTTGCACCCCAATCTTGTTTCGAGGAAGGGATGAAGGACAGGGAACACTCCAGAAGAGAACAAAGGAGATACAAGGAGATTGACAGGTGGATTGACATCCACTTGCGGAAAAATTTGGGGTAAACAACTCAGGACTGAACCATTACAAAGCCAAATGGGGTACATGGAATGCACCATTGCAAACTTGTAACAAGGAATATGTAAAACCTACTACAGAAGAACAAACTTCAAAACAGAAGACAACCACATTTTTGTATTCCTAGATGGGTTTTACCCTCGTGGTAATATGTAATAAATGAAGTTGTGAAACAACTAATTGATCTTTGTGTACAGTGAATTGTTGTAGAGGTTGGCAATAAATTAAGGCTTGCTAACTGAAGTTGGTATTTGTATATTTTTACATAGCATTGTTTTGCTAATGTAATAAATTCCTTTTTTAACATAAATTAATACTTGTATAGTTCTGTATTCTCAGCATGGGTGTAGCAATTTGTAATAAATGACAATTTCCAACTGAAATTGATTCTCGTGCATTTGTCGATCAGCAGTGTGGCTGTAGCAATCTGCAGGAAATGCCATTTGTCAGCTGCACCGGGTGTTTTGTGATTTGTGCTGCCCAAAGCCATGAGCAGATGGAAATGCTGGAGGATTTTGGCCATGAAAATCTCTGGCCGTGCCCAGGACTTGCACTCAGGCTGGGCAAGGGAAGTGCAGATTTGGGATGGCAGCAGAGCCACACGTTGGCTCAGAACTCACTGCAAAGGCCTGCTGAGGAAACTCCAGGATTCCACTGAGAGTAGAACTCCAAGCAGGAGCCACCCTGGCAACAGAAATCATTCACAATGAAAAAAGAGAGCAAATGTGGCAAAGCAGACGTGGGGATACTCTGTGAGTCTGATAAAATGCTCTCAATCACCGCTGCCTAGGCACATCTGCAAAAATACTTTGTTAAAAACTGAGCACCTCCCATGAAATACAGATTTAACTTTCCCCTTTACTTACCTTGCTCTGTGAGTGGAGACACTCTCTCCTTTTCACTGAGAATGTTTGCCCTTCAGCACCTGACATGAAATCAAAGGTTCTGTACTGCCACTTGGCACCATACATGAAAACAGCCCTGCCCTCGTGACAGTGTTTGCAAAGTCTTCCCTCCTCCTGTCCCCACATCTCACAAACGGAACCATCCCCTTCCTGTGCAAACTGTGCCTGAGGTGAGTGAGGGCTCCAGGAGCTCAGGAGGGTGCAAGAGCCCTGCAGGTGGAAGGTTTTGCAAAGCTTCCTGAGCATCAGTAAACTCTGGCTTTGCCAATCTTCCCCTGGAATATTGTCCTACTCAAGGATGATCTTGGAGGACACTGCCTCCAGCTCACTCAAGTAAAGTTTGTTTTCTTCAAGACTTGAATAGAGGAAAATGAAAATTGTAAGTGTGAAATTTGGGGTTTGGTGCAGCTGGGTTTGCTCCATTATTTGCAGTGGAAAGTAGGGTAAAAGCTTTAAATTCCCAGCAGAAGCTGACTACCAGCCCACACAGACCTGAACGAGGCCCAGGTATGCTTGCTGCACGCTGGTCCAAGGGAAAATCTGGAACCGAGTCCCCTTTTATTGCAGCTGGAGCCCGTCTGTACTGTTGTCTCCAGGGCTGTCTGTGGTAAGACACGCAATCCAGCCAGAAACGGTGGATATGAGAGTTCCAACAGGAACCTGCTTCTCCAGAGGGAGGGACGAGGCCAGCCCGAAAGCCTGAAAGGTGTTCTGGGTACTGGAGAAGGCCAGGCTGTCCTTGTGCAGGGATGGCCTTCGAGGGGACCTCACACATTGAGCTGCTGACAAAGGACAGCTGGTGGCCTTCCACAAAAAGCTTCTTTTGTTCAGCTCTTCAAAATGTTCCAGCCAGCAACAATTCCTGCTGCTCACACCAGCCCCTTTCCAAGCAGGAGGAATTTGTGGAAGCAGCTTAGTGGCAGGAGAATAAAATACTCAGCTGAGTGTTATCCACTCTCTGCCAGAAGCTGCATCCTCAGCCCCTTATCTCTTCCAGTTGTCTCTGACGTGCAAGAAGCAGCAGGAAATCACCGATCCTGGAAAAGCAGAAGGAGGAGAGGCAGTTAGTGGCTGGTCCCTGGAGGCCATGGGAGCAGTGAGGGCCATCCAAAATAGGATCTCTGCTGGGTTGTGGAGCTAAGTGACCAGCCACCAATGCTCTGTGTGAGACTGGGGCCATCTGTGTATGTGAGCATGGAAATCTGACCTTGCAAAACAGAGAAAAAGGGCTCCTTGGGTATTTGCCACAGCTTGGAGGGGCTCTGAGTCACCTGCTTCAGTGGAAGGTGTCCCTGCCCATGGCAGAGGGGTTGGATCTAGAGGGTCTTTAAGGTCCCTTCCAACTCAAGGCCCTCTGTGAGTCTAAATTCCAAACCCACGATGACAAGATCACAGCAAACCTGGGTCCTGCTACATTACTGGAGGCTGCCTTAGTCACTTGTGTCCCCTGGGGACTGGTTTGTATCTGGAAATATTTTCATGGTCTCACAGTATTTGGGTGTGACTTTCCTGGTTCAGGGCCCCAAAAGATGCCAGAAGAGATTATTTGTGAGCACAGAATTGTTTAAGCTGCCTGTGAACCTGATGGGAGAAGTGTACTCATGTTATTGCAGTGTTTACCCTGTACAGGTGATATTTTTTCCATTTTGAATATGCAATGTTCTTGCACAATGTTTGTATATGCATAAATACTGGCTTTAAATCCTAATTCCATCTTCACACAAGGATGTGTAATTCATCAGAAATATTCAACAAGGAGCCATATTAGCTTTGGGCTTGATGGTATGTGTTGTTTAAAGTGTGTGATGAGGAATGGTAGCTCTAACAAATATCCCTCTTGTTAATTTGGGTCTGTCCTTTATCAACCCTGTTGCATACCAATCACTTCTTTACAGCAGAGACAAAGTGGAATTCCTTAACACAGATGAGAATTGTACAATTCAAGCTGATTAAAGGGGAAGTTTTTTGTTATTGTGAAAAGACGATCTAGATAACGTGTTTGCTGTACATCCTGGAGGAGACTTTGCAGTTAAGAATGGAAAGGAAAAAGACATTTCTCTTAAGAAGTGTCTTCAAAGAGCTTTCTGTCCTACCAGAAGCAGCTACACTGATAGTGACCTCCACAATTATAAATGCACAACAACCACTTCCATTACTTAATCTGGCCATGATTTTTAGCTGCAATTCCAAAATTTCACATCAGCCTTCTGGCCTGGAAAGACCATTTAATTTATGTTCCCCTAGCTGTCAGCCTAAACTCTGCTGTGCAAACCTTAGGTCTATGTTGGACCTTATAAACTTGTTTAGCACTGACATAGGTGCAAACCTGCTATAAAACCCTTCAGGCATCACACTGATTTAGAGTGACAGGACTTCACTGTTCCAGCACAGAATTTACTTTACTTGCCCCTGCAAGTCATTTCCACAGTGGAAGTGAAATCAGTGCCTTGCTATCTGGATGTGGTAGGATTTTACTCCTGTCCTGATAGACAACAGGGAAAAATATTTGCTTCTATTATACCATTACATAGAAATCTTGGTTTTGAGAGCAAAAGGAAAACGTTACTTTAAGAAGTAATTTCTGCCTGGACTTTCTGATATGAGGGCAAGCTGTGGTCTGCTGGCAAGAGCAGCATTGTCCCTGAGGGTACAAACCCTCCTGAAGGATGAACAGACTGCTGTGACAGGGGCCACATCTGCAGGGTGAAAACCCACCGTGCCGTAAACTCGATGCAAACTAAACACAAGTGACACAGCTCTTCATCCTCAGCAAGGACTTGCCCCTGCAGAGATGTTACTGACAGTCTCAGCTCTTGTTTACAAGTGTTGTTAAATTGTCACACAAATCAACCACCCCTCCCTCTCTTGTCCTTCTTGGCGTCCGCTTGCTGAGCTGCTGCTGAGAAAGGAAGAGGTAGAGTCCTTCAGGGCAAACAGAGACTTTCCAATGGGCAGGAACTTCCTCCTTTCCTTTGTTTTCAGCGACAATAGAAGGGTTTGTCTGCAATCTCTGTGTCAGCAGGGAAATTGTGCTCACCCATGATGTCAAGGATCTGAACAACCTGGATTTTTATTGGTGTAAAACCCAGAGTGGCCTCACCTTCTGCAGGAATATGGTGAGAAGAGTCAAAAGGGATTCCTGGAATGTTGCAATAAGCAGATAGTGGTATTAAACATATATAGATAAAAAGGCATAAAAGCTCATAAAAGCATATGGAACTGATGTAAACCTAATCAAAAAAGCAGCATTTTATTGTAATAAACAGTGAGGATTACAGAGCACAAGAAAATAAGTTTCTGGTGAGAGGAACACTGGTTTTCAAGGTAGGACCAGCTCTTGAGGTTTGATTTGTTCCTTCTTTCAGATCACAAGGAAGTTATGGTGTTAGAGTACGATCTGGTGCCAAAAGTTTGAGAAGAGGGTGTGGTAAGATCACCAGGGTATTTTATCTGTATCGAAGAAGAAGCCCTGCAGAGTTTCTCTGGCTTTGATTGAATGTAGAAGTCCCGTTTTTACCAAGAATTTGGATCTCTTGGTGTTTTGGAGGAAGAAAAAGAAAACAACAAACGCCTGAAGTCTGCACTGAGGTGAGGTGTATCACAGAGGGCTAAGAGCTCACCAAGGCAAGAGACCCTCCTGTAATTTAAACTGTACTTTCAATAACAATAAATTCTCAGTACATGTTTCTTTCAGCAGGCAGCAGAGTAAGTCAGTGTCTCATTTCTTGTTCTGGTCTTTCACCTGTCACTAAGGAAAGGTGTTATTCACAGCTGGATTTTAAATTCTTCAGAAGTCAAAGCTGAATTCAAGTCAGGTTCATTAACACTGTAATTTTCATACTTCTAAAATCTTGTAGCATTTTATATTTGCCTGGAGATTTGAGCTTGTTCCTTGTCAAGAAGAAAAGACTACATTTGGGACTAATACTTTTTTTGATATTAAATAATTTTCAACAGAAAGTGGGGGAAAAAACCTTTGAACACATCTTTACTTGGAAGACAGGTGGCTGCTGCAGCAAATACTTATCAGGACAAAAAAGATGAGCTGTCATTCTTTATGTTATTGTGAGTGTATGAAATACTGTTATTAAGCCTCTTTTTTCAAGACTCTAAAACACATAGTGCAATGTGAATCTATTTGATCTCCTTGCCAGTACAACCTATGCTGGATTCTGAGAGCCCTGTTTAATTACTATAATGCTTTGACCATTTCTGTGAATGTTCAAAAGCCATTAACCATATCATTCAGTCCTTGGCAGATATTTGGTGTTGAAGGAAATTTTTTTACTAATTTTTTCCTATCTCTTATAAAACTTACTGAGTTCATTTAATATAAAGAGCTAGAAAGCCAAAGTATGTGGGGAAAACCCTATTTATTGTAGCAAATATCTCTGTTGTCAGAAAATGTCCTTTAGATAAAATGAGAATTTCCAAGGTCTCTATCCTCCCTCTATCTCTCTGTCCCTTTCTCTTTCCTTTTCCTCTTTTTTTTTACCTTTTCCCTTCCCCTTTCCTATTTCCCATTCCCCCTTCACTCCTATTGTGTCTTATTTTCACAGACAGAGGTTTTTATAACCCATCCTCTTCAAAGGGATTTACCACCCCTTCATTAACTCTGCCAGATGCTGTTTGAAGGTTTTCTCTCTGTTCTCTGAGAGGCATCTCTACACCATCCTGTCCCTGCAGATGCTCTTGCCTGGTGGCAGAGGCTGTCACAGCACTGCCAACAACAAGTGTGCGGCCAGAGCTGCAGAATTTGTCATTGGTGGCCTGAAGTGCCACCCCTGGAGGAGAAATCTCGGTAGGAGCTCATGCTCTGCCTCCCTGTGCTGACAAATCCCTGGAGTCCCTCCTGCTGTGCTCTGTGGCAGCACGACAGAGGAAGCAGAGGATGTGAGAAATCCTCAGGGACACCTTGGGCTGGGCTCTGGGCAGCAGGACCTTCCCTTGGACCATGGTCAGTCCTGCAGACAGGTATGGCCACGCTCCTCAAAACACTTCTTCCTTTTTGGGGGAAATCCCTTTGGCTTTAGTCGCTTGAGGCTCTGAAAGGGGCCAAAGACTCAACCCTCTTTTTCTGATAAAGCAGATGATGGGCAGTTCTTCAGCCCATGGAATTAAAAATCAATTCTTTTGACCTAAGTAGCCTCCAAGCACATATTTTGTGAGGGAATTACTTTCCCACACATGGTGCACTTTCCCTCTTTTATTGCTAACACAATCCCAGTGTTTGATGCAAACAACCCCAGGATATTTTAATGAATAGCTTATAAAATAACTCACAATCAGGCTCTTGAGAAAAGCAAAGTGTGTTTTCTAATGTAACCAATTAGTTTGAGTTCTGAACATTTTGCATTTGCAACTGAGGCCCTGTAAGCAATTCTAATTGTTGTCAGTAGGTGAGGTACTTCTGAACAAAGAAATAAGTTTTACGTGGAGTTTCCTAATGGACAATGATTATAACAAAGAATGGATATTTGGAGAATGTGTTATTATAATGTGGTATGTTCAAGGTGTGGCATACACACACACATCGAGTGTACAACACCTCCTCTTTATCTTTTATTTTATAGAAACATAGTTCTAAGAACTTATAATTTTTATTTGGCTTAAAAGGTCAAAGACTCAGTAGTGAACACATATCAAGCCTCCTGGACCTCTGTTCTGACCATCCAGGGCCAAAGGGTGCTACTTCAAAAAATATTTTTCAGTCAACAGTAGCAGACATCTGCCCCAAGGCACCAACCTGCCCTCTTTGTGTATCATCAGCAATAGAAATTAGTTCCTTCCAGTTCCCAAATGTCAAAACTTATGTATTTTTGCATGCAAACTATGATGACTTTTGCTGATGTTCATAACATTTCACAGGGCCAAAGATGATTAAGATTTCTGAACTTTTACAAAATAGAGGTGCCAAGGTCACAGAAATCATAGCAAGGATGGAGGTTTAATCACCCTGACAAAGCCCTCTCTTGCTGAAGTATCCATAGAATCACAGCTTGATCCAGAGTGCACTGATACCACCTTATCCTGTCCATGAGCCATCCTAGAAATGCAGAGCATGCCAGCCCGTCTGCTTCTACTGCCCATTTTTATGCACAGCTCTCTCCAAAATCTGCAGCAGCACAAGCAAAGGTCACGGCAAAGCCCATTATGAGGATGGCTTGGAGACCCTCCACACCTCTTCCGAGTGCACGGGGACAGCAGGTTCTCTCACGGCAGCAGCTTGGCGAGTCCCACGTGGCCTCAGCCTCGTGCTGTCCCTGTCCTGTGCCTTCTGTGCCCTGAGCCCAGAACTGTGACACTTTGGCACTACCGGGGACACGACTTCTGCTTTGGCCGGACACTGAAGTATCTCCAGGCTGCCCTGGGCTCTGTCCAGCCCGGGCCACTCCAGCCCTGGGGCAGCTCTCTCACCAGCAGGAGAGCCCAGCCAGGTTTGGTGCAGCTTCTCTTCAGCTCAGGTGCCAGGAGTTGTTTTGTGTGGGGTGAAGCCCCATGGCTACACCGGCACTGGGACAGAGTGCAGGGGTACCACAGGGACAGAGGCCAGCCTGGACACAGGTCACTGCAGGGTCCCTCAGCTTCATCGGCCACAGAAACTTCTGGAGACAGCAAAAACCCCAGGAAAACTGCAGAACTGGGAACCAAGGGGATAAAAAGGAGCTTGTGGGCAGAATTTGAGGAGAAAACCTATGAAAACCAACTCAGGTGGACTCAAAGCTGGGTAGGAAGGGGTTACCAACATCAGTGTGTTCCTCCTCCCAAGGGAGAGGAGGAAATCCCCAGCACCACCATCACAAACCTACCAGCAAGAGACACAGGACACTGATGGCTCCCTGGGAGCTCCAGGCTATGGCTGTGAGCTGTGGGACCTGAGGAAGCATTTGAAAGGCTGGGACAGCACAGAGAGATGCTGGGGCTGTTTGTGTGCTGAGTTCTCACTGCACTGCTGGGGCTCTTCAGCATCAATTCATCCCAGGGGTGTATGACTGGCACAGGTGCTCCAGGACTAACACAATTACTGTGTGTCATTACAGTTCCTGCACACACTCATAGCCCAAATACATGACATTTTATCAGACACTTCCTTTTTCTTTTTGATGGTAATGAATTTAAAGGGTTTAATGGTGATTTATTTGATTTAGACATTTTATATTAATCACACTGAAGTAAGAGGTTGTTGCCGTGTGTAGTAACTGGGTTCCTTGTGTCCAGGGAGGGTGCAGCTGCCGGCACTGGGCATGAGAACAAACCAGACAGATCTTTGTTTCAGAAAACTTGAGAATCCATTTATTACCTCCAGGGAGGAGGGGAAGGATGGAGAGGAAAAGCCGGGCAAAGGCAGGGTTGTGGGGTCTTTATAGGGTATCTCGGGGGTGGGGTCAGGGTTCGGGTCAAAGGAGGAGTTATTAGCCACACAAGAGGGATAGGATCAAATTCCTGTCTCTTAGGAACAGGGGCATTCTACAAGAGGTTGTCACTAAATTCTGAATCAATACCATAATTATAGAATGTGTTCCCAAACAAAGTCAATTTTTATTTTCTACTCTTCATTGTTTGCATTGAAATTTGGTTTGCACTCCATTTATTGCAAAATAAGAGACATTTTCCAAGCCTTCTTAATATTTGTCAACAATGTTTACCAATCTTTTAATTTTCAATCTAATCTGCTCTTTGGGACCAAAAAGAAAAGAAAATTAATTTTCTGCATTTTAGATCACATCACATCTGAATTCCAGGTTCAACACATCTTAGCTTAATTTATCTTTTTCTGACTGCACCCTCACCTCCAGTAACCTGACCTATTCAGATGTATCATGTAAACATAACTGAGTGCACCATTATGGATGGTTTATGGAGTTGCAGACTGGTGGGGGGAGTGCGTAACAGGAACACACATCATTGTCAACTGCTCATGGCAATTGCAAACTCAAGCTTAATGTTTCCTTGTTCCAAAAGTTGAGCAGTAACATTAATTCAGCTGCCACAAAACCAGAAATTGTTTAAACCAAGATAAAATGTGTAATTAACAAATAGGCACCCTTACTGTTCTGGTGATTATGAACAGAAAATCATGTCCTACAGGAACTGGAAATGTGTAGGCTGTGCAATGGAGAACATTGGATATTCAGATGGCAGAGGCACTAGAAATAGGCAAAAAGTGCTGGTTTCAGTCTTATGTATCTCTGTGTTACCTCAAATTTATGGACAAGAAGCACTTTGCTCGTATTTACAGCACAGCTGAGTGTGCAGCCCTTTCATACAGTGAAAGAACATGACACTGTCAAGGAAATATCTGAACAGTTAATGAATCTGAAGAACAAATTGGCCAGATTTTACTTTATCTTTTTCATCTCAATATTTTTGCTCTTTTGTAAGAAGCCAGGCATTTTCTCTTCCCCCTCAGTGGCTGGGCTTGTTTATCACCCATCTGCCAGCACATATCTATGGACTTGGAGCTCCTCACCTCTGGAACCTGGCTCTGGCTGGGTTTGGGGCCCAACTTGGCTGTTTGCGACTTGCAAGCAGCACGTGTTTCTCCTGGCATTTTCTGGGAAGAGCTGAGTGCAGCACTGGGAAGGTTCTCCAAAGGAACCTCACCCCTCTGCCACGTGCTGCTTCCATGGAGCAAATCCAAGGGTGCCATGTGACCGTCAGCTTTTCATTGGACAAAACGCTTGGAAAACAGCGCACACAACTGAAACAGAAAGGGGATGAGGGCTGACCCTTTGTTCCATCTTCCAGAGAAATGCAGGTACAGGAACAGGTGGCTGCACCTCGTCTGTCACCAGCGTCGTGAACTGGAGCATTTACCCCAACTCCCCAACAAAAGCCAGGATCAGCTTCTCTCATGCTGTGTTGTGGACGTGGCCTGGAGGGCTGACCCCAAACACGGGAAATGGTGATTTAAATAATGAGATACCAGTGGTGTCTCAGGGGCTGCATTCACACACCCTCATGTGTCAGTGCTGGCCAAGGACTCTGTGCTCCCCTCACCGCAACAGAGATGTGTCTGTGTGCCAGGAACACACCTGGAAAAGTGGGCAGAATGTGGATCCACATCATGTGAATGTCAGCTGCTCTAATGGTAAGGCCTGGAAAGATGGACTCCATAATCTTGGAGGTCTTTTCCAACCCTAGTGATCCTAAAATTCTGTGGCTATTAAGGCACCATTTTGGCTGTATTTCAGGAAATAACCAAACACGGCAAAAACCAGGGGAGGTTTCATACCACTTCAGCCTGATATTTCATGCTGTATGCCTGGTAGCGAGTTGAGACATTTTAACATATCTTGCCACATTATATTTTAAGCTCATAGTGCTTAAAATATTTTCCAAAAATGGCCCAGTGAAATCTTATTATCACACAATCAACAAGTTAAGGAACACATTTTTGAAAAGTAGCTCATTACAAAGCCCTTTATTGTATTCTGGTGTTGTCAAGGATACCAGTATTTGTGGTAAATGCCTTTCATAAGCAAGCCCTGACTGCTGTAAAAGGAACTAATCACGGAGACTGAATTATATTGCTGTAATTTGCTCCTATGATAAACAGAATGTCAGTTTAAGCCCCAGAAGGTTTTGTGACCATACCATCTACACAAGATTACAGTCGATTTTGAGCTCCATTTTGCTTTCAGTGCATTCTGACTTTAGTTCACTTTGAGCTGAAGGAAAATGCTCTGTTACAAACAAAAACTGGTGTCTGAGAAGGGCACACTGATGACTGGCAAATATTAAAGCTTTGGTTCCTTATTAGAAAGGTGGTACTGGTGACCAATATTCTGCTTCATGTCTCCTCACAACTTATCTTGATGGTGGAAAGCTGACTGTCGAAGGGAAGTTGCTTTACTTGTCAACCAAATATCCCAATGTCCAAGAGCTATAAGCAAAACTTCATCCAACTACTGGGAATTCCCCAATGCTCTTTTTGGGGGAATTGACTGTAATTGACTGCAGCCATGTCAATTCTCAGAAGCCTCAGAAGCTTCAGCATAACCATAACAGGCACCAAAAACCTGTGGCACAGCATCTGAGTCATGAAGCAGCACCTGGAGCTGGGGAAGAATTTCCTGGAATCTCAGAATGACTCCCCATAGGTCAAAGGAGTCAAAGCTGCAAGGTGGGCACTGCTGACACATGCCAGCAGCCAACAGTGACCAACAGGTGGGACACAAGGGGAGGTTCTGTGTGTTTCTCCTGCATGCAGGTACTCGCTGCCTTCTCTTCCCTGCATTGTATCTGAATTGCTGTGAGCACAGCTGGGCACTGAGGAACTGAAAATCAGCCTGGAAAACAGAACAGTGAGCATGGCCCTCTGCTGCAAGGACACAGCCACAGAGCAGCCCGGGGTGGGAGGGACCTCAGAAGGTACAACTTCTTGTGGAAGGGAGGGAGTCTTGTTGAGATTCCCTGCAGCCCTTGTCCAGCTGCAACTTGGAAACCCCTGCAAGGGGGACTCTGCCACATCCCTGGGGATGTTGTTCCAGCAAAGGCTTGTTCCTACTGTAAGAATTGCTTTTTTTCTGACACAAAACCCCTCCCATTGTTACCTATCCTGTTGATCCTTGTCTTCTCCATGTGGCGCTTTGTGAGCAGAGATGTTCTGTCCCCTTTGTATCTCTGCTCTAAATACTGAAATCATGTAATGAACGGTGTTCTCCAGGGAGAAAAGACCCAACTGCTCCAGTTTTCCCTCACAGCAAAGGTCCTCCAGCCCTTTTATCATCTCTGTCCCTCCTTTGGACCCTCTCCAGTCTGTAAGAGCAGCAGGGGAGAACAAAGCCTTGCAGGGAGAACCACCATCCAATTTCAGTGGAAGCAAAACTTACACTCAGTGAACATGACCTTGAGTACTGCTGGAATAGGTCAGGAGATGTTTGGAGGAAGCAAAAAGGGAAATGGAAAAGGAATAATAAAAATAAAATTAAATAAAAGTATAAATAATAAAATAATAAAAGGAAATTGAAATGAAAAAGAGAGAGGAAGAAAATTATCCCTAATGATACTTTTCTCCCAAGAGTTTCTGACAGTGGAGCACTATTACAGCTGGTGCCAGAGGAACAGGAGCAATTATTTCTGCAGTGAGGACTTTATCTCTTGTGCTGACTCTGTCCTCCACTGCTCAGGCTCCATTCAGACTCAGCAGCTTGTTTGTAAATCACCTGGTTTTCCTTCTTTCCAAAAGGGACTGAAGACACAGTGTTCAGTTATCATTTTCCCTCGGACAAAGCAGGAGAAGCTTCTTCCTGACTGACCTGCATGGAAAGGGACCTATTCTATACATGCACAATGCCAGAGGACCTCCACCACTCTCTGTAGCTGTATGACAGTATAAGATGCAGTTCTGCTGTAAAGATTGGACAATTGCTCACATCTGAACATAATTTATGTTAGTCATGTAGAAACAATTTAAAGAGAAAAGCAGTTTAAACTGCTTCTGACTCTCAGTTGTTTTCTTACCAAAATGTCAGAGACTTTGCACCTTTTCAAAATAAAAATAAACACTCAGAAAGGATTGTCTGTTCTCTCTACACAAAGAATGTAGATATTTTCTCTCTAGAACTAAAACATATTTACATTTCTCTTCATATGTTTTTGAGAAATGAAATTAGAGTACTAATATGTCACAATTTGAGGGACAAACTTTGTTGGGACAAGAGAAATTTCCTTGAAGGAAAAGAGCATGACCTAAACATTTCACACATTTTCATGCCCTCAGCTTGGACCCACCTCTTGAAAATGTCATTTCAGCTTTCACTGTGTTGGTCACAAGAGCCCATGTCACTGTTTTGGAATAGATATTCTTGTTCTGAGCAGGGAGATAAGGCTCATATTATTCAAAAGTAATCATAAACCCAGCAATTAAAATGTACCTTCTACAAACAATATATCATTTTAAAATTTTTATAATATCTGAGCTAAACAGAAACAATGCAGTGAAAGGGGGAAAAAAACCCCAGCCCTATGGTTTGCACACAATCCAGTAATTATGTTGTGTAGTCATTAATAAGTTGATTACAGGAAGACCATAATTTTCACTGGCACCATTAAAATGGCACAGCACAAATTCTGTGAGACACTTTGGAATCAGGACATGGATGTCCTCCAGCAAGCACTGAGATAGGTTTTGAATGCAATGATTCTGTAGTGATTTGTACCAGCTGAGTTTCTAGCTCATTGTCTTTTCTAATCTAGTTGTGTCTGCAATTTCCATTTTAATTAATTACATCTCAGAGTTTTCTCAATATGCCTTTGTAAAAAATTCAGCTGCTAATCAGCATTAATGCAAAGTTATCACTCTCACCACTGGGTTTCTGGGAATCCTGTATAGTTCTAATGTTTAAATATTCTAATGTTTAAAAGCCTAATGTTCAAATATTCACTCTAAACCTTTCAACAACCTGCTTTCTATAAAAGAAGAACCAAGAACACTGAACATGTACTAATAACTGTTTTGGAAAATATTTTTGTGAACACAGATATGCTCTGTGCGGGTTTGATGATGACCTTTATCCTATCTTTTGTGAGGCAGAATAACTAAAATTCTTTGCCAACTTGTGTCTTTTCAAATGCAAATAATGTAAATAGTCTTCCCTTTTATCACAACTGCAGGATAAGAAGAGAGAGGAGAAAACTCTAAGCTTCTCACTCTGATAAAAACATCAAACAGAAAGGCCAGATTCAAATTCTGTTATTAATTTCTAAATTGTAACGGAATCCAGAGATCAGAGAAGATTTAAAATATGTGGCCATTGCTACAAGATGGGGGTTTATCTCTGTGCACCCTGCCCTGCATTCTGTGCTTAAGCTTGGATTTCTGAGACATATTAATTTAGCAGTCTTGCAATCCAGAGTCACACTCAGATTTGTGTGTAGCTTAGCAGTTCTGTAAATCTCAGCCTGGTAACCTGCAGATCATGGTTCCATCTCCTGGGCATTCATTTAGGGACACGCACAGTGAATAAATCCACTGAATACATTAATTCAGTGCACAGCACATGAATAAATCCACTGAAGCCAAGAAAAGTGCCAACACACTTGAATCTACAAACCTGCAGTACCAGGCTGAACTGGGCCCCTGAAATCACTCGTCCTGTCTGGTTTTGCCATTCCCTTTCTGCCACAGAGTAAAGTCAAAGTAAAATATGACTTTCAGGCTGATTCCCGTGAGAGACATAAGCAGCTTTTGATCCACCAAAGACCCTCTCTCTCTCTTTGGGTGCTTAGGAAGAAGGGACAAAAATTTGTGTATGGCTTATTTGCTAAGGATCTCCTTCTCCTCTTGTATGATTCATGGATGTCTGGTTACATTGTACCCCATATGCCAGAACTTACCTTAGAAATAAAGAAAGTAAGGATTTTTTTTTTGGGAAGGGAAGGGGAACGGGAATGGGAAGGGGAAGGAGAAAAGGGGAGAGATGACTCTATAAAAATGTTCTGTCCTGTTGGGTCATTATATCTAAATGATTGTGGCAGGTAGAAGTTGATGGAAAGTATGTCAGACTTGAGTTTTGGAATGGTGTGCAACCTTTCCAGATAGTAAATTATAATTTATAAAACTGACGCTCATTATTATTCTTTTGGTGCTGCATCATTTAACAGGCCTTCTTATTTTTATTTTCCATGCTCAAGAAACTTGAGCTTGATCCATGGAGAAAGTCCTGATAAAACAGAGGCATTCAGTCTCAGGCTGTGTAGAGATGCTCCCATAGCTCGTGGCAGAGCTGGAAAAACCAGCTGTCCTCAGCCTTGCTCAAGCCAAACCTCTCTTTAGTGAAGGACAGCTTGACAGCTTTTTCTAACACTCCTCCCACCCCACTGACATTCCCTCAAACAGGCTGCTCCAAAAAACAAGTAAAGCATTCTAAAGAGTAGGGGTGACTCTGGGAGTGGTGATGGATGAAGTCTATGCTGTCTATACATTACCATCTGTTTTAAAATTCCATCTTTTGCAAGCTTTAACCACCCTAGAGAGAATGATGAGGAGTTTCAGGGATAGAGGTGTAAAGCACAGTCAGCTCCTGCTCAGATGATGGTCCCCAAGAAGGCTGAAATAACTGTGAAAACATCAGATTTTGCAGCGTAATAACATTGCTGACATCCCTGTATCAGACCAATAGAAGGTCAGTCAACAAAACCCCTGAAGTCACAGCAGAGAGGGAGGCAGTGCAGAAAGTTTAGATGTTCCATGTCATGTCAAGATGTACATTCAACACGTTTGAAGCTCACTGTGACAAGTAACTCCAGGAGAGACTCACATGGAAGAGCCTTCATCCCCATGGAAGTCAAAGTGGCAAGCTGAGTACATAATTTTGACACTGGGACAAAATCCCACTTCGTCCAGTCAGATATTCTGCCATGGATACACATGCTACGTTTCTCAGAAAAGTCAAATTGTTCTCTGGTTCCTGCAATCTTCCAAAGGGGAGTTGCATTAAAGGGTAATATTCTCTGTCTCTGTTTGCTTCATAGTTTTTCTGGAAATATTTTATTACTGTTAGGACTTCATACCGAAGCAGTGCTAGAGCTAAGTCTCACATTGCTGTAAAGTGCTACAGTCTGTGATGGTCGTACACTTAAGGCTGACAGAACAAGACCCACATTTGCAAGGTTCAGCAGACTCCAGCTAAGGGAAGTATTTACAAAAATGCTGCCACATCAACTGTTATTTTCCTGCTACAGCTTTGCCTCAATTGCTTTACCTCAATTTGTCCTGTAGAATGCCACACAAAAAGTGTTTCCTTGTTCTTCTTTTGACATCTAGAGGTATTTTTTTTTCCTTTACACAGATGCAAATCCAGACAAAAGGTACACAGGTAATTTCCTGTGTTTCTGGCAAGAATTCTGTAAAATTATGCTAGATGTTTGCATTTATAAAAATGGTTGATAAAACATTTGCTTTCTTTGTGTGTATGTGTTTATGTGCTGATCCTAGCATTAAAGTGACCTGTGCACAAGGGATGAGCTAGAAAAGTTGAAAAATCACAGAGTATAATTCTCTGAGCACAGAATGTGAAATATTAAACAACATAATTAAAGTCAGAATATGTACCATTTTCAGTCCATCAGAGACAAGGGAAAGAATCATAAATTGTATTAAATGCTCTATATATCAAACTGTCCAGAGCAAGGCAGGGTGTGTGTGTCTTTGCAGTGATCTGGAGCTGAGAATGTACAAGAATGAAGGTGACACAGACAAAGAATTAAATGTTTGACTCTCATCGAGCACAGATATCAAGGCAAGGAATTTTTGGTCCTAAATTCTATCTCTAATGGGAAAACACAAGAAAGATGCAAAATGAGCAGAAATATTTTCTTAGCCAGGCCTCTGGAAGCTCTCTAAAACAAAAATCCAGAACATCAGCTCATGTTTCTCATTGCCTTATTCAGCTAAATGTAGATATTTCTTGTTGATTTAAGTGATTGACTCTAGGATCTATGCCCTTAATGAGCATGATCTCAGAAAATTCAAGACATTTTCCATGTTTCATCTCTACCTGCCTTACCCAAGGACAGAGTCCTCCACAAAGTCAAAGAGGCACAGGAAACAGACCCACTTGAAACAATGACAGTCATGAGTTTTACTCAAGTTGTGAAGATTTTTCTTTTTCTCCCCAGACCTTTTACATTGAAAGGGCCTGTTTTATTCAAACAGCTTAGGGATCCTAGAAGCAGGAACACAGTCAACAAAATTACTTTCAAATATGTAAAAGGAATCTAAAAGGAAGAAGGGGATTTCTTTGCCACTTCTGTGGTGAAAAGGGCAGGACATAAACTTCAGCAGATGAGTTTTAGGTATACCATGAGGAAGCATTTACTAACAGTCACAATGACAAAGTCCTCATAGAGATTTTCATGGAGATTTTCCATTGGTTCCAGATGTGATTTGTCCAAAGTGACTGACGATACTTGAATTTTTACTGTTAATCTGCAACAGCTTCTACTTCACTTTTCTAGTTCTTCTCTACTGCTCCTAATCTCAGTAAATTCTAATGTCTAAATCCACTAATTCTTCGCCAGTCAAAAAATCTGGAGCATGGCTGTCATCCCCCAACTTGAATCTGCATTGGACAGACAGCACAACACCGTCACTGGCATTAGGTGTCCCTAAGATGAGTTTTCTAACACTGAAAGCATTTCATTCAATACAATAGAATAGATTAAGACTTTTTCATTTACAAAGACTATCTGATACAGCTGCCTGACTCCATGAGAGCTGAACAGAAGTGAAAACTGGTTATTAAGGACAATGTCCAAATGCCTCTGAAAAAATGATAGATTTAGGGTATTGATCACCACTTGAGGAAACCTGCTGCACTGTTTGGCCACAGTGTCCCTAAAGAAATGCTTCCTTGTGTGAAGTCTGGACCTCTCCTGGTACAGCTTTGAATCATTCACTCCTGACCTGTCACTTGATCCCAAGAAAATCTTTGAAGGTCCCTCCCAGCCCAGACTTCTCTATGATTCTAGGAGATGAGATCAGCACCTCCCTCTCCACAGCCCCTCTTCAGGAAGATGAAGAGAGCAGTGGCCCCTCAGGCTCTTTGTCTCTCAACCAGACAAGTCAGAGAGCTCAGCTGCCCCTCTGAGGACCGGCATTCCCTGTCCCCAGCTGCACTGCCCTCCTGCACACCCATTTTGTTCCCAATGCTTCCCAGTGATATCTCTGCAAGGCCTCTTGTCCCTCAGGAGAGTCACAGCACCTCCCAGTTTGGGATGGGCAGCAGCCTTGGAATGGGGCATTCAATTCTGGCATCCTTATTGCTGGAGAAAATATCAGAGTCAGACCTAGGACTGAGCCGTGCGGTCACATCACTGTTGACCTGTCACCAGCCAGGCGTAGCCCCATTCCCTACAAGTCCAGCTGGTTCTTCACCCAGAACACCATGAACCGACTCATCCCATAGCTGGCCTGCTTTTCCAGAAGGCTGCTGTGAGGCACAGTATCAAAAACTTAATTAAATACAGAAAATTATATCCATCACATTCCCTATGTCCACAGGGAGGGTGACTTTGTCTTACAGTGAGATCACATCAGTTAAAAAGGACTTTTCCTCTGTACACCCATGCTGGCTGTCCTGCCTTTCAGTAGTACTCCATATAATCTTCTCCATGGTTTCCTGTAAGCTCCCTGAATCGGAGGACAGAGAGATTCTTCCAGGAACTGGTTTCTTCCTGCACTCTGTTAGTGTGAGATTGCTTTTGGAGAGGCATGGTTCTCTCTGATTACCATAAAGGTATTTTAAATTGCTGTCTTGGGTGGGATATCTAACTTCTACCTGTCCATCTACAAACAGGGTGAAGATTGTAATTATCACATATTTCAGGATGTATTGATGTTAGCAGTACGGGTGTTCAGCCCTTAAAGGGTGGCCTTTGATGTGTTGGCATTTTACAGGAAGTTGCCATTTTACAGTTACAGTATGATTTGGACTTCACAGAAGATGAAATAGACCAGTCTATGCCAAGAAGATAGTAACCTGCCCTGTGCTGTATTACTGAGTAAAGTCAAGGTTTAATCATGAAACTAACATATTAAGTGCACTAGTTTTTAAAGTTCTCCCCTGAACCAAAAGGAACAATAGAAACAATGCAGTCACAAGGTCTCTGGAGGCTACTTTTCAAATAAAGAGCACAAAATTCTCAGTGACGTCACATGGTGCTCAAAATCTAAGGATTGGTGCCACCCCACACTGATGTCATCATAGGTAATTTTGGTTTTAAGACTATGGCATGGAATTATTTGACATGTGAGCCTTTTGCCTGGCTTTTGGTGTTCCTAAGGTAAGTGTCAGGGTTGGACATGCAACAGGGCAAGACTCTGATGCTTAACTAACTTGCCACTGCTCTCTAGATTGCACTGTAGATACAACCTCTCCTGACCTCGAGGAAAGCTGAATGATAAATGGATCACTGCATCCCATGGCAAAGTCTCATATGCAGCCACTGACTTATGCAAACAGAAAAATACTCATCAGCTGAAATACTCAAGAGCTGAAAACTGAAATGGAAAACATTTAGAATTGAGAAAAGCTCTGACTCTATGCAAGAAAGCTATTAAGTGTTAAAATGTATTATCCACAGAAATGCAGGGGATTTTCTTCACTTGGAAGTGCTGCACTGTGTACTGCCCATTATCCAACTAGTTGTACTAGGTGATGCTAATGATTCCAGTTTTGCAATGTGGGAGTTTTTCTAATTTGAGGAAGGATTATTTAGGTCTCTGTGGTTCTCCCAGCCCTATCATGAAGCACCAGGTCTGCTTGTTTATGCTGTAAATTGTCATCAGCAGAGCCTGTGCTTGTGCTGTGCTGCTTTACAGCCCAATTGGTCCCTGGATGTTGCTCCCCAGTGCTTCGGCTGCTAGAAAATAAAAATTGTTATAATTTATATTAACTGTTTTTATTCCCACAACCAGCATGGGGAAAAATAAATTAAAATAAAGGTATAAGAAGGCAAAACAGTGTTAAGAGGAATGGCAAGACTAAAACAACAATGAAAACTGATGGACATTCAGCCCCTCCCTCTCTCCCTCTTTATCTCCCAAGCCTCCTATCTCTGATGGCCTTTTTCAGATACATCAGCCTCTACTCTGCCCCAGTTACCCAAATCCCATTTCTTACAGTGAACTGGGGCTGGAGCTCCCTTTACCTTCTCAGAGTCAGGATGCTCATCTGGATGTCCCCCTCAGCTGGCACCATGAGGACAAGTACCATCAGAGGGAAGGCAGATTGATAAACACAGTGAAACTGGATAGTTCCTCTTCCTAGCACTTCCAGCTCTCTGCTACGGCAGCAGAGAAAGCACTGCATAAATACACTCCACTCCCTCAGCCTGTAGATCCTTCTCCAAGCTAGAAGGAGTTTTATTATCAATCTAGATGCATAAAGATTTGGGCCAGTGGTGAGAGCTTTGACAGTGGAAGGATGGCTGAGGGTAAAATCAGAGGAAACTGAGAAGTTCTATCCTAACAGAACCTACAACAGTACAGAAATTATAGGGTAAAATGCAGTTGCTGTCCCTGGATGGAATGTGGCTGGAATGCTTGAGACTCCTCCCACAGTGATTCCCACACCCAAATCTGCATCCACAGCACCGCTAAGGGGGGTGGAATGGGGGGTCGGTTGCCAGGCTCTGCTGGAAACCTCACAGGGAGAATTTGATGGTTCTCTGCAGCTGATGAACCCCAGAGCACCTGTCAGCCAGGGCAGAGAGGAGGAGATGTCCTGCTGCTGAGGCAGCAGCTGGGGTGGAGTCACTCTCCTTGGATGAAGTGGGTTCATGATGAGCTAACTGTGATATCAACACCCCCCTCCATCCCTGCGTTCCTGCACCAGGGTCTGACCACCCCTCACCGGGCACCTGCTCTGTGGTTCATCGACTGCGTCTGAGCCAGGGAGAGAAATTTACACCATCAGCAACAAGGGTAGGTATGACCTGAGCCACTCCAACTCCCCCTAAATACTAATATATAGTACAAAAGTAAGAACAGGGAAATTTAGGGAAGATTGCATTGTAAATGCTGGGATCAGTCAATAGGCTGAACCTGCCTTCTCCACTGTAGGGACACCTGTCAGGTGAGAACTCTATGTGTGCTGAATGCCTTTATTGGGGTTTAGAGCACATCTGTGCTTTGATCATGTTTTTGCAGTCAGGTACTGTCAGTGATGCTCCTCAAACCTTGGGCTGTCACAGTTTCGAGTTAATAGAGACTCTTATTCCATAAACTGTCCGTGGGATCCTTCAGGCACCGACAGCACTGGCCGTGGGGAACAGACTCAAACAATGTGGGGAGACCCACCGAGGGGTCTCTCTGGTGCTGTTGGGGTGTGTTCCTAAAAAAGTCAGTCCAAACCCCTCCAATCCAGCAGGGCTGTCCAGTGAAGGGTCCCTGTAATGAGACACCGACAGTCTGGTGGGGCACAAGGGTTACAGCTTTCCTGGGATGCTGACAGACAAATCCAACACCAAGGATCGAGTCCCCTTTCCATGTGACTCAGTCCCACCTATCTTTTGTATGTCAGTCCTGCTAAGTTTCTCTTCAGGCTCTTTTAGAGAGCTCAATCCCACCATTTAAAGTGTTTCCTTTCAGCAAGGCATTTTTTACACTGCCAGAGTGCAGAAGGGAGAGACCACCTTGGCACTCATCCTGAAGGTGGTACTGCTGACTGCTGCCAGCAACAAACACAGCCAGTGAATATTCCGTGTCCTGGCTTGGTTACTGCAATCAAACCAATTTTTCAAAAATCATCTGTGCATCATTGTCCAGATTATTTTGCTCATTTGAATATGCAAAAGGAATACAACATTGCCAAATGTAAATGAAGTATTACTCAGTAAAATTAACAATATTTTGCTGACTGGCTGTGATGAAATATCCCTGACACCTCACACACAGACTCCCTCTTTACCATGTTCCCTCTTATCCTACTGGTCTTTGGAATAGTGAGCCCTTTGGAATGGGGAATTCACATAGTTTTTGTCTTCACATCTTTACATCTCCATTGCTTCTTGTGACGGAGACATGGTTCTGGCAATCATCTTTTGTAATATGGATAATTTCTAAAGAGCTAAGCTGTGCCAAGGATTAACACAGCCCAGAATTTTAAGTTTCTTTTTGAGTTTCCCACACTCACAAATTCTTCCTGCTGCAAAGGCATAAAATATATGGAATATAAATATTAGTATAGCCAAAATCCATAAAGCCATTAATCATCTGGAATGTTTTAACTCCTAGATAATATTTTGCCACAATTAATACATGAAAAACTGCTACTGCAGATGTAGTTTTAGAAGACACTATTACCCCAGAAGATCACTAAATGGTTTTTGCATTTATAATTAAAGTTTTAGCCCTGGATCCAAGCTCCTCTGATTTCTAGAGGAAATAAGGTGAATAGTGGATTTCAAATCAACCTTCATGTCTCTGGATTTTCTGCTATTGAAAGATAGAACACCTTCCCAGAAATCTGCATCGAAATATCTCTCAACAGTCTATGCTGAAGCTTCTATACTGTGAGCAAGAAATCTGATATTGGAAATCAGTGATTAGTTTACAAAAATCTTTTTCTAGGCACAATGCTGGTGAGGTGGCACAGGAAAGAAATAAATTTTTACAACAATAAAATCACAACATGAGCAAGTTTAACTGTTCAGCAAAACTACCCATTGCTTTGATTTCTTGCAGGTGATTATAATTCTGCTGATGCCAGGCCTTTATCTCCAACTAGAGCAGGTTACACATCAGCAGAAGCGTGAGCACTCAAAATGCTGCTGAAATGTGTGATGGGATGCAACCAATTCATTAACACAGGAGCAATTCTCTACCAGGACAAGGCAGGAAGAGAACTGGCAGAGCATGCAGACACATTTTTTATTAGGATACAGTCTTCCTCTATCCACTTTCATTTTGCATTACTCAATAGGTTGTGCACAAACTACAGAGGGAATTAGTCAAAAGTCCTCCATGGCAACCTTAAATTAGCTGCGTTTAAGCACTGAATCTTGATTATCCCTATTTTATGGTCCATTTTTCACCAAAATAAACAGCATTTTTGCAGCAGTGAAATGCAAGAATCATCATATTGCAATAATGCACAAATTCTCTGTTTGAAGTATGCAAATCACATAGGTGAGAGCCTGACAACCAAAAAGTCCTCCTACATCTTTACCAGCAAGAATATCTTAGAAGAAATGTATGCATTAAAAAAAAAGAAAGGGATGAGTTGTTATAATTTATGTCTCTCACAACCTTGAAATCTGATGTCACAAATGCTGTCAGAAAATGCAGAGACTAAACTGGCATCCTAAAAATATAAACAAGCAAATGTAGTTGTAACTGTAGCTGCAATCATTGCCCCTGTTCTCATTGGCTGAAATGGGAGAATAGTGTGGCCAGTCTATGTTGCAGCTATCTGTGCTACTCAGCAAGCTGACCTTGTGGGTTCATATCCCAAAGATTTTTTTCTGTTAGAAAATATGGAATCAGGGAACTTAAAACTTTTCACAGGAAAGAAGTTAGATGAGTAGATTTCCCATTTCAACAAAGTTTAACAGTCTAAACCAATGCTTTCTAAATTATATTCCTTTGTAGTTCAAAATTACAATGTGTAAATTGGGGTTTATATTTTCATTAATAGATCAAATTTGATGGTAAGACATTATGAGAACCCTGGGCTTGCTCTGGGGTCTTGTGTGGTGGTAAAGTCTCTCCTCCAACCCGTGCTTCCAAAGAAAAACTCCACAGGCTCTTGTTGTTCGGTCTCAAGGCAGTTTATTGTTAGTTATCTAAAAGATTGTCTTCTTAGGCTGTGGCTGCTTGGTCAGCAGCCCAGGCAGAGGCACACACACACACTGACACCCTCACTGTCTGCTGTCTGCTTTGTCGGAACCCCGGGTTTGGCTGGGGTTCTCGTGTGGTGGTAGAGCTTCTCCTCCAACCCGCGTTCCCAAAGGAAAATTCCACAGTCTCTTCTTGTTCGGTCTCAAGATGTTTTATTGCTAGTTATCTAACAGATTAAGTTCTCGAGCTGCAGCCCTTTGGTCAACGGCCCAGGCAGAGAAGCACACACTCCTGACACCCTCACTGTCTGGTGTCTTCTTCTCCTCTCCCCCCGCCCAGGGCTGCTGCTATCTTTTATAAAATATATTACGTATAACATGTTTACAATTATTCCCCAATACCTATTACCTACGTTACCAAGTGTTTTTCTATTCTAAACCAATCTGTGAGTGCCAACATCACCAAGAACATGGAGGTAAGGAAGAAGAAAGAAGAAGGATGGGTTCAGCCCACTTTCCTCCATCTTAGAACTTCTGACCCCCATGTACAAAGTAAAAACCCCCCTGTACATGCACTAAAACCCCCCTGTACACTACCAAAAAATATTTCCCTCTACTTTGTGACTACATTTACTATACTATCTAGCACTTTGTGACTGCTTGTTCTACCTTCAAAGTTGGTAATTCATTCCATGGTTCAAACTCGAAATCACAGCTAAATCCAGCTGCCTGCTGGGGTCCAGACTGCGTCTGACCACGGCCTGGAGCCTCTAAAAATGTCTGAGAGGCATTTTGAGTTCCCACATGCTTCTTCTCTCTCCCCGCCCAGGGCGTCTGCTATCTTTTATATGATATATTACGTATTACATGTTTATAGTTTTACCCCAATACCTACTACCTATATTACAAAGTGCTTTTCTACTCTAAACCAATCTGTGAGTGCCAACATCACCAAGAACATGGAGGCAAGGAAAAAGAAGGAGGAAGAGCAGGATCAGCCCACTTTCCTCCATCTTAGAACTTGACCCCCATGTACAAAGTAAAAACTCCCCTGTACAGGTGCTAAACCCCCCCTGTTCAATACCAAAAAAAATTCTCCTCTGTTTTGTAACTACTTTTACTATACTATCTAAGCTTTTGTGACTGCTTATTCCACCTCCAAAGTTGGTAACTCATTCCACGGCTCAAACTCAAAATCGCAGCTGTTTCCAGCTGCCTGCCAGGGTCTAAAATGCTTCTGACCAAGGTCTGGAACCTCTAAAAATGTCTGAGAGACATTTTGAGTTCCAACAAGACATGACATGTCCAAAGAATAAGGAAGTTGTCTGGTGAAACCATTTTTCATTTTACTGGAAGTTGTTGAAATTTTGCCTTCAGGGGAGTAGAAATAAAGCCTATCAAAATATTTGGGATTTGGATAGTTCTTTTTTTTTCCATGGCTCTTACCAGTCCCTCCAAGCTGGCAGTCTGGACAGGAGGACTTACTTTGTGCTCCCTAGAAATAATCAAAAATCAGGAGCAGCAGCTGAATGCTGTATTAAACTCATCAGGTCATCTCTAATTGCTCTGTAACACCATGGAATGCCCAAGGTTAGATGGGATGGAGTATTTCTGGGGGTGGTAGTCTAACAATACGTACAGGATGGATCAGGGAAAAAGAAATCTTGGCCAGTCACACATCACAAGAATTCATTTTTTTGCTGCAGGCAAAAAAATTTCTTCTTCAGTGTGGCTGCACAGCTTCACCTCCTGCTCTTGCCCTCTCCTCCACATCAGCTAATGAAAATTGCAATTCCTGATTCAGCCCCTCTGTCCCCTATCACCTCCACTCAAGCAGTGAAGGAAAAGAGCTTCAGGGAAATGGCAGAGAAACACAGCAAGAAGGTCTCAAGCATTCAGTATCAAGTCCAGACTCTGACATTTATTGCCAGAACCTGGCAGTAATCAGCACAGGAAACACTTTTAGCAAGTAATTTGCATTGTGTTTCTTATCCTGTTTTTCTCTGTTAGGCAAGTTGCAGAAGAATAATGTCCATTTTATGCACAAGTGGTTTATTTCATTATTTCCACACTGGTTTTTTATTTGCATATTACGTAGCAGTGTATTTCTGAATAGGTTCTGCTGCTTTTGTTAGAAACAAATACATTCAACAAACAGGAAGAGTGTGGGCATTGCAGATCCTTGACTTGGACTGTTATTTCACCTATGGATTAAAGGGAATCATGAACAGCCATGTCTTGGTGTCCGCAACATTTTCATTTGCAGTGAAACACAACACAGCTCGTGACTAAAATACAACTGGGAAATAAATATTAACCAACCACCACAAGCACACACACAGACACCATTTTTTTAAGGTGACTGCAACAGACCAGACTGCTGCATGACTTTGAAAAATGAGCCCAAGTTTTGTATGGTCTGAACTTCAGTTTTTGGCTTACCTGTTCAGAGCAATCTGGCTCCTTAATGTGGTGCTGCTGGAAGAACCTGGCACACGCAGTGCTGTTACAAGCATTCCTCAGACTTTTTCCATCCTCCTATCTCATTCCAGTTTCTGCTTCAAAGTAAAGATGACAGGGATGGGTAAGAGAAACTATGAAGTTACACTGTCCTCTATCTCTCCCTCCTCCCACCCCAAACTTTCCATCAGATGCTGATAATAATTTTCTAAATATTTCAAATGGTTAGTCTTCAAAAGCTCACTTCTCCAGTGTGAAACTGAGTAATTATATCCATTTTAACAAAACTAAATATTTCAACACACTGTTGAAAAAAGCATTATTTATAAATTCTTTAACTAAATACTAATTGGCCTCAAAGGAATTTATTTTCTTTATTACAAAAAACACACCTTCTGAGGTACCTAATTTTATTTGTACTAGGCTTTTGAACAGTTTCTTTAACCTGTTGTCTAAGCATATGGCATTCAGTAGGTGTTTTAATTTTTTATTTTATTTTAAAATGTAGAAAGCAGCAGTGCTGTCTATAGGCACTGGCTGTATCCAATATGTTCTTTCTGTTCATATTCTCACAAACCCTTCTGCCTGCTTCTGAAAATACATATCTGAATCTGAATAAACAAATTACCTGCTGTCTCTTGCAGACCATTTTTAAAGAAATATACTCGGCAGGGAGAGAAGTTGAACCATTTCTGTCACTAGGTGTAAATGTCCAGACGGGCTGGTGAATCATGACAAGTCTCAATAAACTGCCTTGATTCTGTGTCGTGAGACAGGGCTTTTTAACAGAGCAGCTGGTTTCAAACAACTCATCTTTAAAAAAGAAGTGCTATTTTTTTCTAAACCTAGAATTCCTCTCTGGAAACAAAACAATGTCCATTGCCCACTACGGAATGACTGTCTGGAGATACTTATTTTTCTCCACTAGCTGTAGAGGAAATTAATTAAAAATAATTTTCTTTAGGATAAAAGTAGAGTTTTTTCTTTTTTTCCTTCTTACTAATACACCTATATAAAATACAAAAGGGCTAAATATTACAAGTTAATCAGTTCAGAAAAATAATGCTGAACAAGACACACAAGTACAACACATTCCTGCAAAGGGCACAGGTAAAAAGCATAGATACTTATTTCCTCTGGATTAAAGAAGACATTAAACTTGCAAGTAAAATAAAGAGTAAAATTCTACTACCCTCGAAATCCTGCTCAAAATCCCATTAATGTCAAAGAGATGTATTTCTGATCAGAAAATACTTTTTAGTAAGGAAGAGTCAATTAAATCTTTCTAGTGTAAAGACTGACAGAACAATGATACTCAGAAAATCTTCCTTCCACACCCCTATCCTTTGAGTTTCCCTCTGGAAATTCCTAGTCTTGCATACAGTGTGGGATCTTTTATTGCTCATGATTTCCTGCTGACACCACACCAGCAGCACCAAGAAATGTTCTTTCCACAGAATGACTCCCTGAATCCCAGGTAGCCGTGTACCAGAAGGCAACACTGAGCTCAGCAGCAGCAGATCTTGTGGTGCCCATTAAAGCCAGTGCAGACTGAGAAGATTTGTTCAGTCCAGCAGTTTAAGGGACTAGCTTTTCTGTTGTAGAAAGCCAGACTGGATTCAAATACTCCCAGCTTTTGCTTGGACCAGAGTGCATTTCCCCATCCTCTCCAGGGAAAAAATGTTAAGGAAGGATTAATGCAAAATAACCTGCAGAAAGAGGAGAGAATCATCCTTCTCTGGTTTCCCATGTCCCCATGACATCAATTTAGCCCATGCTCAAACACTGCCTTCTTTAGGGTCATCTATCACACAAAAGCAAACCCTTCTCTCAGCACTGCTGGGTCCAGTTCAGTGCTCTATAACAGACCAGCTCCTCCTTAGGACACACCTTGCTTTACTCTGGAAGGTATTTTCCTTCTTAGTCTTCTTATTTTTACTGGTTAGTTTAAACCGCAGAATTGTAGAATGGTTTGGGTTGGAAGAAATACCAAAGATCTAATTCCAACCTATTCCACCATGGGCAGGGGCACCTTCACTATCCTAGGTTGCTCCAAGCCCTGTCCAGCCCAGTCTTAGACCCTTCCAGTAATGGGGCAGCCACAGCTTCTCTTGGAACCCTGTGCCAGAGCCAGACCACCCTCACATGAAAAGATGTCTTCCTAATATCCCATTTAAACCTAATCTCTTTCAGTGTAAAGCCACGGCCCCTGTTCTGTCACACCATGCTCTTGTGAAAAGCTCCTCTGCAGCTCTCATTTAGCCCCTTCAGGCACTGAAAGACCTCTATAAGTTAACCCTGAAGCTTCTCTTCTCCAGGCTGAACAAACCCCAACTCTCAGCCTTTTCTCACAGCAAAGTGGTTCCATTTCTCTGATAATCTTCATGGCCCTCTTTTGGACTCAGTCCAGCAGCTCTAGGTCCTTCCTGTGCTGGGTCCCCAAGCTGCAGGCACCACTGCAGATGGGGGTGAGCTGGGCAAAGGAGCAGAATCCCCCTGTCCTCTGCTCTCAGAGGCTTTTGATGCTTCCCAGGACATGTTTGGCTTTCTGCTGGCAGCACAGGTTTCTGGATCATGTCCAGCCTCTCATCCACCAGCACCTCCAAGTCCTTCTTGGCAGGGTTTCGCTCCATATGTTTATCTCCAGCCTGGATTGATTCCACGAGCTGCCCTGATCCAGCACTTGGTCCTGTTAAATCTCTTTAGATTCCCATGGGCCACTTCTGGAGCATGCCCAGATCTCTCAGGGTATCCCCATCCTTCACGTTTGTGAATTGCACCACTTGTGGTGTATGGAATGTCCATCTCTGGAAGTCTCACCTAAGCTGGGAGGGTATCGTGCCCTTCTGGCAAGCTGAACCTCAAGAGAAGGACACAAGATCATGAGAGATCACACAATCCTTTGTTTCATGGTTCAGAAACTCAAGACACCTACAAGAAAATAAACTATACAATGAACTGTCAAAGCAAGTGACCGTGCAAGGGAGCTCAAGGGACATGGGAGGACTGTTTCATTTCCTGAGGAGTCTGTCTTTGCTGCATAGATCAATAGAGCCAGTTGGATGTGAAAAGGCATATTAAGGGTATGGTGACATAATCTCTAAGCCCTCCACGCCTTAGGGGCTGCCCTGACACTGCCCCACTGTGCCTGTGGGCTGCAGCTCAGGGCACCTCCTGCTGCTGTGAGGCAAAGTTATAGGGCAAACTCTTGCATAAGTACAGCAGATAGAATTTGCCTTGATATGTCTCTTTCTCAGGCTATCAATTTCATCACATCCAGGGAACACAGGAGGATGCACAATACTCCAAAATAATTTAATCTTACTTCATGTTCGGTGGCTGCCAATGTCCTTAAATCCAGTTTGAGGAACGAAGATGATCCAAGGGACATAGTAACAAAAAGAAACAACAATTAAGTGCATGAGAGAAAGGCTAAGAGCAGTAATGATTATCCATTGGATTGGAACCAGAAGTGTTCCAAAGGCTCCCAAACCTGAAATTTGCCATCACCAAACTGTGGTTTCACCACTGCCTATAATAATAAGAAAGCAATGCTAGGATCAGTGGATATTCAGACTAAGACAGTGAAAAGCATTTTTATAATGCTCCTAAAATCTTTAAAAATATTATGGTCAAAAGACATCATTTTATTACAAAATCAGTGAGAAAAGAAATACAGGGAAATTATCCTGCATAAGTGATTGCATTCCAGAGTGCATATATCAGTACTATCAAAAGTACTGCTAAACAAGACTAATTTTTGCTGCAAAACTCTTTTTTTCTTATTTTTTTGTAGACAAAAGTCATGATGAATGCAGATGTATAGATTTACACAGGAATTGCAGTATATTTTATATTCAAAATTTCTTAAGACATGAAAATGAAAAAATATTTTCAGGGTAGATATCTAATTTTTTTACTAAGCCCTGTGTAGGGCAAGATTGTTCATGGTTTTTAAGGTTTTATGATATTTTCATCTTAAAAAACAAAACAAAAAAAGAAACCAAAATAAACAGGCAAAATAAACCAAACAAAAAGAGCACTCAACCAAAACAAAAACCTACAAATTAGGAAAGAAATCTGAGCAACCTTAACTTGGATTATAAAGTTTTAATGAAAAGCAATGCTATACTTATAATGAAAGATATCAGAACAGTTAATCAAAGAGATTTGGTGAAAGTAGATTTTCAATCCATACCACAAATTAAGTGCCTGTGTTCTCTGTGTGACTCTGATGCAAGGTATAACTGAGAATGTTAATTTCTGTAAGTGGAAACCTCTTGAAACATCAGGCTTTTAGGTTCCCAGGGGTTTTGTTGGTGGAGAGGGGGCTTTAGCATGGAAATATTTTAAGTTATTGAACTTCTTTATTAAATTTGATCATTCATTATTTTTTTAAAGAGTTAAATCAAAAAGAAAGATATCACAGAGAAAAATTATGGTGAAATCAATAAAAAAAGCTAAAGTTGATAACTACAGAGACATTAGTACTGTCTGATTCTGTCAGAAACCTGCACTCTAAAAAATTCCAAAAAGAAAGGTTTTACCACAGATTCTGGGCATTTAAAATGTGTTCCTATCTTTTATTTATGTTTAAAAAATATTCAATTAAACAATTTAAAAACACTTTGAAAAAAGTGATTATTATATGTCTGGTTTTCAATTTCCAGTGGACTTCTGTAAATAAGCCATAATAAAATCCTAGTGAGATTTGAATTTCATGTCAACCTTTGCTATACGTTTTCCACAATGATTTAAATTTATGTTGAGAAAGAATTCCTGTTAGGCAGTTGTTCAGGTTCTGATGGCACAGGTATGGGTGTGACATTTTTCTGTTGCAGTCCCATTGAAGGAAGCAACATTTCTGAGCTTCAAGCTGATTATCAAACCTGAGAGTCAATATCATTGAATAATACAACATGCCCCCTAACAGAAATTTCTTCATTCCTCCCATCTAAATGCATATTTTATAAACACTGATACAAAAAAAAAATTATCTTCCCAGATCTGGTGATAAACAAAATAACATCTTGGATCTGGAAACTATATTACAGTAGATGGGTGCTCAAGTATTCTTAAAATATTTATTGGGAAAAAAATAGACCAAAAAAAGTAACAAGGTAGAACAGGAACAATACTCCCTTTTATACTGAGAGTATAAACAATAACGTAATTTTCGTGGCAAAAGAGCAACCATATGTATACATCATGTATAATGACATTTATATCACATAAATGGATATATAGATAATTGACTAGATATATACATTTGTGTATATAAATACATATAATTCTATATGCATGTAAGCATATTTAGTAATGTAGTAATTAACACAAATCTCTGTATTTAGACATACATAGGGACATAAACGCACATTTAAATTATTATCCTTGTCTAGATATTTCTATACCTGGACAATTTAGACATATAATTATCTGTTATTATTCCTTACCAATATACCTATATCTGTATATAATAAACATACATTCAATGATTAACTGCAACAAAATTTGTCTAACTTCTGCTGTACTTGGATACAACTTTGTCCGAAGTTGTGTACCACTCTGGTGTCCAGTTCATGCTCCCAGTTTTCAGCTGAGTGTGAGACTGGTTCTCTATAGTAGATGTCAGTATCCACTGCCTTACATCCAAAAGGAGCAAAATATTCACACATATGGATTGAAATAAACCTGTGTGAAAACAGCCAAAAGAAAATGCCAGTGGTACCACATTTAGAGTGTTTGTTTTTATGATGTGTAGGCAGTTTCAAGCCATTTGAAATCTAACTGCGGTATCCTTGAGCAGCTTCTTGAGAAGAAAAACTGCTGAGCCCGGCAAAGCTAGGCAGGGGATGATGTGAAGGGAGCATTTGACAATTTTCATTCACCAGGAGGCAATTACCAGCTTGTTTTGTGTATGAACTGAGCATGCAGAACATCAGTAACAGTGAACTGTGCATCACCCTAGCAAAGGCACCACCCAGGAGCTGCACTTCCACTGAGGAGAAACACAGGTGAAGAGCAGCAATGTTTGTCAGTAGCACTGGCACAAGATGTAGTATTTATTCTCAGCACAGACCACCTGGCATTGAGTGCTATCCACAGCTTAGACCTCCTTCTACCATTCATCACTGGATGTCTCATTTTAGTGCATATTACGTTGCACTGAATTTACCAGTGCTGAATTACTCTGGTGATAGAGTTTTATAGGACCATTCTATGAACTCAGTCTTGGCTTTGTCTTGGCTTTATCTTGTCTTGGACAACATAATGAATGTGGAGAAGTTCCCATCTTATAAATTCCTGGGGGTTTTGGGGTAGGGGAAGTGTTAATGTATTCAGGATGAAAAACCAGACCTGACACAGCCTTCAGCAGTGGCTGCTGCTCAGTTTTAACCAAGCTAAAAAACAGCCATCTATCTTCTTGTTTTGTTTCATGTCTCTTAGCTTTGAATCTATAAAAGCACTTTACATCTCATCTAAACAGCCTTCTGTGGCAAACTCTGACAGAAGCTTTGGAAACTGCTAATAAAAGTGCCAGCTTGCTTACCTCCACTCTCTGTGTTCTGTGATTGCAGTAATGGGCTGCAAGGGAATTCCTGCTGGAAAATACAGAAGTCCACATGGTTTAAATGGCAAATTTTTAATGAGATGAGGAGTCAGCAAATTATTTCTGAGAAAGTTTTATTCAGAGAGAAGTTTTAGTTTCAGCAGTCCTGAAGATCTCTCAAATTCCATTCAAATGTTCTTGATAGTGTCACCTGGAGAGAAAAAAAAAAAAAAAAGAAAAAAAAAAAAAGAAAAAGCAGGAGGGGGAAAGTATTCTTTTCCTCTGAATTATCAGGTAGAATTACAAAGATCCTTTAAACTCTGGTATGCACAGACCACAGCAAGATTTCCTCACCTACAACTACACAACAAACACGTATCTAGTCAGGTCATTTCTCTCGTTCCTCCTCCCTTTCATTAAATAGGGGAAATAAAAGCATTATTCAGGATACAAGGGAAACACTCATCTTTTGCTCTTTAAATGAATCAGGCAGAATTCTGAGAAATCATGAGGTAGTTATTTCATCTGGTGCATGATAAAGTCTTTGATACTTTTTCATGCAGTGCATCTTCAAACTTCAGGATTGCTTTTCAAGTATGTGATTCTAGAAAGCTGTAAACAAATATATTTCACCATGATATCTAAGAACACTGTGTAAAAGTATGTATTTCTTAATTTCTAACATTTGCCAGACATCACACATGTTGTGGTTTAACCCCAGGTAGCAGCCAGCCCCTCACAGCTGCTCACTCACTCCCACACCAGTGGGATCAGGGAGAGAATCAGAAGGGTAAAAGCTGGAAAACCTGTGGGGTGGGATAAAGACAGCTTAAGAGGGGAAGCAAAAGCTTGCAGAGAAAAGCAGAGCAAGGAACAAATCCTCTGCTTTGCATGGCTGGGCAGCTATTCAGCCATTCCCAGGGTTCCATCACACACCACAGTGACTTGAAAGACAAATGCCATCACTCCAAATGTCCCCCCTCCCTTTCCCCTCCACTTGCTCCTCTGATGATGATGCCACACAGTCTGGAATGTCCCTTGGGTCAGCTGGGGTCACCTGTCCTGGCTGGGCCTCCTCAGCACAAGGAGCAGAAAGGCCTTGGCTCTGTTCAATCCCTGCTGAACAAAACCAAAAATATCTCTGTAGCATCACCCCTGAGTTCAGCACTAATCCAAAACACAGCCCTGGAAAGGAAATTAATTTCACCCCAGCCCAAACCAGCACACACATCTAAATAAATTCAATTTGCTGTAGTAAATATTAACTACTAATAAACTACTAGTAAACTTGCCTGCAAACTATAAATTGACAGGCTATTTCACTTTTGATTGCAAACACTGGGTGAAACTAAAAAAAAAGAACCTTTCTCAAATAGCCAGGTTTGAAGAAAATGTGAAAATACTATCCAGTTTCATAATCCTTACAAATGTTCAGTTTCCAGTTTCCTCTTTTTGAGGGAAAGTACATTTGTTCCTAACTACCAGTCAAAAAAATTACTTTTATTCCAAATCTTGAAATAGAAAAAATAAAGAGGATAAATACTAAATAAGATATTATTGTCATGAAAGTACTTCACCTGAATTATCACTTCAATAAAGATGCTTCTTTTAAAAATAGAAAGACAAGTATATTTGAGATAAAAACATAATACAAAAGAATGGATATAACTTTTTCATAATAAAACACACCAGTAAATCTTAACATCAGAGAAAGTGATGTCAGGGAGAAAGTGCAAATACAGTTAAATCTAGGAAAGAGTGCTGTGTCACACTGAAATGCAAGAAAGATCAAAGTTCAGAAAGAGCTGCTAGTTTGGGAGAGTGTAAATGGGGAGTCATTAGGAGTTATGAGTCACCTGCAGAGTGACTCCTAGAGGAACATGCACATCAAAGTTGAACTAATGAAAAGAGAAAATTAAAATGTTTTAGTAAAGTGAAATGCCTGGACTTAGGTGGGCTGGGCTGAACTTGTGGAGTGGGAACCTGAAAGGAAAGGACACTGAAAGGCAAAGGACCTCAGGAAAGCTAGCAGGCCTTTAAAAAGAGCACTGTCCACAAGAACAGCCCACTCTGGTGTAAAGGCAGACAAGGCAGTTTGTCAGGACTTGGCTAAAAAGGACATGATGGCAGAAATCCAGCATAAAAATTCAGCAAACAGGGCTGGGAGCAAGGACAGAGCACAAAGGAGGAATTTAGTAAAGCTGCCTGGGTGTGTAGGACTGGTGTCATTCAAGTCAGAACTCAGCCCAAGGACAGGGAGAAAGGCCACTAATCACACACACCTTCAAAAATGGACACAAGGATGATCTGTAAATCAGTCAGCCTTGTCTTGATTCTTGGTAAAATCTCAAATACAGTCCTCTTGTAACGCATTTCTGGGCATATGAAAAAGTAGATGGGGACTGAGTACAGTCAGCATGGATTTATCATAGGTGGAGCATGCCTGACACAGCTTACCTTTTCTGACAAAAAAATAATGGATTAGTGGGACAGGGGAGCAATGAACTTAACTAAATTTGGCCAAGGCTGGTCAACCTTTTATGCCACAATCTAATTGTGTCCAAGTTTGGACAGTAAAACCTGGCAAAAAGTGGGCTGCTGTGGTTTTATTGCAGGACAAGTTATTTAACATCTCTCAGTGACCTGCAGGACACACTGGAGGGCACATTCATTAGCTTTTAAGGTGACAGCAAATTTGAATGACACTTGAGGACTCTCATCCAGATAGGCAGGACAGGGCAGGGGAAATTGGGCCAACAGAGTCTCCATAAAGTTCAGGGAAGAGCAATAGGCAGCTTTGACCTAGGAATGCAGCCAAGACAGCAACAGCAAATCATACAAATGCCTTTGAACACCATAATCTAGAAGTAAAGAATCCTTTTTACTCATGAAAATAGACAGGCAATGGAATAAGTTGCTCAGAGATGTTTTATCACCTTGTTGTGGTTTGACACGGAAAAAGAATTTTTCCGGAAGGAAGAGGTCAATTTGGATGTTGACCAATTGAAGGTGGACACGCCTCTGAGAACACAGAGGGGTTAAAAGCAGAATTCCCAGGGGAACTCGCTCTCTCTGGCTCCGCTCAGCACGCAGTGCAGCCTCTCCCCTGCCCGGCCGTGGCTGGGTGGGGAGGGGAAGGCCCATGGCCTGACTGAGGTGGGCCCAAGGGTGGAGGGACTGGAACCCCCTGCAGATGGAAGGGTGGAGAAATCTGGGATGTCTCCGTTCCCCCCCACCCCAAGAGTCTCTTGGCAGCGGTGGCTTGTCAGCAATTTCACCACGGGGAATAAGAGCGAGCAGGGGGGGCACAAGGTGCCCAGCTGCCTGTGGGAGCTGGAGCCTGGGCAGAGAGCCAGCCCTGGGAGTCAGGACTTTTAACCCTTCCTGAGAAATGAAAGCTTTGTGAATTTTTTCTCTCCTCGGTTTGAAAGAGAGGAAAAGAGACAGCTTGGACCCTGGGATGTTAGAAGGAAATATTCTAGATGGGAGGAGATGAGGAGTGGCTTTTTTGGCTGGACTTTTCCTTGTTGGCCATTGGCCCCCCTGTGACATAGACTGAAACGATTTTTCTCCTCCAAGAGAGACTGTATTTTAGGAGTATGCCAGTGAGCCAAGAGACCTGCTTCAGCTGGGAAAAGACAGAAGTGGAGTGAACAGAGGAAAGTTAGGGGTTTTGTGGTGCTGCTCCCTGTCCTCAAAGGAGAAGAGAAGATCTCTGTTCTTGGACCCTCGGCCCCAGGGGGAAATGGGGGGGGGGACTGTGGTCCCAAAAAATGAAAAACTGAACTGTTGCTTTCTCCCCTCTTGGCAGGACACCCTTGAAGGGAAAAATCCTAAAGGCAGTCTGCCCATCCATGTATTGGTGATGAGAGCACTGTGCATGGAAAGGAGAAGGGTCATCATGGCAAACTTTTTCTCCAGGTGGTGCCATGTGTGACATGGAAGCACGGGATGTGGCAACTCTGTTTTCTTGGGGGGTCTGTGGCACAGGAGAGACTCCTGTGTCCCTCGATGGGCTGAGTATCGATTGTCTGGAGGGTGGAAACCTGATTGGGGTCCAGATTGTGTCTCACTGTGGTTTGTTAGAGTTGGGTGGTGGGAAGAGGAATGCTTTGTAAGGTTTTCATTTTGATCTTTGTGTGTGTTTTTTTCCTTTCTTTTTTTCCTTTTATAGTAGTGGCTTAATAAAGGTTTTTTCTGTTTTAAGCTTGGGCCTGCTTTGCTCTGTTCTTGATTGCATTTCACAGCATTCAATTGAGAGATTGCATTTTCATGGGGGCGCTGGCATTGTGCCAGCGTCAAACCATGACACACCTCCTTGTTTGGAGATTTTCAACAATGAGTTGGAAAAATCCCTCAGCATCTTGGTGTGATCTCAGTTCTGACATTTCTTTGTACATGAGGTCATACTTAACACCTCCTGAGATCTCTTCCAGCCTGAATTATCCCTGTGACATTAATTCAAAATACTCTTCTCATGTGCATGAGGGAAATGCAAATGATACATGAGACTGACCACCACTGGCAATGCCAAAACAGAGTTAGGATATGAGCACTGGTGTTCCTCATATTTAATTTATTCTGCACAGATCAGTTAAGAATAAAAGTAACTGGAAATATCTACACCTATTTCCTATCTTCTAGCACTTCTAGGTCAGTTCTGATGAGCTGAACAAGAAATCCATAGAAAAAAGGAGTGGCTCACTGAAAAATGGACATACAGTTATTTTTAAAGTTAATAAGAATGATCCAACGAAAATGCAAAATGCACTACTCATAAAGGAAGTTGGGTTCTAGGATAGGCTGGGATGTTTTAGGAGAAATTTCTGTTACATCAATGGAAATGCATCTACCCCAGAATAGTAACTGGGGCTGTGTAGATGACACTGAATTACAAATTACATTCTACTTCAAATTAAATCCCAGTAATTTGCTATTTTAAGCAAAATATTTTGAAATTTTTCAATATAACAGTCTGCAATTTTTTTACATTATTTTCATTACAATGTCTCTACAGTGAATCGAAAGTTTTACCATTCTTATGAAATGGAACAGATTGTTTTGCTGAAATCATGGCAGGTAATTAAACACTGACATTTTTTTCTTTACTAATTCTATCAGCACAAGCAAGAATTGGAGAGACTGAAAATTGTACTCTAGTGTGACACCCATCATAAAACATTTTATGCTTTCGTAAGGGGTCAGGGATTATTTCCTAAGAACTGATTTGAACATTCCATATCAAAGAACAGGGGTGAGCAACAATATCATAGAGTAATAAATACAAAAGTAGTAGCAGGAGTATGTAACTTATAATTACTCAGGCTTTTTTTTCAGCTAATTACTCCATTAGAATGGCATGGAAAAAATATCTGCTACTGATGAAAACATGTTCCAACTGGAACAATAAAATATTGCCTACAGAGCAAACTGGAAGACTGCAGTCAGGATCAGGCATACTCTGAACTGTCCTAGCCAAAATGCACCATCTCAGAACCCCTTTATATTTATTAAAAAACACAACTTCTGTGATACTGGTGCTTTGTTCATTTTATTCCATAAAATGTGGTGTAGTTCCAATGCAACTTTTCATGAGAAGCTCTAGCAATTTAGGTATGTGACCTCATTTCAAAAATTACTATGCCTGCTTTTGTCCTACTGAATATCTTATTTTAATTGGATTTGGTGCCTTTAGCTATCTCGCTAGCCTAAACACATGGACTGAGCTTTAGAACGTTGCATACAAATTAAGTCTGAGCTCTGAGTAAAAACTCCTTTGACAGTTTGTCAAAAATATTTCAACTTTACAGGACCTTGTGACTCATAAATGAAAATAATTACTTCAAAATACTTTTTTTGAGTAAGTATTACTTGAATTTTTCAAGTACGTTTAATAGCTGTGAGTGTTAAAAGATACATCATGTTTCATAGTTGAACACCTTGCTATTTTCAAGACTTCAAGTCAGTTTTCAAAACACTTTCAAAGCTCTGGCTGGTTTATACAGTGATATTTTTTGGAAAGGTATCACAGGCACACAACACCTTGAGTAAAACTTAGGTGATATCACCATGAATGCCATGGTATCACAATTAAAAAAAAACTAAAGAGAGGAATCAAGAAAGTAAGAATGGGGTTGTTCTAAAGCTAAAGGAAGTGGTTTTCCACTAATTCTTTCTCACATGTTCTCAAACACTCCTGATTACCGATATTTAAATGGTTTAAATACAAAGTCGATTACATTGGTGTTTTTATTAGAAATGCAAGAATGCTTGTGTTTATGGCCACACCAAAGCATTTGTATAAGCATTCTCAGAGATATTTATTTGAAGAAAATTTTCTTCCTGTGAATATTTCAAGTCATACTCTCAAACCTATTTTGATTAGGCATGTGTTTTCCATAGTCATTGCAAATAATAGAGACAACACTTTTGAAATGTTTTCCTATATATCCACAAAGGCAGACACCTCTGTGTTGGAGTCACAAAATCATGCTGTGCAAAACAAAAACTCATGAAAATACCTTTTGTCTTTCGTTTATTATTTCCTGCCCTTCTCTTCGACCCTCTTTCTTATGCTCCAACCTTACCCTTCCCTCTCTGCACACACCAACTGAACTGGCAACTATGGAGCCAAAACTGATTCTTGAACCTGGTAGGAGTTTTGTACCTGCCCCTGGTGGAAAAATTTCAAAGGAAATGTGCCTTAGCTTGAGAAGTTTATGGGAGTTTTTTAACCTGTCCTGAATACAGAAGAGGGTACTCTCTTTTGCTGTCTTACTTTCATCTTCCCAGAATAATAGCTCTGCTGAATATTCTTCCTCTTTCCATTATCATGGTGTAACTGAGATACCAAAGGTAGGAAAGAAAATGGAACATAATGGTTTTGAGGCAAAGCAGATTTTCATCCAGTTTCTTCAACATTGCCCACATTTTAGAAGTTAACTTTGTAGAGCTTCTGCTATGTATCACACATGAAACAATAACTGCTCTATGAATTAAGCCATAATGAGAATCCATCTCTTCTTGGATTGAGATTGCCTGTCTGGCAATATCACTGTGGTGTTCAGTGCAAGGGAATCATAAATGAGACTTAAAATTGCATCTGTTCTCACAGGGTGGTCCTTTTGATTTCCAAGAGGCTGCTTTGTGCAGAATGCATTACACAGTGCATGCAAAAATCAAAGTATTTAGGCATTCATCAGTGTGAGAACATTGGGGGTTTTATGCCCAAACCAGCCATAGCACATGTTACATATCCTGAGGAGTACAGCTTGTAGATTTAGTAGTTCTGAAGCTCTTTTTAGTTTTTAATTATTTGGATTTCCTCCCTGTGGCAGTTCAAAACTCTCCTTTCCACCAACTACATCATCACCAAGGAAGGTGGGATAGGTAGACAAGGACACTTTCACTCCTGAATCTCCCCTATACCCTCATATTCATTATTTATCTTTGTTTCAGTTACAAGGGAATCTGAAGCTGTGAGAAACATTCAGCCAAGCAGACAGCTTCCTCTTTTAGCTATCCAGGTACAAGATGCTAGGTCAGTCCTTCCCTGTGGTAGTGGAAGTAAGAGTCCTTTGGATATCCAAATCGTAGACATGGACCAGAATTATTTCAATCTAATGATTATTGTGTTTATTAAGATTTCACCTGCAAATTTTCTCATTTCTGTCCCCCTTGCAATCAGTCCCTGCAGGTACGGTATTCGAAGTGTATCCCCACCAAGGATACACTCTGAACATCCTGCAAGCATTTATGAAGGACCACCTTTATTCCACTCTCTTTATTTCACCATTGGAGAACTACTCTGATTACCCAGTGTCTTCATTCAAACACTGCAAAAATTTAAAGTATCCACAGTGAGAAGCCAGGCTAAGAAAATGCTGCTGCTAAAAATCCATGGGAAACAAACACACAAGAATCTCACAGATTCACTTGCAAAAAAATGTTATACTTATAATAAGGTTATTTTAGTTCTAAGGAGAATTCCGGACTCTTGGACTTAGTCCTAACTATTTCATGGAGAGAAAGAGAATCCCCTTTCAAAGAACTGCCGATCATTAGAAGATAATTAGAGAGCAGGAACACATTTCTTTTAATGAAGACAAGTGATAAAGTAAGGGCTGTTCAGCCTGGAGAAGACAATGTTCTGGGAGATCCTTCCAGGACCTAAAGGAGGTCCATGTGAGGTGGAGATGAACTTCTGACGAGGGCCTGGTATGTGAGGACAAGAGACAATTTTTTTGTATTGGAAGAGGGAAGGGTTCAGACCAATATTAGGAAGAAATTCTTCCATGTGAGGGTGGTCACACAGGTTGCCAAGAGAAGCTGTGGCTGCCCCATCCCTGAAAGTGTCTAAGGCCAGGCTGGACAGGGCTTGGATCAACCTGGGACAGTTAAAGGTGTCCCTGTCCATGGCAGGGGTTGTAATAAAATGGGTCTTCATGTTCCCTTCTAACCCAGACCATTCTATGATTCTATGATTCAAGATCTGCCAAAAAAAGCATAAGCATCACTAGATGGAGTTCCTCTGTTTTGGATACCTCTACAGAATTTGGATGCCTCCATGCTCAATTCATCAATAGTGAGTTATCTTAACTGGGCCCATTCACAATTTACAGTTGGTCTGCAGGTGCTGTTTTTTTAAAAACCTTTTATCACAATAACTCCCTCACTGGGGCGGCACTCACAACACCTCAGCTGCAATACTACTTTTGAAGGACTTCAGGCCATACCTTGGAAGCACCTCCAAATTCCAGCTCTTTCTTTCAAATTTTCTCACAGTTTATCATCCAGACTCCAAAGCAAGCTGATTAACCATATACAAAAGGCTGTCCTTTCTCTTGTATTTCTAAGTGACCTCTTCTACTGCATCCAACATTCTACAAGCACACAAGGCTCTGCATTGATAAAAAAACGAACAAAACACTGGGTATTAACAGAAAATAGAAGAAAATGCAGCATAAGTAGCCTTATGGTTATTCTAGAACAAGGTTATTCTCAAACTCTTCCAACATATGGCATACTGACAGAATTCACGATGAAAAGAGTAGTGGGTGCATGCACCACTGCATTTTTGCAGAGCCAATTAGACCAACTTCAATATTTGTATCCAACATGTCAAATTGGCTGTAAAACTAATAATAGTTAATAAAGGTTCTTCATTAGCCCAGGCAATCAAGCAGTGATTCATCAGAAGCCAAACTTGTAATAAATTCCATTAGCACCCTGTGCCTCAAGGTTAGAGGATGTGCACTGCCTGTGGTATAAACAAGCAAAAGGATGTTAAAGTAAGAATGGAGAAGTATCTCTTCATTGCATTTAGAACAGATTGTTAAAAAAAGGGACTGAAAACATTTTCACCACTCTGCAAGAGTTCTTGACATTTTCACTGGCTTGAATCAAGTCTAAATTTCAACCTCAAAAAAGGCTTGAAAAGCAAAAATCTTATTCAAATCAAACAAAAGGGAGTCAATCAAATTCTTTGTTTCAATAATTCTGAAGAGTTGTTACATTTCATCTATAATACATGCTATAGATCATGTTTAGTGTCCACATAAGCAAATTCTCAAAGCTGTTCTGTAAATTGAAATGTTTGCTTTTACACTTTTTTTCTGGTACTGGTAGTCTCATTGAAAGAGACCTTTATGCTCAACCAGTTTGTGTTTTAATGACTCAAGTATTTTCCTCTGAAAAAGTAATTTGAAAACTATTCAGCCAGCTGTGCTTCTATTGATATGACTGAAGGGTACCTTTTTGCAAGGCTGATCTTCTGAAACAGTCATCCCATAATCAAAGGATATTGAAGGAGATGTCATATATCAAGTAAAATGGGAGGAAATTGAAGTACCTTCTTCGTGGCACAGGCCTTACAATTACTTTACTCCACTAGAAATACAGTTTAAAATCATAGTACTATCAGCTACCCACAAAAATATTGATTTACAGAGGTACATGTTTACTCGTGTCTTTGCATTGTTATTAGCAGTTGCTAGGGCACAGCCTCATTTACTAAATTGTGGACATAGCACATCCAGTGAGTGCCACAAAGGTTCTGAAATCAAATGCCATTCACAACAAAATTGCTCAATTATATCTTTGAAGAGCTGATTGTGTTTGAAAAATGTGCATTGTGCTTGACAATAGCAATAGGATGAACACAATGAGGAATATCACATTATTGATGAGATTATTTTGCTGTAAAGGGCAGAGTCAGGCAACTTAAAGCCATTCCATTTTAAAAGAAACATGCTGGGATGATCCCACATCACCCACACTACAAAGTTACATTTCCATCTTTGATCTCTCTGGCTCATTTCTTAAGGATTTTTATCAGTCTCTTTTCAATTCCCTTTTCATGTTCTTCATGACTCAAAAAGAAAGACAATACAGTATAAATCAGTCCAGTTTTGTCCTCATATAATTCTTTCTTCTTCTGAAAAATAATTATCTTCACAACCTAAGATTGTCCGTGTGGCAGAGTGAACAAAAAAAAAGTTAAAATAATACATTTTAATGTAGCAAGAAAGAACACAGGCTCTTTAGGACAACAGGAAAGGTGAGGAGGAGTCACCTTCTATGTCAATGACCAGCTGGAGTGAACAGAGATCTCCTGGGGATGGATGAGGAGCTGCCTGAGAGATGATGGATCAGGATTTAAGGAAGGTGAGCAGATTAAAAGTGACTTTATTGCGTTCTGCTCCAAGCTATTCCACAAGGAAGGATACATCACTCTACATGCAAATAAGAGCAGCCTCTCATTCCCAAGCCCTGTTTGTCACTAGGGATTTCAACCATCCTGAAATCTGTTGGAGGGGCAACACAGCAGGAATAAGCAAATCAGGAGGTTCCTAGAATGCACTGATGATGCCTTCCTTCTTCAAAGAATAAAAGAGATAAAATGAGAGTAGCCATGCTGGGTCTTGTTCTAACCAACAAGGAGGGGCTGGTGGAGAATGTGAAGATCAAGGGCAGCCTGGGCTGAAGGGACCATGAAATGCTGCAGTTTGAAATCCTTAGGGCAGAGAGGAGAGGGCATGGAAAACTCAGTACCCTGGACTTAGAAGAGCAGACTTTGGCCTCTTCAGGGACCTGCTTGGTAGAGTCCCATCATGGGAAAAGTGCAGCCCAGGAAAATGGAGGGAAGTGCAGCCCAGTAAAACTGACTGATATTCCAGGATCACCTCCTCTGAGCAAAGGGGCAATGCATCTCAACAAAAAGGAAGGCAGTCACAAGCACCAGAAGGCCTGTATGGATGAACAAGATGCTCCTGGACAAACTCAAGACACAAAAAGAAAGCCTATAGAGGGTGGAAGCAGAGAAAGAATGTCTCAGAGGAATAGAGAGACCGTCTAAGAAGGCAAGAATCAGGTTAGGAAACTTGAAAGCCTGAAAGAAATAAACCAGACCAAGGATTTTGAGGGCAACAAGAGAACCTTCTATAGATGTGTGGTAGGGGACTTGGGAAAAGCTCCCCCGAACATGCCTTGGGAGGAGGCTGTTGTATAGGTTCCCGCCTCCAAGCTGCCCATCAAACCTACCACTCCCCTCATGTTATGTAACCGTCAGTTATGCCCACCTTTATGTCAATCACTTTTTGTACTTACCCTTAGTTCTAGAATGTTCTTAAGCTCTTTGTCTGCAATTGGTTCTTCCCCGGTTACCGCCCCCTTCCCTTATTCCCATTTGTTGTACCCCTATTATCTCATCCCAACTCCTCCTCCTAGCCCTATTCCTATTGGACCCTTTGTACTCTGTCCCTCCTACTTGCTACCTGATATAAGTCCTACCCCGCCCCTTATTCGGGGCTCTCTGAGCCTGCTCCCTTGCTGTGTGGTCGGGTCACAGATCCTCCCTGACACCCACCCTCAGTGAATAAAGCAGAGCCTGAGAGTCAACCTGCCGTGGTGCAAGCCTTGTTATTACCATCGTGTCGTTCGTCGGGGCCTCCACGCCAGAGAGCCCCGCGGGACACATAGATGTATTGATGATAAAAGGATGGCTGGGAAAAATGTGAGACTTCTCTGGAAGGAAACAGGAGACTTGGTTACTTGGGACATTGAGAAGGTTGAGGTATTCCACCTTGTTTGTCTCAGTGCTCACCAGTGAGATCTTCAGCCACACCACCCAAGTCCCAGGAGGCACAGGCAGGACTGGGGAAATGAACTGCACACTGCAGGAAAAGATCAGGTTCCAGAACATGTATGGAACCTGAAGGTGCACAAACCAGTGGGATCTTATGAGACCTGAGAGTACTGGCAGATGAAGTGGCTGAGTCACTCTCTATCATGTTTCAAAAGTTGTGGCACCCCAGTGGACTTCTCACCAACTGCAAAAAGGAAAACATAACCTCCACTGGTAAAAAGAGAGATAGAGAAGTCACAGGGAGCTACAGAACAGTCAGTCTGCCCTGTGTGCCTAGCAAGATTTTGGGAACTGTGCTAAGACCCAGGGACAGCCAACACGGCTTCACTGAGAGCAAACTATGCTTGACAAATATGGTGGCTTTCTGTGATAGGTTACAGCAGTGGTTGATGAGGGAAGAGATGCTGACATCATCTACCTGGACTGTGCAAAGTGTTTGACAGAGAAATTCTTGACTCTCAGGGTGGTGAGACCCTGGCATAGGTTGTCTAAAGAAGTTGTGACTGCCCTGGATCCCTGGAAGTGTCCAAGGCAGGGCTGGATGGGGCTTGGAGAAACCTGGGATAGTGGAAGGTGTCTTGAACCAGAGTATGGCATTTGTAACTATATGATCTTTTAAATTCGCTTCCAACCCAAACCATTTTTTTACTTTATAAAATCTTTAAAACTCTATCCTTCTTCTGAGATGCAAAAGGTGACAGAAAACAAATGAATACAACAGTTCATTTCTTCCCTAATGTTTATTATAAATGAAAGTTCTGTCCTAGGAAAACAGCCTACTCAAAGCAAGGATTCTTAATGGTTTTTTTTTTCTTCAATTAATATATCATTGTTATGCATTTTCCTTAATCCAACTGCAAACCATTAAGTTATTACAATATTAGTCACCCAATTGAAATGAAGGAGTTGCATGACTAATCATGATTTGTCAATTTTCTGGTTATTGTTTATGTATTTTTTAATAAATTGACATAAAACAGAAACAGTCCATGACATGGTGGATACTTGGAGATACCTCTGGCTAGCCCCATCTCCTGGCCCATGCCAAGTGTGGTCGCTCCCTATCCACCCCTAGGGTGAGTCTGGGTAGCGGTGTGAGCAGGGCTGCTTGGTACCCTGAAGCAGCAAGGCTGTTCTCTGTGGCTTCTGTTTTAATCTGAGTCGAGAATCTGAGGTGAAGGAATAATAAGGAATGAGGAATACCCACTTGTATATGGATTCCCAAGAGGTTTAATTCTTGAGAAGAGCCACGGAAAAGTGACAAAAAATACAGGCTTGCAACAACTTAAATATGGGGGAGATTACAAGGGCAGGCTACAAACTTCAAACAATTGCAGGACGCCTGAGGAGGAGCACAGGGTGGGGAAGACATCGTGACAGCCAACGGGGGGCTGACACGGTGGCCAGTCTGGAGACAGTAGCTAGCCCAATCTCCTGGTCCATGCCAAGAGTGGCCACCCCCTATCTGCCTCTTGGGCTGGTCTGGGTGGTGGTGCAAGCAGGACTGCTTAATTCCCAAAACCAGCAAGGCTGCCCTGTGCAGCTGCTGTTGGTATCCTAAGTTAAGAAACCCACAGTAAAGGAAAGACAGGGATCACTTGTGTGGGCTCCCAAGAGGTTTTAATTCCTGAGAGCGTCCAGCAACAAGTAACTACAAATATAGGGTTACAACAGCGTAAGTATGGGGAAGGGAATGAGGGGAGAATACAACTTTATCCAATGGCAAGAGTCCTGGGGATGAGCACAGTACATACTGACAACCAATGGGAGATGAAAGGAGAGGGGAATATACTAAATATACCAGTGGGTACTCAAGGGATACACGATAGGCACAGAAAGTTCTAGAGATAAAGGTGGGAACAACAGAGAAGGGCAGGGCTTTGCTGAATGACAGGGTAGGATCTGGAGCAGAGGGAAGTTCTTTGAGAAGATGGACAGGGAAATGGGAGGATACAACTCTGGGGTAAACCAAACATACGGGACAACCGGAACAAACCACTTTAAATTTATAACAGGAAAACACTCTAAATTCGTAACAGAAAGAGCATACCACCACAGGGGGCAATAGGGAAGGAGAATAATTTAAACATACCAATGAAATTTCAAGGGATACATGACAGACATAGAAGATTCTAGGAATACAGGTGAAACTAAGTGACAGACAAAGGAGGAGCGCAGGGTTTCAGTGACTGGCAGGGAAGGATCCAGAAGGTTTAATCTTTGGGGAGATGGACCGGGAAATGGGAGGGTACAACTCTGGGTTAAACCAAACATGCATGGGGGCCAACTGGAACAAAAAAAACATTTTGAACTTACAACAGAAAAACACACCACCAAAGCCCTTAAGTATTAAAAAAGAGATTTTTTATTTCCTATGGTTTCTGAAATTTCATATCTACTTTAACTATGATCAGTATCTCTCTGGTGTTCCTGGCTCCATCCCTTGAAAAAAAACAGGAGTTACCCAATATCTTTGAATACAGCAAATATATTAAATGGACAATTATTACAGGCATATCAAAAGTTAATTGTACAGGACTCTGTAAATGCATTGCAGTTCTACAAATATTTGAATTAATAAAATGCCCAACCTATGTTTAATAAAAAAATAAATGAAGAGATGGTCAGAGAATCCCTGGAAGACTGCTAATTAATGATTCTTTCTTGTACTTCAATCCCTATTAATTTAATTCTCAGAAGTGTTCATGGTTTAAACATATATTTGACTAAGTAATAATAAAAGATAATAATAAGACTTGTGGATTCACTCATCAATCTTGAATACAACCCCTGATTAATGGAGTTTAGGAAACCCATGGAATAGATTATGAAAAGAAACATGTCAGATTAGATAGATCCAGACACAGATATTTTGCATTGAATAGTTATAATTCAGTATTTGTAGACCATGTAATTCTAGAGGCTCTGAAACACCAAGTTTATTCACTAGAAAGATATCCAGAAATTAGGACACTGAAATAATTTGGATAATCTTCTTGGTCTAATTTGACTGCTAATTCAGGAAAATTAAGTTTTTTTCTGGTATCTTAAATCTTTAAAATAATCACAACACACAGAAATAAATTTCTGTTCTAAATGTAACAGACAGGTTTGGACACCACAGACACTTACAGAGCTCTCATAAATGTTGCTCATACATCCAGACTTAAGCAACATGAACAGTATGAGAAGCCAGAATCCATACCATCCCTAAGGGTCAAAACCACTTGTCTTTTGAACAGGAGCTTTGGATTTTCATTAAACAAAACAAAACAAAACAAAAAAATCAACTCCTTTAACTCTTAAACCTTAGAGAAGCTTTAACATAAATACAGGAAATCTCTTTTCATGAAAGTAGTATTTTTGCTAGTAAGGGGCATCCTTTTGCCACAGTGTCAGTCCTATGATATGTCTGCTTAAGGACGCCTGCAAAAAAGACACTTGAGCAATTAGCAATGCTAAAGCTGAAGGGTGACTTGGGTTTTTTCTCCTCAATGCTATTAACAAAGAGATGGAAGAAGTAAATTACTCAGTTAATTGCAGAACACAGAATGTAGCTCCAAGGAGAATCTTCTGATATGTGCCATTTGTGGAGTTGTGTTATTGTAGGTTTTATTATGTAATAGTTTGTGCCGATGTACCCCCATGTTCTACTTGGTCTGTCCCTAGTTTTCCTGCCTTACCCCATGTGTCAATCCTCCCCTAAGGCGCTCAGTCACTCCCTTGTCCCCTCCCAGGCGCCCTGTCAGTCGCTCGGTATCCCCTCCCAGACACCTAGAAGCTTCTATCCTGGGTGCCGGGTGATTGGACAGGGGCCTGGGGCCCCTCCTACGTCTATCCCTCATAGGTTCCCATATGCATCACCCCATACAAGAGCCACTCCCTGTTTCACTCCTATTGGTCGATTGGTTCCCCTCTCTCTCTCTCGCTCTTTCTCAGTTTATAAGCTGCTGCAAGCACCCTGCAGTTGCTCTTGCTAGCAGGATTGTTCAGGTGTTGTTGGGCCCTGTTGGCCTGCAATAAACTTTGGATGTAACCCTAGCAGAAGTCTCTCTTTCTCTCACTGCTGCGGGGTTCAGCAGCACTTTGCCAACGCACGAAGCACTCTCCAAAGCCCGGCTGGGCCCAGCGGAGGGTGTTTCACTTGCCCCTCTCACCCCATCGGAACGCTAGCCGGGGCAGATCGGGGGGGGGAGCGCGGCAGCCATTAGCAAATCTACATACCCATTGAGACAGTGATGATTTTCAAGGAGAGGACAACAGGCAACATTTAAGTAGCCAGACCCCTTCCTACTTGGAAGTCAGTGGTAAAATTCTCAGAGGTATCAGTGAGGACAAGATTAGGCCAGCAGCAAATTCTTTTGAAAACAGCATCCTACAAAATCCCTACTGATGGTGTGACTATGCCACAAATAAACGGTACCCAAGGAACACCTTGGAAAACCTCTAGCTAAGTTATAGAGGCATAGGAAAAGAAACAAAATCAGAGAACAGAGAAACAAAGGGCTGCACACCTTCCAAGCACTACCTTGGGAATTGCTTTCACATGCACGTTATGAGTAAGGTGTGGACGTTGGCTCATGCAAATGAGGAGTTGTTGAGTGTGGGGAGAGGTTCTGTTGGGGTTGGCGGTTCTTTTGACACATACTTTTGTTGTTCCGCTGTGGTTTTGGACCTTTTCTTCTCTCCCTTCAGTCCTACCCGGTGTGATGGCTGCTTGGCCGCCCTGGGTGGCGAAATCGCGGGCCCATATCGGGGAGGACGTGTACTGCCTCTGAGGAAGGTGGGGGACACCTGGTCTGGGTGGGTAGAACCACACCACCAATCAGGAGGAGAGAGGAGCACGGAATGATGTATAAGGACTGCTCATAAATATAAAGAATATTAATGAGGCTGATGCTGCCTGTGGGAGCTCAGTCAGTGGGTGTAGAGCGGGGCTGGTGGACAATTCTGCAGGATTACTGAGAAGAGAGCGGGAAGAAATGCAGTAACTGCAGATATCATTTGAAAATACTAAAATTGCTCACTGTAAAACAAGGATGAAATGCACACAAATAATGTTTACCAGGCTGAGCCGGCTGGAATGTGCTGCATTTCATGTTGTTATAAATGGTGGGCAAGCTCTTAAGTGCTTTCAGCTTTATTGGAAAACGTCTAGGTAGGGGACTCGTGGGAAGGTGCGCATACCACCGCTGCCCCCAAGACGGCATAGGGGAGGAAGAGGATGTCTCTAAGTAGACACTTGCTGGTTTCAGGTTCACGGTCCCTATACTGTTCTTGGCCTGCTGTTAGGGTGACAAAGCTGAAAAGTTCTCACTGGGGCCTTGATGTCTTATGTTTTCTCTGGTCAGAGGTGTTATTTTAATTCTTTATTTGCATGGTGGCTTGTTCTAGGCGTTTTTGTTAGGTAATTTTTTTTTGCTAAGTCTCATGGGAGTTTCATGAAGAGAAGGGGCCCAGCCCCCAAGACACCCTGGAGCACTGCAGTGAGAGGACCTGCTGGCACTGGAAATGGCAGTGCAGATGGTGCAGGCTGAGGAGGAGGAGATGAGGCTCTTTATACGCCATGCTGTGGCAGCTCTGCTTGCTCTCCCTTCTCCTTGAGCCTTTTGGTGCTTTTCGCCAAGTCCTGATCTGCATCCTCAGGCAATGGCCCCCAAAGCCCTTTCCAGGGCTGCAACAAAATCTCCCTCAGACATGAGAGTTAAAAGAGTTAAAAGATAGTGGTAGAGTCTAGTCTAAAAAAAGAAATTACAAATTTATTCTACCTGTTTTCAAAACTTGCCACAAATTCTCCAGTTTATTAAAACAAGGCAAAAAAAAACCCCAACACAGTTCATTATGGAAAGACAAATATCTCATCCCATTTGTCATATAGCAGAGGTGGAATTTTCAGAAAAAGAGGTAGCAGCTCTGTGGCCTGCAGGGTGCTGCTGGCAGAGACGGCTGCTGCCTACTCAAGGCTCAGGCAGGCACAGGAGCTGCCTTGCTGCACGGCCAGAACCATCTCGATGCTGCGGTGCAGGCCAGAGGCGCCGCTCAGCCGGAACCTGCAGGACTTGCCGCAGGGCAAACGGCGCAAGTGCGGCAGGAGCAGCCAGGCCGACGCCACCAACATCTGCACCCAGCGGGTGACTTTCTCTGGGTCCAAGTAGGAGCCCGTGCAGAGGGTGTCCACCAGGTACCACTCGTGGTCGCTGGGCAGCTGGCCACCAGAGGCATGGAGCAAGCACGTGTGCCCCAGCAGCTGCTCCCCGGAGCACAGGCACTCCAGCCCCACGTGGATGCGCTCGGCTGGCGGCCATTTCCTGCTCTCCGGGCTGAAGGAGTGGCCGGGCGGTGGCCGCAGGATGACCAGCGTGCGGTAGGTGCTGCTGTTCTCCTGGGCGCTGCAGGTGGGGCTGGTGTCCGTCCCGGCGGCTGGGTGCAGCTCTGGCATGAAGTTCCTCCGGGACAGCACTCGGCAGACGCCGAGGAGATTGTCCACCATTTAAACAGGAAAAACCATTTAAACAGGAAGGGGAAATGGGAAAAAATCATTTTGGGGAAAACCTTAAAACAGAACCCAACAATGTTATTAATCTGTCTTTCGATGGCCTCTTTAAGTCTATCAACAGATGTTATAAATATCTTTTCAGGGCCCTGAATTATTGATGAAAAGTTTTGGAGGGGGGGTCTTACTGTCTGGAATCTTGAGCAGTGCCACTTTTCCTGCCTTGCTGATTTCCAGAAGCAGTTCTTCTGCAAACTAGATCTGATCTTCTGGATGGCTAAACTCCCCCTCTCCCGCAAGGGTCTCCATTGCCTTTTCCTTATCCCGCACAAGCTCAGACAGATCGTACTTTTTCAGGAAGGGTTTATTGAGTTTTTTCCAATGGATCTCCCAGAGATCACATTCGGTGTGAGAAAATAAAGCTTTGGCAATATAACATAAATAGTGGGGAATTAGTGGGTCAGGAAGCAGCAGGGAGACGGCAGCAGCCCTGTGCTTTCATGTGGCAGGGTCTGTCTCCCGGCCCATCCTTAGGGGAAGTGGGGATAGGATTGGGGGGGGAGGAACAAGGGACAGGAGAACTGGGGACCCAACTCTCCCCTTTCTTTTTAAATGAAATGTCCCACCCTAAAATTTCCCAGAACTTGTAAATCATAAATATTTTTCCCAACCTTTCCCCAGAACGCAACAGAAGAAACATCCTCAAGAGTGGCCACGGTAAAATGTTCAAAAATAAAATTAACAAAAGCTTTTAAATCCCTTTTTTTAAGAGTAATGTTCCCCAACAGTAGGGTAGATTTAGCTTGGGTATAGAACTCCCATGGGGCTGGAGACAAATGGTTACCCATGGTCTCCCAGCCAAAATTCCCCCTTCGAAGCAAAGGAAAATGAAAAGAAGAAGACCCTGGTCAGGTGTTATAGAGGAGCACCAAAAAACTTGCCACCAATGGACACAGACAGAATGAAGAGTCTTCGAAGGGGCGGTGGAGCTCTGCCGGTCCACTGGATTTCACAGCTTCCCCCAAAGCTGGTGGTTGAAATTCCAGTGGTTGCTGGCAGGACCAGGACGCTGGAGTCTTCTGCAAAGGAAGAACAGCGGTTCCCGGAACTGGTACTGAACGCCACTTGAGATCTTGGGGAAGGCTGGTCATGGATCAGACGATCTCCAGGAGACGGTCAGAGGCTCGGACAGGCAGGTGTCCAGCCTTTTTGGGCGCCAGTTAAAGACACCCCGGGCTGATGTCCCACAGAATGCCCTTAGAAGGGTCTTCTGTGGGATAGTCAACAGGTGCCTCGGATAGCTGGATGATTCTCTTTCACTGAAATGACAGGAGGGACACTTGGGTAGCTGAAATCTTGCAGGGTTACTGAGGGTAGACAAGACAGAGAACAGGACAACCATGCAAGAGGGAAGCCAGCTTCAAGAGCTCCCTGCAGGGGAGGGGTCAGGGTATATAAGAGGGGGGAAGGTAGGAGGGGTCGAGGTACATGGGGACCAACCAGGAAAGGGCTGACGGGAGAAGAATGGATGGGGCAACATAACTGCAACCAGTGAGGGTAAGGGGAAGGAGTGGTTTTCAGGGGGGAACCAAATGGGAACTGGGGAACATGGAACTTTCCAGAGTAAAGGGGTAGAACAAAAAATGATTGACATAACAGGAGAGGATACAACATTTGATAGGCAGAAGGGAAGGTGGGAATCTTACACAGTAGTTGTCTCCCAGGGCAACCCTGGGCTGTTTTCCCCAGACCACCCTCCCACGTTTTCCTTCTTTTAGACTAGTTTGTAAAAAAACCCAATAATATAATTAGTCCTTTTTTTGTTCACAGCAAGAACGTATCTAGTGATTGGCACATGGCAATGTCAGCTCCTTAATGAGCACTCTGTAGGTAAATGTGCCACACACGCAACACAAACAGCACACAAGACAAGAGATAAAAAAAGCCTGGAGCCTTTGATCACCCGAGGATCCACAGGATTCTGGGGGCACTATTTTTAACATAAACATTAATTTTAAGACCAATTACTGATGCAGTGTCTGAGTCCTGGGAGAAAGCTTTGGCCAGGCTAGCTTCCTTTCTCCCTTGAGGTTGTGCCACCGAGTGCCTGCTCCCCACCCACTTGCTGACCAGCAAGGGTAGCAGTGCAGCCTAGGGAAGATTGCAAATCCCAGCTGTGGACAGCTGTTGGAATGTGCTGAAGACCAAAGCAAGAGTGGAGAGTGTCCTCAGAATATATCTCCAAGGGGCTTCTTTCAAGAAAAGCTGCTCCAAAGGAGTGCTGTGACAAGGCAGAACAGTATTGTGTTACAATTTCTAAAGAGAGGAGGTCTCAGGGGCGGGGACAACACAGTAACAAATCAGGGAGGAGTGTAGGGTGGGATTATATTGTTTCAGAACCAATGAGGGGCAGGAGGGGAGGAGAACACTCTACCAGAACCTATAGGAACTCAGTGATCACATGAATGGCACAGAGGGTTCTGGAAAGAGAGGCTGGAATTATGCTGAATAACAGGGCAGAGGGGCAGAGTTACTCCTTAACTGACTCATGTTCCTCTCTGGTAAATTATGCAGCTCAGCAGGAGTTTGCTCATGAAGCACAATGTGATCAAGGCTTTTTAGTTGTTGGACTGCAGTAATTATGCAGCCTGGGAAAGCTCATCTTTCCTGAATTTCTTCAGATCATCACATTTACAGAGAAATTCACTGGGATTTTCACATCCAAGGACAAAAGTTATTCCGTCTCTGTAGCTTTACAAACTATAATTTTTTTAATTTACTGGATGTCCAGTGCAGACAAGTTGCAGCCATAATCTTAAAACACACCTGCCCTTCCTGCCCACACCCATGGTGGTTTATAACTCAAGCAGATAGTGAAGCTCCAGTGCTTAACACTGGTGCATTGCTCTGACTCAGTCATCCTTACCCTTTGTTAAAAATTGAGATAAAGAAGTCAGAAGATCTGAAAGATTAACACTGAAACACTGTAGGTCATGGACTCAGAGAGTTCTGGATTTATGCATTTTTTTAAGCTTGAAAATCAGAAAGGCAAAGGGTGGAAATTTGCTGAGACAAAACTAAAAGAGTCAGAGTTCTGCAAACTGATTTTGTAGGCTACATTGTGTAAGTCAAACCATTTATCTTCTTTTTCTACTTTAGATTCTACATAAATGACTGGATTACTGAAAACAAAATCAATTTTTAAAGCAAAGATTCATGGATTCTGCTAAGTTAATTTAAAACATTTGTCCCTTAAAACAACTCAAGCATGATACATTTTTCAGCGTCATCCATATTTGTTTTGCATTAGGTCTAGAAATAAGAGTTAATCAAAATGCCTGGAGTGTTTAATTTACTACAGTGCACTGGATCCAGACCTATGAGTTTAATCAAAGGTCTCTCTCCATCATAAAATAATAAAGAGCTTTATTGGATATGTGAGACCTTATTATTTTTTTGGGGTTTTTTTTAAGCCCTGTTGTGGAATATTTGAAATCAGACTGAAATGTACTCATGGTCACACCATTCACATTTTGAGCCCCTCCAAGGATGCAATACCATAGTGTCTCTTGGCCCTGGTCTGTGGGAACTCAAAATGTCTCTCAGACATTTTTAGAGGTTCCAGGCCTTAGTCAGAAGCATTTTGGACCCTGGCAGGCAGCTGGAAACAGCTGTGATTTTGAGCTTGAGCCATGGAATGAATTACCAACTTTAGAGGTGGAACAAGCAGTCACAAAAGGTTAGATAGTATAGTAAAAGTAATTACAAAGTAGAGGGGAAATTTTTTTAGTATTGTACAGGGGGGTTTTAGCACTTATACAGAGAGGTTTTTACTTTTTATATAGAAGTCAGAAGTTCTAAGATAGAAGAAAGTAGGCTGATCCTATTCTTCCTCCTTCTTTTTCCTTACCTCCACGTTCTTAGTAATGTTAGCACTCACAGATTAGTTTAGAGTAGAGAAGCACTTTGTAATATAGGTAGTAGATATTGGGGTAAAACTATAAACATGTAATATGCAATATATCATATAAAAGATAGCAGCAGCTCTGGGCGGAGGGAGAGAAGACGAAGACAGCAGATAGAGAGGATGTCAGTGTGTGTGTGTGCCTCTACCCAGGCCGCTGATCAAATAGCCGCAGCCCAAGAACATAATCTGTTAGATAACTAGCAATAAACTGCCTTGAGACCGAACAGCTAAAGCCTGCAGAGTTTTTCTTTAGAAGCACAAGTTAGAAGAATTTCACCACCACATGGGACCCCAGAGCAAGGCTGGGGTTCTCACACTGGTCCAGGAGGTTGGACACTCTCATTGTGGAAACCTCTACTGCTGTTCTCTGCTCATAGATTCTCCTTCTATGGCTTCTTTTATGTAGAGCCTTGGAGTTTGGGGGTTTTGCTTTGTTTTATTTTTTTTTTTTTAATTTTGGGGGTTTCTGTTGGTTGGTTTGGTTTTTTTGTGGTTGGGTTCTTTTTTTTTTTTGTTTGTTTGTTTGGTTTTTTTTTTGTTTTTTTTTTTTCCCTATATGAAAATTTATATTGAAAGAAGCAAGTAAGCAGAAGTTAAAAAAAAAGAAGCAGGTATAAGGACCTATTTTGAGTAAGCTTCCCATTCTCAGTAGGAATTAGGTGCTAAACCCTTCGGCAGACACAAAATCATTGTATCAAGCTTAGACCATTAATCCCACTTTATAGGGGAAGAAACTGTTTTATTCTGCTTCAATACCTTTTTACATCTCCTGAAATGTTTTGTAAAAGAAGCATAAAGCTGAATCTCATCTATTAGTTATCTTTTCCTGTATGAAGGAATCCTTCCTCTCTTTCTGAATACTTTAAAAGGTTTATTACTTCAGAGTGCCTTCAGCACCTGGCATCCCTTAAGAACCAACAGAAGTTTTTACCAAGGTGCCTCTTGTTAAAAAGCAGGGGGCACTTGGCACATTTGCTGGGTATCAAACCACTTCTACAGCAGGATGGATTTTTATCTTTCCCCTGTGACAGGCCCCTGTATGAGCAGACACCACTGGGAAGGAATTGCTGGTTTTTCTTAGGAAAAAATAAACAATCACTGTATGAACGCATCTAACTTGGTGTTCTTTCTTTGGCAGGACATCTGTGTGTGCCACCTGCAAGTGGGGAGGATGCTGCAGGAGACAGGGGGATCTTCTGTGCATCCACCCCATCTCTGTTGTTTTTGTGCCTCATAATGAGCACATCTCACACCAGACAAGTCTCAACTTTTCCCTTTGTGGATGCCCAGGGAATGCCAAGGTCATAGAACAGCTCTGTTTTCATGGCTTCTTGTCTGCTTTTTTGCACATACAAATGAGATTGCAGAGTAAGAACGGAGGAGAAATATGAACTAACACAGCAGAGTATCCTACAGGTGGAAAACACCTGGGAGATAAGGAAAATAAATTTGTTCCTTACTCCTAGCTGCAGATGAGGAATAAACCTTGGAGTATCCAGTGGCTGCTGGTTTCACTTCTGCCATGTGCTGTATAAATTTTACACCAAAAACTAATTTCACAAAATTGTTAGCATGAAGAAATATGAAGACAGAAAAGGGGTGAAGACCAGAGGAGTGCTGAATCCCAGACATTCAGTAACAGTCTGCAGTGCAGTCACAAAAGAAGCTACAACTTTCTGCTCTTGGTATTCATTTCTTCATCTGTAAAGCAGAGGCTTCAACACATGCATTTGAAAAGCTCTGACACATGGCACAAACTGTATTTTCCTATAGGAGTAAAAACAAACCTCACAGGATAGACGTGAGCTACAACTTTAGATCTGCTGCTACTGCTGGAAAATGTTCTGACACTATAGAGCTAAATTTATAAGGCACAGACTGAGTCTGTATCACTGACTGGTGATACACTCAGCCAAACAAGGATCAGAGCAGCACAGAGCTATCCACAGGCATATTCACATATAAAGTATTCCCTGTTGGCTTGAATTGCTTCTTAAAGTCTGCATGCTATTATACCAAGCTATCTTGAATGACATCGACATATGAGCATCCTAAATTTAATTTCATTGCACTGACTATCTGTTTTAAATGTTTAGCTGATTAACAGCCAACATAATTTGATGAGGTTGTGATTTGAACCATCTCCTTAAAGACAATGGAATAAATATATTTGAAGAATTAGTGGTTTCAATCAGCCATAGGAAATTAAGAAGAGCTGTGTGAATAAAATAATTTTGTTTCTTTTTAATTCTCTGAGAAATGCTAGATATGATGCCTTCTTAGAATTTCTTTACTCGTGCTCAAATGAAGCCATAGGTTTTTAATTTTTTTTTAATGAAACATGGGAATTTGTTGTATGCCTTCATTCAGCATAGGTGGGTGAAAGTTTATCAGACTTGCAAACATCTGTCCTTTGTTTACTCTGAAAGACAGTTTGTGTTCCCAGTAGCAGAAAACTTTGTGTCTTGATGTTTCAGCCAGAAATTACAAAAAATTGTTTTGTGTAACACCTTTCACTTTCTTTTGAATTGAGATTGAATTCCCTGGGCCAATTCAATTGCAAACATATTCCTCCAAACCTTTAATTTCTGTGTTTTCCTTATTAAAATTGCTGCAATGATCCCCAGGTAATCTCTGTGGAGGGACCAGACCAGTTGGCTGCAGGGCAAGAGGAGGTGACAAATAGACATGGAGGGGAATTCTCCCTCCTACACCAGTGATGCTTCTGCCAGAAATCACCAGACCCCCTGTTCAAAAGCTGAAATGCCACTTTCCACTGTGAAAATAGCTCTTTCATCACATTTCTACTAGAATAAAAGGACATACTAATAGAAATAGCAAGTTCAGTGTTGGTTTAGTAATGATAACATGGATGAACTGCACCACAAAACAATTGCTTAGTCAGGTCCTAATACTTGGGTCATTTATTGGCACACTGAAGTAATCACAGGGGATCCCTTCTCAGGCACTAAAATACCATTTTTATGAGCAAAATCACACCTTACAAGTGTAAATGAGACGTAGCTAATGCTGCCAGTTTCTGTTTTCCTATTCTATTGAGAGTTAAACACATAAAATGACATTGCCAAATGGTTTGTGATACTCCAGGCACAGTTGTAGTGGATAGGAAGCAAAGTCTGGCATGCAGGAAAGGGAGAGAGGAAATTACTGGGCCTTCTGTTTCATTGGTTAAAAACATTTGTGCCAGGAATTAAAATATGGAAATATATTGATTGTAGTCTATAAATTGCCCTTGTTTTTTATTAGGAAACAGAAAAGAGAGGCTGAAGAGAAGGGCTTAGTGTCCAAATGTCTTTCTCTTGCTTTTAACTGTCACCCTTAAGAAAAACTGGAGGTCTATACACCAAAAAAACAAAACAAAACAAAACAAAACAAAACAACAACCAAACAAAAAAAAAAACCTCTCAGAAAAAGTAATATGAAAGGCTGTATAACCTTGTTCCAGTTATTGGCAATTAGGATGGCACTGGAAAGTCATAGACAGCTTTATTTATAGATTTGTTTATGATTGTTATCACTAAATAAAAACCAGGAGACAAAGAGATAAGGAATCAAGGAGGATGAGACTATAATTGGGTTGTCCTAATTTATAGTTTCTGAAATGACTCATATGGCTGTAGCTAAATAATAGGAATACTAAAGTAAGGAAAAAGTCTTTATCTTTCTTTCAGTTCTGGAGCATTACTCAAGATATACTTTCAGGTAGAAATAATCCATATGAGCTATAACGACAGGACTTCAACAGTAAAATGAGATGTAGGTACAGAAGAAATCAAGTTTGCACTGCATGGTTTTTGGGTTCCCGTCCCTGAGAATGCTCAGGCTTGTTTCTCAAGTTCATAAGTATGAGTTTAAGTTCCATTAAACATCTGAAGATTTTTCTGGATTGCACCATGACAATACCAGACATCTTGGAGCACATCTTCCCTTTGGGCTGCACAGGCAGGTAATTTTTTTCCTCTCTTAGCTAAGGCCATTGCAGCACTTCCAGCCTTGTCATTTTACCTTTTCCAGAGCTGTTCACTGTAGTAAACATAGAAATGCAGGAAATGCTTTCCAAAAGTTTGCATTATTTTTTCCTGTGGTTGATGCTTTACTTAAAACATGTGCTGCATCCAAATGAGAAAAAGTATAAAACCCAAGCTAAGAATGTGACATTTACTTATTGATTGTGGGAGGTCTTGATGGGAAATTAATTTCAGAATCCCAAAGTCACCACTGAGATGTAAAGATTTCGTTGCAATTGTTATTGCTCATTTAAAGCAAACTTGAATTCAAATATTCATACTCAAAGAAAGCCAGGGATCTACTCAGGTAATGAGAAAGTAGTCTGAAGGAAAAGTGTAAAAGCAATGCAAGGAAAGAAACAGATAAAATGCTTTCAGCAGGAAATGCAAGGTTCAGATGGCAGTGAAACATGAATGCAAGGGAAGATAATCTGGGTTTGTGCAGTTTTGGAAATACAACAACTTACTTGCATTTTTTTGCTGTCATATTTATTTATTGATGCCACAGCACTCTGTTCAATCTGGTAAGAGCTGAAGACACTCAGGACTGGCAGGAGACATTCATCAAGTGGTGGAGAATGCTGCCTGGAGAGGGTTTTCTCTGACAAAGAAGTTTTCCTACTGTTCCCAGCCATAAATCTTACTTTGGGGAAAGAGGCTGGATCTCACTACATTTGGCAGATGATTTGCCATGACTTTTTCCACAGCTGCTCTGATTTTGAGCTGTCCTGGAGCTTTTACATTCTCACTGGGGGCTGTGCTTTTGCTGCCATGGCACACGAGGTTGGTTCATGCCTGTCTCCCTGGCTGTCAGAAGCCAAGGGGTAGCAGGGGACCAAACTGTGCAGGATCAGAGGGAATGGCATTCCACCACCAGGATCAGAACTGGCACTGTGACAAGGGGGCACAATTCCTGTAGCAGAGATTCAGACACACCAGGCACAGCAAAAAGGATACAACTGGTTAAAGTCTTGGAAATTCCTTACCTGAGTCTTAAGATTCAGCCTTAGACCTTAGTGGCCAAGAGTTCCAAAGGTGAGGAAGGTCTTTCACCACTGAGAAGAAATTACGTCTGCTGTTTAGTTTCATAGCATTTAATTTTCATTTTATAAGCCCTTCATCAACAGATATTTTCATTGAGCATCACTGGGAGGTACTGGGCAAAAGAAAGATATTAGAATTAGGAAACCTTTTTTTTTTTTAATTGACATTGAAGGCAATTGACAGTAAGTATTCTTAGAATTAATTCTAGATTAAGATCCCTTTTCTTACAGGCATGAATATTTAAGCAGTTTTTCATTCTATAATGTCTGTCATCTGAACTGTAAATCCTTATACTTAACTAACACTGCTTTTATTAACATTCAAGTTATGAATGCATAGAGGGAAATAACTGCCTGAAGTGATTTTTCACACCCACTTTGCTCTGACTTCTTAGCTTTCAGTTTGAGAAGAAAATAAAAAAAATGCAAAAATACTGTTTCTTGTATTCGCTTTTTAAAAAGTGTATTGGTTGTTTCACACCAGAATATGAACACCTTGTCTGTTTCAGTGACTGTATTCAAGTAGAATCTTATCTGCATGCAATACATGCTCAGAGCTACAGGAATCACTGAAAATGTTTGTTTCAGGCTCACTTTAGAAACTGAGCTATCTGGAGTGGTATTTCAGTTCAAATTAGATTGTCTTAGACAGGACAGACTTTTTAACTAATTTTTTTTCAGAATATTTATTTTGTATTAATAAAGACTCAGACTATTTATCCCAATTCAGACATGGCTAAAGATTGTGGATTTCTGAGTATTTGAGTATTTGAGGCCTGTGAGGTTCGAGTAGCTGCCAGAGAAGGGGGGAACTGTTGCCAAGAACTCTTTCCAAGTGAATTTCCTGTGGCTCCTGTTGGCAGCTGATCGTGCTGATCACTTGCTCATTGGAATTGATGCAGATGATCCTTCACCTGCACAGTGTTTGGAGTTGGGCTCTGCTCTGTGCCAGAGGAACTGAAACCAGGCTTTGTTCTGCCAGTTCCCCTTGGGGAATTTACCCTGGAATTTTTGTCCTCTGTGTATGTGTGTGCCTGTGTGTGTGTAAAAGCAACAGGAGAAACACGTTTTTCTAATGTGTGACAGTGTTGGTTCAGTCAAGACTGGGCCAAACTGGTTTGACTCCTCAGTTTTCTTGGGTTAGAAAAAATCAGAGGAGCTGGAGAAGGTCTGGTAGGAGGGGTGAGAATGGTGCAGAGACCCACTGCGAGTGCAGAACTGCTGGACACCCTGCACCTGCTTTGTCATTTCAAAAGGCAAGATTCAATACCACAGAAGTTACAGCACTGTAGGACTGTTGGTGCCACTGAGCCTGTGGCACTTCTCAACACAGTGCCCCTGTTTGCCTGCAGTCATGGGGACAGGAGTAAGTCACAAAAAGCTTCTCTTGGGCTTGGATTTTTTTCCACACCTGCCAACCAACCATATTCCTTTTTCACACCGTGCTGTGGCCCCACAGCCTCTCAAGGAGTCTCTTGCTGAGCTAATTGTAAGAAACAGCTTACAAACTTTAGCTGGCAAAGTCATGCCTTTTAAATCTTGTTCATCTGTTTATTCAGTTTATGACTCCTTCCAGTTGGTTTTTGAGCATTTGTAGATTCATATTCAATGGTTTCAAAAAAAAAAAAGTGACTGAGTGATAGCTCACATTGTGAATGATGAGTAAATGAAGGGATAACCTCACTAAATTGAGAGATGCGGCAAAATGCTTTCACACAGTAGATGATGTGACTGCAGGCAGAGTTCATTGCTATTTTATGTAAGAATGTAAAGGAGGTTTAAGGACAATGGGCAATAGGGTGATGACTTGTTTACAACGTTGAATATAAGGACTGTAGCACAAAGAACAAGAGTAATAAAGGCATAACCATTTGTAAGAACAGTCTTTATATTGTTACACAGAATAAATCAAACTCTAGCTGTGTGGCCAGTGCAGTCTTGTCATAACAAATAGTGGCAGATGGGAACATATAATGTGTAAGATTTACAAATTAAGACTTTCTGGCTTGTCTCCATCCTCACAAGCTTTTTAATGCTCTGATAAAAACACTCAGCCAACAGACACTAACTCTTCTTATCAATGTGCCTTGCCAGTGGTGAAAAACAAAATATTATCATACTCAGACTTGAAAACATTAGTCTTATTTCAACCCTTTTAAGGCTTTCTGTAGACTGATAGTACTCATCAAACTCTACACTTAATGTCTTGGATGCTCAGAAATTTCTTTTATAATACCCATTTACTCCTTGCATGACGCTGTGTAGCTTGTGTCTCTTTCAGGTTCTTCAGTCTTTGAAGGAATGGGAATTACTAAAGCAGCTAAATCATCATTCCTGGTGGTTTGTATCATTAGAAGCATCTGCTGTCTCATGCTGGCACAATTCCATTCTTTTTGAGGGTGCTCTGCAAGCTGAAAACTGTGACCTGTGTCTGAAAAAAGAGATAAAAATGGGACTAGAACAAACTGTCTAGTAATATAGGCAACCTGGCTGAAATGCTCCCAGTAATCAAATGTTTCTGGTTATCTATTATGTGTGCAAGAACAGTGAAAAAGTTATCTTTTTCCTGTGCCAGTTCACATCAATTTTTATATTTTTGAGGGAACTGTCACAAAGATGCTGCTGGTAAATGTGGTGACAAAGAAGGATCTGTGTGGGAACCCACAGTTAAGGTCAGTGGAAACTTCAGGATGGATCAGGCAGGACAAAGAATCCTGGATGTGTGCAGTACAAAATAACTTGACAACAAACTGACCTTCCAGGAGGACAGAAGTCAGCAACAGCTATGCCAGCAGCTGCTGTGTCTGCAAGAAAATATAGAAGTAACTCACTAACTAACAATCTGTTCAAAATTAACTCTGTTGATTGCACCACAATAATATCTATATATTTGAGATTTTGGGTGAAATAGGCTTTGGGTAAAATAAAGCTTTCTAGGATCAAATTTTCACATAAATTCCATCAAAATTAAAGCACATGCAGATTTTACACCCTTGCTTAACAAGCATATTATTTAACTGCAGCTACAGATATTTTTTCTTCTGACTATTTTGTCTTCTAATCAGTAAGAGAAAATCAGGCTGTCCTGAGACTGTCTAAGACTCAGTGCTGCCCTTAAAGCAAAAAATCATTTGTCTCCATATAACACATTCTTCTCTTCTTTTTTCCTAAGCACCTTTGTCTAGGTGACAAAAACAAAAACAAAATCCTCAATAAATATCTACAGCTACTGAATTGTGTACAACCCATTTTTTTTAAAACTTTAAATTAAAATAGCAAATTTGGAATGCAAGAACATAAAATTTACTACTTTGGACCAGCCCAAGTTCAGCATCCCTGAGGGTGAGGGAAAATAGTTGCTCAAGAGAATGTGGAAATGAATGTGATACTTCTTCCAGTTCTGCTCCATAGCTCTGTGTCTTGGTTCGACAAGACAGGAGTCTGTGAAAGAGGGCAAAGCCTCCTGTGCAATGGAGAACGGCAAACCCCCCTCCCTCTGAATTACGAGGATCTTTAAATTAAAAGGCTCTCAGGCAAAGATATGGGAGTGGGAGTAACAATTCTTTACTAGGAGAAAACTAGACAACAATTTAAAAAGGCAAATGCAATCGGTACAAACAAAACCAGTGAAAGAAAAAAAAAGTCCAGAACCTGCGGGGTGCCAGTATCAGTTCTACTGGGACAATTTGCTTCCCTTGCAGTGGCTGGTGAATTGTAGCTGCAGTGGTGATCTCTAGAAGGGTATAGTTTCCCTCTGAAGATCTGGTGGCAGTGGGGCCGGTCTTCCTCTGCGCCGGGGTTGCCTCTGAGCTCCGCCGCCGTCGGCTCAACGCGCCGGCTGCTTCGCTGCGAGTGCCGCCGAAGAGAGAGCGAGAGAGAGCTGCTTCCCCAGGAATCCCGCGAAGAGAGAGAGAGAGAGAGAGCTGCTTTCCCCGGGAATCCCGCGCAGAGAGAGAGAGAGAGCTGCTTCTCTCGGAGTCCCGCGAAGAAGAGGGAGAGAGCCGCTTCTCTCGGAGTCCCGCGAAGAAGAGGGAGAGAGCTGCTTCCCCCCTCTGGGTGGGACCCCCTTCATTGAATCAGTCGAAGGTGTATACACAAACCATTGTCTCTGAGAGAGATAACAAAAAACCTGTCCAACCGGTTCGCCTTCGACAGATGGCAAATGGAATACAAGCTTATCTTACAACCCAGGACATTATCCACCCCTTATTCTATTTCCATCTGCACACCATGAAATCTTACACCCAGTTCTCTCTTAAGACCAAGTTTCCCTGTGGTACACAGCGGGTCTCCCCATCTTCCTGCATTACCCACCAAGTGTAACCAGGTCCTTGAGCAAAGACAATCCCACGAATGGGTTGGTCTTTGCCTGAGGTGGGATTAATCCAAACAGTTTTCCCTAAAATACCTTTCATATGTACTACAGGGACCTTATCTCCATCTACTGCGTGTAAGGGTTCTGACTGAGCAGGGCCAGCTCGATTGACAGACCCCCGGGTGTTGACCATCCAGGTTGCTTTTGCCAGGTTAATTTCCCAGTTTCTAAATGTTCCCCCACCAAGTGCCTTCAGGGTAGTCTTAAGGAGTCCGTTGCACCGTTCAACTTTGCCGGCAGCTGGAGCATGATAGGGAATATGATATATCCATTCGATACCATGTTCTCTGGCCCAGGTGTTGATAAGGCTGTTCTTGAAATGGGTGCCGTTGTCAGACTCAATTCTCTCAGGGGTGCCGTGTCTCCACAGGACTTGTTTTTCCAAGCCTAAGATGGTGTTCCGGGCAGTGGCATGAGGTACAGGGAAAGTCTCCAGCCATCCAGTGGTGGCTTCCACCATGGTCAGCACGTAGCGCTTGCCTTGGCGTGTCTGGGGCAGTGTGATATAGTCAATCTGCCAGGCCTCCCCATACTTGTACTTGGACCACCGCCCACCATACCATAGGGGCTTCACTCTCTTGGCCTGTTTGATGGCAGCACACGTCTCACAGTCATGGATAACCTGGGAAACACTGTCCATGGTTAGATCCACCCCTCGGTCTCGTGCCCACTTGTAGGTGGCATCTCTGCCCTGATGACCTGAGGCATCATGAGCCCATCGAGCCAGGAACAACTCCCCCTTATGGTGCCAATCTAAGTCTATCTTTGACACCTCTATTTTTGCTGCCTGATCTACCTGCTCGTTGTTTCGGTGCTCCTCATTAGCCCGACTTTTGGGGACATGGGCATCTACATGACGGACTTTCACCGTCAGCTTTTCCACCCGAGAGGCAATGTCTTTCCATATATCAGCAGCCCAGATTGGCTTTCCTCTACGTTGCCAGTTGGCCTTCCTCCACCTTCCCAGCCAGCCCCACAGAGCATTGGCTACCATCCATGAATCAGTATAAAGGTAGAGCTTTGGCCACTTCTCCCTTTCAGCAATGTCCAGAGCCAGCTGAACGGCCTTGAGTTCGGCGAGTTGGCTCGATCCACCTTCTCCTTCGGTAGCTTGTGCAACTTGGCGTGTGGGGCTCCATACGGCTGCTTTCCACTTCCGGTTCATCCCTACAATGCGACAGGAACCATCAGTGAAAAGAGCGTAGCAGGTCTCTTCTGCTGGTAGTTGGTTGTATGGTGGAGCCTCTTCAGCCCTTGTCACTTGTACCTGCTCCTCATCATCAGTGAGACCAAAGTTTTCACCTTCTGGCCAGTTCGTAATTATCTCCAAAATCCCAGGGCGATTCAGGTTTCCAATACGGGCGCGTTGAGTGATGAGGGCAATCCATTTGCTCCATGTGGCATCAGTGGCATGGTGGGTAGTAGGAACCTTTCCTTTAAACATCCACCCCAGCACCGGTAGTCGGGGTGCCAGGAGGAGTTGTGTTTCTGTGCCAATTACCTCCGAGGCGGCTTGAACTCCTTCAAAGGCAGCCAAGATTTCCTTCTCTGTGGGAGTGTAGTTGGCTTCAGACCCTCTGTAACTTCGGCTCCAGAATCCCAGTGGTCGGCCTCGAGTCTCCCCAGGCACTTTCTGCCAAAGGCTCCAGGACAACCCATGGTTCCCGGCTGCAGAGTAGAGCACATTCTTGACCTCTGGTCCCGTTCTGACTGGGCCAAGGGCTACAGCATGAGCGATCTCCTGCTTGATCTGGGTGAAGGCTTGTTGCTGCTCAGGGCCCCAGTGGAAATCATTCTTCTTTCGGGTAACCAGATAAAGAGGGCTCACAATCTGGCTATACTCAGGAATGTGCATTCTCCAGAAACCTATGGCACCCAGGAAAGCTTGTGTTTCCTTTTTGCTGGTTGGTGGGGACATAGCTGTGATCTTGTTGATGACCTCAGTGGGAATCTGGCGCCGTCCATCTTGCCATTTCACTCCCAGGAACTGGATCTCTCGGGCAGGTCCCTTGACTTTGCTCTTCTTGATGGCAAAGCCAGCTTCTAGTAGTATCTGGATGATCCTCTCACCTTTCTCAAACACTTCTGCCGCTGTGCTCCCCCACACAATGATGTCATCAATGTATTGCAGGTGTTCTGGAGCCTCACCCTTTTCCAGTGCAGCCTGGATCAGTCCATGGCAGATGGTGGGGCTGTGTTTCCACCCCTGGGGCAGTCGGTTCCAGGTGTACTGCACGCCCCTCCAGGTGAAAGCAAACTGAGGCCTGCATTCTGCTGCCAGAGGAATGGAGAAAAACGCATTAGCAATATCAATGGTGGCATACCACTTTGCTGCCTTGGTCTCCAGCTCGTACTGGAGTTCCAGCATGTCCGGCACAGCAGCGCTCAGCGGTGGAGTCACTTCATTTAAGCCACGATAGTCCACAGTCAATCTCCATTCTTTGTCAGATTTGCGCACAGGCCAGATGGGGCTGTTGAAGGGTGAGTGGGTTTTGCTGACCACCCCTTGGCTCTCCAGCTCCCGAATCATTTTGTGGATGGGGATCACGGCATCTCGATCCGTCCGATACTGCCGGCGGTGCACTGTCGAGGTCGCAATTGGCACGCGTTGTTCTTCCACCCTTAGGAGTCCTACTGCAGAGGGGTTTTCTGACAGTCCAGGCAAGGTGTTCAATTGCTTAATGTCTTTTGCCTCTACAGCGGCTATTCCAAAAGCCCACCTGAGTCCCTTTGGGTCTTTGTAATATCCGTTCCGGAGGAAGTCTATGCCTAGGATACACGGAGCATCTGGGCCAGTCACTATAGGGTGTTTCTTCCACTCCTTCCCAGTCAGGCTCACCTCAGCTTCCACCAGAGTCAATTGTTGTGATCCCCCTGTCACACCAGCAATGGAAACAGGCTCTGCCCCCACATGTCCCGATGGTATCAGAGTACACTGTGCACCAGTATCAACTAAAGCATCATATTTTTGTGGCTCTGATGTGCCAGGCCATCGGATCCACACTGTCCAGAAGATCCGGTTTTCCCGTGCCTCTCCCTGGCTAGAGACAGGGCCCCTCTAACACTGGTTATCATTCCTTCCCTGGGCATACATACTAGAGGTCCCTTCAAGGGGGTCTGACAGATCGTACCCACAAGCTTGGTCACGGGAGGTTGAGGCTACCTTCACTTTGGTGGAACTCCCCCGGTTAGAGTTTCCCTCCTTGAGTTGACGGACCCGTGCTGCCAGGACAGAAGTGGGTTTCCCATCCCACCTCCCCATGTCTTCCCCATGGTCACGCAGGAAGAACCACAGATTAGCCCTTGGGGTGTACCCTCTCTCTCTAGCTGGGGATTGTTGGGTGCTGATTCTGGGGCCTGTGACTCTCACGGGTGCTGTATTAACCTTCCTTATCTCCTCCCTCATCTCCTCTTTAAACTCCTTAATCACAGCTGAGATATGAGCCTGCATTGGGCCATTAATCATACTCTCATAATTCCTAAGTTTGTTGGCAACAGAACCTATTGTCTCCCGGTGGGTGTCAGCATTGATCGTTGCAATGAAGGTGGCGTATTGAGATGGCCCAAGATTTGCCAGACTCCACAGCATTTGTCCCGTACACCTGACCTTGTCAGGATCATTATTGTGTCGTCCATCCCTCCCAAAGAGTACCTCCGATACTGCCACTTCTCTCAGCTGTTGGATCCCTTCCTCGAGGGTCTTCCAGCGCATTCTATGATGGTGCTCTTGCATTCTCTCTCTGTGGATAAACCTCTCCCTGACACTCATTAAGAGCCGCTCCCAGAGAGAAAGGGACCCTGGTTCCCTTACAAAAACCTGATTTATACCTGAGTCCTGGGTCAAGGGTCCCAAGTTCCTTGCCTCACCACCGTCCAGCTGCACGCCTGTACCCATAAGATCCCAAACCCGGAGTAGCCAGGTAGCATAAGCCTCACGCCCTCGTCGCACAATGTCTTTATGCAGATTGCGAAGACTTTCGTACGTCAGGGACTCGGTGATGATAGCAATCTCTGGCTCCCCTGTGGGTTGTGAGGTTCCTCCATTCCTGTCCCTATCTGCAGGGTGCTCTGCTTTCACCTTAGACTTCCTTGTTTCTACCGGGGCCACTGCTGCTGACCGTGACTGCCTTTGTGGTTCAGCTGGAACCTGGACAGTTGTAACATCTGTGGGTTCCACAGCTGTACTATTAGACTGTCCCTCCTCAAGGCAAAGGGCCGGTTTCTCACCAGCTGGGGAAATGCACTCCTTCAGCATCTCTCGTATCTCCTTAACCAGAACCCTCACCCAATCTGGGCGGTTCATTTCTGAGGTGGGCTGTGGGGCAGGGTCAGGCTCTGGAGCAGCAGCATCTCGAGTCTGTGGTGTAGGTGTGAGGGTAGTTATCCAGGTTAATCTTCCCTTATCTCTGAATGCTAAATATAACAGGACTATCAGCAACACCACCCATTGTATGGTATCATTAGCACTTATAAAGGATCTTAACCCTTTGAGAACTGGTGGAGCAGACCCAAAAAGATGGTTAAAAGGTTGAGAGAAAGTTTGCCCAGGTGCTATTTCCTCGCAGTAGGTACCGTTATTAAAGTAACCCCAAAAACATACAGTTAACGTGTGATAGCTATGAATCCATGTACCTGCCTTCCAGAGGAAATTAAAGATCCATGAATTCCTCACCCAATTAACCCAGAAGCCAAACTTGATAACAGACACCGTAGCCTTAGTTATAGGACCCATTTTTAGATAAGGGTCTGCAAATGGGAAAAGTATAGCTACGATCACATGCCACCCAAACCAAGGTAAACTAGACCACATGGTGATGCTGAAGATGTTTTTACACACAACAAAACCAAATTACTTAAGAACTGTTAATCCTTTTTCCCTCTCAATGCCCTCGGGCCTCACGTTGATGCGCCAAATTCTGTCTTGGTTCGACAAGACAGGAGTCTGTGAAAGAGGGCAAAGCCTCCTGTGCAATGGAGAACGGCAAACCCCCCTCCCTCTGAATTACGAGGATCTTTAAATTAAAAGGCTCTCAGGCAAAGATATGGGAGTGGGAGTAACAATTCTTTACTAGGAGAAAACTAGACAACAATTTAAAAAGGCAAATGCAATCGGTACAAACAAAACCAGTGAAAGAAAAAAAAAGTCCAGAACCTGCGGGGTGCCAGTATCAGTTCTACTGGGACAATTTGCTTCCCTTGCAGTGGCTGGTGAATTGTAGCTGCAGTGGTGATCTCTAGAAGGGTATAGTTTCCCTCTGAAGATCTGGTGGCAGTGGGGCCGGTCTTCCTCTGCGCCGGGGTTGCCTCTGAGCTCCGCCGCCGTCGGCTCAACGCGCCGGCTGCTTCGCTGCGAGTGCCGCCGAAGAGAGAGCGAGAGAGAGCTGCTTCCCCAGGAATCCCGCGAAGAGAGAGAGAGAGAGAGAGCTGCTTTCCCCGGGAATCCCGCGCAGAGAGAGAGAGAGAGCTGCTTCTCTCGGAGTCCCGCGAAGAAGAGGGAGAGAGCCGCTTCTCTCGGAGTCCCGCGAAGAAGAGGGAGAGAGCTGCTTCCCCCCTCTGGGTGGGACCCCCTTCATTGAATCAGTCGAAGGTGTATACACAAACCATTGTCTCTGAGAGAGATAACAAAAAACCTGTCCAACCGGTTCGCCTTCGACAGATGGCAAATGGAATACAAGCTTATCTTACAACCCAGGACACTCTGTCTTCAAGTCCTGGTTTCCAGAGGGAAGATTCATTTGCATGCACTCAGTAGCTCTCCAAACTTTTCACTTTGTGTAAAAATTTCGTATTTCCAGTTGAGGGCTCAGTAACTTCCAGTATCAACAAAACATGGAGTTTTACTGCTTGCCCATTCCTGTGCTATTTCATGTACATGACCTATCTTTCAACTTCATATATATTTGTGTAATTACACATAAAAGATAAAAATATAGGACCCATGTTTTGCTAGGGATTATAGGATCAAGACAAGAATGAAATAAGAGCAGCAATGTTAGGGCCTGTTATGATGAAACAAGTCAAAACCGCAGAAAACTCTAGGTAGTACCAACCATTTGTAGTTAGGGACATTCGTGGTAATTTCATTTCTTACTCCACTCACGTAAACTTTCTTTATCAAGAATAGCATTACTGACAGATTAATGAACTTACCTATAAAGCACATGAAAAACACATTTTTTTGTATAAAATTTACAAATGTACATAACTGTGATGTAATGAGACTAAAATCTGTAATTAAATATGTGTTTTTCAGATAAGGCCATCAGTGTGTGGGATGCTCTGCCATCCAGTTAATTTGTACATAAAACCAAAGGAATAATATTGTGAAGTGTCACACCTTCTACTCATGCCACTGGGAAGTTTCTGCTGAATTTGAAAGATTTTGTTTCACCTGGAAGAAATGAAAATAGATGTGGTTTGATCAACAGCTCTGTAGAATTGCTTGCTTATTGAAAATGTGAGAAATCCTTTTTTTTAGAAGAGTTCTCTCTCATCATGATCATAAGAAGTACCTCTAGGAAACTTTTTTCTACTGACAGTGATCACAATGAGGGAGGTTGTGTTGAATATCACAAACATATTTTGAAGTTTTTTCCAGTTTAGGTTTGTCCTCACTTCAGACAAATATTGTGATTCTGAGGGTTTGGGTGAGTTTTAAATTTATTTTTTTTTGTTTTACAAGATAAATAATTTAGTAGTTAAAGATCTGATGACCTAGCTCAGTGAGCAGGATGGTTTTCTGAGTTAAAAAAAAAAAAAGGATTAAACCTCTCCCCATCCCTGCACCCCTCCCATAATCCGTGTTTTGGCAAGTGATGTACCTGTACCTCTTTAGTAAGTAATTACATTGTCAAGCAAGACTTTTTATCTTAAATCTTTAGTTCCATATAGCTAAATTCTCATTTCATGTGCCTGCATAGTAGCAACATTATCAGCTAAATAAATCAATATTGCAGCACACAAACTGTTGGATGGACATGGAGAAATTTCACACCTTTTGTATGCTTTTGTTTTTTCACACCTCTAATGAAATTATGCCTGTATCTACAGTTGTTCACGTTTGAGCCTAAAAGAATTATATGCTGAAATTGGAATTTTGTTTTTTTATTCTATTTAATTTCTACTTAAAAAGGTTATTATTATTATCATTGTTGTTGTTGTTTTATTTTATTTAAAATTCTATTGCTAAACCTTTTCTTCTTTCTTTAAGAGTATGAAGGACATGCTTGACTTTAAGGTCACTAAAAATCAGTCATTTTTCCTCTAATAACTTTTTCCAACTAGACAAAATTGCTGTTCAGTACCTTGGGAGAAAAGCTTGAACAAGCTTTAGATTTTGTGCTTGAAATGTAATTTCAGAGTACTGTAAATGCTATAATTTCCCACTAAGGCTGGACAGCACTTAAAATGTTATGAAAACATTTTCAATTATTTTCAATGACCCCCCTGCATTCACTTACAGGTTTCTTCTTTATTGTAAACAATCCCCCGATCTTTTCTAGTAGAGTAGCTAAAGTTTCAGCCTGATAGCTCTGCAGATGAACCTTTTTTTTATTATTTTCTCCTGGTGGTTCTCTTATATTCTATGATATTGAGTTATTTAAAGAAGTAGATTTTAATAATAATATTCCACCTGTATTTTCTGGTTCACAGTCCACAAATTTGCATGGCCTGAAGAAGAACCAGGCTGAAAATGTGGTGAATTCTCAGCTGCAGGAATGCATTTCACATAGTTGGCCTGTTTCTCTTGGTAGAGAGGTACTTGACTGGCTGTATAAATGACCACTGTTAAAACTCTGCATTTAAAAATCAAAAGGCACGTTAGTTAATTCAGTGATTTTTACATATTTTCATAAATCAGGATTCCCAGCAAGACGTTCAGTACCAGTCTCAGCTCAAATGCTCATGTCAGTCATGCTGTGTGACCAGTGGCAAAAGGCAAGAGATGGTGTGAGGGTTTAAGGCTTGACGTGACATTTTGAAACCAGGCTGACATTAACCATTTTTTACCACATGTTTTTTGATCAGATCCTTGGCAACTTTGCTTCCACTGAACCCAGTCAGCAGAGCTAATGCCATGGCAATTGACAGCCTACCCAGGGCTCATAAATTAAAATAGTAGGGTCTTTTTTATAATGACAGAATGACACTCAGGCACTCGTGTGCTAGAGTAAGCTCTGAATTACCTGTGCCACATCACAGCTGAGCAATGTCACACAATTTGTGCATGTCAAAGCTTCAGCAGAATAGCACCATCCACTTCAAGGCTGTGTGTGTTCTGTGCACTGTCACAGAAATTTTAGTGGTTTGGTTCGGTTTAGTTGTTGTTTTGTGATTTGTGTTGGTTTGGGTGTTATTCTTTTATGCTTTCTGTTGATTTGGGGTTTTTTCCCCTCACTTGGGTTAATACCACAGGTTTTGATTGTTCAGTTGTGTGTTTGTCTTTCAAAGGAGCATAAGAAATAGCTTTTGAGGGTTTGTGTTATATTGCAACATCTTGCCACTACATTGGTCTTACAATCTTCAAAAATTTAGTAGTTAACAAATAATTTGTTAGTATAAATTAAAGTTCTTTTTACAAGACATTATTGCAAATAAAGAATTCTCTGCTCAAAACAAAGATAAGCCACTCTTCCCTCTTATTTCCTTTTGAAGAGTTTTATAAGAAGGTTGTCTCTTGGCACATGAATTAAATTTATTTTTTGATCTCTGTTATAACTGACTGTGATGTTTAAAGGCTCTACAGAAAGTAACATCAAGGTTTTTTCCCATTTAAAAGCTGGAAATAACAAATAATTCCTCAGCAGGAGCTAATGAACAAGGTATACAGCAACATCCTGTTTCACAAATTAAAAATGTGTGGTTAAAGGTAACAGTGGGAAACTGAGAATTTGTCAAGTTCTTGTGTCCTTTTCCTTTCACACCAACCCATCAGGGTGGTGTGAGTTATATTTCTAAAGGCTCTTGAGGCAAATTCAGTAGCCTGACTGGGTTTCTCCTCTGGGGTTTGACACTCATGTCACCAAACCTGTATCAGAATGATTTACATCAATGAGCCCTTGAAAACTCCATCTGAACGACAAAAGGTGTTCTCACTGCATCCATCCAGCAGCCAGCCTGTGCAGTACTGTGAGTTGCAGGGGCCCAGCAGCAGCCACAGCTGGCAGCTATTGCTAATTATCATCCTATTTGGGATTTTTGTAAAGCTGCTTTCCTGAGGATGGAGGGCCAGCTGCTGAAATACAGCCTAGACTCATGGCCAGCTGTTCTGCCCCTGCTCATCAACAGTGTTATTTACAATATTTTGGGAAATAGCTGTTTCATTTCTTCTATGTCCCTGCTAATGCAAGGTCTGCAAGGTATTGTTGTCTGTTTATTGGTTGAGAATAATTTTGGCCCCCCAAAACAAAGGCATTTAGGGGCTGGAGGATTCAGAGAAGGGAATGGAGCTGGGGAAAGGTCTGGAGCACCAGGAGAGGCTGACGGAGCTGGGAAAGGGGCTCAACCTGGAGACAAGGAGGCTCAGGGGGAACCTTTTGACTTTCACAGCTTCTGGAGAGGTCCCACCCTGAATGTCAGCCTCTTCTCCCATGTAATGAGCAATAGGACAAAAGGAAATGACCTCATGCAGCCAAAGGAGGCTTAGACTGAGTATTAGAGAAAATTTCCTCCTGAAAATACTTGTCAGACATTGGAACAGGCTTTCCAGGGCAGTGGTTTTCTTTGAGTTTTGTAGAGGTATATATAATAGATAACATGCATATGTGAGTGTATTTGTGTACACTTCGTTATTCTTTATTTAGGTCAAACCCATACAAAGATATGAACTAAAGTGCCCAAAAAAATTGTGGCTGCCCTGAACTAGTGAAGGGTTTCCCTGTCCACAGCGCAAGGTGAAACATCTTTAAGGTCCCTTCCAACAGAAACCATTTCATGATTTAATCATTGAACTTCAGAAAGGATCAAAGCCTCTGTGCCAGAATGGCACTGTCCTCCAAAGCAGCATTGGCAGACAAGCAGATATTCCACTTAGCAGTGTCCCATGAATGCTCTGGAGACACAGCTTTGATGACGGGCAATGAGCAGATGCTGCTGTGACTCTTGTGGCTGCTTCTCCTTTCTCCTTGCTCTTCTGCTGTGTGGTTAAATGGTGGATACCTGGAATCAGAACTGCTCATGAGTAGCTGTGTCCTAGATACAGACTGAAAGGTCAGAGGCAGTTTTTTTCCTAGACTGGTTTTCTTTCCAAAGGCTTCAGCAGTAATACCCAGCACTTTCCTCTGATTAAATTACCTGCACAGACATCACAGCTTTTTTGAAAGCATTGAGGTAAATAAACAGTATCAGATTTAGATGTGAAAGAATGAGTCATGATTCACAGTCAGATCTATGATAGTGATGGTGGGGAATGTTTATCCCAGGTAAAAAGCTGTGGGCCTGGCTTGCAGCCCCTGAATCCACACTCAACAAAAGTGTCTGCAAGTTGAACAGGTTAAATCTGGTGTTTGAAAGATGGTGGCATAGCTTCTTATCATAACCAGCAGCTGGAATAAGTATTTTATTTCAAAATCTGTGGCTGCATTGAAACAGATTCATCTCCAGATACTTGATGAAAGCCTGTGTTCCATTATGACCAAAAGCCTCTTTCCCTTTGTGTTTCCCTTTGGTGTTGATCTGACAGTCTTCAAGGAGGATTTCAGGGCTTTCCCTCATCACACCGAACTCCCTTTCTGCCACAGGCAAGCTGCCCTTAGCAGTGCCACTGTGGGCTTGGAAGTTCTCTGTAGTGTGTAGAAGCAGACAGCAAACACAGACCCTGCCAGGAGAGATCAGAGCTGACAGCCCTGACAAATCTGTCACTCCAGCAGCTGCAGTTTCAAATGTGAGTATCAGAGTGGTGCTAATTTTTGCTAAATTTGCAGTAATGTGAATGGCTCTGGAATTAAGCCACAGTTTAATTCTCGGACATGGCTTTGGACATGAGAGGAACACTTTGGGAAAGGCAGGTAAAAACCACAAAGTGAATCAGCTACAGAGACACAAAAGGTGCTGCGTGAAGGGTGTGGTTGTCAGTTTGTTTTAAAATGCACCTCTCTTTTTTTATTTCCCAGACTTGAAAGAAAGGTGAGAAACAATAATTGTCTCTTGGACTTCAGCACTTCAGAGGATATTGTCATCCCCAGAAGCTGTATCTACTTCAGAAATTTACTAATTATCTGCTAAATTAGAAATTTACTAATTATCTGTATCTACTTACAGAATTTACTTCTTCATGCTTGAGCAAAAAGCATCAATTTTCTGTGTCATAGATGACACATAGAACAGTGGCTACTCATCTTGAGTACATCTTAATAAAATAAACAAAGAAATATTGTCTTGCTGTTATAAACTCTTTCTTCATGGCAGAGGTGTGCTCCCCTCTAACTAAGGAAGCAGAGGAAGACAATCCCATGGCATTGAGACAAATGATAACAAAGGCGCAGATCTCTTTAGACTTAACTTTCAGCCAGCACAATATGGCCTGAAATAGTAACTGAGGCATTCTTTTGCTCTAAGATTTTTGATTTCCTTTTGCTTGCTAGAACAATAGAAAGATAAATATGAATGTGTCAGAGTGAATATGTTTGACTTCCTGCCTGTGGCTGTGCTAAAAAAGGCTGGGTTCAAATTGGCATGAGGCAGTGGAGTTATCATTAGTACCTGGCTGCTGCTCCGTGCTGTCACCATTGACCTGTGGTGACAGAGGTCCCTTGTCATTGCCAGGGTCCTCTGGGATGCACAGGCAGCCTGTGGCAGCTTTTCAGAGTGGGTGAGCCAGTCCATGCTGGAGTTACTTTGTCTACATCTTTTACAGATTCATTCATTTGCTTCAAAAGTGCTGCTGGATCAAGGCCTCTGCTTCATCCTTTGCTGACCCTTGCACTGCAGCTGCAGAGCCGAGCAGGAGTGAGCACACAGGAAAGAGATCATGCCAGTCACAGACCAGCCAACTCAGAGGGACCAATTAGGTCCTGAAAAATGTGTCATTTTTGGGCCTCTTCTCCAAACGCGGTGTGTCAAAACACTTGTACTTTTTAACAGCTGTGATGCAGAAGCCAAAGAAGCAGCTCAAAGAAGCCTGTAATGCTGAGGGCTGACAGGTTGAGAAGAAAAATGAAGGATCAAGATTGAAAGACTGCTGGTGAATTTGAAGACACTGTGAAAGCACTTGAGTTGGTATAATCAAATGTAGGCCAGCACAGGCCAACAAGCAGAGAAAACACAGAGGCAAAGAGTTGAAATGTGAACTCCTTGAGAGGCTTTTCCATGGCCAAAGTTCATCAGGTTCTGTTCATGACTGTGATCCACAGAACCAGTTGCAAATCCTGCTGAGACTTGATTACCGGAAGGTCACAGAAGCCAACTGCTGTTTCCAACCACTTGGAATCTGCTGAGTGAATCGTATTTAGGGAGGCAAACTCTAGGCACCTCTTCTTTCCAAGGTGAAGCCCATACGTATGGAAAATAATGTGTGGGTTAGGATGTTTTTCCAAACTGGCATGTAGTTCAAATAGCAGATACTGATTTATCAAGATATGACACTGTGTTTTTTAGTCTCCACAGCAACCCCTTCCTCCCTTCTGATTTTAATTCCATACCATAGCAAGCCTTCCATGGTGAACTGGAAGCAATAAGTGCAAAACTGAAATAAAAAAACATAAATGTGATATAAAAATAGATTATTTTAAGGGTTTTCTTACCAGAACTTTTAAGTTTTCCTTCATCTTTCCTCTTCCCCTCCCCTCCCCACCCTTCCTCTCCCCTTCCCCTCTACTTCTCATCTCTTCACAAAAAAAAAAAAAAAAATCTCACTGCAGTCTTTCCACCACTCACAGAAACTAACCTGTGTGTAGCTCAGTAACACTGGCCTGATTCTGCCACACCAGAACTTGTCATGAAGGAGAGTGATGTAGAGATGTTGAAAATAGGCTTTGGCAAAATTGAAAATTAACAAATCAAAAACCCCTTTCATATCTCAATAATGTAATGCTGCCAGAACTTCACGTACTAAATTGGCCTGTTCTTGGTTGGTTTTCTCAGGCATAGTTAACAGCATGAACAAAATTGTTATTTGTACTAACATCTCACAATGTGAATTACTATGTTTGGGTCATGTAATCACATTCCTGGTCTTCTGAATGATATTTGCAAGCCTTGGAGGAGCATCTGAATTTCTGCTTTTCTTTTGATTTTTACATAAATAATTAAAGCAAATAAACAAACAAAACTCCACAGTCTAAACATATTACTAATTTGTTTAAATGCATCTGTCAAGGAGAATATGTTTTATGTCAACCTGGAGAAGACTGGTGAGATAAGCCTGGCTGTAATGCTTAGGGGATTCAGTGGCAAAAAGAATGACAAAGAAATTCTCTTAGAACTGTAACTTCACTATTCTATGTGTGTTGGATTTATAGTGATATGAGCCAAAGAGAAACTAAAACCAAACCAAAACCAAACAACAATAAAAAACCCAAACAAAACCCTCAATAAATAAACAGAAACATTTAAAAAACTTTAAATTATCTACTTGCACTTTTCTAAACTAGTTGTTCCTCTGAACTTGTATGCACATCATGGTCCTGTACAGTGAATTTTAGCATGTGTATAAAAGCTAACATAAATGTCTCAGGAGACATTTTGCTGTGAATTTTATAATTACCCTTTCAGAACATGAAGGGTCTGTGACATCTTAGAGATGTTTGGTCTTGCTCAAGAAACAGGGAGCAGCTTTGGGGTTTTTGTGTGCAAGTCCAGGGTTGGTTTGGAACACAGGAATAATTGCATTTTCCTGTGAACTCTCCCAGGAGAATCTTCTGATTTTCCATCCCCTTCAGCCTTGTCACAGGAAGAAATCACTTCATGCTGGCTCCTCTGCTGAGTCAAGAGGGAAACCTAAGGGAGTGTGGGGAAAGTAGGAAACAGCCCTTGCTGTGCTTCAAAAGAAAACAGTCCTGGAAATGGTACAGAACCTGAGGGAGGGGGCTATGAGCAGCCACATGGAGAAAATGGAACAATTATGCAGCTAATAATGGCAAACCCATTTAGTTATTAATTGCTCATTGCTCTCACCTCACTCTCTCAGAAGATGATTAATATCTTTTTGATCAAAGAATGCAGCAGTAAAGCAGAAATCCTGCCAAGAAGCCTGTGAGTGAATGTGCAGAGCAGTAAAAATTCCAGAAGCTGACAGCTGCAGGTGATTTCCTAGGCACATAGTGGATGGCCACAGTGCACAAGCTCTGGCTACATCCAACAGATTTGGCAGCCAAGCCACAGCAGCCAGAAGAGACTTCAGGGCACATGTGGCATTCAGGTGTAGCTCAGTGCAAGAAGCACTTCAAGGAATCTGTATCCAGACTGGAAGCAATAGGGGGGTGCATTTATAGACAATTTCTCTTCTGGCTTTGCAGAGAATATGATTTCATGGTGTGGAAGGATTTCATGTGACGTCTCAAGCACAGATAGCTGGAGAGCTGTTGAGCCAGCCAAGGATTCCTGGTAATTACACACTATGAGGAAAGAACAGGATGTGGGGGTAAGGCAGTACTTTTCTGGGACAAACATCCTTGTTCTGGCTCCTGAAAATAAACACAAGTCAAGTGCAGGAATGAGTCTGAGGTCATGTAGCAGGGAATCAAGACAACCAACAACCCCCAAAGCACTCTGAATCGTCTCCAGAAAGAAAAGCAGACTGCACATGGTAACTGATTTTCATAGAATGTGAGAAACTTCACTCTAGGATGGGGAAAATCAATTTGCAAAAAGGTATCCCCACAAAGCCTGGGATAGAGGACCCTGGACATCCCATCAGCTGGATCAATGCTGAGGCCAGGACCACTGATTTACCTTTCCTTCCCCTTCCCCTTCCCCTTTTTCCTCTTCCTCTTCCTCTTCCTCTTCCTCTTCCTCTTCTTCTCCCCCTTCCCTTTCCTCTTCCCCTTCCCCTTACTTTTCCTCCTCCACTTCCTCTTCCTGCATCCCTCCTTCTCCCCTTCCATCCTTTCTCCCTCTCTCCTTGCTTCAGTCCATCCCACTCTCTTCCCTCTCTGGATCCTGCTCCATGTGCACACATTCACAAACACCTGTCTCCCACTCTGAATTCAGGTATTCACTCACACTGCAATGTAAGTAATGTGTCATTACAGTACCAAAGTATAATGTGTGCTGGAGTGTTGGGGTTTCAAAAAAGAAACTGTTGAATGGATTTGGAAGATGATGTAATTTCTTCTCTCAAGTGTTTGCTTAGGGCACTGAGATCAGGCCTTTATTCTGCACAAACCATTCCTGGAAATTTCCTGCCCACAGAGTCTATCTGGCATTGAACAGTTTGAGTCTACCCTGGTAAGCATTTTTAACCTTCAAAACAGGGTAGCCTGATACAAACTACTTTTGTGAGTGGTCTCTTGAGATAATTTGTTCTCAAGCCCTTTCTAGCACTTATTTTAAAGACTGTTAGCTGGGAGGAGAAAAAATGATCCAGAGAAGACTTTGTGAATCTACTGAGAAGTGTTTCAGCAGCTTGGAAGTTTCTCTGGGTCACTGCTCTAGACTACAGATAATGTTATCATGTTTTGGTACTGCTGCCTGTGATAGCTTAGGGTGGAATAAATGAAGAGAGAAAGATGAACAGAAAAGAAGAATAAAAGAAAGGCCAAAGAGCACAATCAAATGATGGAATCAGTATCACAGTTTTTTAAGCACAAGGGTTTTTTTCTTTCTCCTGAATTGACTTCTGCTACCCAGGGGAAGAATCTGGAATGTGTATAAACATATCAGGTCCAGGTATCTAAAACTAGTGCACTAATAGCAGTCTTCCAGCATTACAGAATTGTTGGTTATCAGATTCTAGGAGCTCAGACTTAAATAATGGATTGCATCCAATTGTGTGTCCTGAGTACTTACTGACAATTCCCTTCAAAATCTTAGAAATGGCCAGGAGTTGCTCTTCAGTTTATTGATTATTTTGTCTTTTATATCTGTAGAATAAATAGAACATAAAGCTTTAAGTCTAGCCCTAAATATTAGCACAACTATAAACATCACTCCAGCCCTATTTCTAGCCCTAAATGAAAACTGTAACTCTAAAGCAAACCCTAAAAGTTAGGCCTAAACACAACCCAGGGCAGCCTGTGCCAGTGCTCAGTCACCTGCACAGGGGAAAAATGTTTGCTGATGTTGATGGAGCCTCCTGAATTTCATTGTGTGCCAGTTCCTGCTGGTTCCATCTGCTTTGCAGCTCCTCCTCAGTAAAGTGTGTTCCACGTGCTCCAGAGAAAACCCATTGTTAACTGAATTCCCATCTAGCTAAGAGAAATAATGACTTTTTGTAAAGTAATTAGAGGGAATGTGCACCATCTGCCAGAATACTCAATTAGAATGGACCTCAAATTGCCCTTCAAATGTTACAGTTAATTGACAAAAGTACTGAAAATCCTGATGGATAAAACATTATTTTGGCTGGTCCTGTAGACACGTAAAAGGAGAAAATCCTAGCATTTGAACAGCCTCTGCCCTGTGTTTGAGAAAGTAATTTCCTGAGTTGTAATGATTGTTGATGATGTTTGCCCAGCTCTTGATGGGACAAGGGGAAGGCTAGTTCATTGGATTTTTTATTCTGCCCCTGTCTATTCTCCTGTTCCTGTGCAATGAGCATGAAATTTGTTCCACATTTGAGTGTCTTGTTTGGAAGGAGCAATAGCACAATAATCTGTCAATATTTACATCTCACAATGTGTGCAGCTTCCCAGCTGCGAGCAAAATTTCTGGTGAGTTAAATTTTGAGATTGTATAAACCAACCAGTGCACAGTGAACTATGAAATTTGCTTTTATAGTCAATCACTTTCTATAACGTAAATAAAATAGTTATTCATGGAGCATAAGTTATGAAAGTCACACTGGTTACATTCCTGTATTTTTCACACCATGGGGGTTTGTATGGCAAGTGTTTTAGATTTTCTTCTAACCCCTCATTTAAAAAAGATTAACAAAGTTCCCACAATGTTTCCATGATGGTAGTGATTTCTGTAGTTTTCTTTCTTATTTTTTCTGTAACTCAAGACTGTGAGTTACATTTACAACAGAATAATTTCTTCTGTATCTAGGATTAACAAAATCAAGGGGGTTTTTACATTTAAAAAGGAGAAAAACACATTAAAAACACGGGATAGAGGACAACAAGTTAATTAACAGCAGCTTTTACCGAGAATATTTGGAATGTGAACTGAAAGGGAAGATTGCTAGGAAGTGGGGCACATTTAAAAAGACTGACAATTCATAGAGGGAGAAATGGAAATAAAGAAATGTGATCAGGTATTATTTGTAACAATCTACAACATATGAATTGGCATGGTGGATATTAATTTGCTTCATATAGAGGGCCATAAACTGCTCAGTGTTCTACGTTTATATTACAATGTCTTTTATATATGTGTCTTCCTCTTGTCTTGTAACCTTTAAATGTTTGGGGGTTTTTTAAGCAAAAATTGCTGGCTTTCTGAAAAAATTTAGCATTCAGGGATATTTACCTAAGAAGGATAATTAAATATATTAATAAATAAATTTTATGTTTTCTGTGTCTTCCTTTTTTGGGATTCTTATACCACTGAGAATTATGTTATGAGTTTAGACATCTCTCAGTGAAAACTAACATCCCAGAGCTGCAAATTCTTCACACATTGCTGTTTAATTGATTCTTTCCTTCTCTTGAACAAACCATGCATGGCTGAACCTCTCTAATTTGAGTCAAAATCAGGCTATATGGCCTAACACTTTATGATTAACCCATCAGCATAATAAATATATGCAGGATTAACTGGTATGGCATTTGAGTACAGGGCTCTGCATTTTGCTGAATTAGTGCTTAGAATTTCTTGTCTGCTGCTGGGTGGTACCAAGGAGAGCTCACAGTTGGAGCCAGAGGCAGCAGGGCTGGTTGGGCTGAGCTCTTCCTGCCAGGGGTACTCTCACTCTGTAAGCCCCATTTCACCCTTTTCTGAGAGGTAATTTGAGTTACCAAAGGAAGTGGCTTCATCCTGGCATGAATGAGCGCTGTGCCTGATTGAGCTTCATTATGCTAATTGAAATTATCTTTTTGTCATTACATGAAATGCTCTCTTTGTAACAGGAATGTTAATTTAAAGAGGGTAAATTCCACTTGAATTTTATCTGGAATTAGCATGTTGTCTAGAACAGCAAAGAATTCTTTTCAGTAGCCAATCTTTGCGTAGTTCTTCAGTTCCTCCAGCTCTTTTTTCCAGTCCTGGGGAAGAATGACATCTACAAAGTGCTTAAAATTTGTCAGGTCTCTGTCCATGCTGAGATAACATGTTAGTTCTGGGCAGGATTACAGTTCCTATTAAGTTTCCTTCCCTCACTCCAGATCTTCCTAATTCCAAGCAGTTTGCTCTATGCCCCGGAGTGTTTTGTGTACAGCAAGGTTTTGAGGTAGTAACAGTCTCCCATAACTTTGAACGTGTGTTTTTTATCCTTATAGCATTGACAAAATAAGATAAATCTTTGCTTGGGCATAGTGGTAGGCTTTAATGGACCCAGCACCTGTCAAAATTGCAAAATAACAACAAAAATACAGTCTTCATTTGTAGAAGTCCATCTTCCTCCCTTTGAATTCTCAGTATTTTCTTTTTTATACATTCCTGTATTAACCTCATACACAGAATCTTAGTTTGAGGGAGGTGCAAAATTTTATGTAATTATTAGATGATATTCACTGTTTTTGTCAAGTCATTTAACAATTTAATTGGATAACTCAGAGAAGAAGTATGAAAGGGGTTCAAATAAAGTCTACTTTACATCACCCAGTTATCCAATTGTTGCTGTAATTCACTGATTTGTTGGTGGCTTTAAACACAGTTGCACCAGTAATCTATGAATGTGATAGATCAAATTAGGGTAGACCAATTCAATTTTCTCCTTTCCCACAGGTTTCATAGGGCTAGGGCTGGCCAGCTTGAGCAGAATTAGACCTTCAGAAGCCCACAGTTCTCTCTGAGATGGACTTTAGAATTGAGCTTTAACAGGGAACAGAACTGTGTCTTGTTCAGATTGTTATGCAGCACAAAGATAAAAAAAAAAAATAAAAATCAACCTATTTCTCCCAAGTGTTTGTGTTTGGAAATAACAAGAAGCAGAAAGGCTTCAAGGTCAGTGACACCAGTGACAACATGAGCTGATCTACACAGGCTGCTCAGCTACATCTGGAATGCCTGTGCCATGTAAAAGCTCCCAGGCTTTTGCTGACACGGTGAAGAAAATAAAAAAGATATGACAAAACCAGAATTGTTGCAAGAAAATGAATAAAATATTGAAGATCTGGGATTAATCCTTATGACCTGGGGTTTGATTCCTCTGTTGCCAGTAAAGTGACTGTTTAAAGTCTGGTTTTTGTGTTTCTTGAGATGGAAATATTCGTAGAATTGCTCATGGAAAAGAATTAGCAAAATAAATTCTTGCAAGAGCAATAAGTTATCTGTGGATTAAAGTATTTTCACACAGTGATTTATTGGTCTTAATTTAACACAAAAGGGTGAAAAATTGCCTTGAAGTGGTGTCATATATGATCAGGTGTCTCTATAATAGCAGGTTTCTTGTTTTTTTCCTGTAAGACTTTTTATGCTTCATGTTTAGGGATTTTTTTTTTTTTGACAAATATTTCACAAAGCTGTCACTCAAAATCTACTAAGAGGTACCCTGTGAACCTACAGATGCATGGTAAGGTACACTAAGGTATGAATGAGAAGGCAGAGCAAAAGTTTCCACCTCTTAAGACAAACCTTACCAAATGCCACAGATGCAAAATGTTTACAGCAGGTAGAAAATTCTCTATAGTGGATCCTAGTCACATAGAGCCAAAACTCAACCTGCAGATCTCCAGAAAGTTGCAGCCTTGCCTTTGTGAGAAAAGAACAGTTGCCACAGCAGGAAATGTTTTGGAGATTTTAATAGATCATGATGATGGTGATGATGATTATGATGAAAACAAAGAGGATTATTTTTCTATAGTCCAAAATCCACTGGTTCAACATCCCTTGGGAAGGTCTGAGCTGGAAAGGGACATTTCCTTCTGTGCCCCTCCCAGGCTGTGCTGTGTGCTGTCCATCAAAGCAAGGCAAGCAGAGCAAGGAGTCACGGTGAGGGTGACAGCAGCCAGCCTGACAGTGACACAGCCACCACCAAAGCCTAGGGACAGAGCACCCAGAGCTCAGATGTCCTGCTGGAGCAGCAGGCACAGCTGGCACTTGGAGAGTGAGGGAAGAGGAAAGAAGTCAGATGTTCCTTTGGGATTGCTGGGTCAGGATATGACCTGAGAAAATCCGGTGATCCAGCCTCCCTACAGCTGAGAGCTGCAGCAGGTTTTGGGCAGATAATCCCTTCCAACAGTGTTAGTTGCAGTCAGAGACATCAGCTTCGTGTATATCTCTCTGAACACAGTGAGTGCTGTTCACAGATAATGCTAGGGTGAGCTGGTGATGCTACACTCAAATAATCTCCTCCTTCTCTATTTTAAAAGACTTTACATTAGAGATATCTCTTATAAATATTTTCTTTTGTTTCTTTTTGTCTGCACTTTTTTCCTCTTAGAAAAGTTCATTCTGTAGGTTGTCATCCTGCCTAGAATGCCTTAATCATCATGAGACTAAAATCTCTGTCACCTGAGCTCAAGGGCAAAGATCTTTTACATAGCAGTAGCATTAATCTCAACCCTAGAATGGAATATAGCTGCACACTGTGGATCTTGTGCACTTATTGCTAATTAAATCCTGTTTATATGAGTATGGCAAGAGCAAAATTTCATTTGCAAACACAAACAATGTCACTGTCAGCAAGAACTTCTCCAATGAACCAGAGGTTAGGAGTGAACCCTTCAATGAGAATCCACTGACCTGTTGCCTAAGAGACATTAAAATAATTGAATGCTTCTTCTTCTCTTAAAAAAAAAAGAAATTTTCCCATTAGCTATAAGCAGTAGGAAAAATCAAGAGGTTGTGTTCTTTTATCCTTTAAGGTGGCAGTAGGCAAATTGACCTCTGTAACACTGCACTCAATGAAGGATCAGTGTGCATTTTTCAAGCTGATTTTACTTCACATTAGGGTGATGCTGCAGGAACTCAGCTGCAGTATCCACTAATGTCCCTGTCCCACCTCTAAGCTGATTAGTAATTCACCTCTATAATTTGTATGCACTTTGAAAACAAAACCAAAATATTTGCTTAATGATGTATCCAAGCACACACATGAAAGAATAGCTAAAAATAAATGAGCTGAGTAAGACAGCTTTGAAAAGAGTCATAATATGATGAGTATTGGAGGCTACAGCTGTGATCCCAGCAGGGAGCCCAGGGTGTGCAGGGAAGAGGGAGCACACACAATGCATCATTAGTAGAATGGGCTGCTGCGTGCAGGGCAGATTTCCCATTGGCACTGTATCTAATGCAGCTTTAGGAGCTGATTAAATGCATCCACAGAGCTCATTAGGGCAGTGCTTTTTATTTGTGTTTGTTTTATGTGGGTAAGTTCAGTGCTGCTGTGGGGGAGTTTGGGAGGAGGTGCAATCGCCACGCTCAACTCTCCCAGGCTGGATCTGTCAGCTTGTGCTGAACTGGAAGGGGTTTAATTTATCCTCCCTCCATGTGGTGCTGGATCTTGGCACTGTTTGGGCTGAGGGGCTGGAGAAACAGCTGACAGGTTGTCAGTATTAGTACTCCTTTCTACTGATTCTCATGATAAAACAGCAAGTTCTTGTGAGTAATTAACAAAACAAAAATGTTGCACCCTGGTGGTACTGCAGCTTTGTGAGCTGGTGATTTTAGGAGTTGGGTTCTTCAGGAGGAGGACTGGGAAATCCCTACACAAGCTGAACAAAGACTATTTTTTTCAGCTACTGTAAATTTGGATGGATCTCTTTGAGCATTATTGTTAATTAAAAGCTTAATAGAAGAATCAGAAGGTCTATCTTGTCTCCTTTTAGGTGACTTAGGAGAAACTAATATATCCTTTTTTCTTCTTCTATTCCCTCTCTTGTTGGATCAGTCATTATAAGTATAATAGCAAGCACCACAAGTACCACAGAAAGTAGCTAGGATTGTGTTAATGGCATAAATGTATTTAATTATAGCTATAATATTCACAGATTATGTCCTGCTATCCATTCCAATTGATGTATGATTCTGTATTAAACTCTCATTTTCCTCTTTCCTTGTAATATCACATTTTTATAACTTGGTTAAGGTTTGTATATTAACACAACCAGTTGCTCCAGAAGTAAAATAAAATGTACAGAATCCTTCCATTTTGTATTGGCTCAAGCTGTTTCTTAGCTTGTGTTTAAAAATCCAGCATGAGCCAAAGCAGCCATGGACATTACAAAGCACTGTTTGGAGCAGTGTGATATTTCTGGAATACTATAAAATATGAGTAATAAATCACTGCCATACCAACCATATCCCAGTGCTTTCACAGTGCATTCTGAATATATCTACATACCATTTGTAATGCTCTCTGAAAAACCCATTAGTTATTTATTGTCTTTTGGTGCTGAAGTTCTAGGTGAAAGAAAATCTATGGATAAGTAGAACTCTAGCTTTAGTCTCACATAACCCTTTTCTCTTCATTTCTGACTTGTAACAGGTCATAGAGTGACAAAATCCTAGAATGGTTTGGGTTAGAAGGGACTTTAAACATAATTTCATTTCAACCCACCCTGCCATGGGCAGGGACACCTTCCACTATCCCAGGTCACTCCAAGCCCTGTCCAGCCTGGCCTTGGACATTTCCAGGGAGGGGGCAGCCACAGGTTTTCTGGGGACCCAGTGCCAGGGCCCTACTACCTTCTAAGGGGAGAATTACTTACTAATATCTAAGGAATAAACCATCAGAGCAAACAGACTTTGTCTTTCAAAAAACATTTCTTAGACAACTTTTTTTTCCCCTTAATAGATACCAAACGTTGTCCTAGTTTTCTGGGGTGTTAAGAAACTTCAATAATATTTGTGCCAGGTTTCTAATAAGTGCAGGAGTTTGGGTGGAACTAAACAAGGGGAACTACAAACCCACAGTGTAGGACAGTAGGGAATACAGGCAGGTGTCATTAATTGAGCACATCCAGATGAACATTTATTGTCCTGGCCAATTGCATTTCAAAGCGTGGTCCAGGTGTCTGATCTGAAACTCTTCCCATTTCATGGTGACATTGGTGTGCCCAGCACCTTTTGGGAGCCACACCAAAACTCTCCTGCAAACTTCCATGTTGTAGGTCCACCCCACTTCTTTAGAAGTAGACGACATCTCACTTGCTGTTTTGGAGGTTCTTCCCTACAGCTGCATCCGTGGCTGGCTGTATTTTCTCTTCTTAAAAGCTCTCCTCTGTGTTGGCACAAACATCCTTGCATTCTTTTTCCAGGTGGTTTTCACCTGTGGGAAAAGTTTTAAGTGACTGTATGGACAACAGAAATTTTGAGTCCTCACCTGGGTGTCTTAATCCACTCACAAAGAAAAGGTATCTGTTTACAATGTTTGGCTTCATCTGACTATTTTGAAGTTAACATTCAGTAAATATTCAGGGTAGAGTTAACACCCTGAGAGTTAACCCAGAGGGGTTGTACTGGCTCTGATAAATTTGCACAGGTGTGAGCCACGGGACAAGTGATGATTGAAATTGTACCATATTGTGATTTTCAGCTCCATGGGCTTCCATGACTCAGTCACCTGAATGTGATGAGAAAAACATAGGGGAACAGTCAACATGAAATAAAAGACTGCAAGTATTGTACACTATGTCTGGTACATTTTAAGGAAAGGTTCCATCAAAATTTAGTGATTATCTGGCATTAAATGGAACTTGTGTTTTTAGAAAGGCTGTATTGTAGGAAATCAGCCTCAAATTGATGTTCAGACAGCCTCTACTAAGTAAGCTGTACATATTGTGCTGCTAGTGGCCTGGGAAGAACTCAGGTACCGGGGGCTTCTGAAGCACATTGTACCATCAATAAAGTATTTTCACCTATTCCAAGCTGTTTTCTTTGTACTGAGATATTTTACACTATGATTAATTTTTTATTGTTCTTTACATGTGACACTCTGGATTAACTGTTTTTTTATGTTTGCAGATGACTATTCAGAAGCTGTAGAGAGCAGGGCTTTTTAAAGAAAAATACAAAGAGTTCTACTCAGCATGTTTTATTCATTGTTAATATTCATTAGTAATTCACTTCTTTATAGCAACAGTGCCTTTTTTATTCCTGTTTGTTTCTTGTTTTCTTTATTCAGGGCAGTTAAGGTTTTTCTGAGGTTGCTTGAAGGACTAAAGCTCATAACCTCCTCTTTATAATAATCAGACTCATTTCTCATCAGGCTTCCTCTTCAGTTAAATCCTATTTTTTTCTGTCATTCAGTGGCAAATTACTTATCTGAAAGGTGCATCCTTGTCATAAGGTCACAGTAAGGTTGAGATAAAAGTTATCAGTCTAAATAGCTTGGTTTCTTAGAAATCCAACCTGTAGACTCCCTGGTTTTACAGAAAAAAAAACAAAAACAAAAAAACAACTTAATGAAGCACACATAGTGCTAAGAACATTATATAAAGCACAGATATCAGATAAATTGTAAGGTCAAAGTCTTCTTGGAAACTATCAAAGGGAAAAATATATAGTTAAATAACTGTGCAAAGATTGTAACATCTGTGAGCATATTCTGGTCTTGGCATATGCCAGGCTGGAGGACAAAACTCAGAAAACAATGATATTTCTTGTTAATTTTGAGATGTGCAGATAGTTTTTGATTATTCATTCTTGGTTTGTTGTATGTTTTTGGTTTTGTTTTTTTTTTTCTTTAAGCATTAAAATGACAGCATTTTTAACGACAGAATTGGTGTCTTTCATTTAAAATACCTGAAATAAATAATCAGGGATTGAGGATTTTCTTGTGATGTGGAACAAAAAGAAATTGTTCTTAAAAATATTTTTTAAAAAACACCCTTTCTTGATGAAAACCTCTTCATCTGGATAATTGCCACTTTTGTGTATTCATCCTCTGATATTAATCTTCATTAAAGTGCAGGAGTGTGCTTTAACAAGGTTTAGCAGCCCATAGACATTAAACTTTCCCTTGCACTAATGAATGTAAATTTTAAAAAGCAAGACCCTGCAATCCAGCTGATTTGATGAGGGCTGGATGATTATGTGCACTTCAGGGGACTGTCTGGACAAGATCTGTGGATTCAGGAGATGAACAGGCAGCCCACTCTGATGTGCAGGTCACAGCACATTGCTTCCTTCTCACTTCTGCCAGTGATTTTCCCTGATTCTTAGGGACAGAATTTCTGCAGGCAGTGAAAATCACTGCACTTTTCTTCCATTTATGGTCATCAGGGGGTCTTAAAATTTGCAAAAATGTTTATTTTCACAGCTGACAGCACTTATTTTCTGACTAGGTTCTGTTTCTAAATCACATCAGCCAGGGTGTATAACAGACTAGATGAAGATGGCACCTGGCTGACTTGCTGAAGTTGTCACCCCAGTGCACACATCCTCTCAATCTGCCTCCCCAAGGCTGCCAGAAATGCTGCTTCATGAGCTTGTTGCTTGAAAGGAGAGAAGGGAAAAAAAAAAAAAAAAAAGGCAGCTTACCTTGAAGCTTACCGTGTTAGGGTTTCTGGTGGCTGCTTACCGCAAGGTTCAATGAAATGCTGGAGGTCAACAAAATGCTGGCATTCCTTTGAAGCAGGCATTGTATCCTTTCTGTAGAGCAGGCAAAATGTTCAAAATACATCCAGTGTGCTTCTGATGCAGACAGATAACATCAGGGAACATCAGCCCTGGAACCCTGTGGCTAGCAGGAAATGTGGTTGAAAAATCTCTTGTTTGCACTGCTCCATGGAAAGATATCTTCTTTTCGAAACATCTGTTCTCTTAATTCACTCAGCCAGAGCTGGCATATCACATCAGAAGGAAAAGCACTTTTTTCTTTTTCTTTGTCACTTAACAATATAATTTTGTTCTTCTCACTAACTTCACACTGTGGTGGGTCCAGCTTAAACAGCCTGTGTGCAGGAACTATGAATTCTTGTTTAATCACCATTCTCATTTTTAATCAAACTTGAATGGAAAGCCTCAATGTTCTCACTCAGCTCAAGGCTATTCCAGAGAAATTTTCACACATAAAGGTAGACTTGGTGGGGGAAAAAAGGATTGAAAATTTCCAAAGGTTGTGTCTACGACAAATGCTGCTGGAAAAAGGTAGATGGTTTTGAATGCATTCATAGTGCCGTTATGTAAACCCCATGGTTATTTATAAGAGTTGAGGTGGTCACTGGAGAGATCTAACTTTTCTCTGTGGAGAACTGCCTTTTCTTTGTGCCCTGGCAGCTGCTGTAAATGGTAGCAGCAGCACCAAGCTGTGATAGACCCCCTCAGGGACCAGGTGGGCCTATGCCAAGGTAAAAACTGGAATCTTTCTAAGAAAAATGCTTATTAATGAGGAGAAAAGTGTTTAGCTGTGGCTGGTTTGGTTAGGTTTTGACATACCTGGCATCACTTTAACAATAAGGTGTTGGTGAAAGGAAGTTATCGATGTATTTACCTTAAATACATTATGCATGTTGATTGTTATCTCTAACTCTACACAGGAAATTATCTCAACAGAGTGCTGAGCTTTGTTTGTAACATGCCTGAAAGAAAAATTCAGCCATGGTGCCTCCAGCAGTCTTCCTAAAGCCAGCAAGAGGAAGGGTCACAGCAGGAGAATCCCCCACTAACCTCTTCAACATGAATTTGGCTTACTTTTCAAAGAATGAGTATCAGAAGGGAGTGGCTGAATTTTAACACTATCTCGGAGTGCTATGACTGCAAACAACACCACTGAATCCAGCAATACCCTACATCACTGTAAGTGGTGGCACTGGAAAAAGCAAGCTGTTAAAAGTGGTGGCAGAGGGAAGGAAGCCTCGCCCAGCCTTGCTCCAGCACAGGGGGATCCATCCCTGCTCTGCACTGAGGATTATCTGCACTGGAATGGACCCACTGTTGGCACTTTGCAGACCCCAGAGCATCTTTCCCATTTCAGTCACAGTGCCCTTGCCATATGCTCAGCCAGCTTTCATTTCATTTATTTCATATTTCTGCTTTAGACCACTGACACTCTTTAATTTTCTCTTCATCTTCTACATTTTAAGAGGTGAGGAGTCAAAGAAGAACACAGTTTTCAAACTACAGATATCACATGGACTACTACAGTGTGAAACTTATCTTCTCCATGTTCTATTCTTGTCCAAATATTTTATAATAAATTGTTTATTTTTTAACTCTATAGGAGTATTGATCTGTGTTTTCCTGGGTCTGGCTGTTAAATTGCTCATCTCCATGGCTATGTGGGCAAAGCTCTCTGTGTCTTCTTTCACATTACATCCCTCTTATTTTTTCAGTATATTGAATTTCCTTACCTTATACAATTACATTGATCCTCAGCTTGCTATTATGATAGTTTAGTAACATCTGTAGAATTTTTCACCATGTTCCAATGACTAAAAAAGGTTGGATGCTGTGCCCAACATGTGTAAGATCCTTCCATGATTTATCTCTTTTTCCAAACACCTTTGTGCAAAATTTGAGCAATAGGATTGAAGCTGTTGTTCTCAGCTGACCACCTGGGCTGCCCTCTGGATTCCTACCTGGATCTCTGGAAAAGAAGACTGGACCAAAGGATTCCACTGACATTAGTCAGGGAAACACTAGGTTGCTGCAAAACATCTAACTTCTTTATGCCAGTTTTCACAACTCAGATTACCTGAGAATCCCAGAGAATCATGGTGAGACAATGAATTTTACATTACACCAGGTTTCATAGTCAGCTGGATGATGACAAGCATAGGGTAGCTGAGCTTTCTGCTCCATTTTTCCTACAGCTACAGCGCTGTGCTTACACTTTCTTTTCTTTCTCTGAAAACCTCCTGTTGCTGAAGGCAAAGTCAGTTTTGTTTTGATGAGTGGAATGTTGAATATTCCTTACACATTACAAAATACAAATTAATTTCATTTTCTGTATATTTCCAGTATAATATCTGTAGATACATCTTTGGGACTGAGGGACTTTAGGCTGAGGAGTAGTGCCCCTCTATGGAAAATTACTGAAGCCATGGAAATGTATTTTAAAGTGTACATCATTTGCTCTATACAGCTAATGAACAAGATAAGAAATTTCATGGTTTTCCCCTTTTAAATGCTCCTGTCTTTCAGTTGAAACTTTTTTTTTCCTAATACTTCCTTTTTCATACCACCCCTTATCTTTTCCAGATAACTGCTTCTTTGTCATTTAGAAGTGCATCCAAGTCTGACGCAACTGCACACAGACTTATAGATATATTGGGCTTTCAAGTTACCTAGCAAGTGACTGACAACAGATTCTGTAAGGCCAGGTATGACATCAATTAGTATTTGAGTGTTCTCCTATTGATTCACTGTAAGGAGAAATTACCTTTCAAGTTCACAAATTAATAGAGAAAATGAATCTGCTGCCAAGGTAAGGAAATTGTCAAGGAATCTTGAGAAGGTAATAATGAAAAGAATGCTCCTAGATGGATCTACTGTATTTCACATTGCAGATAACCTCAAGCAATCTGTGAAGTCTGGTCATGAATATAAAGCCAATGTGCATTAGAGAAATACATTACTGCTGTGTGTGTAATGACTTTACAGAGAGAATTGTATGGAGCAGATTCATTAGTGCTCTACATTTCTGAAGTTTTTGTCATGCTTAATATTTTTTGTGTATACCCTTGTAACTCCTGAGAGCCTTGTTTGCTCACTGTTTTGCAATGGTGGCTTTGATCCTCTGGTTTGGGTTCATTTGGTCTGTCACAGCCTGGACCAAGCACAACAAAACCCTTGCCAGTGCCATCATTTTAAAGCATTTCCCTTGCTGTTTGATGGCCAGATCAGAGTCAAGGACAGTAAAATATTCTTTGCCTTTAAAAGGAAGCACTGAAGCAAGGTTTCTCTCTTTCTATTCCCACAGTGAAGGGCAGGTGTCAGCATCTCAATGCTCAGATTTAGTGAGTCACATTTTTGGAGCTCTCTGCAGTTTGGAATACATGGACAAGAACACACCCTGAGGTTTGCAGGCTTTCAAGTGAAAGAAATATCAATTCTCTTAGGGTTACCTGTGGGAACCCGGCCTTATTCTGGGTTCCCATGTGGTGGTGAAATTCCTCCTCCAGCCCGTGCTTCCAAAGAAAAACTCCGCAGGCTTAGCTGTTCGGTCTCAAGGCAGTTTATTGTCAGTTATCTAAAAGATTTTCTTCTTGGGCTGTGGCTGTTTGATCAGCGGCCCAGGCAGAGGCTCACACACACACTGACATCCTCCCTGTCTGCTGCTTTCTTCTCCTCCCTTCCTGCCCAGGGCTGCTGCTATCTTTTATATGATATATTGCATATTACATGTTTATAGTTTTCCCCCAATACCTACTACCTATATTACAAAGTGCTTTTCTACTCTAAACCAATCTGTGAGTGCCAACATCACCAAAAACATGGAGGCAAGGAAAAAGAAGGAGGAAGAACAGGATCAGCCCACTTTCCTCCATCTTAGAACTTCTGACCCCCATGTACAAAGTAAAAACCCTCCTGTACAGGTGCTAAAACACCCCTGTACAATACTAAAAAAATTTCCCCTCTGTTTTGCAACTACTTTTACTATACTATCTAACCTTTTGTGACTGCTTGTTCCACCTCCAGTTGGTAATTCATTCCACGGCTCAAACTCGAAATCACAGCTGTTTCCAGCTGCCTGCCAGGGTCTAAAATGCTTCTGACCAAGGCCTGGAACCTCTAAAAATGTCTGAGAGACATTTTGAGTTCTGACAGTTACCTATAGCCAAGTGTAGAAAGAAAAATGTGTGTGCTAGGGGGGTTTTGATCCTGATCACTTTCTCAATAATTTTTATCTTTGTATTCTGTCCTCATCTGCTCAAAAAATTTTGGGATTTAGATAAAAAATATCAACTAGGCAATTCCCTCTCCAGCCCTAAAAATGCCAAAATGCTCACTGGCAGAGGTAGTCTTGGATCCCTAGAAAAAGGACCATCTTAGCCAGAGCAGAAGCCCTTAGAACTGAAGGGCTCCATCCCAGAGCTGTGTACTCAAGAAACAAGATAGGAATTTAAAAAATAAATAAAATTAAGTCTCTGTGACTGAATTCAATGCAATTTTTTTTCTGCTGGCAATACAAGCACTTGAGTGCTTTCATAATAATTAGAATGGTCCTGAAAGCACCTGTTAACTCCCAAAAAAGAACCAACCCTTAAAATAAAATCAGGAGAACTTCAGACATAATAGAAAAATCCATAGAATATACTCAGTAAATTTAGATGTTCATGAAAGGTGCTAGTGAGTGAAACAGAGTCCTTTGATGCACTTCTTTAAGTCATGGCAGGGATTTCATTGTGACAATGGACCAATTTCTCCAACTGGCTGGAATAGGAGAGGAAAATAAAGCAGATGTTTCCTTTGCAGAGTTAAGACTAGAAGTTACACAAGTGGAGATCTAAATAATTTCAAACATCCTTTTTTTATGACACATTTGTGAATTATTTTCATTGTGCACTTGCAATTAGAGAGCACAACAGATGGTAGGGGTTCAGTTAAAAAAAAAAAGAAAATATTTCTTTTCAAAGGCGATGGTGTCAAGGATTTATTTACATCTGAAAGGTGTTTCTCACTTCTCTCTGTAACTGAAGTGCTGCTCCACTGGTATTAAATGGAGATGAGGGCAGACCTAAGGGCATGGCTGTGCTTGAATCTGTGCATTTGTGCATCCATTCCGAGTGAGTCACAGAACTCTACACTTACCTTTTATTATTTCCTGATGAAAACCTTTCCTCAGTGTCAAATGTGATGAAAACTGTGGCAACTGCACACCAATGCTTGGTTTGAAGGGAGCAGGCAGCATTCTGCTCAGAAATCCCATGGCTTGCTGATATATGGCTTGCTGTTTCTTTGCAGAATGAAGGAAACCCAGGTTGTTCCAAGAAAAAGCCTTACACTCAGAAATGCTCCCTTTTCTGAGAACAGTGTTCTATTGAAATAAATGTCACTGAGCACAATAATTAAGAAAAATGCAACAGCTTGAGATTTCCATGGAATCATTGATTCCATCTTGGCCAAAGACCCTGAATAAGCCTGTATCCAAGTTCTTGTGCTCCTGAAGTTGGTATTAGTGCCTAGTTGACTGGTGGAGTATATAGTAGGATATCACATAAAATCAGATATGCCTTTGCAAATCTGTAAGAACTATATAGATTATTTTTATTATATTGCATATTACTGTGTACACTCAGAAATGCTGTAATATTAGGAATGTCTTCTGGTGTTCCTGATTTTGTATTAATATTATTAAAAATACACTTATAGTTAGCTTCCAAAAGTCAAGCTGCTTGCAAGACCCCGGTTGCCTGGTCACAAAGCAGATTAATGGCTTATGTATGAATTATTTTTATTTTTAAATCTGTAGTGTGGGTTGTACTGTTGTCTTTTCTTGTTTGTTTTGTTTTGTTTTGTTTTTTTATTTTCAAACCTTTTGCCTCTTACTGTGATTACATCTTAGAAAAGTACCTAAGTTCATACTATGTGCAGACATTTAATGACACTTAAAAAGTGGGTTTCACCTTCCACTTCTGTTCTCTTTATGTCAGGAACATATTTTGAAGATGAATGGCTCTGGAATATAGCTCTAGGTGATATTAAACAAATAGGTAGAGGAGCATAGCTTATCATAATTCATCATAAAGTTTTGCCTTTAAAGAAAGATACATAGTTGTTGAACAAAAGGCATTTGGTGGTGAAATCGGCTGTAAAATCACTGAAATACTATTTGCCAGATGTGACTCTAAAATAGTTATTTGTGTTGTTCACTGCAGTAGCCAAGAACTTTGTACACTGCAAAAATAAATTTCTGACACATGTCCAAGTCATGTTTCAGTTTTGGGTGTGAAACATGAGTGCTGCAACAGGTGAGGGGTTCCTATCTCTACTGAAAGGAAATAAATAAATTCTTCTGCTTTCCAGCTGTGTAAGGAAAGAAGGGAGATAAATCGCACCTGGCAAAATTTTCTGTAAGTAAAGTAGCACCTTTCCCCAGACTTGAATGGAGAAATTCACACACTGGGGTCTGAGGCCAGGCCAGCAACAGGCTGGTGGTACTGATGTGGAGGCTGTGAGTAGATAAAATGTTCTCAGGTCTGAATCTTGGTGAAATTTGTCACTGGCTGGATGTGTCCACTGTCACTTCCTGTGGAACAGGACTTTGCCCACATTTTCACATTTCTAGAATAATCTACATATGTGAACAGAAAATAATTTGTACTGCTGTTAAAGTAGCATAATTTAGCTTGCATTAGGAAACAGATAGGGATGTTCAAAGACAAAATCAGAACCTAAATAAACCACTGTTATTGCCATATACAACACCCTGCAGCAGTGATTTGCAATGTCACTCCCAGACCTGTATTATGACTTTTGCAAATTTTTTTTTCACACGTCTGTATTTGCTTTTTCAGCAAGAGCTTCTTATCCAAGCTTCAAAAACAATTTCTCCAAAACAAATTTACCAGCCTTTTTAAAGTAAAAATGCAATGCAAAAAAAACCCCAAAACCAAAAAACCACAAAAAAACACCACCAAAACCAAAAAGGCACTTTCAAATCAATTATTTATATTTTAATATAAATCTAAAATTCCTTTCTAAATTCATGTGCACGACTCAGACAATTCTTCATTGCTTTGCAAGGAAGCAAAAAAAACTAAAGCACTAAACACTTAATGCTTTATTAGCTTTGCTGTTTTTACTATGTGAGCTCACTGAAAACAATCCAGCTGATCTCATTTGTTTCCCTAGATAAACAGCACACATCACTCCCTACACTCTTTTTAGAAATATTTCTGGTTTTTAAAAAACAGGGTTGAATTTCTGCTACTTTTTAGTTTGCATTGTTTGGGGGTATTTTGCTATGTGCTTTGTCAGTCACTGCAATAATAACAAAATATTGTCCAGAGAGACACAGCTGGCTGACTTCTGGTGTGTGCCACTGCTCCGACTGATGACAAGTGACCACGATACTGAAGGTACACAGAATATATTAACTGCTGAAGGAAAGCAAAAGCTAAAGTGATCCATCTGGCAGTAATCAGAGCTACAACAACCATGGAGACCTCGTCTAAGCATGCAGCTGACCATCAGTGCCTCACATCTACCTCCTCCTCACTGTGGTAAATACTGATTTTCAGTATGAAGGATGCATTTGAAATGGAATGTAACACTAGCAATCTCTCAACACTGATTTTTAATTGCTCCTTGCCTGGCAACAGCTCATGGAGCTGCTGTTATCTGTGGCTTAGAGATGTAAGGGATTAAAGGAAGCAGGATGAAAGAACACCCCCAAAGCCCAGGATGGGCAGCTGCTTCTGGCTGTGAGGTGAAGGCACAAATCCATAGCCCAGCTGAGAAGCTGTAATATGAAGCAATGGGAGCAAAAAGGATCTGCAGGGCGCGGTGAGTATTTGATTGTGCAGCACTACAGAGAGTCTGCCTGCAGAGTTTAAATTACCCAGCATTGCAGAAAGTGAGACATGTGACCAAGGGTTTGTTGGCTTGAGCTATAACTGTACCAAAATTGGCTGTAGCTCAGCAAAAAAAAGAAAATATAAGTTTCTCTGGTCCAAAGCAGGCCTTGGTCCTATGAAAATTAATGATTGAATGAAAGAGGAGAAAAAAGACATTTATTAATCTGACCCCTAGAAATACTGATATGGATGGATATTTTAGATTTACTGGAGACACAGCCATTAAACAGGACATAAACCCAAAGCCTAATTTAGCAAATTGACAGCAAGAGAAAGTATTTGCTCAAATTCACCCATATTGCACCCTGTTGACTTTATATTAAAGTATATATATAATATATTATTATGACAAAATCAGCCTAGTTCTGTTCTATTCTAGAACAGAATAAATCCCTGCAGTTCTTCAAATTCCTGTTGTCATAACTTCTCCAGTGAAACACAGTGACAGTTTTTTTGCAACTCTTCCCCAGCAAATGGCAGAAAATCTTTCCTCACCAAGTGCTATTTCCATTACACAGGGCCTTCTCAGCTCATATTCAGCTGCTCTCCGTTTCTTCTTTGTGTTTTATTTCACTAGGCAGAGCAATAAAACTCATATAAACCTAAACTCTCTCACTACAAATGAATAAATAGTGAGTGTTTAGAGACCCCCGAAGATGCCTTCAGTTGTATAAAGAGGCAAAAAACTACACAAACCTAAATAAAATCCAATCAGGAGAACCCAGTGTGTTTGTTTGCTGCTGTCACATTTACAATGGTATCACTGTAGGTTTCTGCATGGACAATCCAAAGGAAAAAGTTATTCAGGTAAACTGAACACAAACACTGAAATGTCTTTATTTCTGTGCTATGCTTTCCCCATTCACATGGTACTTTATAGTAATGCTCTCTTTTTGTATGAGTGTCTGATCTGTCTCCCCTCATCCTTCCCCTTCCTTTTGTGCTGGTTTTCCCACTTTTATGTTTCACTGGATGTCTCCTCACCCACTCCTCATTCTCTGCTTCCTCTGCCTACATATACTTGAAAAGATTCTCTTTTCTCTTTCTACTCCCTTTTAAAATAAGTCAAATATCATATTGATAAACTTCAAGAATGTTTAGAACACAAGATGTAGAAATCCTTCACACAGATCAATTAATAACTCCACAGTTAAAATCAGATACTATGAAGAACAATGTACCTAATATATTAAAAACAAAGTAACAAAGAAACAAAACCTTTGAAATTAAGATTACGTTTAAATTAATCAGAAATTCCAATATTAGCAAAATGATAAAACTTAAAAACACACTCTGTCCACCAAGACCTGAAATTAATGAGAAATATTAATATGAGTAAATCATTATCAAGTGATTTATTCTTTCACTTACAGAATGCTACAAACATTTTCAAAACCAAATCATTGCTTATATGCAGTAACTGTGTCAACAATTACTTAATTTCTGCCTATATAAAATTCTACAGAAGAAGTCTCCAGTGAAATAATTTTGAATTTTATAAAAAACAGACTCTCTCTGACCACACCTTATTAGTTATTTAACAAAAAAAAAAAAAAAAAAAGAAAAAAAGAAAAAAGAAAAGAACTTTTACAAGCATAATATAATATAATGTCAAAATATTACATAAAATTCTTAATTTCTATTTCACAAAATTCAGCATTTTGGGTAGCAAAACCATGCTAGTTGTGATAGACAATTCTGTGTAAAACCAGAGTTAAGTGTATATTTGATATTTCACTGAATCTGTATAATATGTTTCATTTATGAAATTGTTTTCCACATTTAAAACTCATGGGACAGATGAAGAAGGTGTGATAACAGCTGTAAAAGTGTGGCCAACTCATGATTTTCTCCCTGGATTTTTAACTTAATGACTGATTTATTTATTTATTTTTAGAAATCCTCCTCATATTTTTTTTCTTATTTGAAGTCAAATTAAAGTGCTTTCCTTTTTTTAACATGATGATGAAATCACAGTAGGCTGGGCAATACCATGTTTACAGAAACACTGTCTTTGCAGAGCAGAACTGAGCACTTGCCAATATATATATACACAAAAAAATTAGCAGAAATTGATGTCAAGACTAGATTTTCTTCGTAAGTGGCCTCCTGCTGGAGAGCTGCTGCATTAATAGAGTAGAAATGCCAGTACAATTACAAAGGGCTTCTTGACTATTCAAAATTCCAATAATTTTATCTCATTAAAAACTATGCCAGGACAGATACCTCTGTTGTTATTCAAATCTAGAAAGAATAAAAAGAAAAAAAAAATCATTACATTCTTCTATTATAGGAATATTTTACTGAAAAATCTCAGATCTTTTTATGCTTTGATTTACCTCTTCATTCACTTTGCATTTTCATTGTCACTTCAAACATATCTACTTTGTTTCTGTTTTCTGTTTTGTTGTTCTTTCTGCATTTCATTAAATTGTTCCATATGAAAGGTTGATTTAATCAAGCACATGAGATTTCCTTTTCAATACTTTAATACAGTAATATCAATTACACAGTAATATATTGTCAGTAGCGGTTTATTCTGAACACCAGTTTATCTGATCAAGACAATATTTTGCTGAGCCTCCCTATCTCCTTCAGTTCAGATCCTGTTTAATACCAGAGTACGTGCTAAACTTTCCTCTGTATTTTACAGGTATAAAGCTGTTTCAGTCTAAATTGAGAACCTATTTGTGCAATTGAAACAGAAGCATAAATTTTGCATAAAATATCCTGGAAGAGATTTTACCTTAAAAAGTCACCTTGCAAATAATTGTATTGGAATAGTAATTTGTATTATAGACTTAATTTTTTTGTCTCCTTAATTTGTTTAATACATAACCTAGAGAAGACCCAGAAAGGAAAGGGGTGTTTTACCCCTGTATGCATATTTTTTGAGAGACATAAATTGAGGTTGAGGTGTTCTTAACTGCATTTCAGAATTAGTGACAACAGCAGCAGTTTATTTAATTCATGAAGGGGTGGATGGATGTTTATTTCTAGCCACTTCAGATTATCTTCCCAGGTGTAGTTTCATTTGTTATTATACAAAAAAAGGGTGATTAATAATGATTTTCTGGGGGCATTAAGCAGCCACTCTCTCAAATTCTCTTTTAACAAGGAAAGGCCCATAAAATGCAACATCAGCTCTATGAGCCATGCCAAAAGAGATGGTACTGGAGCTGTGAATGTGAAATTGAAGATGATCCTTCCGTTCTGGCTGTGACTTAGCAGGATGCTGTGTGCACTCTGAGACCACTCATGGCATCCAGATGGTCTGGGCAGTCATCCACAAGGGCCAGAGAGTAGAGGAATGCTGAGAGTGGACTCTCCCAGCCATTCACAATTAAGTGCCTGAACATAGCCTCAGTTACTCTTCAATTCAGACCCTTAAATTTGTCACTGAGCAAGTTGTATTTCTTTAAGAAGAAATACATGCAGCAGTGGGGGAAACATTGGAAATTTAACTTTAGCACAATAATGCATGATCCCTGTATTCATGGTTAATTCTTGGTTTTATGTCATACAGAGCTTATGACAAATATCAGGGATTACTGTGGCCTTGTGTTATCTCCCTGCATCTGTGATTAATAAGTCTTCTGCCAGCTGATGCTTCCTTGTTTACTTATATCAGCAGTTAATAGGTACCAGCTGACATCTTAGATTTGAGAACAGGGTTGTGTGTCAGAGCCAAGAATGAGGAGTACATAATGACCTAACCACATATTTGAGATGCTCTCAAGGACAAAAGATTCATCAGAAGGTCTGGAACAATATTCAAATTATTCCATGGGCAGACACAGAGGGGAATGCCTGCACCAGGGTGATTGCAGCCAGCCATGGGCATCTGGGGCTGTAAGAACTGAGCAAACCTACAGCCTGAGGAAGTTCTCCTTCCTGTCTCATCTGAAGGTGTCACTGAGAGCATTTTCATGCTTTTTGGGCAGTTTATAATAAAATAAAACACATTTGTCTTCTTAGATGTCTGAAATCCTGAAAATCCTGCATTTACAGTCTTACAGGTTTGTTATCCACATAAAACACACAATCACGCTGTCTTTGCGCCTCTTTGCTGCTTCCATCTGTGGGAGTTTCATTCTATTACCATGTAGATTGAAAATAAACTCCCTGGGCAGGGATTAGTGAGGGTAAAGCCAGGTATTTGTTCAGTTGGTTAGGGTTTTTAAATTTGTTTTTGCCAATTTGCTATTACATTATGCACTGGAGATTCAGATCACAGCAAGAGTAAAGGGGAAGCCAGGTAAAAGAGCTGAAATCTGTAATGCCTAACAGAGGTTCAATGTAGTTTGGGGGTCTTTTTATTAACCAGCAATGCAATTCAACTGGTGGTTGTTGTTGTTTTAGTATTTTTTTAGGGCTTTGTTAGTAGAAGTTGGAAGTAAGGTGATGTTGCAGAACAGACTCCTGCAGTCTTAACACACCCACCATGCAAATTATGGAATGCAGAAAGCTTATTTCATGTGCTTTGCAAATCATGCAGAAATGCACCAATTGCCAAATGTACTTGAAATCCTCTCTCTGACTGTCTGGCATGCTTCAGTCTGGAAAAGAAAGGACAGAGTAAACAAAAGAATACACCAAGGTTCTACACAGCCCTGAAAGTGACAGAGTGAACAGAGACTTGTTCCCTGCTCCTCCAAAAGAGGATTTGAAGAGGTGACAGATGAAAAAATATTCCCCAAAGTGCTCTTTCAACATTTTATGATTAACCTGGGAAATATCTTGGTCATCCATTGTGAATGCACTTTTCTCCAGACAAATCTGTGGGAGGAAAATCCATTGATTGTTGTTGCCTACAGTGATTTCTCTGTAGGTTCAGAGAGTTCACTGGAGGCTGGGAGGGCTGTCAGAGGGAGATCACTGCATGTTTCCTCAGCATGCCTTGCTCTGTTATCTTCTGCCCTAGGATCTCACTTTGGGGAGTGGAGACTGCAGGTGGGGCTCATCAGCCCCTTGGTTTGACTTAGAACAGAAATCTTTGTGTTTTCTCCTCTTCCCTGCCAATTTCAGAAACACTTGCACTACTTTTCTTTGAATCAATCTCTGTTTTGAGCTACTGAAATTATGACAACATTCATATAATGCAATCTCTCCACCCACCCTCCTTTCACCTCAAAACTCCCCAAAACCATGAAATATACCAGTCTGTTTCTGGAAAGTGCCAGTGTGGCAGATATGTTCTTGAGGGAAGCCCTTCATCTTCCTCACTTTCCACAAAACTCATTCTGTTCTGTAGGTATCATGTGCAAAGTAATTGATGATGGTAGTAGATGCCAGCCATTGTTTGCCTTTACACCAAATAAAAGGTTTTATTTTGCAAACAGACAGACCAATATTCTGAGAAAATTGAGTAGGTTTTATGGTTCCTTTAGAGACATTTTGAGACATATTGATAGAATCATTTGAACTACAACGCAAACAGAAACCAAAAGTCACATTACTGAAGGCTGCCTTCTGAATTTTTAAGCTGCTAAAATGGAATTAAATGCATAAGGCTCATGGATCAGAGAAGGAAAACATGTTAATCTCTTTGAAAGAGCTTCACATAAGCCATCAGACCTGATAAGGATGATATTTCAGTGATGGCTTCCTCTGTGAAAAATGAATGAAACTGGATAATTTGTAAATGTGGTTAGAGATTAAGGCTTCCATTTTGGGCAGAGCATGACTGTGAATAACATTTTTGCAACTGAATTATGGTCACTCCATTAGATTAGACTCTGGCAGATATTGGTGTTTCCAAAATTATCAAGAGATGTTAATCACAGACCAGGGAAACTTCAGTCCTGTGTTAACAAGACACTTCAGCCACCTTTCATGTATCCTGAGGATTTCAAGACCTTCAATTCAGGCTTGCTATTTTCTGATGTAAAGCTAATCCTGTGCAATCTGTGGCCAGCACTGTTCCACAGCCACATAAATGCCATGAAACCACCTCTGCTTACAAGCACCCATCTCTCAGCTCCCCTCAGGGGAGAAACAGCACAAACCAAAATCACCCAGGGAATCATGTGCATTCATTTATACAGATATACACATTATGCATATATACCTTCTATGGATAATATATATTTATGTACTGGCACCTGCACTCTGTGCTGAACAGCTGTACCATAGTGGGCAGCAGTTCTGTCTGTCTTCATTTGCTTAGTTCTGCTCTTGACTCCTTGAGCTTTCTTTGCTAATGATGCTGATGTTCTTTGCCACCTAACGAGACCATTCCTGCTCTCTAACAATGCATCTGTTTCCCTTGGCAGCTGTGGGAAGCCTAAAGTGTGTTCCTATTTGCTGGCCTCCTGCTGCCCAGGGATGCTTTCTCCAGTGCCTGTGTGTACAGACCAATTCCAGCTGCTGTTGGGCCTGCTGACCTGACAGTGACGGTTTATTTTTAACACAGAGAAACTGTGAATTCTGTTCTAAAGCCCTCATTGGACCTGTTGTACCTCCTCATTTTCCCTGTCGAGCATCAAATTCATCCCTGTAAAGCTGTTTTTGTCTACTGTGATAGTGCTCCCCCAAAATTTTCTCTTTCAGTTTCTGATGAGCTACTGTCACCATGTGGATATTCCTCCCCAAATTAATCAGATCCTGGCTCCTCAGCTCAGTCCCCTTCACTGTCCTGTATGGTGGCATGACCATTCTGCAAGAACAGTGTGTCGGCTCACATCAGAGTGCTGAATATAGAAATAAATACACTTAAGAGTGTCTGCATTTGTATTCAAAATTATTGTATTATATAAATTAATAATTCCTCTCTGTCTGGCCTCCCAGACACCCCTTAATGGTTCTCTTTTCATCCCTCTCTCTTGATAAATTCATGTTACACTCCAAACCAATATTCCTTCATAAGTTATTGCTCCATAACTCACCTACTGGTCCTTCTCTTTGGTCTGGAAAAGAGATTGAATTGCTAATTACCTTCTACTGCAGCACTGGAAAGTATTTTCTCACCAATATCAATCTTTCCATGGGAAGGGTGGAAGGTAATGATACAATTATAATCTCACCTAATATTGTGATACCTAATCAGAATTATATCTGTTCACTCCTTTCAGGCATCCCAATTGCTCTGAGGGTACTCCAACATGTCACGTTATTGAACCACCTATGCACTACCAAGACTGTGGCCCCCAAATCAATCAGTATTTGTCTCCAGCTGCTTGCACCAATGGCAGGGAGCATTCTCTGACAGTGCTGGGGCACAAAGTTACCTTCCACAGGTCATCTGACAGGGCCTTTTTCTTCACGGAGAGAAAGGCTCCCTGCCTTTCTCTTCATTTTCCACTTGGAAATATTTACAAGATTATTTTTTTTCCCCTTGTCTAGGGTGTAACACTGTGGCAAGCTGCCCAGCACGCCTGAGCTTCACAGGAAACTTGTTCCTCAGTTTGTTTTGTTTGCTTCACTTCACTGCATCTCCCAGAACACATGGCACAGTAATACCTGCCCAAACAGGTTCCTCAAAAAACAAACAAAAAACCACAAACACCAAACAAACAAACAAACAAAAAAACCCCCCCAAAACCAAAAAATAAAGCCGACCTTAAAAAGCCTGAGGTTATAATAGCAAAACCAGAAGATAAAGTCATATTTGGAAATTAGGAATTGCTCAGTCCTTCTGGCATGCATTTGTAAAAGATCTTTTCCCTCTCTCTGTGTTTGCACAGTTGTTTAACAAGGTCTTTCTCCTGAGAATATTAATTACAAGGTTCCAAAGGAATAACAGATTGTTGGATTTTCATTCCCTAACAATTATAAACTAAAGAGAACAAGTAAATCCATAGAAATGCCTGATGCAAAACACAAATAGAAAAAAATTCAGAGAGTGCTGCAAAAAATACTAGGAAACAAAACCATATATTCTATTAAAAAACCCAATGATTATTCTACAAAGAAACCCCAAGATGTTCCAGGAGAGAACATGAGTACAAAAGTGCTGTACAGAATTATATGCTTTCAAGCTCCCTACACTTCATGGCAATATTATTCTTTGACCTAACAGTTGATTCACAGATGTTTTTAAAAATATATAAATAAAAACAGACAGAAGATCCCCAAACTACAAATCACTTCTAGTTCAGCTGAGAACCTCAGAAGAGTATGTGTGTAGCTTTATGACAGAGGATCTGAGTGTCTTTCTGAGTCTCTATTCACAATTGGAAAAGATGAACTTTAAAATGCATTTTTAATGAGAGAAGCAGTGCCCTGATTTAATCTGTTAAACTCACACTAGTACATGTGTAACTTGTAAAAATTGAGATTTTTTTTTTAGTTGCTGCTTAAGGTTAATAAATCTATCTCCATGAATGGAAAGCACTCTGTATTTATTTACTTCAGAAAGACAAAAGAGACAGTTGATGAGGCCTTTTTAACTAAGACATTCATCCATTAAAAGCTCTATATAAGCCTTTTGAAAATTCTTCAGGAGAAATTAAATAGGAAGTGTTTGTCTCCTTCAAAATGAAAGCTCCACTGTTTAGATATGAATGTTTTTTTGTTTTTTTTTTAATTAAAATAATGCTTACAGTTTTCTTTCTAGGGTTGAACAGAGGTAGCTGTGGATATTAGGTCAAATGTTCCTTGAAACAGGTGTTAAATTTCCATCATAAATAGTTGTCCAACACAACAATTTTCACACTTCCTGAAGGCAGTGAAAGAAGTATAAGGTATCTATAGAACATTCCCCCATTAGTTTGTTTTCAAGTCCAGTCCTGCTTGTCATTTTTGACTGATACATATTCTTACAAGAGAGATTTTTTGCAAGATGAGCTCATAAATGTTCAGAAAAATTTCATCTGTACACCACAGTTTTTGAGTTGGAGGATAGTAATTTAAAAGGTGTAGAATTATATCAAGCAGCTTATTTCATTTCCATTGTTGACAACTTTATTTCAACTGGTGTGTTTATTTGCCTTTTTCTATTGATAGGTTTTGATGTTGTTCATGTAGCAGTCTCCAAGCACAGAGCTATTATGCTGCTTCTTCCACAGAAAAAAAATTACCACCATTTTTTTATTCCCTGTTTTTTTCCTCTGTATGACTAAAACATAATATAGATTAAACCATGAGGAGGTCAAGGGTTGCAAAGGCCTGTCCTTCAGTTTCAACTTCTTTGCTTGTAAATTTTTATGCTAAATCAGGAAAACAAGCATTGCAGTATGTAGAGAATTTGTATCTGATGTCCAGCTCCATAATTCTGTTAAAATAGAATAATTATATTGTATGTACTTGTCATTCACCTAAACTTGGTCTATGCACAGTTGCTGAAGAGAGAGGTTAATAATTTAAGCTGCATAAAACTCTTTTGGCAACCCTCACCCTGCAACAGAGAAAGATTTGAAAGGAGCTGATGGTGAATAGAATATATCCTACTTAACAGAATGAAAATGTACAGGTAAATAAAAAAACCCCTGAAATGTGGTGAATAAAATGCATCACCAAATAAATTGTGATTACTAGAATAAAAATTAAATAGTCCCTTTTTTATTAAAATAACAATATTTTTTAGCTCTGGTGCAATACTCACTATTGTGTTTTGTATTTAGAAGTTTTGCTTAAAAGTGGTGAAGCTGAAGCTAACAATGGTCAAATTTCTCATAATTCTGCCTGTTTTGTGTTTTGTTATCTTTTAGCGAAGGGAAACACAACTAATGGCCTTTCCATAGGCTGGTAGATGTGTTCAGAAGGCCCCTCAAGATAGTAAGCTCAAGAAGGGACAAAACCAGCCCATATCCAGCTGGATCCTAAACATGGTGATGTTTAAAATGGATATAAAACTCCTAAGCCAACACATTAAGCATTCTCATTACTGTGATTTGTGTTTAGGACTTTAGCCTTTCAGGAAGTTGACCTAGGATTTCTCCTTCTTTCTCTTTGCTCTTGTTTCCACTAGGGAAAACTACAGAACCTCTGGCACTTCCACCTATTTAAGCTTGGTATATTCAAAGTACTATTTTGAGATTAATATTAGAAACTCATGAAAGCATTTCAGTTACCCAGCATTTTGAGTAGAAGCAACATCCAGCCTTCCACCCTGAGAACTCTCTGCACTTTAATTGCTCCCCTAAACCATAAAACACCAGTGCAGCTTTAAGTCTTCACTATCCAAGACTAAACAACTCCAATTAGTGAATTCTGCCCCAAATACCAAGTTGGACTCAACATCTTCCATAAGAGACAAAGTAGAACATTAAAAAAATATTATGTGGAATATTGAAAATTTGTTTATTTAGTGTAGCAGATTAATTAAACAGGATAACCTGTCGACAGATGATGATGAGTTATGGTCTGCTTAATGAAATCATTGCTGTGCAATTAGCAGTATTTTTGGAAAGTTTTTGTCCTGGCAAGGTTAAACCAGTATTCTCTCATCTTGGAGTACTGGTAGGTACAGTATTTTCTTTTCCCTGGTAGAGAAGTACCAGAAAATAAAATGGAGATTCAGAGATTGTATTTATAGAGTAATTCCTGCATTTCTTGGCCAGGAAATCACAGTCATGAGGTCACACTAATTATGTTAATTTGTCAAGGAATAATGGAATAAATTCCCTCTGAATTATTTTTTTTTTTTGGTACTTATGCATGAGTGGTTTGGTAGGTGAACTAAATCTTATTATTTGTTCAAATATACAACTTCTTCTATCTGAAAAATAAAAAGTAAAATAAATCACAGACTAAAACTTAGAGTTTAATTCTTCCTTGAGGTGACAGCTTGTTATTTTCCAGGAACAGCATAATGACACCATCTCTTTGTATAAAAGTATTTTGAAGCAAAGTTTGCATTTCTTTTGCAGGTGTATTTTTTCCTGAAATACATTTCTCTCACTCAAACAGGGGAGTCCTTTATATTACTGTGTGAATTGCTGTTCATGAAGAGATGGAGGAAATTACTTTAGACTGGGAGAGGGTAGGTTTATATTAGGTACCAGGAAGAAATTATTCCCTGTAAGAGTCGTGAGGCCCTGGCAAAGGATGCCTGGAAAAGCTGTGACTGCTCTGTCTCTGGAGACATTCAAGGCCAGGCTGGATGGAGCTTGAAGCAATCTGGACTGGTGGAAGGTGTCTGGGTTCCTGTTTTTACTCTGGTTTTAAGCTATTGGTAGCTGCCAGCCTGTTTGGCCCTATGTTCATACAGTGAGTTCAAAGCACAGATATCTCATGTTGAAGGCTCAGGTGTGATACTTCAAAGGGCTTTAAAAAACTTTTAAAATACTGGAGTATTTTAACAGATTTTTTTTTTTTTTGCCTAATTTGTGAGAGAAATGGGAGGGCTCAGGTGTGATACTTCAAAGGGCTTTAAAAAACTTTTAAAATACTGAAGTATTTTAACAGATTTTTTTTTTTTTGGCCTAATTTGTGAGAGAAATGGGAAAGAAACCCAGAAATATTAGCTTCTATTTCCTTAATCCAAATATGACATTTCTTTGAGAAAAAAATATGCATTCTGTAGAAACCATATGAAGGGATCAAAATGCATCATGATTTGATATTAGAGGGGAATATTCCATATCTGAGTGTGGGACAAGATTATAGAAGAAATTGAATTACCTTTCTGTTTGTGTAAATGTTTGGTATATTTTGATGTCACAATTTTTGCTTCCAGATAACCATATGTATTTTTATAAATGAAGCTCTGCATGCATAGAGTTCATTCCCTAAAACTGTGATGTGTGTCAGGGATGGGCCCTCTGGTCCCAGCTCTGTTGTCTGCCACTGTGTCTTCATCTACTGACACAGACAGTTCAGTTTACACAGAACAAATACTTGATTATCATTATAAACCAAGTAATAATTAAACCAAATTGAGTTCATAGGTAGCTGACTGCTCAACAGCTGCTGTCTCAGATCAAAAAAATGAAACAGCTCAGGTCATGACACAGCCAGAGGTGTCCTGAAGCGCTGCTGGCAAAATTCATGTTTACTGGGCCACATTTTTCTATCCAATTTTAAATGTACAACCAGAGAGTGGAAGTAGCTCAATCTGAGCAGAAAGGCACATCCTTTATCAGTCCTGGGTCAGAACAATTGAGAACAGAATTTTGTGAGAAAGCTCTTTCACCAGTTTATTTAGATCTGCCTCTTTTTTCCCTTCCCTTCCCTTCCCTTCCCTTCCCTTCCCTTCCCTTCCCTTCCCTTCCCTTCCCTTCCCTTCCCTTCCCTTCCCTTCCCTTCCCTTCCCTTCCCTTCCCTTCCCTTCCCTTCCCTTCCCTTCCCTTCCCTTCCCTTCCCTTCCCTTCCCTTCCCTTCCCTTCCCTTCCCCTCCCCTCCCCTCCCCAAGTTATGTCTTACCCATAAGTTATGTCTTACCATTACTGCTATTTAAGTGCCACAGCTAAAAGTAACATAAACAATTTGTTGTCTTCCTTGAAATTGTGGAAACTTTTTTTCTTGCCTCCATTCTAAGGATTTTCTGTTTATATCTGAACACCAAAGAGAAGTGAAGTAGTGACCTTGTAATATGCAAAATATGTATAAGCAACTAGCAGTTGGCTTCCTTTTTTTTTTTTTCTTTTTAATCTTCTTTTAATGGAGATAAATTGCCAAAGTAACTGGTTTGTTCAGCCTTTTCCATGTTGTGTTAATGCTCTGTTGACTCCACATAAAGCATCAGAGTGTAATTCAGATCTGTGGGATCTTTCAGTCACCTCCTTTCAAGTGAAAATCCTGAAGCATCATTTTATTTCTCACTATTTACAATAACTATTTTGAGTTTGGTTTTAGTTTACTATTTTTTTGCCTTAAATGCTTTGTCAACACCTGAAGTTAGCAATCTTTCTTGTCCTTCTGTTCACTTTTCCCTTGAATCCCATTCTAAACTAGTTCCATGCTTCCTCGTTGAGCTCTCCATGAAAGACTTGCCTCAAACACCCTTTAAATCAAAAATCTAAATAAAAAATAAAAATAAATAAATAATCTAAGAAATAAAAATAAATAAAAATAAAAAACAAATTAAAAAAATCTAAGATAATGAAGGTAGAAAAAAAATGTATAAACTTGGATGAGCGAAAAATATCCACAGCTGAACACCCTGTTCCATACCTTGCACTATGACACTGGCAGTTCAAATTACTGATTTTGCAAAACAATTCCAGAATCTCAAGTTCTGGACCAGAACAGGATTATGAAATCACATTAGAAGATGCAACCTAAGTACTTTTTCAAGGATGCTCTTTCTTTGTCTGCAGGCAGGACTTTCTTCATGTCTCCATCTATGAATATACAGCTTGTTTTCTCAAGTCACTGCAGTGACCAGACAGACTTGGTGCTGGACAATGATTCCAGGCAGTTTTCTGAACAATGCAGTCTGGAAGTTATTAGCTCAGGCTTTGTTTTACACCTCTTCCATCACAAAATTCCACTAAGATTTATGATGCTTATGAAATTACTGATCGTGAGGAATAAGTTTCTCTATCACACAGTGTGAGAGCCACCACAAGGCACAGTAAGTAGTCTTCTCCTGCACGGGAGCCGCACAAACCAGGAAACACTGGAAGTTGTGCCTGTGAGGGCACAGGATGTTTGCACTGGCTGCAATGAGGGACACAAGGGATATGCCTCATTAAGCACTTGTCACAGCACCTGCTGTCTGAGACAATACCACTGCTTGACATCTTTGTTAACAGATGATTATGCTATCCTGCATATCCAGCTTCATACATATTGTTTGCCTCTTTCCTTGTGTCAAAATAGCATTTAACTTCTAGCCTGCCACACAGCAATGTACTGAGTTTTACAAATGCCCAAAAATATTGACTGGTTAAGTCAAAGTGCTGGTGCTTGACATTGATTTATACCCACTTCATGTGCAACCTGCCATTTTCTCAGAAAAAAGTGAGACTTACTGATTACCTGCCATTTTCTCTTCGATTATTGGTGTGTTAGTTTGCATAAATTGGTTTGTCATGTATATGTCACACTGGAATTTCAAATACTGAGTTTATTTCTATATGAGTTGGGAATAGCAGAAGGAGAACATTTTAAAAAAAAAGAAAACATAGTTGTCAGGTCACCAGTAAAGGACCTGACAACTATGTATAAAGCAACTTCATTTTCCAGGCTCAAAGGTTTTTTTGAAATGCTTTCTAGACCTGAAGTGCCTTAGGTGGGTGATACAATTAACATCAGTAAAAGGTGTATTTCCATCTTCTTCCATACATTCCCCATAAAAAGAGAATGTTTGTCTTGCGATGGATAAAAATTTCCTCTGCCTCTGGTTCTTGGCCTTGAAGAAGATACTTAAAAGCTGGCTTATTAGAAGTCCTGGTCTCAAAAAACAAACAAACAAACAAACAAACAAACAACCAAAACAAACCAAAACAAAAAACCAAAAACAAACAACCCCAAAAGCTGTATTCCTTTTTCTTCCTCTCTAATCTTCTTAGTAGCCTTTTACTGAAAGATTTCTAGTTAGGAAATGTCAACCATCATAAACACACTGTGTTCCCCGAACAGACACCACTTGAATTCAGTCTCTGCTGCTGCTACCGAGCAAAGCCGCCTTTAAATCACTTTCCATAGCTGTTCTTTCATAGGGAAGAAAACCAAGCACTCTCATTTTCAAGGATTTTAAAAACTCATCTGCTAAAATGCTGTGCTAGAGCTCAATTTCTCTACCATAGGAAATTTAATCATTTGTTTGAATGGAAGCAGACTACAAACACATCTGGAGGTAGGAGAAGCATTGGGAAGACATCTTTCATAGAAGAGATGCAAAACCATTGCCCACATCCCTATGTATTTAATACAAAGAAAAGCAGTTTCTGAGAATTGAAAGTGTGTGATCTTACTCCTCAACAGTGATTGAATAACAGCTCTCTGTGGTTCTGCTTTCTCAACTACAAGCATTGCTAGGTCCTATTTTCAGTGACACATTGAGAAATCAATTGAAAAATTACCTGGAGTTTTGTCTAGGGATTGACGACTACAGCTAAGTCTAGCAGAAAAGGATGGAAGTTTTTTACTGAAAAACATGATTTATGTTTTTTCACAATTGCTTTTGTCACTTGAGGATTTATCAGTCAATTAAGCAGAATTATTGAGACAAACCACTGGGCTCATTTGCAGCTGACTTCAATGAGTTGCTAAGAGTTGAATGTCCCTCTCTGTTTGAGGAGCACAAGGCACAGCACACAGAAACCTAAGCAAGTGCATGCGTTTCTTGGATTTGAGGAATGTCTCTAATCTGGTTTCTACACAAGCCTACCAATGGTTTCTCCACAAATGCCATATGATGGCTTGTTATTTAATTAATTTCTACTGTATTATTCAGGGGCTAGTGTATTAATAACAGGATTTAATGGGAAATAATACATTGTGGTGTTTGGAGTTGATTAAAAGATTAATTTGGCAGGAGTTTGTTAGTGCACTCATCAGGAGCTATAGAGGCATTGTCTCTTAAGAGGTTTTCAATAGCACCAACACCTTGGGGGATCTGTGCTGGGCCACAGTCAGTTTTCTGCTGTTCAGAAAAAGTCAATGCTTCAGCCCTGATACTGTGTGAAATAATTTAAGTTTTATAACACAACTCTGCCTTTTTATAACATAACTCTGGAACTGACAGATGCTTATCTTGCTCCATGAACCAAGGCTTTTTCTGATGTTCTGTTGTAAGTTTGGATAGTGTCAGAGTCGGTGAGTGCTATGACCAGTCCAAGCTTTGACTGATCCAGTATTGGGTCAGTTATTCCAACAGTTCCCAGGCAGTTTTGGCTCTGTGTGGTATGTTAATGAGATCTGCACCCAACTTTCTTCCAGAACACCCCCCTCTCTAAGTGACATAGATGTGAAAACAAAGTACAGCGAATACAAATGTATTCCGTGAATTAAATTAAAAATATGTGAATGAGAAGGAGCATAATTTATTTCTTAAACATTTTCTACAGAAGTCAGAAAACACTTGTATTGGAAGAAGTCATATGCAAAACTTAGTCAGGATGGTGCTTTATGACAATCTTGAAGTGCTAGTGATGAGAATTAGTATCAGTGTAGAAACAGAGATGTGGATCCTGCCATGTGAGGTACACTGCTCATGTACCTCACATTTATAGAGAAGTGGGAGACCTCCAACACAAGATGGCATTTTAGCATGGATATTCATGAGAATGTGGCTCGAGCAACCTTTTTTCCTGTGCTATTCCCCTCTGTAACACCCACCAACTCATGAGTCTCCGTGTGACTGTGCTGTGTGCCTAATGCTGTTTTAAATGCAGATTCAGGCATTTAATACAATTAAGTGAGAGTCTCATTACACAAACAATTTGCAACAAGATTATCCCTAGGGCTCAAAACCTTGAAATAATTGAATGAAATAGTAAACTGCAAACAATAATATGCACAGAAGTTAGACAAGGAGGCAGTCAGATGCAAATAAAACTAAGCAGAGAAGCCCATTGCTAATGAAACATCACAAGCTGGAGTGAAATCTCTGCCTCAGGGGAGCTGTTGGGATGCCAGTGTGTAGATTAATGTGGTCCAGAGAGGGAATAAAGAGTAGGAACAGCAATTAATCGAATAAAACAAATGCTTGGTGTCTGGGTTTTGATCAACTTGAAAGGCAATTACTTATTCCTGAGTATGTGAAATTCCTACAGCATGGTTTGGGTATGTTCCCAAAAGTGCACTGCTCCTCTGAATAAGGTTTTCCAGGAAGGACTGTGTCATTATATCTCATGCAAGTATACAACCCTTGATCCCATTGTCATGAACTTCCTGGTTTCAGGGTGAACTTTTTGGTTTCTCACACTAGTCTGCTGGTTCTAGGATATCTCTTGGGTAAGTGCTCAAACTAGAAGTTCCCAACCACCTGTTCTCTGCTCCCAAGCTTTTACTTGATTATAAAATCTATCATCTTTTTATGTTGTTGTTGTTTCTGTGTGCCTTTCCACTGAAACTCTCCTATGGGCTCCACTGCTAGCCGGTAAGATCTCCTTGCAGAGTAGGAAAAACAATTTTAACTCTGATTTGCACACAGCTATGTCACTGCCTTCACCTTTTCATCTTACATGCTTAGACACTTTTTTCTCTTGTGATAGGAGCATCCCCTAAGGTGATGTAGGTGTGGTGGGCACCAAATCCGTCCTGATTTTCTGGGAGCTAACTGCTGGTCCTGAATCCATCCTTTCCTGTTTATTTCTACACTATACTTGTGGCAAAGGGTGTTCCTGCCTATGTTTTAGGTTACTTGGTCTGACCACAGTACTGTGAATAGCAAAAGCTGAAGAAATAAATGTATATTTTTCTAGCCAATTTACCTGGAGTCTGTATTTGAACTTTCATGGGTGATTAAAGCGAGAAATTCCTGGCAAACAGATTCCTGGAAAGCAAGTAATACATCATTGAATTTAGCATATATTTCTTGCATTCCTTGTCTACAGAATGGGAAAAAGAATCTTCATAATTTTCTTCCTTCTTACAGGTGTAGCCTCAACGCAGTATAGGAACACCTAGACTCCAAATTTTACATTTACAAAACTAAAAATATTTGCATAGGAGGTAGAATCCAATCAGTCAAAGGCAATCTTCCTGCAACACCAGGTACAGAGTACCCATGCTTTTGACTCCAGTGAATTCAAAACACCTGAAACCAACACTTAGGGGGCCACCTTAGTCTCTGGACTGTAAAGTGTAACAAGAGAGAACATAAAGTCCTTTATACAAAAAACAAAACTGCAAAGCAAAAAGTCATGGTAACTGCCTGAAAATGCACCTCTGTTTTGGAATGAACTTGGTGTGAAATGCTTCTTTGCTGAACTTCACAAGCAACTTCTGCCTCTTTCTCTGCTTCCTCATTTGGGTTTGTTTTGTCTGCAAACACCACTTCAGGCTGTTCTGTGCTGCTCCCCACTGACTAAAATCTCTCTGTACATTCCCCAGCTGAATATTTCCATGAACTGGTTTGTGTGATGACTGTACAGGTCTTGTTAAACCTGACATTGTGATGCCCTGGTTGGAGTCACCCTGTCTGCTGCATGTGCTGCTCAGGTCTGCCAGGATCATTATCCTCCCTCAAGTGAGCTGAGCTAGTGGAAGCGTGTCAGGGACATTTAAGAGCCCATGTACCTCATGTGGAAGAAATTCTCATCATCTGTGCCCATTCAGGCTGTCTGTGACTCTGCCAAAGGGAAGTGGCATTTGTTACTTGGGTAGCTCCAGGAGGACTAAAGGTCGTGATGAAATACTCTGGTGAGGGCTGTGGCAAAGGAACAAAACTGGGATTAGGGGGAGTTTTCAGTAATAATCACATCTTGTTCTGGCTGCTGTCACAGGTAGTTTAGTCACTGCCTAAGGTAGCTCAGAAGTGATTTTGGAATACTGCTCTTGGACTTTAAATGGTATGGACTATTCCTCATCCAGGTGTGTGGCTGTGAGCCTGTGTGATGAGAGAGGCAGACAAATTCTGCAGGGCTTCTGGGGTTCAGGTTCCCTCCTGCATCCTGCTTGCTGGAAAAACGTCTTGCTGAGCAATGGAAGATACATCCCCCTCTTCTTGTCTGGGAATATCAGCTTGGCTGTCTGCATCTTGCAACTCATGTCAAGGGAAGTACTGGGGACCTGCACATTTCATAGACTCAAAACTTCTCTGCATGATATGTCCTTCAGTGAAGAATTTCTTTTTATTGGGGGATTCTGAAAATATTCTAAGCCAAAGTAAAAGAAAACAAGAAAAAAAAAAAAAAGGCATCTGTTGTCAGTATTCAGGACAGAGAAACTGCAAATTTTTGCAAAAGATTCATGTGAAGAAAGGAAAAAAACAAAGCAGTGTTTACTCTGCTAAATCCAAAAATTAAAGTCTATCTTATATATCCAATCCAGGCATGAACCTGCCAGGGATTTTTCCTTTCTGTCTCTTTGGAAAGGTTTGGATTTGTGCTCTTCGTTGTGTGAAGCAAAACTGGTTTTCACTGGGAGCCCAGCACAGGTGTACGTCCACCTGGGGAAGTCTCACCACAGCTGCAGCAAACTCAGGGTGTTCCAACCTGCCTTGTGGAGTGTTTGATTTCCAAACACAACTTCTCCCACTCTGTCTGGAAACTGTACAGTTCACACAGACAGCATGATTCTGATATTATCTTCTCCATAATCTAAACATAAAAACATGCACAGGCTGTTTACAAGGGAACAAAATTTTCCTTTAGGGCTGAAATCACCACAAACTGCTTTAGAAATACCATTACTTGTTTGATGTCTCTCCAGGGAATGCATAAATTCCATTACTAAATATGTTAGTTTCACTGTACTTATCTGGAAAATCTGTGTCTTGCAATAGTTATAACAACAGAAGATTGGCTTAGTGATCAATTTCCCATTTATTTGATGTTTACATTTGAAATGATCCTTTCATGTGGCATGTTCTTGATTTTTTAAAGCTTTCTTCTCAGTTTCTTTCTACTTCAATCTTCTATGTTATTTATTTCATTACCATCAAAAATCTTGGGTCTTTTGTCCTTTGAACTTGTTAAGACAGGTGGGCATGCTTCTGGTTTGGGCAGTTATACTCTTATAATTTTTAATGCTTCCTATAAAGAAGCATGTTCCTATACAAGTCTAAGTACTAGACCTAAAGAAATGTAACTCTTATCCTCAAAAAGGCTGTAAAGAAAGGAAAAAATACCAAACAGGACTATATTCAGCCTACGGTTAATAATATGGAAAGTTTCTCCTATATGTTAAAAAAATAAAATACATATATATATGTGTGTGTATTTCTTTGTCTTGCTAAAGGGTTAAAAATGATTCAAGTTTTTTTTTAGCTTTTCCCTCTGCACAGGTCATTCAGCTAACAGGTTTGGTATTGAATCAAAGTGGAAGTTTCACAGCATGGGGAGAACGGACGGTCAAAGAATGCATTTTACACTTTCAGGAACAATTTTCCATTGGTTTCCAAAATGAACAACAAACAGGTATCTTTAAGGAAGGTGAATGAAAGCAAAGGCAGTTTGGCTACTGTTCAGGGTTATACCCTCATACTGTCAGTGGGAATGCTGAGAATTGGAACCAGCTGAAATGGGTGCTAGCAGCAACATCCACAGTGCCTGAAGGATGTGACAGGACAACATGGGACATGATGAAACAGCACAAGACTCGTGTGCCCAACCTCCTCTTTGCTGACCTTGTGTTTTCTGTAGACTTCTCCTGCCCCCAAGTCCAGAGCCCTCAAGGCCAGACAGCAGGACGGCAGAGGGAAATCCTCCAGTGTTCCTGGGCAGGCCTGGGTGAAGGAGGAGGAAGAGGAAGGCATTGGAGCAGCCCCAAAATGGTCTCCTGAAAAGATGGAGAAATTCCAGCCGGTGCAGACAGGTGAGTGGCAGAGCTGGGTCGCAGGGCCCGTGATTGCAGCCAGTTTGGCCCCATCCATCCCCTGTGGACATCCCCAGGGAGAAGGGGAAGAGCGGATGGGGTTGATGCCCCATGGCAGTCGTGTTCCATTCACTGAGCCTCCCTGTGATGGGCCTGCCTGGGGAGTGGTTCCAGGGGGCTCAGCTGTGTTCTCCAGCCTTTTCCACAGCTCCTCAGCTCTGACTGTGCCTGGTCTTTGCCAGACCCCGTTGAGGACCTGGTAGAAGACCATAAGTGCACCCAAAGGTGTTTCAGACAGAGAGCTCAGGTACCCACAGCCATCCCGCTGTGGTGCTTGATGGACAGCTCTCTCTTCTTGGCCCATCCTTCTGCAGAAGTTTTGGAAATACATCAAGAATGAAGAACGGGAAAATACCACAACTGCAGCCATCGAGGGCATGGTATGCTGTGACCCCTATAATGCTGAGGCTTGTGCTGCTATGCTGGATTTGCTTGCACAGATGGAAACCTCCAATCTGAAGCATGTAAATAGCTGTGGCCCATGCCTGGTAAGGATTTTAACCCATTTTTAGTGCATTTTTAAATCAAAGACCTGATTTCCAGATGTGCTAATAATTGGCATAATGCAGAACATCCCTGTGGGGGCAGAGGGAGAGTTATTTGGAAAGCAACTCCTAAGGATTTAGATACCAGATTCATTGGCTCCTGGGCAGTAAATAACCACTGGATATCTCTGGAAGCAGATAAAGAAATACGTATCTTAGAGGCATTTTCAGGTGGAAATAACCACATGGTTATTTCTAGTTATTTCTAACTACATGAGCTGAGGTTTTTGAGAGCAACAATGCAAGCTGTATAACTTAATAACAGATAATTTTTCTCTTATCTTTTTTTTTCCTCCCTTTTTTTATTTTAAGAAAGCCAGACATTCTTTGGTTACACACATGAAATTCATCAGAGACTAGTTTCTCTCAGCTTTATACTTTACCCTTTTGTCCTTTCTAAACATAACCACTGACATATTTAAATATTTTTGTTACCATTAAAAATGTGAACTAGCCTGAACTATGATACCTTCAAGGCCTCACCAGAAAGCCTTGACATCTTTAAGACAATTGTTCACAATTATTTTTTGTTGCTTCTCTTATAGTCAGGTTAAAATGTCTGTTGAAAAATCCCTGAATGGATATGATAGTTTTCTAGGTTGTGTTATGAATTTTTGCTTTTATTTCCAAGCCAAAGCAGGAAAAAAAAAAAAAATAAAATCAGCATCTTCTGGTGTAATTTTCCCTCTACAGAGCAACTTTCAGTCTTTAAAGTGAACAGTATTATCTTCTTTTAAATCTCATGGAGAGATTTGTTGGTTCAATTCCTTTCCTCAACCTGGGCTCATATTATCACCATCACCTTGCATTCATGGTGAGAAACTTGCACACAACATTATTATTTGTGTTTTGTCAGCTAACTGATTATCTAGTAATATTCTCAGATGGCTTTTATTAGGGATAAATCCCACTAGATCCCACTTCATTCTTTTGATTGTGACAGGAATATTGCATAAAAGCCTCACATTGTTTCATACTGTTTTTCCAGGCATTGGTACAGAAGATTTTAGTTCAGTCTTATTGAGTCTATTAGTGATGTATTCCAACTTTGTACCCACTGGCATCTCTCTGCCATATAAGAAAAATTTTGACAAATACATTTTTTCTGTGTAAAGGCAATATCAATTGGCCCGTTTCAGGGTTATTATAAATCCTGATTTGTTCTGAAATATGCATAGAAAACACAAGTTATTTTCTCATAGCTTCCTTTGCCTTTGCTTCTCTAGAAACCTCTGTGATTATTTTATATGAATTTTGATTCCTTATTTTAGGCAGGATCTATGCCTGATGATCTGCACTCAGTTTGATTTCTGCTTGTTTAACTAAGTAGCTCACAACTCTTACAAAGCCACAGTTGTTTCTGGCATGAACTTCTGCAGCAAGCATGCTTGTGGGGAAAACATCTGTGAGAAGATAAAGCTAAGTGTGATATTCTCCCTCAACACCAAGAGCTGAGGAAAGAAAACCTTGGAAAAATATACACCTCAATCTGTTAATTTTTCATGCATTTGATTCTGTAGTTGTCAGGGAATTGTATTCCTTTTCTTGATCAGTAGTCAACATTCTTAAGGGAGGCAATTAATAAAACCCCCTTGTAATTAATAGATTCACAGAATCATCAAGGTGGGAAATACTTCAGAGATCATAAAGTGCAATCATAACCCTGCAGCACCACCTCATGTTCATCATAAATCGTGTTCTCAGGTGCCATATCCACTTATCATTTTGAACCCTTCAAGGGATGATGACTCCACCATTTACATGGGCAGTCAGTTCCAACACTTTGCATCCCCTTCTGTGGGAAAAGTTTTCCTAATATTCAATCCAAACCTCCAATGGCATACCTTGAGGCTGTTTCCTCTAGTCCTGTCCCCTGTTCCCTGCAATCAGAGCCCAACCCTTCCCTGAGTGCTCCCTCCAGTGCAGAGAGTGAGAAGGACCCCCCTGAGCCTCCTCTTCTCCAGATTCAGTCCCCCCAGCTCCCTCAGCCTATCCTGGTGCTCCAGGTCCTTCTTCAGCTCTGTTCCCTTCTCCAGACATGCTCCAGCCTCTCAAAATCCTTCTGGTTCTGAGGGAACCTGAACTGGACATGGAGTTTGAGGTGTGGCCTCAGCAGTGCCAGCACAGGGATGGTCACTGCCCTGGTCCTGCTGCCCCATCATGGCTGGGACAGCCCAGGACCTGGGCTCATGTCCAGCTGCTGTCACCAGCACTTCCAGGGCCTTTTCCAGCCACTTTCCCCTCAGCCTGAAGCTGCAAGGGGTTGTGACCCAAGGGCAGGACCCAGCACTGCCTGTGGTTGTACCTGACCCCACTGGCCTCATCCCATGGATCCAGCCTGTCCAGATCCCTCTCTGGAGCCCTCCAGCCCTCTAGGAGATCCACTCACCCACCCAATCTGGTGCTGTCTGTGATCTTGCTGAGGGTGCACTCAATTCCCTTGACCAGGTAATCAATGAAGATGTTAAACAGAGCTAATGAGCTGTTTCACCAGCTCCCTCAGTACTCTTGGGTGATTCCCATCCAGCTCCATGGACTTGTGTGGGAATGAATTTCACAGCAGTTCATTGACCTTTCACTCATGAATTATGGGAGCTTCATTCTGTTTCCTGCCTCTCTCTTCCAGCTCAGGGGGCCAGGTACCTTGGGAACAAGTGGTCTCACTATTGAAGACTGAGTCAGAGGAGGCAGCTCCTCATTCTTTATCTCTGTTTTCCTGCACATCCAACAAAGGATTCTCCTTGACCCTCCTTTTGTTGCTGATATATTTGCATAAACACTTTCTGTTGTCTTTTATAGCAGTGGTCAGATTAAGTTCTAACAGGTCTTTGGCCCTTCTAATTTTCTTCCTGCATGACCTCACAGTATCCTTGTAATCCTCCTGAGCTGTCTGCTCCTTTTTTCCAGAGGAAAAACTGAAAGTCACACATGGATGTTTCATCACTATCTGATGCAAGCCTCAGTGCACAAAGCCAAATAAAATAACTCAAAGAAGATAAGGAGTTTGTACTTCAGGTGCTTTGATGTCCTTTTTTTCTTCCCCGCACACATGATCAAATATTGTTGAATAATCTTTTTGAATGCACAAGAACTAACAACAAATTGATTTGGATTTTGGAAATAAGTGTTTCTCTGTCTTCCTAAAAAAAAAAAAAGTTGCATGTTTATGGCTAATTTCTCCATTTATATATTGCTGTCTTTTTGAGTAAGGGATGCCTACAATTTTGTAGAAAATGTACAAGTGCTATATCTTCTTCCCATGAAGATATGGATGATGGGATTGCCTTATATAAATCCCAACATTTTAAATATGCATACCTTTCCTTAAAATAGTAATGCAAAACGATATGGGGTGAGAGGCATAAGATTTATTGTAGAGATGGTAAAAAGGTGGCTGCATATTTTTCAAATATTTATTAATAGGCTCTTTTGTGCTATCCATTACCATAGTAACAGAATAGCTCATGCAGTCATGGCCTCATTCTTTTTTTTAATGAAGATAAATAGATGGAACTGAGATGCACAGATGAGACTAAAAACCCAGTGTCAAAATTGGATTTCTGCACTGGAGACAGTCTGAGATTGAGATTTCTGGAATTCTATTCTTGGCTTTAACCTAAATGAATCTATCTTTTTACTGCAGGACAAAGTAATTAAGTAATTAGTCACCAAATAAATTAAATTTTTTTCTCTTTTTTTAGTGTTTTGCTAGTCATTTTGACTGATTTATCTGATGGTGCATGTGTGAAACCTTCCTTGTGAGCAGCATGCGTGGGAGCACACTCACAGCATGTTTCAGTTCTGCTGATTGACCCTTTGAGCCCAATGTATTTCTTTTTTTGTTTTAGAAGGACTTCAATTCTTAGGTTGCACTGGCACTGTGTGTTGGTCTCAAAATGTAAATTTTAATTGAGTTTGTTTGAAAAGCACTGAAATACTTAACTTTAGGGTGACAAGAGTGTGTACACCTATCAAACTCATCCCAAGGATTTTTGGAAGCATTAGTTCTCCAATATCTCACATACTGTTTTATACTAAGGCATCACTAGAAGACCCACACTAAGTCTTAATGACTCAAACTGAAATATTTACTGGGATTTTTCTGAATATTTCAATGTGGCAACAAAATCCCTTTTTCTTTCAGATGAAACATATTTCTGAGGAAGCTGTGTTTTTCTAGCAATGAAGAACTTTTGTGAAAAACAGCCAATATGTTCTATGAGTTCTTTAGATTTCTAAAGTATGAATTCTGGTGCTGGAGGTTGGGGTCTCATGTGGCCTTGCCCTCAAAGATGTTGTTTCCTGTGAGGGCCAGCAGCAGAGAGCCCCAGACAGGTCAGACAGATATTGCTGCAGAGCTGGGCTTTGCAGGGTCTGGCTCTTTCAGCCCCAGTCCTGCCCCTTGCTTTTCCTGGGTGGACAACAAGGGAGGCCTCCTGAGCTGATTCCTTTCTCCATCAGTGCAAATATTTCTTTCTTCCCACTGACTGAAAAAGCTCTAATTGATTGTACCTTTTCTTTGATTGTACATCAGCAAATTGTTCCTTTTACAGTCATGGCTAAGGCAGAAATTGTCTCAGGTTTTATCAGAGTTTTCCCCTTCTCTGTGATGAAGTTTGAGTCAACATTCACTCATGACTCCTCTGGAAACATAACTTGGAGCTTTTTCAGATACTCTTCCATTTCCTGTAGCCCTGAGGCTCTTGGCTGAGGGTTTGGAGTGAAATCAGAGACAGACACCAGGACAAGGGGGAGAAAGACATGTCCAGAGACTGTCAGGGAAATAGACATTTATTTTTCCTTTTGTGAAGATTTTCCCCAGTCCTCTTTCTACTGCCAGTGGGGAATCTTTCTCAGCTGGGGGCCATCCAGGGGTCTGTGAGCCTTCCTCTTTGGGCAGCATTGTGACCCCCCAGATAAATGGTCCCTATCCTTGCTGGGAGTGCAGGGGCTGTGAATAGGACCTGAGGCAGAGAGACCTGTGGCTACTTCTTGCCATGACTCTTCCTGGGGATGGACCTGCTCTGTGGGGATGGAGATAGAAGGGAGGTGGTTGGAACCATTATGGGTTCATCTGGACCCCTTTCCCAGCTAGACCTGCTAGAGCTAGAGGTAGCTCCAGGGTTGTCCTCCTTATCCTTGGCAGCACGAGAGTGCATCAGGCCCCTGGCCTTCTCACTGCACCAGCTCTCAATGACACTGATTATGCTGTGGACCAATGGTCCTGTATGCTCCTGCAGTAAATGCTGCAACCTCTGGACCAGGACCTCTACAATAGGGCCATGGATGCATAGGTTGTGCAGGATGCTGCTCTCTGCACTCTCTACCAGCCACCACTGGTCCCAGTATATTCCCACCAACCTCTGGTGCAGCCAGGGCTGCACCAGGTCCAAGAGATGCTGCTCCTGGCGAAAAAGTCCTGCCCAGACCTCGGGCAGGAGGTCACCCACAGCCATTGGGCAATGGGGGCTGTTTTCAGCCATACCACTGGCAGCTGTCCCTGCCTGGCTGCTGGACTCTGATGGCCCTTCCATGTCCACGTCCATATCCCTGTCCATGTCTGTGCATCACAGAAGCTTAGGGAAGAGCTGAGGACCATGGGCTGCTCTGTCTTGCAAACATCCTTGTCAGCAGTCCAGGATCAAGCCAGTCTAACCCAGGCTCTACTGGCACCTTATATAGCAGTGAGGGATGTGATGCTGCAGTCATCCCCCCTGATGTCACAATTCATTACTTGATAATATCATCCTCTGCCACCAGTGATGACACAATTGAATGTGACAATTGAAATATGTAAGACACAGACACTGTATTATATAAAACATAAGGCCACAATCCAACCCCTGGTGATGTCAGAATAGACATCGAGGCCGTGGCTATGACTTTTTCCCCCTTCATTGCCTTCACACTTCACCTTCTCCAGTACAATTCCTGTCAAAATAAACAACTCAGTGATGATCATCTTCTTCCCCATTGCTTCCATCTTAGATACATCTGGTCCCAGGTTGGGGATTTTGCACACCATTCCGGCAATGTCAAATTTGCAGTTGATGGTGCTCTTCTCTTTCAAGATTCCCTTTCCCAACATGTCCCCAGTTCTCCCCTCCAGGTTTTCTGTTCATGTTGGCCATCACTCAGTCAAGTCTCCTTCACAGATTGTGAAATCCAGCCATTCCTCACAGTGCCAGCTAAAATTTTTCATTGCTTCCTGTACCAGCCTATGCTGCAATTTCTGATGGTCATTAATAGATCTGTCTGCAACCTCGACAATTTTCTGCAACCATAAATCCATTAACACAGATCTAATGGTTTGACTTTAAATTACGGCACTGTCTTTTACACTGGTTACACAATCCTTAAATGTTCTAAAATAGGCAGCAGAATAAAACGAGAGTGAAAATGTAGGTATAAATTTTGAATTCTATTGTGCTTCTTGTTTGTGTTTCAATGTCCCACTCATAAAATGTTTTTACAGACATTGAAGCAGCAGAGGTTTTTAAGAGAGGATCATGTCTTTTTAATGCTTCCCTCACAGAGGTTGAATTCCAGGCTGATGTACTTTGTGTTGGGTTGTTGAATACTGATTTTTATCAGTGGCTTAGAAAATAGGAGAACAGTAAGTCTTGTATTGCTGCACATGAAACTCAGGCAGGAAGAAGAAAGGTTCTTTTAAGACCACATTCTTAAAATTTCCATTAAGACTTGAAATGATCAAAGAAAAAGAAATAGATTTAGGTTTCTTACATAATTCTTTGGAAGAAGAGTTCTTTCATGATTTGCGTTAGTAACATTTATAAAGGAAAGCATAGTGACTGTATTGAGTAAAGGCCATTCAGTTAAATCACTTATATTCTACTTTTTATGGCATGATTGAGCTGTGAATTATGTTCATTTTCCTTCCATTTACAGGCTGGAACAAATGGTGAAGGCTTAGTTATAGAGAATGTGTCCATCACTATAACTTTCTTCGTGTCAGCATTACTTCCTTGGACACAGGTTTGCTGTTTGACTTGTGCTGTTAGGGTCTGAAGCATTGCAGGCTGTGCTTGGAGCTCAGGTGGGCAACTTAGGGTGATCCAAGAAAGATGGCTTCTATCTGCCCCAAATTAAAGTAGGCAGCAAGGTCTGGTTAAGAGAGATGTGGGCTTTGAACCCATGAGCTTGGATTCTAGTCGAAACTGGTTTTGTTTCCATTTCCCATCCTCAAGAGAATATTTGTCTTGTTTTCAAAGGTCCTTCAATCATTTAGGTGAATAGAATGGATGGGATTGCTGTAGTTCTGGAGTTCAATCTCTGATCTTCTCCATGTGTGTCTTGTAAACAAATATGCATGAAATGTGAAGAATGAGACTACAGGACATAATCCAGATACTCATTTGTGCATCTGAAATAGGATTAATGAGTGACCAGCCTTGACTGGAAGCTCAAGTGCAAATCAATTCACAAAATGATGAAGCAAGAACATCCTTAATGAACAGATCAAGCAATATCAAGCATTTTAGTTTGCATACAGCTCTTACCCCTTAACAAGATTTTCTTGGGAAGGCCATGTTCAGTGGCACGGAAAAAGTAATGCCACATTTATGAAGGTCATTGGCAAACATAACAAATCAATCTACAGCAATTAAATTCAGGGTTTCATCCTGCTAGAACTCTCCTGCATAGGTGTGAGGTGAGCTAACAGAGCTCTTTCTGCCAAGGAATGCACATGGAGGTGGGCACAGTTGGACACTGTCCTACAGCTAAAGAACACAGTCCCACAATGTGTCATTATTCTATTTGTGCTTGTCACTCACTCAAACAATGCATTCAACTAGAGATTAACTATTATTAATTGTGCAGGAACTACTGGTCAAGCCAGGAGCATAATTTATTGTATATTCTGTTGAGCTGAGAACACTCACTGGGGTGGTCTGCTGATACTTGGGTGATCCTAGAGAATTTACCATTCAGCTCGGACCCAGGAGCCTATGGCAGGAGAATGCTCAGCACAGCATTGTGAGACTCATAGATATATACACAACCAACAACTCCTCTTTCTCCCCACATTCCAAAAGAGGCAGTGCTATCTGTGATTGTGTCTGTGCTCTTTTCACCAGAGCAGCTGAAGATAAATTTACTGGTAAGGCAATTCTAACTTGCATGTCTGTCACTCCTACTGAATGTTTAATGAAGATTAATCTCTTGAGGTTTCCTTCTCTGCATGTTGCAGGAAAAGTTGTGTGACACTTACTACAGTGTGTAAACCTTGATTCTATGCAGGGTTGAGATACGTAACAGTAGTCTCACATGCATTTGTAGTTGAATGTCTATTGAATCAAGTCCTCCATGGTTTATTTTAGGTCAATGGACATTTCACCTCATCAACACATTGGAGTAAGAGATCTTCAACAAGAGAGGAAGTTTCAAAAATCAGATCTTTTTTTTTTGCTTTTGTTTCAACACTGAATTAATTTTTGAAAGCAGCTACCAGAACAGGAACATGCTCTGTAGAAAGACCTGGTAAAACTGTTGCATTAGTAAACACCACAATTTTCAGTTATTCACAGATCCACTTCTGAAAAACTCTTGGAGCAACTGAATATCTGTAACTGCATTTCTAAGCAGACAGAGGATGCTGCTGTTAACAGAACACTGCTCATTTCTTTAGCATTTGGATTGGGTCTTGAAATAAATAAGTGTATACAAGTTTGACTAGTGGGTAGAGCCATCTGGACAGATCCAAATGACACCACTGACACCTTTAGCAACAGCTTGAGGTCTGAGCAGGTCTGTTGTTCAAGATTCTCAGCCTGGTTAATCTCTTTTCCACAGGGGTGTAATAAATGCATGATGCTTGGTGAGAAGAAATAAAAGGCAACTCACCGTGGCAGAATATTCTTGTGTTTGACGTGACTGGAGATTCAGCATTAAAATTTCAGTACTTAGGGTTTGTCAGGAATGACTTGCAAGGTTTAAGAGGGTGTAAAATACTACAGAAATTATTGTAAAGGGTAGAAATCATGACTTATGCCCCACTGAGAGGGCAGTTATTCCACCACTGCATCTGACACCACAGACAGATGACATGGCAGGCTCACCAGGGAGTGATGGAGGGCCTGGCCTCTGCTTATTTGCATCAGTGAAGGAAAGGCTTCTGGCTTCAGTGGTGCCAGAGACTGCAAATTCACTCATTCCTTCAGCCCGTCCCTGTAGGCTTGGATTGTGAGGCACACAGGTTGTTCAGGTCCTTTTAGAAATTATTTTGTACCAATGGAAAGGAGCTAATGAGTCCCCAGGGTTTTTAGTTTGACATACTGCTCACACTTTAATTTAAATTTTACAGGAAATAGGAAACAGTGTCATTTTTATCATGCACTAATCTCTCTGCAATATGGAGATCCAGTTAATTTCTTTGGGATTTGATATTTGGGTTTTTTGTCCAGCTGTATAGTTAATATCAAGATATAGGTTTAACAATAATGAATATTGGCTATTTTCTTGGTGGCTTAGACATGTTATCACAAATTTATCCAAAGCTTGGTGGGTATAGGAAAAGTATGTTTAACATGTTTACTCATGAATTTAATATAATTAAATTTGGGGAGAAATTTTCCAAATAACAAAGATATATATATTTCCCACCAGCAGTTGGAGAGGTATTTCTATTAACTGACTACTCGCCAATCAGACTCACTTGGTGCAATAAAGTCTCAAATGCACAAGTGACTTTATAGCTTCCACCTGTATTTCTGCTTTTATGCATAAGCCAAGATGGGTCAAAAGAAAGCCAAATCAAGACTTAGCCAGCAACATTTTTTTTCCTATGAAATGGAGAGGTCTTTCTTAGCTTAGCATGGTTGTGTAGTGTAAGTCCTGATGTTCCATATCTCCTGATCAAGGCTTAATAATAACAACATGTTACTGGTATAGAATGAACTGTGTGTAACACTGGAATTGCAGCTGTGGGTGTAGGAGGAGATCAAAGGCCCATGGCTACTGACAGCTCACCAGCCATCAATTCCTCATAATTGAAAAAAATTGTCTTTAAATGAGCTGGTTTTGTGCATAACATAGAACACAATCATGCCCCACCACCACCATCATGTATCTCTCAAATGATGTACAGTAAATTTGGATATTAGGTGGAACTGAAGATTGAGTAAAAGACTTTTGGCAGCACCCATGCAAAGATGAATCCACATTAATTTGTCTATATGGAGCTTCTCTTTGTTATCATAGTCCTACCAAAGCACTTGGGATGCTTATGGGTCATCTTAAGCTGGCAAGACAACCCCAAACAGTCAAATTTCAGATCTTAAGAGCAGGAGGATGAGCACAATGCCACAGAAAGTTTGTGTGCATCAATTTTGATCTTATCATTCTGATGAATGAGCTTCAATAACGGCATCATTTCAGCGGTGTGTTAATGGTGTTGCAGCTGGGCTAACATTTCATTGGTGAAACTTCAATCCTTAATTAGTGGAACATATAATTATTTTTCATATTAGGTATGTTTTCTTGGCTCACATATGGTACAAAAATTGTAGATAAACAACTTAGTGGAAAATGTCAATAGCCTAAGCAGTAACTTGGACACAACTACTGAGTTTTGTCTGAATGCATATGTTGGATGCTTTCGTAAAGTTCAACAGCTTCATTTATAGCAAATACTCCTGAGAAATTTTCACTTGAAGAATTATGTTACCGCTTAACTCATGAAGCAGAGATCTTCATAAGAAACAACAACAAGGAAACAACAAAACCATCCAAAAAAATCCTTCATAGTGCAAGCACAGTTGAATCCTAGGATTAACCTGCTTGTAAGGAAATGGTTTGAAGCTGTGGGTTAAATTGCAGTGTATGGATGTAGAAATTCCTCATTTGAGGAAGAATATAGGGTGGTTTGGGATTAAACCCAGACCAAATGTCACCCTAACCCTTGTGTGCCCTGCAGCTCAGCTTATTAGGAAGGGTTAAAGGAGGGGCAGTAGCTGAAGACAAGGCCATGGAATGGAATGGAATGGAATGGAATGGAATGGAATGGAATGGAATGGAATGGAATGGAATGGAATGGAATGGAATGGAATGTCTCCCTCTGTTTGCAGGTGCCTCTGGTTCTTGAAAAGGGTGGGAAAAAGCCCAAGACTCTGTCCCTCACAATCCAGGCTCAAGCACACACTGAAGCAAGATGCCCCAGAGGCCTCTGCAGCCTGTGGAGGGAAGAGAGAAGCTCTAAATCTGGTTCTAAAGCACCACCAAGGTTGAATAAAGGTCAGCATGAGCCACATATGAATCCTACAGAGTTGAAATTAGTGCAATCAAGCTTGACTCCTGAATGAGTAGTTGCCAAGGTCTAAACTCCCTCATAAGCATGGCACAACGCTGGCCAGTGCAAAGTGGATTAGCATTCCTATAATGGCTGTACTGTCTGTTCAGGCTGCTCTATCAAAAACATGGAGAAAATTAACATTTATTTATCTGCACTAATGTGGTGGTTGACCTCAGCTGGCTGCTGGTGGCTCAGCAAGATTTTCTCTCACTCTCCCTTTTCAGTGGGATGGGGGCAAAAATAAGATTAAAAGCTTGTAGGTCAAGATATGGCAGTATAATGGAAAAAAATAGAGTAAATTCTGCATGTAGAAACAAAAAACTAACACCAAAAAATTCTCTAGGGGATTAAATATCCCTTTGGTCAGCTGCCTTACTGTATTCCCTCCCAGCCTTTTGTCCATGCCCATCCTACTGGCATTTGAGGAGTCTTTGGAGAAGCAGCCTTGGTGCTGTGTGAGCATTCTGCCAAAAACACAAAGCACAGCACTCCAGGGGCTTCTGTGGCAAAAACTTCACCTCACCAAAACAGAGCCAGGCAGGAGGCATTCATCCACACATAGCTCCAGCATCTTTCTCTCTGGGAAAAATAAACCAGATGCAGTTTGGAAGCTACAGAGAGAGAAAACACAACACTAAGCACTGCTGAAGCAAGTTTCAGTGATGGAGAGAGCGGGTTGTTGTCCTGCTTAGTGCCCACTCATCATTTAGCAAGCAAGCTTAAAAAACAAGCAAACAAAAAAGCAAGCTATCAAAGTATCTTTCCCTTCCACAGGGAATGTAGTACTTTAGATACTCCATTTCCCTGCTGAAAGGTGATCCTGACAGCAGTAAGGTCTCTGCTTACAGGTGGACACACATCTAAAATAAAGGGATGTACACATCAAATGGGGTGCAATATAATATATTTAAAATAATTTTCTATTTGTTCTCTCTTTTTTTTTCCATCTGAAATCTTTGCAGAGTGGTAGGACAATTCAGAGATGTGAAACAAAACTCTAGTGGGAATTTTCTGAGCAATGGCCAGCTAAGATTTCAAAGTGGAAGGAGAATTAATTTTGTGCCCTCCAGAGAAAATTGCTGCAACAAACTTGACATCGCATTTATTTTTTAAAAACAAACTAGTCAAAGACTTACAATTGATTGTGTGGCCTGTGGGAAAACAACATGGAAAAGGCATAAAAAGGGCATTTTATTTCAAGAGGAAGAAGCAAAACAACCAGTTTAAATGATAAAACCAAAAGGTAGAGGTATCTGAGATGAGACCAGAGGAGGTTGCTCTCCTAAGCATCCCCTTTGAAGAAAATCCCTGAACAAAGTCTCATGGTAGATAAAAAAGGTGATGATGTGGTTTAGTAGCCATTGAGGGGAAATTCTCAATGCTATAACTGTGTAACTTTGCCATCCCAGGATCACTAGACTTGTGCTGTGGCTTGAGATGCTTTAGGGTTGCATTAATACTGATGATCACAGTGAAAGTAGGACTGATGTGTGACTGCCTGTAGTTGGGAGATAGGATGAGCTGCATGGTCCCGAGATCCCTGAAAGCTGAGATTTCAATAATTATCCTCAAAGGCAGTCTGCCTGCAGTGCACTGGTTTGATGTGTTAAGTCAGATGGGAAAAAGAAATGGCTACACTTAATAAAAAACTTTACAAAAGAAAACAACTTATTTCAGAAATTCAAGTTCCAGCTGTTGAGTACAAGATACAGGGATACAGCTGCAGGAGGGGAAAACAAAACACAAATATCAACAGATAAATTTTCTAGGGCTCATTCAGTATTTTTGTGGAGGATGTGACTAGAAGGACTTAGAGGACAGAGAGGTGGCTAAACTGGTATCTGCTTTTTCATGACAACCTTTCTGCCTGTTTCTCTGGCAAGGTTTGTGCTATCAGATTGAAAGACAGAACATGATATAGAACATAGACAAATACATATAGAATAAGTGATTTTGCCTTTTGCAGTCTATTTTCCTGCATCTTATGTTTCTCATAGAAAGTTTTTGGGGAGGAGCACCCTGTTAAGCCTTGTGTGTAGCTGAGAGTTGAGCTTGGACTTTTCTTTTTCTTAATGGGCAAGAAGTTACCCTGAGCAGCAGGAAGGCCTCTTTCTGCATTGCATTTAAGGCATCTTTTTCACTGAATGTTTCCCTGCAATGGGAAAAGGAAAAAAAAATAAAAGTAAACCACCACTGCCACAGAGCTCATGTAGGCTTCCCATATTGTCCTGAAATCAGGAGCTGGCAAAATTCTCACACAAGCTGTCAGGAAAGCAGTTAGAAACATGTCAAATTAATTTCTGTCTGCATTTACTTTAAAAAGTATTGGAACATGTGGGAACTCAAAATGCCTCTCAGACATTTTTAGAGGCTTCAGGCCGTGGTCAGACGCAGTCTGGACCCCAGCAGGCAGCTGGATTTAGCTGTGATTTCGAGTTTGAACCATGGAATGAATTACCAACTTTGAAGGTAGAACAAGCAGTCACAAAGTGCTAGATAGTATAGTAAATGTAGTCACAAAGTAGAGGGAAATATTTTTTGGTAGTGTACAGGGGGGTTTTAGCACCTGTACAGGGGGGTTTTTACTTTGTACATGGGGGTCAGAAGTTCTAAGATGGAGGAAAGTGGGCTGAACCCATCCTTCTTCTTTCTTCTTCCTTGCCTCCATGTTCTTGGTGATGTTGGCACTCACAGATTAGTTTAGAATAGAAAAACACTTGGTAACGTAGGTAATAGGTATTGGGGAATAATTGTAAACATGTTATACGTAATATATCTTATAAAAGATAGCAGCAGCCCTGGGCGGGGGGAGAGAAGAAGAAGACACCAGACAGTGAGGGTGTCAGGAGTGTGTGCTTCTCTGCCTGGGCCGTTGACCAAAGGGCCGCAGCCCGAGAACTTAATCTGTTAGATAACTAGCAATAAAACATCTTGAGACCGAACAAGAAGAGGCTGTGGAGTTTTCCTTTGGGAACGCGGGTTGGAGGAGAAGCTCTACCACCACACGGGAACCCCAGCCAAACCCGGGGTTCCGACAGGAACAGACACGTTTTCTGATGGATTGGATAAAAATTTGCTTAGTTATGAGACTTCCCAATATAGGAGAGATTTCATAAAAGAAATTTCATAAAAGAATGTGAGGATCTTCATGTACTCTTCTGCAAGACAATAATTATTTGATTAAGCTTTGGATGTTGCATATGGACAGAGGAAAACAGAAAAGAAAAGGGAATTAGAGAAATACAACAATTTGTCTCCCCTTTGGGAGTCCATGTATTTAGCTCTTCTGTTTTCCTTGGCAATCTGTACCTATTTGAATGTCAAATTCAAGTCAGAAGGATTAAACATGAGAAAGCTTGAGATATCTTTGCAAGGTGCATTTATGGTCAGTAAACATGGACTTTCTACAAAGTCACATTGTTTTTTGCAAAGAGATTTCCTAGCTGCTAGTGCTGTAGAGTCAAATTAATCTCCCTTGAGGGAGAGAAAACATAAAAGCTGGGGGAGGGGAAGGGAAAAATAAAAGAGAAAAAACCATAGAGACCCTTTGAATATCTCAAACTGTTTTCTTCTTTGGATAATTTATACATCCAATGAGTGTGTTGTTTATTTTCACTTCCCAGAAATGTACTTAATACTTCAGCCTTTTCACATCCTGTGCAACTGGGATCCCTGCCTTGTGGGGACCACATCATCTTGTCATTGTCTCCATGTACTTACAGAGGCTTTTCGTGATGTCTTTGACATTCCTGGCATGTTAGAGTCTGTTTCAGCTTTGCCTTTCCTACTCTCAATACTGCCTGTTCAGACAGTATCTCTGCTTTCCTCATAGGCACCCTTTCAATTTAAAATTACAAAGCAAATTTGCTGCGTTTTGTGCTCTCCTTCTGGCAGCCAGCAGTAGGAGATTCACTTGGATAGAGAAGCTGCAGGTAAAATGAAGAACAGCAGTGCCTTGGGAGACTGTGATTTCAGATTTTTTTTAATACAATGCTACTTAAACTCAAAGGTGCAGCTTCTAAGAGAAAGCAAACCATTCACATAGATTCTAAGACAAAAGAAATGAGGTTTTAAAATGCTGACTGTGTATCAGAAAAATCATTATACCTGATTTTTTTCCAGCAAAGACTCAAGTATGTTTAGAATGAATTGAACATGTCTGAGGATTTAAAACTGTTAAACTCCAGACAAAGAAAAAAATATTCCTTAACTTGCATAAGACTTGGATAGAAGAACAGAAGAAAGTGAAAATATTGATGCCTCCATTTTTGACTTTTTAGAGTAGTATTTCCTATGTCTGTTTTTATTACCACAGATGATGAACGCTCCTCCACAGCAGCTTCTGCAGCGATGGAGTCAGTAATCATTCCCAGCAGGACCAGAAAGATTTGTGTATGGAAAAATTATATTTACTTGATAAATAGTGAAGAAATTTTATCTCAGGTCACTGAGTTGCTTAAAGCCAAGTAGTCATAGAGACACAGTTTAAAAGCTGCTGCTTTCTAGATACCAATCACCTGATATCTATCAATAAACCCACTTCTTACAGTACAAAAAGAGCTGCACATCTCCGTATCATACTTCACAGAAACTTAGGCAGAAATCCCTGTGCTGAAGATGTTTAATTAACTTTCTCATCTCCAAATATTACCAGGGAACCACAGTTTTTCAGAGTGCAAAATAAACTGGTGGATTTCTCCACCTTAATGTAGCGTAAAATTTGAATTAATCCCTACCTGCTTTGCCGTCACGGATTGCAGGAAATCAGCCAGATCACACCTCAGATGAAACACTCTTATTTATTTTCTCTTTGCAGAACATCCTCATCTCATGAATAGGAATGATATTGCTTCCTGCATGTTGTGATAACCATCCTAGATTGGTCCATCATCTCTAGCATGGCCAGTTGGAGGTTCCCAGGGAAGAAGAAATTAATAAAGAGAAGACAGACCAAGAGGCTCCCTAATCCACCCATTGCACTCTTCCACCTCCCAGGAATTTCAGTATCCCCCATGTCCTGAGCAAGAAATTATATATTTTTTCCAGTGAGTCCTGAGATAATTATTTCCATGTATTTTTCTAGTTATTTTACTCCTGAATCACTTTAATATCTGAACCATGGCTTCCTGTGGCAAAGAATCTTGTAACAGAATAACCTGCTGAGTGGAATAGGTAATTTCATTGTTTTTATTTACTAAGTGGTTTAATTTGAAGTGGCCACTTTCTTGCACAAGCAATCCTGGAGCAACTGAACCCAACTGACTTTTTAACATTTGCTGTTCTGCCCACAAAGCCTTCCTTCACACCCCTCCAGGAATAATGGAAGATGTCATAAATTAAGGATCCATTAAAATTATATTCTCTGCACTACAATTATGGGAGTTTGAGGGGGTTTTACCTTATTTTCAAGATTTCTTTGTAGCTGGGTACAAATGCAGATGTTTGGTAATCAGAAACTGATCTAGCAACCAAAGCCAGAATACCAAACCACAAAGAAAGTGTTTTTTTTTTTTTAAATGCTGAGGAATATTCACAATTCTCTGGAGTTCTCTGCTCACAGCTATGATCTTGCCCACTCCTCTTCCTCCACTCTACCCACCTGCCTCATGAAATTCTTTGCAAAGGCTGCCCATGACAGTGTGTGTTGAGCCCATCTGTCTCCTCTGAATTTCAACTTCATTCTTGAGCTTCATGTTTTATTACCAAAACATCCACTAAGAAGCATGGACACATTCCAGCAGGCACCATACTACCCTGGGTCAGAAATTCTGAAGGATCCTATTCCTTTTTTCCCCTCTTCTCCCAGTCCCTGCTGCAATGTCATGGTTCCTTCTCTGTCTGCCTTTCCTTCTTTCCTTTATTTTCATTTTTTTCTGAGATCAGTCAGCTGCTTTTTCCCTAATTTATCCTTCTGTTTGGTTAATTTGAGGGAGTTTGAGGAGTTGTCTCGGTTCAGCAAAGGCTCTGAAGAGCACCAAAACAACAACTACATGGGTTTACACATTCTTGAACTGTGGGATTTACTGTCTATGCTTATTTTGAGTGTTTGTCCTATACTGGCTGGTCAGTTGTGCTTTTTGTCAGAACCTCCCCAGTTTCAATTGTATCATCCTGCATTTATAATGCCCAGTTAAGGTGATATGTTCTTAAACAATATGGATAGATGGGAAGGGAAAGTCAAGCTTTGCAAAGGAAAACAACTTCTTTCTGGCTTTGCATCTTTTTCCTCCATTCTCCTTCAGGAGAGTGGTAGGGACATGAGTCTCTGACAGCAGGGATGGAAAAGAAACACCAACAACTTTCTAGAACTCATGAGCCTGAGGGCAGCACAGAGAAACTAATCCATGACACCAGGTAGGTGGGTAGCCTTTTTAATTCATAAACTGCCAGATGTTTTTTGTGATGGACAATTATCCAACACTTTGTTACTCCCTGTGACTCTGCATTGCAATGTAGCCAGAAAAACTGTGTTAAACACATGGTTTTCAAATGTGCTGGAAATTGAGAGCAAAGTAAGAAAGGCAGCAATAAAGATGTAGAGCTTCCCCTTTCCTCAGATGACAAGGACATCAAGCAAAAGTTTTCTCACAAGACAACCTTAACAGCTTGTTTCAAGAAGAATTGGAAAAGACATGTTCTGCTAAGGATGGGGTCAGCTGCCAGTCAAGGCCCAGAGCTCTCAATCAAAGTCTCTAGAAAGAAAAGGTGTGAAGAGATGCTGACAATCTTTAGTATAATTAGGGAAGGAACTTTTTCAGTAATTTGTTTAAAGCACAGCTTTTTTTTTTTTTTTTTTTTTTTTTAGGTCAAGGAACAGTGAACATCCTAGGATGGTTAAAAGAGCCCTCCACATTACATAGGCATATTTCAGTGAAATCAGAGTAAATAGCTAAGCTTTGTGTCACTAGACAGCAGGCAAGACCTCTCACTATTGGAAGAAGAATCCAGATACTCTAGGGAACACTAAGGAACATAAAAACTGCAGTTGAACAAAGACAATAAATCTCATGGCCTCTCTAATGGAGCAAGGCAAATGTAGCATCAGTCAACTCTGAAAATATGAATCCACTTATAAACAGAGCTGCTTTCAGCATTCTTGTGCAGGATTTGAATTTTCTAGGGGGAATATCAATGTAAAACTTGGAGAAAATATACAATTAGCCCCCAAACCAGGTATGCACTTAAACTGGTACACTACTTGAAATAAAATGGGAGTACCTCAGATATTAAAAACTGTCTTTCCAGATAATCTATCAATGTGATATGCTGTCAGGATCCTAATTAAAGTCAAAACCATGTGCCTGGCTATTGCCTTCATGATTTCATCTTGTCCCCTCAGAATTAATTCTAAAACAGGAGTGGTTGAGTCCTGGTTCATCATATTTTTCCAGCTTCTAAACAGGTTTCAGTAGAAGATATACTTAAAAAACAAAACAAAACAAAACAAACCCAAAAAACTGCTTGCTTTTGCTTTTTAAAATTTACTTCTTAATCTAGAATTTCCAATCAAAAAAATCAGTTTTACACGTGAAAGTCAGGCCAGGTTAGTTATGTCTCTTGGAAAGGCAGCAATAAAGAAGCAGCTGACTGTGAGCAGGGACAGCTCCCAACTCCTGTCTCTGTCAGCATGCTGGCACTGATGAGTTACTTGTAATCTATTTCAGTCAGCAGAGACAGCAGGTACGACTCTGTGTGCACGCAGGAAGGGCTGCTCATGTCAGAGTAAACCATTCTGCTCAAAGGCAATTTTAAGTGTAAAGCTACAATTTGTCATGCTCCTGGGAGGGGAAGAAAATTTCCGTTCTTGTATAAAGCAAATGTGTGTCTGCAGTTTGATGAGCTTGATGATCTGGCTTTTAAACATAATCCTGGAAAAAAATTATTGAGGAGGTACTGAATACAGCTAACAGAGAGGGAAATTTGTGACAAAATTAGCTGCAATAAAATATTGACATAATGGAAGCAGAATTTTAAAAGGTAGGAAAGGTGAAATTGCTTAAATTGTGACATTCCAAAAAGAAATATTCCAATATTCTGCAGACTGAACTTCACTGTCTTTTGCTTGAATTCTTTAAAGATTTTCTGATTTTTTTTTAATTAAATTAATTATTTTTTCCAAGTGGACAGAAAGAAATGTGAGATGCTGAAAATTTTAGTAGGATGGGAGAATTTATCTCCATTTCATTTTTATCTTGGATTTAATTCTATGAATAACATAACCAGAATTATCAAACATTCTGTGAAATCATTGGGGTTTTTTTGGCTGAGTGCTGTCTGTCAAGATTTTTCTAATGCATATTGCCCTATGGATCTGTTGCCATTGGTATTGATGGGGAGACATGGGTGTGCTCAGCCTGCAGCTATCAAAGGCTAAATCAGGATCAGAATGGCTGATATATATTTCTATTGTATGAAAATGAGACTGATTTAAATTGTGATACAGTCTGCATGCCACTTGCATCTGAAGAGCTGCAGAAAAAGTTTATAAACAGAGTCAAACTGATTAAATACTGACAGAGGACAATGCCTATGCAGAGAACTAATATCCTGACTGATTAAAAATTAATGCAGTTGAAACTGTTCCAAGAACAGAACATAAATCTCTGTCTTTGCCATGAGCCATAAGTCAGGGCAGCTGCCTGATTTGGTGTCTTGCTTTCAACAGCAGCCTGTGTTCATCAGCAGGTGCAGGACATCCTTTGTATGAGAAGTTATCCTAATAATGATTTAGCTGGAAGTTTTTTAAACAGAAACTTTACATACCTTCTAAAATGTTCCTGATGTTATGGTGCAGCTTTGTGTTTTCTCTGTCTACCTTTTATCAAAGGAAGAATTAACCTAGGAGGGTAGATAAAGTGGACATTATATTTCAGTAGTAGGAGAGACCTGCATTTGTTCTGGTGCTTCAGGTTCTAAGTTAGTTATAAAATTTGAAGTTTCTTTCAAATTAATTTCATGTTTTTAGGTTCATTTGAGAGGAGACTGAAAATCATTCCAGCTTCTGCATTTTGTTTCTTTGGGAACTTACATCTATCTCAGTATAAAAGGGTGAACCTTCTGATGACCAAGAATGAGCAGAAGTTTGCCATGGGAGGTGCCTTGAGGCAAAATGTGTGCTTACCTTGAAGTACTTAACCTGTATTCCGGCTGAGGAGCAACAGTTTTCTTCATTTTCCTGTTTTCCATCCTAGGAAATATTCATACAGAATATCTGCACTCCCAGGGGTTTGCAAAAGATAGAATCAGACAAGAAAATATTCTTCAGGCTCAAGGCCCATGATAGGAAACATGGAAGGGTGCAGAAAGCTCTGAAACCAAGCCTGACAAAAGGAACTACACCAAATGTGATTGCTGGTGGTGCATATGCAGTTTTTTATCCAAGTGTGATGGTGACAGTGCCACAGTGTCCCCAGACATTCATGTTCTATTTAATCCCTCATGTTTCAAGTCTACATATGCGAGGAAACTACACTCAGATGTGGTAATGGCCTCTTGGATTTCTTGGGTATTTTTACTGGGCCTTGAAAATGAGAGAGACATCACTGAAGCAGAGTTTTTTACCTTTCTGATCTTCCTATGAAAGTTGTACTCATAACACAGAGACTGAATCTACATGTTGGTAAGGAAAACAAAATTTTCCTCTCAAGTCTTCAAAAGGAAAGCCAAATTTCTACTACAGCAGCTGGTAACCTTTGATTTGTCTGGACTTTCTGAGATGTGCAAAAGCATTGGTTTTGCCTGAAATGTGATTATTTTTCTTCTCACTAGTTAATCTAGTTGAAACATTTCTTGTATCTTTAGAAAATAATGGCTGCACAAGACTGTAATTCAAAGCTAAAATCATTAGAGAAGAAACTTCTCTTGTGTTGCCCCTGTTCAATATTGGTTTATTTTTCAAAATTCCTGTCAGGACTCACAAAAAGGTAAGTAAATAAGAATGAAGGAGTAGCCCAAGAATAGAATTAGTATTGTCATTGTCCCGAGTGAATAACCTTTAAATATAACTTTTAACATCTCTCCTTGTACTGTATAGCAACGACAAATTCCAGCATTTTTAATGCCATGCTAGACACTGCCTCTTTTCTCCTTGATTTGGCTCTTAATACCATTAACAAACAAGAAAAGTGGATGCAACTCATTTAAACCTGTTGATAACTTCAAATTATCAGTATTTAAAGGAAATATTCAGCTAGAACTTTCTATTTTCTTACAAGGGGAAGGCTTTTCTTGGGAATATTCATCATAGTTAAGAATCTGCTGGGAATGCATCTGATATATTGGCATATTGACATTTATAGTCATTACACTGTGACTCACTAACAGATTTCCTTAAACTGTATGATTTTCACCTGAGGCTGCAGCTCATGTTTGAAGAGACGAGTTTTCTGGAAAACTTAAGGTCTGCTTTTTTTTTTTTTTTTTTTTTTTTCCTGATAATTTCATCAGAAATCTGATGAATTTTGCCCTGCATGTGAATTGCTGATTGCTTTGACTACAGTGGTGAAGAGAGAGGAAAATGGAAAGCATGCATGGTTTAAGGCACTTGTTTTACTCATCCCTCAGGGAAGGTCAACAGGGATGTGGGAGGTAAGGTATTGTTCAAATGCTGCATGTGGGACATTTTGGAAATGCCAAGCCTCACAAAAGACCCAGACCTTCCTTCCCTAACTTTTTGTTCTACATGGAAGGAAGCTTTTTCACTGAAACATAATTCCTCAACATAGCTGGGAATACATATGTTTCACTCTTTCTTAGACAAGACTGTGTCAGAGCAATTTCTCAAAATCTCCTTGTGCTACAGCTTCCTGGTGACACTTTTAACTCATCTATGAATATACAGACACATGCCCTATCCCAGAGGATAAATCAAGGCCACTGCCTGTGACTGCCATAACTATCACAGAGGACCTATACTTCCTGAGGGATGTTTGAATCCTGTCAAATCACTTTCTGAGCACATTTTATTTGTTTCTTGTTCCATTCCTACCATTTTATAAGGTTTTGTATTATCATTAATTCAGTCATGAGCTGGAAAGAGATATGTGTCCCTCATGAGTGTGCCCCAGAGAGGGGCAATAATACACAATAATGCTTTGATTGATGCATTAGAGTGAAGACTGTCAAATAATGAGATACTATTAATATATACTATCTATTACATTTATAACACTATAGTACCATACCAACTTATTGGCTGTATATATACACATATGTATATATATATGTATAAAACATGTCTATTTTCCACAAACACTACTTATTGCTAATTTACATAGATACGTGGGGCAAAGCAGGCACATACCCAGAGCCTCCCTGTACTGTGAGAGATGGACCTTGGCTCTTTGAATTAAGGGAGGAGGTTTTTTTAAAACTTAGAAATATGGAACTTACCAACAAAGCTTCCAGTTTTATCATCAATATTATGGTCTTGATCACCAGTCTCGCAATAATCCTTTATAGACTGCAGGCTAGAATCTTCATAGATTTTAATTCTCTCTGGCAAGGTGTCAGTCTTTAAAAACAAATAACATGTTGAAACCCAGGTGTAAGGCAGTTATATTAAAAATAATTGGATATCTGTTGTTTTGTTTTTTTTTTTTTTTTCCTCAGTATTTGTGTTCAAAACTGATATATAAGCTAGATGTAGAATCATAGAATCAGTAAGGCTGGAAAATATTTCCAAATCATGGAGTCCAGATTTTGGCCAAACACCACCTTGTCTATTACACCTCGGCACTAAGAGTCATGTCCAGTTGTTTCTTAACCATGTCTGCCATAATCAGCAAGGATTAAACCTGCAAAATAACAGCAGCCTCCACCAAACTCCTTTTCCTGCTTCAATTTGAAAAGCTGACTTTGGTGTTAATTCTATACCTGATTGATTGAGTTTATTTCATGAGGTAGAACTTTTATCTCTCTGCAAGTTGTTAAGTACAACTGAATTCCTTTTGGAAATGGAAAGGCAAACAGAGGTGATCACTTCAGGTCTTTGCTAATTCTCTTTTAAGGAATTTCAGAGTATAGACAATCCTTGGAAACAGCAGAAAATGTACTAAGGAACAGGATTTTACTGGATGGTGAGAGAGGAAGAGGCAAATGTTAATAATTATAATGGCAATTATAAATGTAATAATGATGCTATTGACAGCAATAACCAGTTATTTTGATTTTTAATTGATAATAGTTACCTAAAAAAACCACAGAACAGATCCTTCATTGGTACATTTCTCAAGACATATTGTGAAAATTAATTAATTTCTAAATAAAACTTTCAGCTGATTCAGTGGTGTTATACTCCTGTTCTATTTTATATGGAAAGTTTTTGTCCAGGAATCCAAGAATATCTTGGATTCCATAAAAGCAAAATAAGTTAAATGAGGGTGTCCTTAATTACAGGAAGTAAATTCTAAAAGAACAATGACATTTTTCAAATCTTTCCCCTCTTTTTTTCCCCCTATGGTGAGATTGGATGAATATGTGATACTGCTGAGCAGCAGGGCAATGATTCAGGCAGGCATTTGAAAACATGCCTAATTTTAAGCTATGCATTTGCTAAATAAAGAGCTAGTTAGCACTTGTGGGATCCTCACTCATTTTGAAACCTGATTCAGTACCTTTTGTGCATTGAAACTCAGGAACAATTAACTAACCCAGTTCTGATTCCGGATGGTGAATTCAGTTAAGCAAGTATGTGGGTGCTTAAGGACTGTTCCAATTTATCATTTCTATTTTTGTGTCATTTATACTGTAATTAAAATAAGGATATAATGGGCATAAATTGTGCTCCAATTATTTCTGCATTCAGGAGCATTTCTCCTCCTGTTTCCTTGTATTTCTTGGGGTTTTCTCTTTCCCTGGTCAGTAAGATTTCTTGTACAACTTCGCAATAGTATCTGAGCTAACCTCTCTCATCTGTTATAAGTATTCTTGATAAAAAAATAATAATATAAACATGGCTTCCTCTTTTAGTTTGTCTGTGATATGTGAGATATTTCTCTGAGGTTGAATGCAAACTCCAGCTTTGTCTGTAACACCACTGCAGCCAGTTTTCCCTTAGTCAATGTAAAGCTGATTGCAATAGCAAATGTGAATGGATAGGAATCTATCTCAGTAGCAGAGACAAAAGGAAAAGGCCAGGTTATTTGCACATACTGACCTGTGAGAGAAGTTTCAATTCCAGAATTGTAGAGAAGTGAAATGTCACCATTTACGCACGATGAATAAATGACATTGTGCTCATGCCAATCTTTCCTTTTTTGGATTAGAAAAGGGCATCACACAACAGAAATTCCTAGGATCTTTGTTTTTCTGCACATTCTTGAGTGGTCTGGAAGATATTTTTCACAGGGGTTGTCAGAGGGCTGGAGATCCTCAGACAGACTGAGAGGGATGGGGGTGCTCAGTCTGGAGAACAGAAGGCTCCAGGGAGACCTTATGGCCCCTTCCAGTGCGTTAAGGGTCTTCAGGTGAGCAGAGAGGGAATTTGGACAAGGGCCTGGAGTGATGGGACAAGGGAGAATGGCTACCCACTTCCAGAGGGCAGAATTGGATGGGATATTGGGAAGAAATTCTTCCCTGTGAGGGCTGAGAGGCCCTGGCACTGGTTGTCCAAAGAAGCTGTGGCTGCCCCATCCAAGGAAGTGTACCAGACCAGGCTTAAGAAGGCTTGGAATAACCTGGGATAGTGGAAGGTGTCCCCAGTCACACCAAGAGAGTTGCACTAGGTGGCCTTTAAAGTGCCTTTCAACCCAAACCATTCTGTGATTGTATTTGACCACTCTTAGTTCTCCACAATTTTGTGAACAAAACCAACCTTCCCCCACCCCAGGAGGCTCACGTTGCTTGAGCCCAGCTCCCAAACTCAGTCCAGGAGAAGCAGAAACCATTCTTCAAAGTTTAACCTGAAATGTAGGCAAACAGCTGCTGCAGATAGAATACATCCAAAAATTTTCCATTGGGACATAAGGTGCAGAAAGGACCCCTTGGCTTTCTAAACTCCTTCTCAGATAGAAGCCTGGGTGTGGCTGCAACCAGTCTTTGTCTGAGACTTAGGCAACAGTTTAAAGAATTATAGAGGTGTAATTGAGTCTTGATGTGACTTTGTCCTTCAGCATTAAGGTTAGTACCCCAAATATAGACAAATAATTTATTTAAATTGATTGGTATGGTAACGATTAAACAAAAAGATCATCAGGATTATTTACTACACAGCATATGTATCTATAACTACTATTATAATGCACTTTTTTTTAAGCAATATCAAAACTAGCAAAAAACAAGAATTGAGTAGCTATTCATGCTGCTCACCCACACCAATGACAATGGACCAATCTCAGGGACTCAGGGAGTAACCTTGAGTGACATCCGTGCTGAAAGGAGGAAGCTCCACACTGGTAACTTTGCAAATAACAAACTTGGAGTTGTTTTACCCCGCTCCAGGTGGCACATCCAGCTACAGAATCAATCCAAACCCACCCTTAATTTAAAAGGGCCAAAAACTGCAGTGGCTACTGTGTCCCTAGTCCCTAGCCAGGGGACAAACTCAGGCTATGCTCCTGGATCATGGCTGTGTCCTAGCTCCCTGAGGAGACTTCAGAGACTTCAAGAGATGAAGACAGACAGCCACAAATGCTGGAGTCCCATCACATCCAGGACACTGGCAGTGGTGGGACAAGAACCAGCAATGAACGTGGATTTATTCTCATGTCCTGTGTTTCAGTCTGGCATCCATGGCCTTAGTGCATGTGCATTTATTTGGAAACTGTCAGTCCTTTTGTTTGCTTTCTTCTTACACAGACCATGATTTGTTTAGTATATGCCCTGTTGAATTAATCACAGCTTAATCTTCTCTGCTGGAATACAAATGTGCCCATTTATATCCAGTAAAAAAGAAGAATCCACTATTTTTCTTTCCAATGCCCTAACACATGATTTTGGGAAGAAACTAATTTTTACTTGGCAAAGAGAAAATTTATACTTTGCTGCTTTCTCTTGTTTTCTCAGACAAATCCTTCTATCATTGGTGAAAAAAAAAAAAAGAGCAGGGGTCTTCTATTAACCTAAATATCTGTTTCATTTCATTCAACTGATAAGATTATGTGATCTCATGTTAAACATCACTTGATCGTGCTGCTGGTGCAGAATTTGTATGAATCAGAGAGTGAAATCATGGCATCAAAGTAATATTTTTTAGAAACTCTGATCACCAGACTAGTTATTGTTTATTATTAATGCCATAATGTGCAGAATTAGACCTACAGTGAAAGTTGGAATTTTGACCCCAAGCTATCACAGCTCAGAATTTAGGTGTAAATGTTCATGCACATTGGCTTATTCACATTTACCACTATTTTGTTCTAGTTTCATTCAGGAAAAAATGTCATTTCAGGACCAGAGGAAATGCCTGAATCCTTCCTTGTAAGATCTACATGGACCTGCATCTCCTCAGAGGGGTATACATGAAAAATATTTACATATGTTTTGTGAACAAAGATTAAAGAGCTGTGGAGAGGAGAATAACTTAATGCCCAGTCTTACTGTGAAAAATGGGCAAAGTTCCTCAAGCTGCTTTTAATTGATTTATTGTGCTTTAATCTTAAAGCTGTCCCATACATCAGCTTTGACTCCCCAAAAAACCTCAGTTCTTTATAAAAAAGGCAGTTCTGCTCACATTTCTGTCATGGAAAAGTTCCTGTACTTTTCAGGGACAATAGGAATGGATTCACACTAAAGAAATCCATGTCTGGGATGTAAAAGAAAGCTACACAAAACTGTGTTGAGCACTTAAATGGTTCCAAAATGTTGTGTCTGTTGTTGCACTGATAGGTAGGAAAAGCTGAAGACTTGAATGTAGATTAAAAAGAGCAAGCTTATGAAGAAAAAGATTACTAAATAAATATATATAAGAATATTAAATGCAAGTTCATTGCCTCTGGCATGTTAGCTTATCTTATATTCTGGACAACAATTGTTGTATAGAATATTATGCAACACCTCAGGTTAGCATGGAAATTGTCCTGTAATAGTGGATGAGGATTTTTCCTAGGTTTTACCTGTGTTTGAAACAGCTTCTCCAATTACAACAATGGATTGTAGCTGTAAATGAAATCCACCAGCTCCTGGGAAATCAGCTCATACCAAATGCTTGTGTTTGTTTTTAATAGCAACACAGGCTATTACAGGACTGGTAGAACCACTGCTCGCTCACTAGAATCCTTAGTGAAATTCATTGTCTCAATTCCTTTCTTCAAAGCTTCCAGTGATGTGGTCTTTGGAATTCTCAGCATTGGTCTGGCAGTGCAGATAAAGAGAAGATTTACAGCTCATCTCTCCAGATGCAAAGACAGATGGAAACTGGAGTTTTCTCTGAGCCAGCTATAAAAAAAAAAAAAAAGTAGAACAAAAACCCAGAGGGACTAATGACTGCTCCAAACTTCAGCAATTCTCAGTTCCAGTGGCATGTGAGAACATTTGTAGTGGTCCTACCTACAACAGCTCAGGGAAGTGTGATGATACAAGTAAAATCGTGAGCAATTATTATTGCATCTAATCCAGGATATCTATGTCTTCTCAACACAAAACAGGTGTTACATACCTCTTTCAAGCTCAACATAGTCCTGCAAGATCAGTTTCTCTAACTGATTACATTTCTCTAACTGTGAGTGTCCTATATGGTTATAGAATACAGGTTAATATGTAAAGCTTGTTTCTGGAAAATAAGGAACATCTTATATACACTTTGTTGCCTTAGCTCTGCTATCTACATGACAGGTTAATTCATTACTTTACTTACAAGCTTCTGCACATAAATAAATGAGCTTAGTTATTCTCCTCTTTTGCATTCCATCTGCTCTTTTACACATCTAAAAACTCCCTGTAAATTTGGCTGTTATGTCAGTATATGAGTGCCAGGGCAAGAGAGGAGAAGTACTTATCTGCCAGATAATTATTTTTATTCCCAAGGAGGTTAATATTCAAAAATGTCCCTCTACAGTCATAGAAAAAGTGGGCCAGAACAAAAAAATTACCACCAAACATTTCTAATACACACATCAATTTTATAGTGTCACCATCTTGAGAAATACATATTACACATAAAGATCTCGAAAGTATTTATCACAAAACTTTTTCTTGTCCACTAAAAGGCACTGTAATTTCTCATTTAATTATGAGTCACTCAAAGAAGATTTCCATGTTTGTGGTGATAATTGCTATCTAAAACATCAGCATTGCATGACTTACAGTAAGCAGATGTGTGAAACCCTCCATGCTTAATTTAGGCTAGCAGCCCTTGGAGATTTATCTGTCTTAAGAATTGATGTGCAATTTTTTATCTGAAAAAGACCTGCATCACTTTTGGGAAATAAATCAACATTTTTGTTATGATGCACAGCAAGCTTATAACGCTTCCAGATAATAGTAACAGGATGACCACTTTTGAATTTATTGCCAAAGTTTCTGGCTATGGATTACCAGCAGAAATATGTTAATAGAGTTTATGGGTCAGATTAAGATCACTAATATTTAGAGATCAATCCCACTTAAAGTAAAACATTTAAGTGATTACAGGTATTGTGCTACCACAGGAATTGCGTTGAAAGAAGCCACAGGAAGCAGACTCAGCCCATCCAGCTGAGATACTTTTTGAGTCAGTTTTTGTCATTGCAGCAGAGTCAAGTGGCTTGACAGTATTTCAATGTAATATAAAAATATTTTGTGGGTGTGAGGAATGCTGGGAGCAGAAAAATATGGCGTTTTGAGGCTAAAGAACTCAAGAGTCAGTCTCCACAGGAGTAGTACAGTCTCAGACCTTGTGCTTGGCTGTGGTGCATTCCATCAGTCATCTGAAGGGCTCTGGGAACATAATAGTCCCCTGTTGTTGAGGGAAGATGGATATGCAGCCTCCTTTAACTGCTTTAGCTTCCACCATCCCTCCAGACACATGGAGTGTAAAGACTGTATAAGAAAACAGTTCTTCACAAAACTTCCAATACACAGTCTTTCAAGACAACATTTTCTTTGAGGGCCAGAATTTTTTGTTTTGCTGACAAGGACAGTAACAGTAGTATATTGTTTTGTTCTTGGTGGATATTATGGTCATAACTCTACAAATCCTGGTAATCCTCCCACAATATTGATGTGGATTAGCCTGGGGAAATTTAAAGATGTCTTTAGTATCCTTAAGGTTTTCCTTTCCTTTTGCCTTCTCCTTTTTTTTTTTTTCTTTTTTTTTTTTTGAGTGGAAGTTATCACATAGTGTCATACAGTAAATTATTCCTAGGGCTTGTGGGAACTGAAATTGCTCTATGTAAAAAAAAAAAAAAAGTGGAAGAATAAAATGGTAAGAAGATAAGATCTCCCTAGAATAACTGTGACTTCTCCCCTTCAGTTGCCACAGTCAATTGATATCTGCAGGACTGATGTGGGATTTCATATCAGTTTATCAACAGAGGAAATGCATGTCAACTCTTGTTCTGGTGAGGAAGAATTTGGGGGCTTTAGTGTCCTTTAGTCTAACACAATGAGAAGTTGCTGGCAGAAGCCGCTGGGCTAGTGGAGGTTGGTGGCTGAGACACCAGGGCCAGTTTTGAACCAGTCAGGTAGGATCTGTGCTTCTCCATCTCATCAGCACTGCCTGAGTTCCTGTCCCAGTCAGTTGATAACTGTCCCACTGCAGCATGTAGGTTCCCTATACTGTGGTGCTTTGCCTCATTCCCTGTTCTGCTTTTGCAACAAGAGATATAAACCTATAGATAAATCCAAACAACAACAGAAAAGGAGGATTGTGTTAATTAAACTGCATTGTAAAGCATTGAATCAGATAAGCTTTTCAATTAACAGTTCATTTTCTTTTGACTTCTTTTTGAGAAAGGAATAGCATTTACAGCCTGGGAATGTTAACTCTTTTATGCCATTTTTGATGAAACAGAACACTCCCACAAGTTTTCCTCTCTCATTCTACTTCCTAGAGTCAAAATATTCCTCAATAGAGAGTGACTTTCTTCTGGGAGAAAAACACATTGTGAAATAAGGACTGTGTTTCTGACACCTGGATAAGTTTCAATTCCTTGTTCTTAAAATTAATTCAGCTGTGTACACGAAGCTGGTGTTTCTAATTAATAATTTTTTAGATTGATCTGTGCTGGGAACTGTTCACGAAAGGCAGAGCTAAGCTGCAAAATTTAGGCGGATTTGAGGCAGGATCCTAACTTTTTATGGGAAGAGCTATAGTGATGTCAGGACTAGACCTCTGCATTTTTGTCTTTTGAACTTTTTTTGTGCAACCACCCCCACAACCACTTGTGCATGATGCATATTGAGACCTTTTTACTTGGGAAACTACAATGTTTACAGCCTCACCAACAGCAGCAGACCCCTTCACAAATGCCTGAGGATGATGGGTCTGAGCAGTAATGCCTGATGAAAGGCTTTGAGGAAGCAATGGATGATGTATTAAGAATTAAACACATTTAAGAGCAGCCCAGCTGTGTGCGCATCAGCCTGCCCTTAAATGCTGAGCAGAAACAGAGCCTTTGTACAACACTGTATCACCAAGCTCCACACCTGGGCTCCCAGGACTCAGGACCCAGAACTGAGTTCTATATCTCATCATGTCAAATGATCTGCAAATCCATATTCACAGCCAATACACCCCAAATTCAAAAGGAACTAAAACATTAAAAAAAAAAAAGCCAACAATAACACAACCCCCCCGCCAAAAAAAAAAAACACTAAAACCACACACAAGCAAACAAAACCACAACAACAAACAAACAAAATTAAGAAAATAAGCACAACTCACCCAAAAAACCAGGGTTTGCTTAATTTGCCTTGTTTTAATCTCAGTGTCCCCATGACAAAAGAAATTTAATTCTTCCTGTCTGTTAAGTTCTAAGCTTATATCTTGAAAACTTTTCCAAGAAATCAAGACATCTTTGCCTTTGTTTCTAGCACCCTAAGACTACTCTAAATAATTTCCTGAGCTCTTTTCCTGTCACTGTCAGGGAGATCTTTGCACATTTCCCTATGGAGGGAGTAACATTCATGGCATTCTGAGATCTTCAGCGTGAAAACATATTGGGTCAAATTCCCATTTACTGCATTCCAGCAAGAAAACTCCTGCCCTGTAAAATGTGATCATGCAGCACAGGTGTACTTGCACAAAACATACAAAACATGCAGCTCAGTCTCCTATTTATTTACATGCTCCTTATATATCAAAACCCACTTATTTTCAACATTAGAAGGACATATCATAATAATAAACCAAACAATTTATTAAATACTTCATTGGTTATGGGTATTTTTAAAGGATTTTAGTCCCTGCTAAAATATCCCCCCAAACAAATTTTTAAAAAATCCTGCGTATGGATATGTGTAAGATATGTGTAAGAATAGGTTTCCCATCAAATTATCTAGTCATGGATTTAATGAAAAGCACTTAAGCACAGTGGCTCCTTTTCTGTTTGCAAATGTTCTAGAAACAGTAGATGGGAAGAGCAGAACAATTTGCTGTATGAGAGTGGTGAACTGCTGAAAGGGCAAATGGCTTTGAGACAGTGCCATTCTTTGTGTGACAGTGAAAAATCCTGGTTTTGCTAAAAGGAATTTTAAAAAATCAATCCTTTCTGGGGTGAAAAATACAAGAAACACATTAAAAATATGTAAAAATAGGTAAAATAGGTAAAAAAATGAGATCACGAGCAGGTTTTTATCACTTGAGAATTTGCAAGGAAGAATGGAAGTTTAGCAAGAAGAATTTAAGTAATTACAAGTTGTCAAGTTCATAGAAATAGATCTAAAATGTATGAAATCTAATTATGGAAACAGAGATACCTACTGATATCTAACTCTCTCCATGACCAGAAATTGATGATACACTTTTAGTAGGCATATATTCAACCACTCCCCACCAAAATCCTCCCCTATTTTGAGCCAGTTTGGCAGCTATTTTGGGTTCTAGAGGGGAATATGGCCTGGTGAGCTCTGACACTGGTGGTGGAGCTGTCAGGGTGTTGTTCTATGAGGGAAACGGAGCCAGGGTCTTGGTCAGTGCTTCATCTGTAGGAATAGTGTGAGCTCTGTGAGCAGCACCAACATGGCACAGGGACACTGAGATGCTAGATGTAACACGTGAGGATGGTAACAAGCAGTAATAAAGGTAGACATGAAAATCATCATATTATCTTGTCCACCACCTATGTGAAAGTGTTTCACCACCTATGTGAAAGTGTTGTTTATTAATTGAAATACATATGTAAAATAAGATTAGGAATAAGTGTTAAAATATATAAGCAAGACATATGTGTTGATTGAGGTGCATCAATTGTTTCATCTTATGAACAAAGTTAGAAAAGACAAACTCCTGTGTCACAGAAATATTTCCTATTTCTTGTGCTTTTTCTGGGTACATACTAGACTTACACAATTACAGTAAACCAGACATTTCTATAACCTTGAAAACTTTCATACCTAACACCATAAAAATATGTTCTTGGTGCTATAGTTCAGGGCACTTTGAATAATGCATCATGGTAGATATAAATTTCCCAAATGCTGCTACATGCTGCAAATGCTTTTATATTTAAATTGTAGTAGAGATTGCACTGTAGAATACACTTTGATTGCCATTCTGCTTTGGAGAGCAGTGCTGAGGTTGACTACAGTTTACAAAGTGTTTGTACTCTTAATGGTTCTAAAGTGGATAATCCCATAATTCTATACTGAGTGTCTGTGCAAGGATTGTCCTGAATGTTGACCATGTAAAAGGAGTTTAATTTTTTGCTAGATGCCTGTACATAAAATAGTTTAAGAAATTGAGGTGATTTTTTTAAAAAGTGTCTAGCTTAAAAAAAAAAAAAAATTGCTTACACTTGGTTTTGCTCAACCATAGATTCAGAACCAAAACTGTCACTGCAGGGAGCTGCAACTTGGTAAGCAGGTCGATGCAAAGAAGGCAATGCTACCCTGCTAACAGCAAACCTGCTGAGCTCTGCAGCATTGCAGAAACCAGTCAGGGCACCAGCACCAGCTTCACTTGCAGAAAAATGAAGGCAAGGCAATGCATGAACTGAGCCTGAGATTTTATTTTTATGTTGCTTGGTCCTGTGAGAAGCCTAATGCAATATGCTGGACTAAATGAAGCATGAGTTATAATGATCTTGACAGAATGGGAAAGAGAGAGGTGGGGGGGAGGAAAAGAGAGAGGGAGAGAGGAAGGGAGAGGGTGTTAGCTGGGAAGAAGAGAAAAAATATTTGCTTTGTATAAAGTTTTACAACAAAGATGTTTCTAAAGCCTGCTCTCAACTCTTGTTTCCTTTCCTCAGAAAAAAACAGGTTTTTAATTGGAAATATTAAATCCAGGTAGAGCACCTAAACATAGTTGTGCCTTTGTTTTGCCTTGCTGTAATTATAGACCACAGAGCATTGTGGGGTTTCTGTCCAGGAACCCACACGGTGTCTGGTGCCTCCTAAATTCCATGGGGTGCCAGTGGAAGAGGCTGTGAAGTCTCAACACATTGAGGCTAAAATTCTTGTCTGGGAGACAAGTATGTAAAGAAAACAGAAAGGTAAAATATTATGTTATAATCACTCACTTTCGATTCAGCTACAGTGAAATGTCTTGTGACTGACAGAAGCCTCCTGGAGTAGGAAGCTGAAGGACCACGAGGAGGCTGCCCAGGACCATAATAACACTGTACCTTTACAGAGCAGTAGGGAAAAGACACTGAAGTATATTTTGCAATTAGAGAACGGAAGAAAGTGATAGTTCGAGAGGACTAGGACTATCTGTCTCCCTCAGAGTCTGGGTTGATCTTAGCAATTTAATTTGTTAAAAATATTGCTCAGCCCCTACTCAGGGAATGGAGTCGAGGAGGAAAAATGGGTTTGGTGCTCAGCTGAGAAGGTAATTGCAAATCAAGTTTAAGACAGAGAACAAAGAGCAAAAGGACTTCTATCTTACTGAGACAAAAATACCATTTACTACTTACTAGGCATTGCAAACATAGAATTTTCTTTGTGTTCATAGGCTGAAATACAAAAAAATATAAATGGTACAAGATTTTGCAAAAATATAATTTTTAATGAAGAAAGAATGAGGAAGAGAGTTGAAGTTAGGTGTCAAAGTCATACTTTCTTTGTCCAATAAAAAATCATTTAAACTCTATTTAAAACTTTTTACCTCTGCTTTTTTTTTTTTCTTTCTCCCAGTGTCCAAATTAGTAGGAGGAAGTATAATCAGAATATTATTGAAGTGCTCATCTTATGCAGGTTGCTGACACAAATGGATATTACTTGCTATGATAAAATATTCCATGTTTACGGTTGCTTTCATGGGCATAATGGCATTATGGAAATTCTAATTATCATAGTCAGTTATGCTACACATGTGTCTATTAGGTTTTAATGATATTCTTCTTGGAGTAAGAGGTGGTTTGGTAATATTTTTTGTTATGCTCTAGCAAGATGTTCAAATGCATTGGAGGAAGAGTATTTACATATTTTTCAGTTATTGTAAACTGATTGATTCCCTTGCCTGGCGTTCATGCTCAGTGAAAGCTTTACTGTCTTCATTGATAATCAGGATAAAAGCACTGGACATATATATTGTACCAGTCAGCTTTCACTTTTACTGCATAAAATAGCCCTTGCATTTCTATAGTAGACCTCTAGCTGGGTAAGATTACCCTAGCAGTCTTAGCTTTCCAAATCAAAAGGCTCTTTTTCCTAATTTTTCATCACACCAAAATATTCCTGAATTTTGATTGTATTTTGGCCTTTTACTTGTCCTTCTCAACACTATTGTAAAGCTTTGGTGAGTGTGTGAATTCAATAGAGAATGAAATATGTGTTACAGCACAAGTGAAAACTTGATTTAGGTGTAATGCTATTTGATCTGCAGGTATATATAAGCTCATGGATCCACAAATACTGCAGGACACAGTCACCACCAGAACACAACAGGATGGGCTGTTTTAACTCGTGAAAGCCACTGAATATTCACACTCCAACCACACAGTCCTTTCTTCACCAAAGCCCTTTTAAAAAACTGTTTTAATGTAACTGTGGTTATTTTCTCTTGTTGCATAATTCTGACTGTAACTAGAATAATGGGAGCTGCATATCAATGAAAACTTCTCACAATACAAAGTTAAGACAAGACTGCAGGAATAATTTTCTCTGCAGTTTCTAAATTTCTGTGTCCATTGAAGGAACAAATTGCAATATTATTCTTAAATCTTCTGTGAGCTGATTCAGTGATACAGCAGTAAGGTTTGAAGTGAATCTTTTTGACTAAAAACCAACACCTACGTTTTTTTTGTGTAGCCACATTACTTCTCATTTTTCCATCTTGACAGTGCAAAAGGCTCCACAAAACTTCAATTTTTACATATGAGGGACAATTTGTTGAAAATTATCTGGGTGATTTTTTTGCTAGATGATCCTAGATGTTTTTGTGCTTTGCCATCTCCCTGATTAGGCAAATGAGCCAATATCAGAATCCTATTCTCCCTGGTCCTGTCCCTGATCTGAGCAGCCCCTGTGTTCTTAAAGGGTGTTACAGTTTTTTGAGAAGGCAAGAACACCTCAAATCAAGACACCAAACATTTTCCCTTGCTGTGGTAAAACACTCATGTTAATAAAAACAGTGCTGTTATTTCTGGAAAGAAGTTTTCTCTTGTAATCTGCACCAGGTACGTACCTGGTCCTCGTGGTGAGCTTTGCTAAAACAACAGAAACGAGCTCTGGAGAGAAATCTCTTCTGGTGTCAGGGAGAGCTGAGTTTTCCTCCAGCAGCAGAGCACAGAGAAATTTTGGCACCTCACATGCAGAGAGTCAGTCTGAGTCCATGACAAAGGGGGAATGGGGATTGAAGGGGTTGTTTTTACTCTTTTATTTGTGTTCCTCAGGCTCCCTCCCCTGCCTTCCATGCATAGGAAAGATGAGACAAGCCAGGACCCAAGACAGGCTGTTTGTAAACATGTTATTGCAGTGCTTGGCAGCCTACAAACTGAGGAACTACTGAAAATAAGAGTCAAAAAAACCCAACCTCTTCAATGAATAAGCAAAATTACCATTTAAAAGCATAAACTTGGTCCATTGATCAATTTTACTGCTGGGAAAAGAGGGTTAAGAGGCTCCATTTAGATTTGTTTGCCTAATTGATTTTGACTTTGATTTCTTACTTGTATTTTTAATATTTTTTTTCTGCCTGGTAAGCTCTGTTTGATCACCTTCAGATAGAATAGAGTTTTTTAAAAATTCATTACTGCCATTATTTACTTGTAGGATTTTTAATAAACAACAGCTAGCATCATTAAAAAAGAATATTTTATAGAAATATGTTGAGAAAACATATTACCTGTCTCAGAAAATTGGCAGATATGGCTTTCACTGATGTCCAGAAATAAAAAAATGTGTGATATTTTTATGTTCTACAGTGTTATATTCTATCATGCTTTGTAAGGTGTCTGTTTATTCTTCATTTCTCTATTCTCAAATGCCCTCCTCTCCTCTCTTTTTTATGAATCCAGTATGACAACACTAGTCAGTAGAAAAATTCAGGCTGAAGTTGTTGGAATTGCATCAGGCACAGAATACTAATGTTTCATTCACCTTCTTCCTATCTGTTTCCATCCCTATGTCTCAATTTTTTAGGCCCTGAGGACTGAATGGGCTGAGGAAATGGGAAGACAGTTTGCTGGAAAGAGGAAAGAGCTTTATCAAACCAACACATAAAAGACAGAAAATGTAAATCTGGAGGACTGAGACAGACTTTAGGTGGTTTTCATATCCCAGGTGACAAGATTTTTGCTCCCCTACATCTGATACTCTATTCCATCTTCAGCAGCTAATTTAGGCAGCACTTGTATTTCTCTATCAAGCCTGATTTTCTCTACCATCTCAAAAAGTGAGAAATAAACATCTTTGCTATCCTTCCTTGTGCTTTAATTCCATCTTTAGTTGTCTACAGCTGGTTTCCTTTCTGTCTGTCCATGTCTGGGGATTTATCCTATCTTGAGACTTGCTGCTGAGCCCTCCTTGATGAACTCAAATTTCCATTCACTTTAATGACACAGAACTTACATGTTTTCTCCTTTCCTTATCCTATGCCTACATCTTAAAATCTCTCAGTTTCAGACTTGGGAACTGTTTCTTTGGGAATGTCTCATGAAATTGGATGCAGATGTCACACGAATGTAAGGTCATATTCCTTATGCAATGTAAATAGGTTTTGGCATTTGCAACTCAGGGAAAAGATCCAATTGCATTGAAAGACAGAAATAGAAAGTGAGCCTTAAATTTTAATGCAGGCAATTAAATTCCACTACCAGCATTTTGAGATTAATGGTACAGTGAAACAGGCCTACTCCTTGTGGCTCATTCTACTAAAATGGAATTAAGATTCATAATATGAACATATGGAAGAAGTTCCCTTCATGTATATTTAAATTCAATATTAATATTTAACACTTATATTCAGGGCTATGATTTTTCAGTCAAAATATGGCAAAGACTGGAGCAAAATCTTCCACTGCTGCAACTCTAGAAGCAGTTATTCATTTCAGGGTAATTAATGTGGATTTAAAGCTGAAACCAAAAGGAATACTCCTGGTAGCAGATTGTCTATGCATCAGTTTTAAATTTATACTTTAACACCTCAAGGTTCAATTTTTATTCTAATGTGCCATTCACAAAAACGTTGTGTCATTTTTAGAAGAAGGAAAAAAAAAACCCTTCTTACCAGAAAAGGAGTGGAACAGAGTAGCAATCTGTAGCACCAGCCAGCAAATTCACACCAGCTGAGCCTTACTCCAGACTGCTGGAAAAATTTGTAACCTCCTAGAGAAGGAGGTGTATCCCTTGCCTGATTTTAAATGACACTGTGAATCCCTGCCTCTGTCCAGTTAGGTTTCCTAGAGAAAGTTAGGAAAATTTCCTAGAGAAAGTTCTTAAGGAAACCATAATTTCAAGTGTGTTGATCCATCTCCCATTATCTCCTCCTCCTCCAGGAGGAGGTGGGAGTGGGACACCATAGCCCTGAGATACCAGTGGAGCCCCCAAGAATTCCTCTTCCCCCTATTCCTCTCCATGTCACTCTGAGCACCTCAGTTTAAAAGGAGGGATTAGCATCCCCCACAGGTGCTTAAAACTGAACCTGACTTTTTAGTCATCACAGGGATTTTTCCCAATCCTGCCACTGCTCAGACACCTGCGTGTGCTAGCTTCACTGCTGATTTTGGTGGCAGTTGTTTGAATCCACATGTGACTGTTCGAGTTTGGGACTGTAGCTGATGGAGTTTGTGCACTTGCTGGGTGGTGTATTCAGGCATCCTAAACCTCAGAGTTTCAGAAGGCATGGATTTTAGGAAAGACAGCAGTTTGCAAACACTTGTAAATAAAAATACTCACAAAGGTGTTCAGAAGTCCTTGTCTTCACTGATATTTAAAAGTAAAAAAATAGGCTGAAGTAGGCTGAAAAAGTAAAAAGGCTGAAAGTGGTTTTGACACAAACTGGGGATTTAAGAGCTCTTCTTTTTCCTTTCCCTTATGGCAATAGAGCTTCATTCACTGTAGATGTTATGTGCTTTTAGTCTATGCAAACTTTGATTTTCAAGTTTGCAATTACCTCCAAGAGATCTCCGTACCCAGTACTCCTGAAGAAATCTATCCCACCATTAGTATGACCTGCTTCTAACATATTAATATTGTGGTGTTAACTTAAAATAGCACCATAAGAATAAGAACAAGCCATTCATTCCTTATTCTTATTAATCTACTGGATATTCTGGCTTTTAATGTGCTCAGAAGAATATGTTCTTTTTTTCTTAATAATGAACATTCCAAAAATATAGGAAATATAGAATGCAGTAAAGAGCCTATCTTTTACCTAAATACCTGTTGGTTTTTGGGTTTCTTTCCCATGTATTTATCTAGCACTGAAAAAAAGAAAAAAAAGTTTTTCCAGGGCAATGTAGAATGGCTAAATAATACATAGAACACTAGAGCTAGGTAAGTAGTGGGAAAATCAGCACTGGAAATAGAAAGACACTTTACTGATATTATAAAAATTCTGTTCTTATTGATCTCACCATCTCAGCCAACAGCCTGAGAGAGATGGGGTTATTCAGTCTGGAGAAAGGGGACACCTTCTGTGGCTTCTGGTACTTTGAGAGGGCTGCCTGCCCATGCAAGAAATCCCTATTCCTTTTTTTTAATAAGTCCCCCATGGGTGTGAGGTGGTCAGGCCCTGGCAAAGGGTGCCCATAGCTGCTGTGGCTACCCCTCCCTGGAAGTGTCCAAAGACAGGCTGGGGGAAAGGTGTCCCTGCCCATGGCAGGGGTTGGAATATTTTCTTCAAGGTTTCTTCCAACCCCAGCTCTTCTGTGATCCTGAGATTCTCAGAACTTCTCAAATCTTTATATTCTCTGCTCATACAGAGATATATTTAAAATCCCCACCACATTGCTGCAAGCATAGTTAAAACTCAGTGAGGGACTATACTCAAAATAATTGGGCTAAGCATTCACAAATAATGGAAGGTTCCTTTCCAGATTTCTCACTAATTTTTAAAGAAAACAAGAGAGAAAGCCCTCCTATGGCAACTATTAGTTTCTTTTTTCCCAGTGCCTATTAGCTTTGTTTTTGTCTTAATAGGAAAAAAAAAACAACAATGGAGGCATGTTTGAACATCACAGTAAACAACTGAACTAGGAAGAAATAAGTAAAAAACAGTAATTTGGGTAAATTTACAGCACATATCAGAAAATACAGTAATCACTTAGGTAGCTGGCTTGACAAAATAAACATTAGTGTTTTACAGAATGCAGAACAAAATTCTGTAGCTCTCTTCCACAACAAAGTGTGAAGGTTGAGACAGAAATGGAATCAGGTGCAGAGCAAATAAAATAATATAAGACAAATCTCTCATATTGTTATGATTTGACACAGAGAAATAATTTTTTCGGAAGGAAGAGGTCAGTCCAGTCAGGGGGCAGATTTGGATATTGACACTTGGGGTGACCAATTGAAGGTGGACACGCCTCTGAGAACACAGAGGGGTTAAAAGCAGAATTCCCAGGAGGACTTTGGTTCTGGTCATTGGGGAGTGCAAACCTCCCCTGCCCAGCCATGAGCTGGGTGAGGGAGGGGAAAAGCCATGTGGCCTGGGGAGGTAGGCCAGGGGGTGAAGGATCAGGAGCCGAGCTGGGCCAGTTCCTGCGGACGGAAGGGTGGAGAACGTCTGGGATGTCTTTGTTCCCCCCCAACCTAGAGGGAAAGAGATGGAGAGCCTGCAGACACCCGGGAGTTTGCTGGCAGAGGAGGAGGAGGGGGGGAAGATGCCCAGCGTGGAAGACAGCACAGCATCCTGGGCCGAGATTTCAGCTGTCTGGGGAGTCCAGGAATTTTAACCCTTTCCTGTGTAATGAAGGCTTTGTGAAATATTGCTCCTCCTCAATTTGAAGGAAAGAGAGACAGCCGGGGACCTCAGTTGTTAGGGAAAGAAGGTTGGGAGGAGATGATGGAGTGGCTGTTGGCTGGACTCTTCTTGTCAGCCATAGTCTGAACCAACTTCTCCAAGAAAGACTGCATTTTAGGGGGGATGCAATGGTGAGCCAAGAGACTCCTCCAGCAACTACCAGTTCAGGAATGAACAGAGGTCAGCGGAGGAGGGTGTGAGGATGCCTCTTGTCTTCAGAGAAGAAGAGAAGGTGATCTCTGTTCTTGGACCCCCGGCCCCAGGGAAATGGGGGGGACTGTAGTCCCAAAATGAGACACTGGACTGTTGTTCCTGTTGGTCCTTGGCAAAGCATCCTTAAAGGGGCCCTGTGAGCAGTCTCTGTCCATGCATGGTGGTGAGAGCACTGTGACATGGAGAGGAGAGTGTCACACTGGCCGGTGTGTCTGGGCAGTGCCATGTGTGACATGGAAATACAAGAGGTGTCAGCTGTGTGTCCTGGGGGTCTGTGGTGCAAGGGAGACTCCTCTCTCCCCTGATGGACTCAGTATTGATTATGTGGAAGGGTGAAGACTGGATTAAGGGTCCAAATGTGTCTCGCTGTTATTTGTTGCAATTGTGTGGGGGGAGGAGGAATGTTTTGAATGGTTTTCATTTCAAATTTTGTGTGTGGTTTTTTTTTCTTTCTTTTTTTTTTCTTTCATAGTAGTAGTAGTAGTAGTGTAATAACGTTTTCCCCTTGTTATTAAGTTTGGCCTGACTTGCCCTGTTCTCAATTCCATTTCACAGCATTTAATCGACAGGTTACATTTTCATGGAGGCACTAGCATTGTGCCAGTGTCAAACCATGACACATGTCTACTGGAATCATTGTCTAGGATGTGATCTCTGATTTTAAAAAAGTTGAGCCCAACATCTGATAGAAGACAGAAATTGCTTCAGGGAATGGGAATGGAGAGATCTAACCAATATTGAATATTAAGGTAGTTTTGGTTGCTTGGGTTTTTTGGGGGTTTTGTTGTTGTTATTTCTGTTTTGGTTTGGTTTGGAGTTTTTCTTGTGGGTTTGTTTGTTTGTCGGTTTTTTTTGTTTTTTGTTGGTGGTGTTTTTTTTGTTTGTTTGGGTTGTTTCCATTAATAAATATTAATATTAATATTAATATTAATATTAATATTAATACAACAGGCAAAAACATCAGTTTCAGAGCACCTCTGGTGCTGCTGCTTCCCTGAAACCTAACTCTGGATTAAAAAATTTCTTGAAATATAGCTCTGGATTAAGATTCCAACAGTCTTGACATTTTGGCTGTATCAAAAGCAGATTTCCAGTGAATAATAAATACAGCTCACCTCAGTATTGTTGTTTAGAAGTCTTTTAGACATACAGTCTTTTATACAGACAAGCTGAAAATAAATGCTGGATTTCTTATTACTTTCTTTTACAAATGCTTACAGATGGAGCTCAGACTGAAACGTGACTTCAAAATGTTTTCTCAGGAAGTTAAAAGTTAAGTTTTATAAATATGTGTATATATATAGAGAGAGATATATATGTGTGTGTATATCTATATCTATCTATATCTATATAATCTATATATAATCTATCTCTATCTCTATCTATATCTATATAATCTATATCTATATCTATCTATACCTAAATCTATATCTATATCTATATCTATATCTATATCTATATCTATATCTATCTCTATCTCTATCTCTATCTCTATCTCTATCTATATCTATATAATCTATATCTATCTATATCTATATATATCTATATCTATATCTATATCTATATCTATATCTATATCTATATCTATATCTATATCTATATCTATATCTATATCTAATCTATATCTATATCTATATCTATATCTAATCTATATCTATATCTATATCTATATCTATATCTATATCTATATCTATATCTATATCTATATCTATCTATATCTATCTGCATCTATCATCTATATCTACCTAAACACACACAATTTCATGGCCAAACCTAGGAAAAATTAATCTGAATTACATTTTTTTATACTGAATTAAAGTCTCTGACAATCTTTCTGAACCTTTAGCTTTGAAAGATGAATGAAATCACAATTTAATTGCAAACTGTTTTCAGACTCAATTTGGAGTCATCTGAATCCTGAACAGAGCTGAGCCTCTTAAACCCTGTAACAGATAAAAAGTTTGCAGGCCTTAAAAATATCTGACTTTTAACTGCCATCTATAAAACAGTTACACAAATATTTTCTTGTCTTGATTTATCTACTTGGACTGTAAGGAGCCCAGGAGCAAGAGCTCTGTAGGGATGCATTCTAGCAGCTCTCAGTTGCTCTTTCTGTCACTCCCAGAGCTCCCAGGAGCTACAGATACATCACAAATCACTTCAATCCTTTTGACAACTGGTACAAGCCCCTGTATTTATCATTCTATTCCAGTGATACTTCCAGAAAGTCTCAATATTTCTATACAGACTTTGTATTTGGAAAAAAAAATAAAATATCTCCCTTGCTACAAATAAAATTGTTGCCTGGAAATATATTGATTTCTATTGAAATGCTGTCAAGCACTAAGGTTAACACCCTGATAGCACCAATCACATTCGAAGTGACAAATATCCACCAGCAAGTCTCCTTCTAGACAGAGGCTTCCAACTCACTTGGTGTGATAGACAGATAGAAGTAATGGATCTGCATCACTGACTGGGAGTCTTGTGAAAATTTTAAAGCTTCTACTGCCTCAATCAGAGTTTGATTCCTTCCAGCACTGAATATTTATTTACTTTAAAGTCACACTATTATGGGTTTCTTGTTTCCTAAAGAGTACATTCCTGTTGCAAATTGGAAAAAGCAAAAACAAAACGTTTACAAAGAAAACATTAACTACTGCATTTTGTAAAGACTGATTGTGATTAAATGATCAAACATTTCCAGAAGACAGTGAGGGCAAACACAAGAGACTGAAAGAAGTAAACCTGACATGGACAATCAGAGAAATAAAACTAAACATAAATTTCACACCATGCTGTTATGGGCAGAGCAGCATGACCCCTGAGAATTTTATTTAATTTATTTTAATGTTAGATAGCATAAACTTTGATAATTGGGGATGAAAGAAAGAAGACATTATAACATAACATTAAAAAAAAACAATTTCCCCTTCACAGGCTCAACTTCAAACATTATTTCCCCCACCTTCAGTTTCAACATTCCTCACCTTTAATGCCTGTAGTGCCCAGTCCCTCCTTATCCACTGTTTCTTTTTGCTTTTGCTCTCCCTGCAACACCTCTCTGACACCCAAATTATCAAAGTACTTAATGCAGTAATTATCAAATAAAGCAAAATTTGGATGGAGTACTCTTTTCATACACAAATATTTTGGTGAATTCATGCCAAAATAAGGACTTCAAAAACTTTAAAAAGCCACCCCAAGACAAACCAACACAGCAACAACAATTAAATAATCAAACCCCAAATACAAAGTAAAATCTGGGCTGACATTTTAATCCACCAAAGATTGAGTGTGGAATTTCAGATGAGAACAACCTTTTTTAAAATTATGTGGTAACCTTAATTCTCCTTTATAATTTAGTACATAGCTCGTTTTTTAACAATTCCAAATTTTGTCAGTAATTTAAATATTAGGAATTAATTTTACTGAGGGTGCTTGATGTTAGAATTGATATTTTAAATATTTAATATTATTAATATTATTAATATTAAAGAGACCAGCAAATTATGCAAAGTCTTGGAATTTTTTTTCAATAATTTTATTCTAAATTTTCACTTAATATAAATGCCAGGAAAATTATCAAACACTGTATTGTTGTCCAGTCTTCATGAAAAACCTCATCTGCTGCTAATTACAGATGCATAAATGGCAAAATTCAAGGGATAGGGAAAAGAGCCCCTTTTGTTTCTCTCTTTCAGTTCTCAGTTGGTCCCCTCTGTGGATTAGTTTGCAGCCACCTCATAGGAACTTTTTCCATGGATCTTGTCCCAGGTTTGTGTAGAATTTTTTTATACACTGCTACACTGAAAGACTGCTGTAGTCTCCCTGTATTGAAGGAAATTTTCTTTATTCAAGGGTTTCTCTTATCTTAAAGGAGATGCAAATGTGGTTTAAGAAAAGATTTAAAAACCTAAACCGTTTCACAGGTTTATGCTTTCAAATCTTGAAATGATCAGTAGCTTTGACCCTTGCTGCCAGTTGTAACAGACATCACCAGTGCAACAAACCTCACATTTATGAGCTCAAAATCACAATAAGAGGTCAGATGCACTTGCAGGGAAATTTTATTAGACATACTTTCATTAACAGAAATGTTAATAGAGTAGAAATTAACGTTTTCTACCCAGCCACAGTGGAATCAAGTAAATTTACAGGAATGTGAAGACACAGAATATAACTTTTTTGTGGTATATCTGAGTTTCCTATTCTATTTTTTTTTCCATAAGTTTACATGCTTGTGTTAACAGTTAATTTTGGGACGCCATGTTGAAACTATTAAAACAGAAAATAAGACATTAAGTTTTTAATTAAAAGAGTTTCCCCCCTACCTTCTCTTAACTATAAATGGACTATTTTCAAGACACTGTTTTGTGTTATTTTGTTGTTTTTGTTAGTTTTTTCTGTGGTGTTTTGTTGTGTTTTATTTTTTGTTTTGTTTTATTGGGGAATTGTGTCTGGTACAGATTACAGACAGGGCTCTTTTCAATGCACAGAAGCAAGACTTGCTCTCTAAGATCACAGAGTTATCTCATGCATTTCTTCTTGCATTTCGGACCCACTTTAAACAATGCAGGAGTTGATTCTTTGCCTTTTACCTGTCTGAAATGTGGAACACTTACCAGATGTATTTGCTTCTGCCATGCACATTCTCTGCAGAATTGTTTCAAAGAGCTTGAGATTTTAGTGAATAAATCAGTAAAATATTTTTTGCTTTTGCCTTCTATCATATGAAAGTGGTTTCCTCGTGAAAAGCAGGTGCTTTAAAAGCAGTAAGTCCTGTGAATTTAGGAATCTTCTCACTCCTCACTGTTTAGTACTTTTTGTCTTCTTAAAAACTAAGGAAAAAAAAAAAAAAAAAGCTGTGACTACTGAAAATCCATACTGATAGGATGATTACAGAACTGAGCTTCCTTTTTTCCTGAGATATTTTATTTCAAAATACATTTACTACTAAGGCAGGCAGAGGTCCAGCCTCATGAGAAGCCACAAAGATGTCCAAGAACTGGTCCCTTAGGGCAGCCACGGCCACTCCAGACCTTTTACAGTTGCTTCAAAATATATTCCTCTCAGACTGGACCCAAAATACAATTTCAAAAATTACAATTTCCTCCTATGGCAAATGCTGAATTTTGTGTTCTAGCAAGTTAAGAGAGACTTGGAGCCCTTCAACAAAATTTGCTTTGCATTCACAGAAGGAATAAGCTATGTATCTATCGATTTTCCTTCTTTATCCAGAAGAAGCTGACATGACCAATTTTCTATTTAAGTATTCATTGCTAGCAAATTCTTTAGTCATGAATACAGAACAGTTTTATTTCAGCAGAAGTCTCCTCAAAATTTCCCTTCCTGGGCAGGTGTGTTCCAAACCTATATTTTATCCCTCAGCAAATTTTGTCATCACTGAAAAATACAAACATTCTTGGAGATGGTATTAATTACCTTTAGGTTTTTTACTGGAAAAACATGAAATCCCTTTCCCCCCCTGCTGTAAAACCACTACAACTTTTTAACCATTCTGGAAACATCTACACAAGAGTATTTTGAAGCTTTTGGTATGGTGGGTAAATAGTGCATTCTGAAGATAAAGAAAATTATTTTGGCCTTGTGCTCACAACTACAGACTCAGTTAACAGTTCCTGAAAGGGCTTTAGGTGCTGTGTGGGGGCCAAATGAGAGCACAGGAATGTCTGTGCAGAGGTGCATACACCTGATCAGCAGAGGCTGGACACAGTCACTAGGAAATAAAAGCAAAGCTTGTCTCTTTACAGCCCCACAGCCAGCCTGCCAAGGCTCCTGCTTAGCTGAGGAAAAAATCCTCTTTAGATATTTACTAATGGACCTTCCCTTGCAGAGGAAAAAAGCAGAGACAGTGACTGGATATATTTAATTTCTAAGTCTATAAAATAATTTGGCCGAGCATTGACATCTATTAGTAATTGTTAGCACAGTAAAAAGCACTGCTTATCTCTAATGTGAAATAAATAACTGTTGCAGATAAAGTAATGATGTGAAATGTTTTCAAAGAGCTAGACAGAATAACAGAATGCTAATTGAATCCATTATTTTATGGGGTCACCAACAAAAAAATATAGTCTTGATAGAAGTTCTGTAAAAAATTAATTAGTACTTTAAATATATTTTTGTCATTTGTCATTGCCATGCTACCTTAACTGCAGCAATAAATGCTTGCACTATCTTCCATTAAGGCTGTTACTGTTCATATAATCAAGAGCTAAAAACAATATGCAAATGTATGGTCTGAGCAGGAATGAGTGCTTTTAGTTATTACTGTCTTGCACAGAAATAATGGGATAAATATTCCATTATTTTCCCAGAGAACAAGTCTTTGTCAGGGAAATGCATGTTCCTACAGAAACTTCTGTGTTTTTTTTTTTCCATAACAAGTAAGTTTTGCAGGAAAATGGCTCACATGACTTTTGAAATATGTTTCTCCCCTTCTGAAGTGCACGTCAGTATTAGCTCCTGGATCCACTTGTGGAAGAGAATTATCACCACCTCCATGCATTATTTTTCCCCTCTTAGGAATAAACTTAGTACAGCATACAGTCTAAGGTGACTGTCCCTTTTGTAAGGAGATGTCCAAGGTTTCCTGGAAAAAGGGTGCTTCTTCTTGTTAAGACTTTGGAGGTGACACATTAAGAAAAAAAAAAATCAACTAACTTTTCTTTCTTTCTTTCTTTTCCTTCTTTCTTTCTTTCTTTCTTTCTTTCTTTTCCTTCTTTCTCTTTCTTCCTTTCTTCCTTTCTTTCTTTCTCTTTTCTCCCTTCCTTTCCTCCCTGTCCTCTCTTCCATGAACCATCCCCTTCCTACCCACCTCCTCTACAGCTCTTTTCCTCCTCTTCCATAAATGTAATTTTTTTTCCCTGACTAGGAAAGCTGCTTCAATCTTCAGTGTTGTAACTTTCAGTTTCTCTCTGTCCCTGATTTCAACACCTGCCTTTATTCTTAGTGTAGTGTGTGCAGTAACCCTCATAGCCCGCAGCGAAACCACAATAAGCAACCCTCTCTTTTTGATTTTATTCATAATTTTCTTCTCTCTGTGTTCTCTCAGGTCTTTCCACAAGACTCCTCTCTTCTGTTACTGCACCACTGATTCCACTCTAAGTCAATTTGTTGCAGTGGGCTCAATGATTTTTTTTTGCAGCTACGTCATATCCAGAGTCTTGAAGAAGCTCTATCAAGTCTGACAGGTTGTTCTCATCAAGACACCTCCTGTAAATCCCTTCTAGTGTCTCTTTTTCCTGTGAAAGGCAAACTGCACCACTTCAGAGAACGCTGTCATAGCCTGAAATAATGGAAATTATGGAAGGCAAAAAACCCCAAACCCTAAAAACTCAAAAAATCCTCTAACACTGGGAATAGGATAAGCTTCAACCTGTTTCTTCAGTGCACTGTAAAAACATAGCTAGAAGTCTCAAAGTTATTTTGATTAGGGGACTAAGCCTTATTTATGTTTTCTTAATTTTGTTTTAAACATAAGGTGTTTTAGCCCTCTTACTGAGCCTGTACATACATCACTGCATATACCCAAAAAAATTATGGAGGAGGAAAGATGTTTTTACATCTATAAAGTGTATTAGGACACTCAAACATCCCAGGGACAGAGAGCACTCCTCATGAACTGTGTCTTGATGATTGTTTTCTTTGTTCAATATACATTGGGGACACGTGGGTATGTACTAAGAACAATACACACAGGAATAGGGAAATTCTGTATTTGTTAACACTATGTGTTAATAAATCTGACTAAACAATTATGAAAGGGCTTTGGAAAGGTAAAAATTTCTCTTCTAATTTCAATTCTTATTTTGTGAAGCAAGCCACAAGAGACCCGATTTCACTTTAGCTCTTAGAAACAGGAAGAACTTGGTGTGTAATGGTTCACAAACCAGTCAAGCAGAACAAGTACTGGAATAAACTAAATTAATTATGTGCTCTCCAAACAAGACAGCATTTGTCAAAAATAATTCGGCTAACTGTAATTAATGCCTTGCCTTTTATTCAGCTAGATTCTGTTGCTGGTGGCAAGGATGTGAGGTGAGACCCTGGGCTGTGTCCTCACAGGACTGTGTAATTTGCCACTGGGTTTCTGACTCTTTGCCCATTCTCTTCCCTCTCTACCTTATAGCTCTGAAAGATAAGAAAATATTTTACTGTTTCATCTAAGAAATCTTCTAAGTCATCTCACTCCTTAGAGATAAGAAGGAGCTTAAATCAATATGTGATTTAGTAGGTCTCCAGGGACAGTGGACACCAGATTCAGAGACCCATGGGCAAAGCCACACTTATCTCCCCCAGAACAGCTTCCTTTGGTGGCTAAGGAATCTCAGTTTCACCTGGAAGTCAAATAGAAACAACATTCCTGAAATTGAAGGGATGCAAAACCTGTTCATCTGATAGGCATATAAATTTTCTATGTGTTTTATAAGAGGCTTAAGCAACAGCTGCTTAGTTTCACATTTCTGACCTCGTCTCCTGCTTCTGCTTGAAGAACACTTTAGCATTTTCCACAGCTTGTGGCTGTCCAGCAATGCCAGGAAACTTGACATCTTCCCCGATCTGGGTCCCATAAATGTGGCTGGAGGTGATAATCACATCTCAGGAAATTACTGCCAGGCCAGCAGGGCTCAGGTGCAGAATGGAACCGGCAGCAAACCTGTAGTTGCATTAGTGACCTTTCAACATGAATGTGAACAGCAATGAAGGAATGGTATAAACATTAATTACTAAATTACTGAAGAGGTGAACAAATATTAGCTCATTTCCTTTGTACAAGTGTAAGGGGACTTTTCTTACAAATAATAAAAAAAAAAACCTTGTACCTGAAGATTCATCAAGATCAGGGCCCTGCTCCTGTTGCCCTCTACTTATTCATTACAATAAAAGCCCATCTCCAAAGACTCTGTCACACATTCTCCAATTTAACCTTAACAATGAGCCTGCATGAACTTGCCCTGACTTTAGGAGTCTGAATCTTGAAGGATTAGATTCAAACATTTGCAGCTTCTCAGCTTACATGTACCATTCTTTAATGCTTTGACTTAAATTGCATGCATAAAATAATAATAAATAGAACTATTATGATCAATAGCTTCAGTCAATGCATATAAGCAATCACCTGGAAATAAAATATTTACTGGAAGAGGTGAATGAAATTCTTGTATTTTAAAATATGGCTTTTAACAGCAAAAAAAAAATAGTAAAGGGAGATGATAAAAATAATGACTGAGAAAAATAAATCAATGACTGCAATATTATTGCACTTCTTGTTGTTTCAGTCAATGAAGTATCTTACCCACCCCTACCTGTAGCTGTGCAGGCAATTAATATACATAACTCAAGAACAACTCTGGCACTTTTTTAGGTAAGGATCTCCAGGCAGAGAGATCTTGGTGCTCTCCTCCTTTCTTGTGTAAAAAAATGCTCACTTAAGGCTGACATTGACACATTACCTCCACTGACACTTAAAATTCATTTGACAAGAGACTTTTTGATTGATTGGCAATAGCAGCTTCCTTGGTATTTTTTCCCTTGCTGTAGCACACATCTGTTTGCTATTACAGAATTTATTTTTGCATCTGTCCCTCATTTTTAATAATTGTAGAATACACATTCAAGAATGTGAGGAAAATGGATATGGAAACAGAATATGTCATTACCATAGGTTTATATGGGATGCAGGTAGTACAGGGCAGAATAGTGGCAAGCAACAGTTAAAACTCTGTACTCTGATCCCATTTCCCAAGACTATTGGAAACATAGATGTTCCTTACAGCTTTTGCTTCTCAATGTTTTTTAGCTTCACATAGTTAAATACTGCAACAGGAAATCTTTAATTTGGGGAATAATTGATAATAAGAATAAGCCAGATGTTGCTAGGCATGTTTAACTCATCAGTAGAAGTTTAATAATGGAATTTTTGTTTTATTCAGCTTCTTCATTGTAGAATCTTTCCCAGTACCTGTGTGGAGGAATGCAAAACTTCAGTGAACCCTGAGATCTTTCAGTCTGGTTCCTTCCATTTTTCATTCCAGAGGATCTGAACCAAGTAATTAAACAAGTTGGAGCTGAAATCAAACCTTGCAAGCCCAGCAACAAACAGATTTATAGGGAGCTGCAAATATGCCTTTTTTATTGTGGTTGCTTTTGTTGGTGTTTGAATTGTCACAAGTCCAATAAATGGCTCAGTTCTATCACAGTCAGAGGGAGGAAAGGCTCATGGAACTGCTGGGCAAATAAAAGGACTCAGGATGATAATTAACACTTATTTCACACTTTTCACTTAGAGCTCTTACATAGCCTTTGAAAGCAATGGAAATTTCAGAGAGTTTCAATGAGAAATTTTATCTTAAGAAAGAAGAATTACCAAGTTCCTTCCCCTTTAATTAAAATTATCTTCTCCATTGCAATCATGATAGCATTAAGGAAAGAATTAAACTCATTGTGCACAGAGATAAAATAAATGGATGAAGACCAAGATCAAATCCTTTAGACTATTTTCTAATGGTTGTGTTATCTAATGTAGGCAAGTATCACTCCTCTCATTTGCATTTTTTTTCATTTCAGATGTCCATTTGCTCATCTTTTATATCCTCCAGATATAAAAGATTTCTAACATTCTAACAGATGTCACAATGTTTGCTCTGGACTGGGATAAAGTTCCACTTAGTTGACCATCTTGTTTAGAACTACACATGCTGTTTATTAGCAGGGCAAGAAAACAGTTTTCTTTCTGTTGAGACCTTTATTTCCTGTTGTGGGATATCTCTGCAGTTCAGAGCACCACGTGTTAGGTGCTACCAGTGTGTTGTTTGGTCAGTTCAAATAAAATAGCAATTTCCTTCTGGAGTTGTTACAGTAGTGTAAAAATCAACAGAATGAGGTCTGGCCACTGGATACAGAGAGTTTTGTCAGGAAAAAGACAATATTCTGCTTGATGGCTTGAGGAGATATTGCCACCACCCAAATTAGAGGCACACAGTTCAGGGTGCTGCCTACACCAAAGAGACAATTTAGGATCTCCATATCTCAGTGAAGAAGGGGAGGATCAAGTGGGGAACAAGTAAAAACATTAGGTTCATATGGCACGGTGTCTTGAAAGGACACATCTCTCCCTTCATGCTTATAGGAGCCTCTTCCTAAACTCTCCTAAAGCTATGGAGTGAGAATACCCTTTTCTACTTTTGATACACCCAACTGCATTTTTCCAGTCTACAGGATGTAGGTAGACAGCAGGTTCTGAGGACCTAACCCCAGGGCAATATAAAATAACATATCCAGGAATTAATTTTCTCTGAGCTTTGTCTGTACAGGTGTAGAGCTGGCTTGTGATGTCTCAGTGTTCAGAAAGCATGCCCATATTAGGGTAATTTCCTAGGAAATATAGGCCTGTCTTCCAGCTGGTATGAAATATTATCTTAAATCCTGTGTTCAGTTTTGGGGCTTTCAATTCAGGAAGGACAAGGTGTGAAGCAAGCCCAGAGAAGGGAACAGAGCTGGGGAAGGGTGTGGAGCACCAGGAGGGGCTGGGAGAGCTGTGGGGGCTGAGCCTGGAGAAAAAGAGGCTCAGGGGGACCTTCTCACTGTCTACAACTCCTTGTCAGGAGATTGTGGTGAGGTGGGTGACAGAGAAGTGACAGGATGAGAGGAAATGGCCTCAGGTTGTGCTGTTGCACATTTAGATTGGATATTAAGAAACTTTTTTTTCACAGAAAGGGTAAGTAATGAAAAGCATTGGAAAGACTGCTCATGGAAATGGTAGAGTCAACAGCCCTGGAAGTGTGCAAAAAGCATGCAGCTATGGCATTTGAGGACCTGGTTTAGTGGTGAACCTGAGATAGTGGTGCTGGGTTAAAGGTTGGACTTGGGTCTTAGAGGTTTTTTCTAAACTGAGCACTTCTACCTCCATGTCTCTGGCACCCCACTTGTGCCACAGACCTATCCACATGATTTATTAAAAAAATATGGATATTAATCTAGTACCAATATCCAACTGTGATGGGCAAAAACCCTCTAACAGTTTAAAGTTAGAAAGTGTGTGTTTATTGCGATGCCAGGCAGCGTGTGGGATAGCTCCCAAATACACACCATACCTTCCAGGTGATTACAGGGCCCTTTTATCCATACAAGTATTGAACACGCAAAATACAAATACATATTCATAATTTTGGTACATCCCATTCCTCGCTTCACATGCTAATTACTCCAAAAGCTATTAAGCATGCGTAGTTTGTTCCTTGAAATGGGTCGGTGGTCCCTTTCATGGGGAGGGGTCCCAAAATGAGGAAGTAAATGAAGTCTTCCTCGTTCTGACCTTTCTACCTTTTCAATGCAAATATGACAAATGAACTCCTGGTAGAACTCCCATTCCTTGTCTTCAGTTGGTTTCAGAACAGAGGAGGCCCACAATTGTCTTATGTTCCTAAAAGCTATTTGTCAGTTTCTATATTCTTCATTATAAATCCAGCTAACTAAACATTGTGCTGACAAGCAATCAATTGTTAGTTAACTACTAACTCCTAACTGCATCAAGGCCTCCTCATTTATTTTAAGTTTATTTTAATTAAGTCTAGTAAGGCTTATCTCTAACTAAAATCTTAGCTCCTCTAAAATCTCTAAATTCCTTAAAATTTACGTTTCACATAAATGCCCAGAATATGTTTGTTTTTTTTCATTTTGTTTTCATTTTTTTTCTTTCTCCCTCACCACCTTGTTAAGCCCCTGACAGCAGCATGAGAAATGCTGTATTGCTCTATTCCAATTCTCTTCCTTCAGTTCTGCCAACCCACAGCACAGAGTGAGCAAGGACTGCTCTGTCAGAGGGGCATCCAAATGCTGCTGATGAAATTTCACTGGAGGCAGCATGTAAAAACCCTGGCAATAGATGATAGCGGGGGAAATGAAGTTATAAAAACAAACAAAGGAAAATGTCACTGCTAGAATATTCACATCATAGATCCCAGGTTTTTGGGTCAGCTTTGAAGGCTGAGATGGACTTTCTGAGCCAGAAAACAGCTAAACATCACTGGCAGAAGGATTCCAATGGGGCAGAAAGGCACTGGGATTTCTTTTCCCCCTTTGTGTATATGGGAAAGGAAGAGAGAAGGAAAACAACAAGTATTGCAAAGTTTACCCACATGATTCATCACAAGGCTATTACTGATTACTGTGATTCAATACTGCATTCAATACATTCATGGATCAATTGAGTACTGATATGTCCTTTGGGAGGACTGTAAGACAAAGTCTCTGTCCCAGACTGTCCTGAACTTGTGGATGCTTTTGATCAGTGTGAGTGTCCATGTCCTCAGATGGAGAACCTGCTGTTTTCATAGTGCAAACCTGCAATCCCACATTCTGCACTGGAAAATTGGAAGAAAGGAGACAGAGAATTAAAAAATCCACCCAATGTGATGTAACGGGAAAACTGATTGGTAAAACTACACATTAAATAAACTTGAGTTGTTGTGCATTCAGCCTGTATCTGTGTTTTTATTGGCAAAGACATCTGAGTGATTTTCTCCCCCTGGAGAATGGAAATGACCCCTCAGCCAAATGGAAGTTGTGGAGCTGTCTAATGCAGTGGTTTAATCTCTCTTCACTCAGTCAGCTGAAATGGCCTGAGGATGACACAGAATGGACAGGTATAAACCCCTTTCCACCATGCAGCAGGAGACCAGAGAGACTGTACAAGAGCATCTTAAATAGTCCTAGAAAACCAGTATTTAATACTTGAATAGCCCTCCTTATACCAATGAAGTCCAGCCATCAAATGAAAGATAAGTAACAATGTTATGTAGATTCCTTGTAGCTTAAGACATAGGCTACTTGTAAAGGAAGAAAAGTTTTCATTATGTTCATACATATTTAGGTAATCTCCACTTCTATCTTTGCCCTAATCTTTTTCTCTACAATATTTTTTCAGAAGCCTGGGAAAATGTCCATGAGAAAAAAATATATTCCTTCTCCCTGCAGGTCAGAGAGAGCAGAAATCAGGAGAAGATTTGAGTTATTTTTCTAAACACACAGCATCATTGTTAGTCCACAGCAATGGAAGTCTTGATATTACAACTGTTTATTGCTAGAATAAAATAAATCCAAAATTAAGAGGTAGGTCAAAGCTTTCAGCTTGGTCCTACCTGGCTGTTTGATAGGACAGTGACCTAGATGATCATTAGCTTACTCTTATGTCATAATTATCTCCTGAGTAAAGCCATAATTTTAGTTCAGGTTAAGCATTTGAGCAGTGTGAATTATATTAATATTACTTCATAAAAATGAAAAGAAAAATTTTAAAAATCCTGGTTGTTCATCCCGTGCTGACAAAGGATGATAACAGAAACACAAGGCAGAGGGCAGAAGTTTACAAAACTGTTCTCCAGGGTTTAGATTTCCCATTGCACAAAAATACTGTTGTAGCAAATGCAGTTACTGTTGGTGTTGCTGCCAGATTCTCAGCTGACAAAATCTGTCATTAATTAAATTCAGTCCATTGAATATTATATTGTTAAACAAATATGCAAGCCTATTTGTTTGTTTATTTGGCTGCTTGATCTGTTTTGTGTCTCTTTGGAAAAAACAAAGCTCAGAGTGGTTGCTAAATTTGCTTCCAGAGTTATTAAATTTCTACCCTTTTCAGATTTTGTGTCTTTCCTCCCTTATTTGTGACAATCAGGACATCTTTTGTGCTTATAACCACAGACTTCACTCCTGGAAATCTTGTTCAGAGTACAAGCCCAGCCTGTGGAGCACAGTCAAACCCCACTGGCAGTGCTGCTCTCATTGAAGCTACTCCCAATGTGTTCTCTGTCCAACCAGCTGATGAAGATGCTTTACTTTTCCCTTCCAGAGCCCTTGGAGTGTGTGTGTGAGAATTCTTCCAAGGACAGCTTTTGCTAATAATTTGTGTCTCAGAAAGTGGAACTGCATCTGCTGGGCTGGGTGATCAACATGAACTGCACACCAGCCAGTTCTGAATTTTTGCATTTCACTTGTTCCACAATGAAATATCCCTTCTTTCTGAAACATTCTCCATTCTCATCAGTGTCATCAATGTTTTGCCATTTCCAGGAAAATGCTGGCTTTTGAAGAGAGCTGCATTGCCTGACCGATGTTCTGGTGTAATCCAAACCAAATTTAGTCAGACCAAAATCAATTTAATCCCAACCAAAATTATCCAGTTAGTTTGGATGATTTTTTGGGTGGTCTAAATGATTGTACTTCCTTCTTTTCACTGAGTTTTGTTATACATAGGAGCCATCTGCAGTAAGACATGCAGGCTTGGTCTCTTTGTCTCACTGTGAAATTCTCCTGCAGGAGATGAATAACAAGAAAAGCATGAGGGTGTCCAAATGTTTCCCTGCAGGAAACAACATAAAAGTCCTTTTCCTCAGCCAAACCTTTCCTTCCAGTGAGGGGAGAATTTAGAGGGATGTGCTGTGAGCTCCTCTCAGTTGTCAGAGATGTTAGCTCAACCCTTCAAAAAATTTAAATTTACCATCAAACCTCAACTCTCACCTGCAGAAGATTTCCTCATAGTTCACTAAATCATCTTATTTACACAACCTTTCTTCATCAGGGTACCTCACTTGTGTTTTTGCCTCTTCTAGGTTGAGTGAGGGATACCTGCTGAACCAAGCTCCGAGTCCATCCATCCTGTAAGCAATCCCCAAAAAACTCCTGCAGCATCACCTTATCCAAAAGGTGGGTGCATAAAAGTTATTTTAACTCCTGTGTCAGCAAGTTGGACAAAAATATTATTCCACAGGGACCAGGACTGATATTCCGAGTAAGGGAATGAAGAATTAAATATTCAGTTTCTCAGTCACAGTAACATCAGCTTAGAGTTTAGCCCATTACCAGAAGATGAATTTTGGACAACACAGTAAGTGCAACACCAGTTTCCTGCCACTGCTTAGGTGAAAGAAAAGGAACTATTTCATCCTACTCTGTAAATCTGGGAGGTGCAACAGAATTCATTTCTTCCTCTTTTCTCATCAAGTGGTGCTCACATATATATTTGCTTTCCAATTTCCATTAACAATCCCGTACTGAATGTGGATTTCAGCACAGACTACCTGTACACCCCATATAAGAAGTGATCTTCCTCCACCTGGGTTGTAGTATTTTAGGAATGTTTGGCAGGCACTTTCAGAGATGTATCTGACAGAGCATGATTAGCATGGCCAGCTACTAGATCTCCGAGAGAGGAGATCTCCCAGAGAGGAGATTTCTCAGAAGAGTTGCACAGTTGAGTGCTGTAATCCACTCAAAAATGGGCTGGGAAAAGCTCTGAAGTTGGTTAGATAGGAGGGAAAGAGAAGACCACACTGTGTGGAAACTGTCCTGCATTTCTTACTCCGGTGTGGGTATCTCCTTCCATGACTGAAATATACTCAATATTTTTTTTCCTCACCAGATCTTGGCTAGGTCAGAGTTTGAATGGAGTTGCAAAAGGCCACTCTTGGCTAGACTGTGGTCACTGAAGCAGTAAGCATGAGAAGAAAGGCTGGGAAAGTTTGAAGCCCCTATCTGCTGGAGCTTGGAGTGGCTGCTGGGGGAAGCATCTCCTGCACACCAGCTGCTACAAACCCTCTTCTCTGACTATAGGAAAATGCTTATTTATATCTCTGCTCAGAAAAGAAGAGTACTGAGGCTTGAGAACTACTTTCTGGAGTTTCTCTTGAACCCATGAGACTTTTCAACCTTTGACACCTGGAAGCTGCGACTAGATATAACAGGCAGCAAAGGGAAAAAATTGTGCTTTCTGAGGCCAAATACAGCTTCGTCCACAATGGAAACTGATTTCTAAGAATGAAGTTTTGTGTGACTGCTCTATTCTGGGACTTGTTCTTTCTTCATCCCACACATCCTGTAGCATACAGATAATTTCTTGTCCCCTTCATTAGATTTTAAGCTACTTAAAAGCTGAAGTAGAAAAAAAAAGGAAAAAAACAGTACATATAAAAAAATTAGAATGTTGTTGTGAAGCATTGTATTGCAGAAAATTTCGGTCCTGCGGTTCAGGAACCTGCACAGCCTCCTGAAAAAGATTCACTCAGGGACCCTAGAGGCAGGCTGAAAGATAAGCTTTCAATTTTTCAGTCATCCTGGTGCAACACACTTGTAGTTAATCCACTGTGTACAAGAACACTCAATCAAATTACTGAATGTCTGCCTAATAAATCAGCAGCCTTGTAGTATAATGTCTTATGAACTAGAATTGCCTCTTAATTACGGTCTAAAGCAAATAGACAGAGTTGTGTCCTGAAGCAGCATTTTGGCTGCTCCATCTCCTCTGGAGCTGCTGCTCACTGCCAGTGTTTCCCTTGCACCCAGTCCAGATTAGTAGAATATTAAGAAGTGAAATTTTTATTGGACAGCAGATGTGCTCTGACTCAGCTGAAGGTCTGCATGTTCAGCTGGAGGCAAACGTTCCATGTTGAATATTGAACAATGTGATTAAAAAATGAGACTGATGCTCACATTGTGTTTTGGAAACTTAGGGTATTTTTTCTTGGGGAAAAAAAATAATTTTCTCAAATATATTAGAGGTTACTTAAAAAGTGCAAACCATTGTGACAGAAGCCACTTATGCTTAAACTCTAAAAGTCAAACAACAAAGACACTAAGGGAGACTTTGGCACTGGAATAAAAACTAGCTAGAGCTTACCAAAATACTTGGTATACAGGGGTCCTGAGTACCCACAATTGTGGAGGAAACACTGGCCAAAACTCCAGTGTCATTATAGTTTTGTGTCTGTAAAATGTAAGTAGAGATGGTGTCATCATTGTGACTGGTAACTGTGAAATAGACTTGAACTGACAAGAAAAAAAAAAAGAACAAAAAAGGTATTAATCCATTTTAGGGTCACTGGGGTTCTTTCCTTTTCCTTTCCCTTCCTTTCCCTTCCTTTCCCTTCCTTTCCCTTTCCCTTTCCCTTTCCCTTTCCCTTTCCCTTTCCCTTTCCCTTTCCCTTTCCCTTTCCCTTTCCCTTTCCCTTTCCCTTTCCCTTTCCCTTTCCCTTCCCCTTCCCCTTCCCCTTCCCCCTCCCCTTCCCCTTCCCCTTCCCCTTCCCTTTCCAACTTCCCCATCCCATTCTCCTTCTCCTCTCCCTTTGCCTTTTTCAGGAGGGAGATGGGAGGGAGGATCAAAATTACTTCTGTTAAAATATTTGTACTGAAGACAATTTTTAGAAAACATTTAAGGTTTAAATAGCTATTTAAAGCTGAATGGCAGCTGTGGTGGGACCCCTTAATGCAGCTAATTGTGAGAATGGGGAGATAAACATTGAAATCCTTGGCAGAAGGTAACACACACCACTGAAAGCACAAAAAGGTAAACAAAATTTCACTTGCACAGTTGAATTTCCCACATCGCCCACCACTTCACTGCATGGCTTATGAAATGTAGTCTGCAAGACAGGTAAAGGTGCAGGAATGTTTTCCCTGGAAAAAGCACATTGTATTTGTAGGATAAATTCCTGTCTGATGGAGGTGATCTGCTGCTCAGACTGATCTGCAATCTGTGGTGTAAAATTTTTCAGCTGCTAGATTTGACAGAGGTCTGGGAAGAACCAGGATGGTGGGAAAAGGGATTTGGACAAGGACATTTCCACTGGCAAGTGAACAAAGCTGCCAGTGATGAGGAAACTGTCCTTGGTATAACCACAAGTGGGTCTCCTGCCAGGGACAAATCACAGAGACACAGGCAATTACAAACCCATTAAGTATTGAGAAAAAGTGTGGAAAGAAAAGGACTTGACTAATGGAGAAGGGAAAATCCAGGCTTGAGTCAAAGGAAGTCTTTCACCAGCTGGTAGATTTTAAAATGGACTTAGTTTCTAAGAGGGTGTCTGTTCAATCAGTGTGTGCAGATGAACACAATTGTGACAAGAAAAATACCTAAACAGACAATTTGAAACACTCTCCTCATTCACCATGGCTACAAAGTGTGACATTTCCTTGTATTTTATTAATTTAAAACCTGTTCCAGTTGACTTCTGCAAGAATGTAACAATAACTATGTCTATTTAAGTGCATCAAACCATGTGTAGGGGAAAATTTACAACTTGCATTGTTTTCCATATTGACATTTCTGCCACTTTAGAATTGGAGAAGATGATGTGCAAAGTTAATTTTTTTCTATAAAATGAAAATAAATTTATTTTATCCAGCTCTACTAGTATTATTATTAAATGCCTGCCTTTGGGTTGGGTTGGGTTGTTTACTTTGTACAACATGCCTTGGAAAAAACCTCAAGTATATTATGTCTGTTTTTCTAATGAACCTCTCATTGAATTTGCAGCTGTCTCCTCAGCTATTCTGTAAAGAGAACTTCGCTCAAGCAGATAAGATTAAAATTATATAGATATGAGTCAAAATGAACCTGGCACTCAGAAGGAGTTTGCTGTTAAGACCTGTCAGAAGGCACAATAACTGTTGTCTCATTTTCGTAATAAGATCTTGTGAAATTTGTTGTTTTTTGTTAACAGGAGGATGAGATAATCCATCACCTCTCAGGATGCTGAAGAAGGGCAATGAGTTTCCCTTCCACCCCACTGTTTATTGTCACCTGCTCGAGCTCCAAGGACCTCCCAAAGGCTGCCTTTGTGCAACTGCTCCTGAACTCAGAGAAATTTAATTTACAGAGGAAATTCCACTGCCCTGCTTTGGAGAGACACTCTGCTCACAGGCATCAGCAATGAGGAGGATGAAAAGCCATTTCACACACGTGCTCCCCATGTGCATTTTGTGAGGTTTTTGTTATCTACATGCCTCTCCAGAGGGTGTTAATGAATAAAGGAAAGTCTCTTTGTATTAACCCAATGATGGCAGAGGCAAGTCTCTACCTGTCTTTTCCTTATTTTGGATAAAACCCAGACCAGGTTCTCAAATTCCCCACAGCAGTATAACTTTACTAATGGGCTCATAAATCCCAGAAAGGCAAAATAAATAAATGAACAGTTTATCACTACAGACCAAGAAATTTTGGGTCAAATCCAGAGAAGATTCAAGATTTAAGAAGTTTGTGTCGAATATAACTGTGGGAGAAAGTGCACAGGCAAATAGTTCCATTTTAGTCTCACTTCATCACATTCTTCCTGTTGATTTATTCATTCCTTTCTCCTCCCAGTATAAATGTCAGTGTCATTTTAATGCCTTTTTCACACTATTTAGAAAGTCAATTTTTCAGAGCATTAAAAAAAGCCTATTTAAACTTTCAGCTACTGCTGAAAAATATTCCTCTTTGTAAAGAACTTAAACCCAAGTTTCTCTGAAAGCAAAAAATGGTTTTAATAGAAAGTAATTGAAAATGTACTTAGAAAGTGAAGGTTATATATAACTGGGAAGACCCTAATAGTTCTTTTTCTTTTATGTCTTTCTTCCTGTGCTATTTTTTCTCTCTTCTTTTATGCTATTTTCTTCAAATGCTTGATTTGGCTCAAAAGACTTTTCCAACTAGACAGTCCTACAAGAGACCTGGAGCTGATTTAGGTTATTTGACCCCTGACCAGACTTTCTGCTTCCCTGTGCAAAGCCCATGATATGCGTGGGATTTCATTCAAAATAAAAAGCAGTGGGTCATTCCAAGGATGAAAAGGCAAAGGTGATAGAAGACCACTCACAGCAAGATTAACCTTGTTATTTCCGGGGCACCAGCAGGGAGGACATGCTTGAGCATGGGTAGCTGTGGCTACCCATGTGTGCTTCTCTCTTCTCTGTTAGAGAACTGAGCAACTTAAAAAAAAAAAAAAAATCAGTAGAGATGACATTAAAAATCTGCATGACAGACTGAATTTTCTCAAAATTATTCCATTCACACACAAGGAGTTGTAACTTATGCTATAAACTAAGCTGAGACATTGTGTCTGTCATCATCTCCAGGAAAACATAATTTATGTTATTTTTGCTGTCAACTGTGAGAATCCTGCCAATCTTTAGGAAGTCAGCTGGTTTGGGCTCTTTAACAGATGGGAGATAAATCAATACAGGATAGTTCATCTTTTTTTGCAGGAAATAATCTAGTTTGTGAATCTCCCCTCTATTAACATGCACAAAGTCAGCAGCAGAAACAACCTTTGGCTTTATACTTTTTATTGGAAAGAGAGGATACATAGGAAGCTGTTTTAAATAATATTGTGGATATGCATTTATATTTATGTGTGAACATACATATTCACCTGTAGAGCCATCCCACACACTGATATTGGCACATACATAATTTTATAGGTGTTAGAGGAGGTGAGGACAGGAACTGGCACAGATGACAACTCCCCCAGCAGCCCCTTGAACATGCAGAGTATGTCAACACTCTCAGATATTGCTGTGAATTACTATAGTAAATTTAATATGAAGTACACATCCCTCCCACTTTACTGCAGAGCTCCTGAACCACCCAACAGAAGGAACCACTCTGAACCACTCAGGGTTTCTGAAAAGGCTGCTCAAGAGAAACCAGAAGTGGCAGCAGCAGTGCTAAACATTTCAGGATGATAGAGTAGTATCTATAAAACACAGTTACATTCTTTAAGAAGACTAGTGGTCCAACAGCTGCTAAGTGACATACACTACTTTCATTAAGGAACTGAGATATTTAGTAAGAAAAACATGAGATGGAAACAGAGGAACCTGGGGTGGATCTTGCTATGCTACAGTGATTCTTCTGAGAAACCTTTGCAATGGAGGCAAACTGCAGAGCTGGTGCACTCCAAAGCCAACCCATTAATTTGGTCACCTTCTCCTCTGTTACCGAAGATTCCCAGTTACTGCTGGCAACAGACTTCCTTGTGTAAAACTAGGTCAGGGTCTGTGAGGGAGAATCCTGGGACTCAGGAAAACCTGCAGCCCTATGAGCATCCAGGGTATCCAAGGTGAGCCAAAAGTCTCTCTCCCACAGCACAGAGCCTGCATGCCGCAAGCCTTTTGGAAGAATTGGAAACCCAGGTAGTCAAGAAATTCAAATTCATTGCCTTGAGAAAATAAATGAATTATTGCATATACGAAGTGAGTCAAAGCAATTAAACTAAATGTCATCTCAAATGAGAAGTAGCAAGAAACATACTTTTTAAACAAACTCAAATTCATACAAAGCAAGAATCCAACTAGTCATATCTGCTACACCAGGGAGACATTTTCATCTGCCTTGCTGACTTTTTCATTTGATAAGACACTGAAAAGTTTTAGGTAAACCTGCACAAATGACATTTGTGTAATATCTCTAATATTTTCAGAAAAAAACCCAAGACATAAGTGTGCATGTCATCTATGACTACAAGTCAGAGCATTTATCATAAAGGACATCTATTTAACGTGGTGATTATCTTTCTGAAAATGAAGTTTATACACTCATGAGTACATTTATTGCTGGCTGGGGCCATTCCTGGACACAGAAGATCAATTGGCTATGCCAGCATTTCATGAGGTCAGTCCCTGTCACAGCTTTGGTGTGTGCCAACCACCAGGTCCCTCTGCAATTCCTGGGAAGCAAGAAAACTTCAAGAACATTTACTAACTGGAAATTTTCTTTAAAATTCTTGTTCTGGAAACAAAGAGAGCTCATGATGATCAGTCATGGCCTCTGGTGTGCCGGTTCACACTATTGGGCGAAGATGTTTCAAAATATATTGAATTTTCTAATATAGACTAATATTTCCAGATATATGGTAAGGACGGCAGTGTTGAAAGGAACATCAGTAGATTTGTACGTCTCCTCTACCCCAAAATCCTTACTGGTTTCGTTGATTTACAAAATGTTTTGGGTTTTTTTTTTTTTTTGAACACCAACACTTCCCAGCAATAACTCTTTTTTCATACTGCAGAGATTGAGGAGAGAGCACCAGCTGCAGGACTCAGAAATAAATCACTCCTTGGTGGACCTTTGAGTGGTGACTTTTGTTTTTCAGAGGCTGCCTATGGGTGGGTGCAGACAGGACACATTAAGGTCCCTGTCAATCCCGAGGGTTAAAGAATGGGTTACAGAGAGATGATGTACTCAAAAAACCCACTCAAAGACTCTCTGCATGTACTCTCTGCCATGATGCATGTGAGAGTGAGGTTGTGAGAGTGTTGCAGTGCAATAAAATCCTGTACCACTCCTTCCTATTCTCTCTGGAAGTGTGTAACAGGAATCAAGGCAGAGGGAGCAAAGGGAGAATGTATCATATGCCTCAGAAAAAGGGCAAGTGAGTTAAAAGTTTCATTTCACGCAAGGATAATGTAGTTTCCTTTTAAAAATTAATCACAAGGCTCTTGTTTACTTTATACCATCTGCTGTATGTTTGTACCATGTCCTGGAAAAAAAACCATATTGTTCCAATAAATGCTGAAATCAAAGGGAAAAAAACCCCAAACAAACGAAAAACTCCAGCAGAACAATATTTGACTAGAAAATAAAATCTACAGAGAGACAGAGAAATTCCACACCTATTTGCAATAAAAAAAAGTAAAAGCCTCACAAAAACAGATTATTTTTTTTTTGTTAAGAAATCTTCCTAGAATTAAGAGTTGCAAAAAAATGCTTTCTTAACACCCTTCATCACTGATATGACAAACTGCAAATACAGCTCTAACCCTTATGTTGCCAACCTCATAATTCACTGTTGTGCTGCTCTCCAAGCATCATGGCTCAAAAAACTGTACAGTGAGTTGTGGTGACATGGGGTATAAAGGACATGACAAATATTCCTCAAGTTTTACAGTTACTATTACATTAATTATATGGGGATCATCTTGCAGCCTTTCATATTAAACAGGGCTTACAAGAAACATGGAAAGAAGGAGGAATTATCATCTTTGCACATATGCTTTGCAAACTTGAACAGGATGTTGTTTTTCACTCTCATATTTATTTCCTTCATTGTGAACTTACATATATCTCTGTGATATTACACTAAAATTGAAACAAAACGTTTCTCCAAACCCCATATATTTCCAACATAGTAAAAAATCCCAACCCCAAAACCCCAAAACAAATTTAGAGAAACAAAACTCAGAATTACTTCTGCCTCCAGAAATTAAAATATAGCACACTGAGTGGCCAGATTAGAGATTTGATTTTTTGTTTACCTATGAAAATGTTACAAGCCTCTGAAAATGCTGTGTATGGAGGAGACAGATGGTTACATGAGTTGGTGTTATGTAAAAGGCTCCAATGCATCAGATGTGGGCAGAAAATAGGCAAAAGTACTTTCATCATCCCTCAAAGGACAGTAGGTACAACTGGGATCAGAACAAATTGATGAGTTAAAATGTACAAGTAGTGAGCACATACCTACAAAAGTTACAGTGAAAAAAGTGCCCTGGCTTGCTGAAATGTGGTCTTAGAATCACAAAAGATAATTTTTCAGAAGCCCTATGTGTTTTGTTTTGTTTTTTTTTTTTTTTTTTTTTGGTAGGTTTTTTTGACTTTTTTTTTTTTTATAACCAACAAGAAGTTTTAGGAGTCATTGAAGAAAAGAATGACGTAGCTTTTGCCTCTCAGAGAGGCACCAGGAATTTCATGCCTGGATGCATGAAAGGGGATTCTCTAGAGGCAAAGGAGACTGACAGGTTAAACAGCATGGACTCTAGGCCAGGTAGGCTGTGCCACACAGGGTCTCTGGAAGCTCCAGCATTTATATCTTTCATGAGATAATAAAGGTAGAATTGGTGGAAAGTGAGACAAAAGGGGTGAAACAGAAAGGTAATAGGCAAGGAAACAACACTGGCAGCCTGATCAGATATGAATAGTCCATTCCTGCATTTGTTGTGGTTATTAAATATACCACAGTCATTAACCAGGGAGCTCAAGGGACAGCCGTAGCTCCTTATGGCTTTGTGGAGAGAGTTTCCTTTTACAGGGCAACTCTGAAAGTCTTAAGTTTCAGAAGCATCACTTCAGAAGAAAATCCTTAAAATACTCCAGGATAGCTCATGGCATTTCTACAGGAAAACCTGTATAGTAGTCTGGTTTTAAGTGTATTAATTGTTCTTTCCTGTAATGAATTGCTGTTTCTCTAAGATTCTCTCTAAGGGAAAGGCAAGGAATGGGTTGCTCCCAGGTGATCAAACAGCTTTGGAATAACAAACAGGTTTCAAATAAAGACTGAAGGCTGTTTGAAGCAATTAGTTGTGGTTAGTTTTGTAAAGACCTTACTGAAAAGACATAATGGGCAATAAAATACATCCAAGCAGCAGAATAAGACTAAGTTTAACATGCATTGAAACCAGTGGGAATGTACACATCAGATTTAAAACGGATAAGGCACCAAAATAACAGAAAACAGACTGACATTTTCCACTCCTCTTATTATTTTTGCCCAACAGATGATGAAACTAACTTGTAAAAGTGCTGAGAACTAGCATTAAGACTTCTCTCACAACAGAACAATTCTCTTTAAATGACAGTTGAAGTCAGGATTTTCCAGGATCTGAGGTTTTGGTTCCTCTGCTCAACTCATCCTGTTCCTGGACCTTCTCCATTATTTCCATCTCTCACAGCCAGTTCCTGACCACTGCTTATACCTGCAGTAGGATTTCCAATATAATTTTTTCCCCAGGTTCCCAAGGAAATAAGTTCTGTGTCACTGTAGCAGATTCTTTGATCCACCTACACTGAATTTGCAGCACACCTCCAGTGCAGGCACAACACCAGCATTTTCATAACAGTAAAATAATAAGCACAGAGCCACGGTGGGTTTAGGAACAAATCACCACCTTTACTGGGGGAAAGCTAAAATATGAGTGACTTGAAAATCAGACCAAACTACTGGGACAATCTATTTCTACATCAGAATTTGTGTCCCATATGCTGCTATGAAAGGGACCAAATATGAGAAGGCAGAGCTAAGAGATCCCCCGCTGTTATTAATATTAGATAGTAATAGGGCACAATTACAAACTGTGACCTCCTCATATACACCTCCAAAATCTATCCTGGGAAGGAAAACTCCTAGGTTACTTATAGATAAGATTCTTTAGACACATACTACACTGAATTTTCTATTCGCATTGAAACTGCTTCCTTGTGAAAGACATGGTTACCATGTTGTACTTCACTGGTTTCCTCACCTCGTTTTCCCTGGCCACATGACACCTTTCAATAAAATATGATTAATGATGGCAGGTATTCTGATAACCCCCCAAAATAAATCTGGGTAGGTTTGATGTTCATGCAGAAGATGGAGGGTTTTCTTTGTGAGACCCCAATCCTTTCAGCAGTTGTGTCAGACCAAAGAGAGTAAGATGGACTAATACTGATGAATACTGATAACTAATACTAATACTGTAAAATGATAGTTAAGATCTTCAAGAAAACCTTAGGGAGAGATGTATTTCCTGTTACCCTCTGACACTTGCATACATTGAGTACATTCCACTGTTTCATTTGGCTGCCCTGCCTTTAAGGGAAATTAAAAGCCTGGCTTGTGGGATTCATAAAGGAATTGCAAGTTTGTTTTGCTACTCAGTCACTAACTCACACCAACTCTGAAAAAAAAAATACATATCTGCACATAATAACTAACTCAATGAAATTATTTTGCCTCTCCTGGGAAATGAGCTAAAACAAATTTATGGGCTTTTTATGCATATGCTAGCAACAGCAGCATTCACTGAGCAACTGCTGCATGTCACTGTTACTGCAGAGTCAGGAAGGTGTCTGAGAATTCCTGATTACTACACCCATGTTTGCCAACCTTGACTGGCCAAACAAATGCCTCTGTCTTCACCACAGATCTCTTTTAGCATAACATCTGATGTGGTTTATAACTCCTTTTTCATGTATGCTTTTTAAAATTGGCATCTAATCCTTTATTCCTAGGAAGACCAATCAGTGCCTTTGCCCTCCCACCGCCATGAAAAAGCTTTTAGGAAGTATGAATACAAGGGCAGCAAATTAATTTTAGAATTTCACTTATAATGGCAGCTTCTAGTTGTTTTAAGGACTTTCCCAATTTCCACCCCAGAATGGCAGCATCTGTTATCCTGATGGCTTGGAGCACAGAACCAATGTCATTCATGAGAATCTGCAAACTTCATGGTCTTAATAACAGGGACTCAAAGGATGGCATTAAAATTGAGTGCAAATGTAAACACCTTTAAAAATCGCAAAATAATTGGCAAGGGAAAACATATTTAATTTTCTTGGGGTTTTTTTCCCCACTATTTACAGTTGGACAGGCTTCTTTGTTTTGGAGGAAAAATAAAAAAGTCCCGAACTTTCAGGACTCAGGCACTTATAAACCAGAATTTCAAGCTGTTGCAAATTAAAGAACTTCAGCTACAAATTAATTTCTTCTCCTGACTCCATCCACTCAATTGAACCCACAAGACTAAACAGTTTCCTCTTTTCCATAGTGTTAAACATATGCAAATTTGCTTTCCTGAGTCAGAGTCTTAATTTAGTTTGCCATTTGAGGCAGAGTCTGCTAAGTTATGCATTTCAAAATTAGGCACCAGGAGGGATAAGCAGGAGAAGCATTTTCTTTGGGATTAGTTTTGTACAAATACAAAATATTGGAAGAAAACTTTTAACAATGTGTTTTGAAAAGACTGATAATTAGGGGCTTTATTACTTCACAAGCTTTTCTGTTGTAGCCTTTGCAGCACCATCCTCATTAGATCAACATGACTTCATGTGCCCCTTGATATTTAGCAGCTGTGCTGCATAAAATCTGCAATCCTGGGTAACTGCAAAAAACATTTTTACAAAATGTCAAATGAGTAGGAGGGATAGGGAAAAAAAAGACATGCTTGTATAGAGAAATTTTCATTTATTTTAAATAGAATAATTAATAAAAATAACCTTAGTACACCTTTCTCATAACACCTTGCATGAACACACAAAGTTGAAAGTCTCCACACAATAAACCTGAAAAGACATTTAGAAAGCAGAAAAAGATAATGAACTACTGTTTCAGGATACAATTTTTTCCTGAATAAAGAATGATTTCTGCAAGAATAAGGGAAACAAAAAGAACACTGTTGAAGCAAACAATAGCTTAGCTGAATGCACCTACTTGATCATTGTTGTTTCTTAGGTTTTGGCAGGGAAATAGGGAACTAGCAAAGATTTACTGATTTGTGTCAGACAAATCTGTGTGCCTGGCGTGGGATGTCAAAATGTTAAAATAGGACATGAAAAAGCCAACATGCAGCTCTGCCAAGCAGATTGCCTTTCCTAATTTTCACTGCATTTCTGTGCTGCTTTTTAAAGTTTTGTTTTTATTTCTGGTATACCCCACACACTTTATGTCTGACAGCTTCTGTGAAGAGGAATGCTTTCATTAGGAGTGAAAGATTTGCTCAATCTGTAGCACTGGCAGGCAAGCACAGCAATGCCAAGGGCACAACTAGAATACGCCTTGTGGGAGAACCTTCATGACCTTAAAGAACTCCAGCACAAAAAGCAGGCAAGGTTTGCATCCTTCCATACACTAGCACACATTTCACATGTATTTCACATGTATATCATGCATTTCTGTAGCTTAATTCATGACAGTATGTGCACTGCATGATCTTAAAATGTGTATTTCTCTGTTACTGTACATATGTCCTTTCATGATTAAATTGAAAAAAAAAAAAAACTATCCACAATGTGCAGACTTTAAATGTTCATTGTATTTCCTCTATAACACAACTCCAGTTTGAGTTTTTGCTATATGGAGAGGGTGGAAAAGAGTGGTAGCAGAAATAAAGGATGGAAAAATGAGAAGAAAGTCTTAGGAGTGTGAACACTTGTGACTTGCTGTTATAACTCATTCTTTCCACTTTCTGTGCACATTTCTAGCTCATAAAATCACAAAACCACATAAAACTTTGGGCTGCAAGGGACATCATAAGAATCATCTTGATGCCTCAAGAGGCCTTGAGAGGCTGACCTAGTTCAGGGGCTAGACAGAGTTAAAGAACAAAGTAGGTCTTGATTAAAAGGCCTCAATGGATACACCTTGGGCAGTACAAGAGCCCAGCCAGAGCTACAGCCAAGAGGGATCCAAAATGATCATGAAATGGGCAAGTGGTCACAAGGTTTCACACTTTTATAAAGTTTTAGTCCATTTGCATATTGGTGTTAATTGTCCAATTATCACTTTAGGTTATGAAGTTCTATCCTCCTTGTTTGCTCTCTTCAGTTCCCCGCCGTTTATGCTTTTTTGGGCCTGAAGCTTGCAACACTTGGTCTCAGGCTGGAAAAGGATTGTTTTCTCTACCTAGCCTGTGAAGAGAACTTGCTAACACCTAATATGAAGCTCAGAGCTGCACATCTAGGCAGCACAGAATAGCACATAATCTGAAAAATATGAAAGCTAAAACTTAAAGCATCAATCCATTCTAACACTGGGAAGGTGTCATAACCCACTGCAATGGGGCATGATGTTCATCATAAATTCTCATATGGCTGAAAAAAGACCCCTGACACTTGTCAGAGAACCCTTGTGCTTTTATGTTACAGTCACCCTAAGTCCAGCAGCCAGCCCACTCTTTTGACTTTGTTGGTTAACAAGCTCTTGATTTTGTACAGTGCACTTCAATCAGCTCTTAACTCCTCATAAGGAATTTTCAGGAGTACTTGCTGTGGAATTATGGCTGAGGGTAAAATCAGAGGAAACTAAGAAGTTCTATCCTAACAGAAGCTACAACAGTACAGAAATTATAGGGTAAAATGCAGTTGCTGTCCCTGGATGGAATGTTGCTGGAATGCTTGAGACTCCTCCCACAGTGATTCCCACACCCAAATCTGCATCCACAGCACTGCTAAGGGGGGTGGAATGGGGGGTCGGTTGCCAGGCTCTGCTGGAAACCTCACAGGGAGAATTTGATGGTTCTCTGCAGCTGATGAACCCCAGAGCACCTGTCAGCCAGGGCAGAGAGGAGGAGATGTCCTGCTGCTGAGGCAGCAGCTGGGGTGGAGTCACTCTCCTTGGATGAAGTGGGTTCATGATGAGCTAACTGTGATATCAACACCCCCCTCCATCCCTGCGTTCCTGCCCCAGGGTCTGACCACCCCTCACCGGGCACCTGCTCTGTGGTTCATCGACTGCGTCTGAGCCAGGGAGAGAAATTTACACCATCAGCAACAAGGGTAGGTATGACCTGAGCCACTCCAACTCCCCCTAAATACTAATATATAGTACAAAAGTAAGAACAGGGAAATTTAGGGAAGATTGCATTGTAAATGCTGGGATCAGTCAATAGGCTGAACCTGCCTTCTCCACTGTAGGGACACCTGTCAGGTGAGAACTCTATGTGTGCTGAATGCCTTTATTGGGGTTTAGAGCTCATCTGTGCTTTGATCATGTTTTTGCAGTCAGGTACTGTCAGTGATGCTCCTCAAACCTTGGGCTGTCACAGTTTTGAGTTAATAGAGACTCTTATTCCATAAACTGTCCGTGGGATCCTTCAGGCACCGACAGCACTGGCCGTGGGGAACAGACTCAAACAATGTGGGGAGACCCACTGAGGGGTCTCTCTGGTGCTGTTGGGGTGTGTTCCTAAAAAAGTCAGTCCAAACCCCTCCAATCCAGCAGGGCTGTCCAGTGAAGGGTCCCTGTAATGAGACACCGACAGTCTGGTGGGGCACAAGGGTGGTGGGGCACAAGGTTACAGCTTTCCTGGGATGCTGACAGACAAATCCGACACCAAGGGTCGTGGAGATCTCCACTTTCCATGTGATGCTGCCTCACAAGCCACATGGTCACAAGCTCCCCACACCCACAGCAAACTTCAGGACTGAGCATAGAGCAGAACAGGACAGCTATGCTCTACCCAAGCAGAGTGAGGGAGGAGAGAAATTCAGGCAAAGAAGAGAGAGAACTGAGAATTTCACCAGATCATAAATCCCATATTGGTCCTGCCATGTGGATGACCCAGAGCTGGGGTAAACAAGACCAAAAGAGAGGGGGAATAGAATGAGAAAGCCCAATCTGCTCCCTTTTACAGCTAACCTGGTGCAGCCTCTTGCGTACAGGAGATTTTTCATGCAGTTTTGTCACACATGAAGAGCCCTTTGAGCCCTTCTCCAGAGAGTGAATCAAGGGTGGAGGACTGAGCTCAAGTCTCCAGGCAGAGCAGAAAATTGGTGCATGACAGCACTGCCCCACCTCCAGGCCCCTCTTTTCTGATCACATTTTTCCTGTCATAACAATCAGAATGTTTGAGACAAAATGTGCTTATGCATGGTCCTCCACAGTAGGGACATCTCCCACCATATGTACTGAAGGTACACTCAATCACACCATCATGTAATTTATAAACATAATAAAGCGTTATTCCCAATATCATCTGGTATTAATTGATAGCCATTGATAATAGCAGAAAACCCCTGGGAACAAAATGATCTTCAAAAACCCTGGCATGAAGTATCTACACTCACAATCAGTTCAAGTTTGATAACCTTTTGCTGGGTTACTGCTGCTTCATCACACACCATGAAGAGCCAACATGATTTGTCAGAGCTGAATCTCCAGCAATAATTCCACCAACAGGCTGATCTGTTACCTAAATCATAATTCCAGTTTTAAATCCCCAAGCAGGTGCTGTCAATCAGTTAAAGAAATGTCTCAAGATAAACCTCATCTTATTTTATTTTGACAACACAGCTTTGGAGACCATGTTACATGAGATTTTTTTGTTCTTAATTATTAACGTCATATAAGATTGCAATACTTATGAGTCTTGTTCAGGTACTGGTAACCCACAAATTCAATTTGATATAAATAAAACAAAAATTGTCTTTTTCATATCACCTACTATCACAGGCAGAAAACCTGCATGTGCAGAGACACAAGGATATGGCACATGGAATGTTCAAAGTCCATGCTGTTTGATTTCACAAATTTTAGGTGCCTGGTGTGCAAATGTTCTCTAGTAACCATGAACAAAGCAAAATTCTTTAAAAGACAACTAGAATGAATAGTATAATCTTATCTTAGAGCTTTCCCCTTGACTTCATAGGAAGCCTTTAAGCTACATTTAAATAGCTCTGACATACCACTGGAATACAGCAACACTCGGTACTGTTTACTAGGAGAACGATACAGACGAGGAACAAAACCTTCCCTGTTTTGATGAGGATTCACTGCTTTTATTAGGTAACTTCCATGCTGAAAACAAATGCACCTGATACAAAAAACCCACACTGTTGTCAACTGTATGGTTTCCCTGTTCCTACTCTCAGTATCCCTGACCAGTTAGCTGCAGCAGCCTCCTGTGCTTTTCATAAATAAAAGTAAAGTACCCTATAAGAAATGAAACACAGCTATCCAATATATTCCCTGTTTCCAGATGAAAGAAAAAAACTCTTCCAGGATGACAAAATTAACAGTGCTTTAGTCTGTGTTTTTATGCTGCCTAGCCATTAGCTAAATAAAGTAGTGAAAGAATATAATACATGTGATGAGCCTTTTTCTTCTTTTCTCTCTCCTCTTTTTCCCTGTTCTGTCCAGTAGTGAATTCTGAAGATGCACAGCATGTACAACAAAAATATTATTTCCCCTGTATCTTTTATTTCTGGGCAGCAACTTTTTTGCTGTGTCTGCAATTCTCAACAATGACAGACAGTCATTAAATATGGGACATAAACCTCCATAAAACACAAGAACAGAAACAGCTGTTAGGTGTATTGATTCAGTGAAACAGGGTAATTGTGCTTGAAAAAAAAAAAAAAAAAAGGTTATTCACTATTCTCTGAGAGAATGAAATGCTTAAGATGCCACCTTCCTAGAGGATGGAGGTTTACCAATAAATATGACTGAATTTACAAGGGAAAATTTGTTCCACATTTGTTCCAAATTTGTTCTAAAAATGAGAAATACCAAGGCAAGGGCAAGCTGGAATTGTTCATAACCGTTATGTTTAGCTGCTGATAATTTGCTGCAAGAATGTGGGACATCTCTCTATGTGCACTGCAAAAAAGATGCCTTTTTTCCAAATTAAAAAAAAATCAGACATTGCAGAAATACATGTGAAAAAGAGGTGAGAATGAGCTTCTAGCCATTACAGGAAACTGCAACATGCCAAATTTTCTGGGAATTTTGCTTTTGTCAATAACAGTGAAGTATGGCTACAATAAACCATGGTACAAATAGTGAAAAAATACTCCCAAAGTTATAATTAAATATAATTAATTCTATTAAGAGCAAAATTTGCTCTTTCTGTATGTATTTTTTTTTTCTAGAATTTAATGGAAGAAGAGCTGTAACGTGGTTTGTCAGGGACATGGTAGCAGGGGTAAGCAGCAAGCTCATGAGAGCCCTTATAAGAGAAACTCACTACCAATAGATGAGATGACTGGGAGAAGGCAGCACTGAGTGCTCACCTTGGGAAATTAGTGTCAGGTTTATTGCAAACAGAGGAGTGCATTTAAAATTAAACAGCATACATCAATGACACAAAAGCAGCAATTCTGTTTTTTTTTTCTGCTTGAACCTCAGTGGGCCATCACTAGCTGTTTCCATCAGAAGAATTAACTATCCTTCTCCTTTAAATGTTATTTAGCAAAGACTCCTGCAACCTGAAGCCCCTGAACCAAAGGTCTCTCTAATATGAGGGATGGAGAACTGTGCCTCAAAGTGCTGCCCTTCCCAGATGGTGAGAGTCAAGCACAGAGCAAATCACCCTCTGCAGAGGTGGTGAGCCCTACTGTGGAGGGCTGGGCCTGTTGCTGTGCTCTGCAGCATAACATTTATTATATTCGTGGCTTCAGCTGGTTTATTTTTCCAAATATTTCAGCTGAGATCTTGGAAGAGGCTGATTTACATTTCTGTGAGTCTGTGTATCAGGCTACCTTTCCTTACATCTGGTGGTTTGCCTGTTTCTGTGAGTTAGATCAGAGGCTCTGCAGCCATGATTTATCACAGACAAACCACTCCATCTGCTCCTTCATCTTCCTGCAGACAAAGCAGACACAGCAGGTTTGGCATTGTCCAGTGAAGTATTAAAATTCAACCAACCAATCAAACAAACAAACAACAAAAAAGGAATATGGAGTTAAGAATCACAATCAAAATTTACAGCCCCTTCTTTCACACACTGAAACCTGTTTATCTCCAGGATAACAAACTCATCAGACTATATGACTATTTGTTCTTTTTTTCTTTTTTTTTTTACAACAGGCATCTGATGTTAAAAAATTTATTTGTGATTAAACTTTTTAATATTTAGCAGTATCCCAGCTCTAGAATTCAGCATGTGTAGAACACACAAGATTTTTAAGAGCTGCAGGCTGGCCTGTGCTTCTCTGTTTTTCTCATTTTTTGTCAGGGAATAAGACGCAGTGAAAATATAGGAACTGTGCTTATGAACATTGAATGATGATTTAGGAATTTAAGATAATTTAGTGCAAAGTATTTTTAAGTTTTCATTTAAATATCTCAGCCTTTTACTTGAAGCATCAACATCATGGATATTCTGTGAAATAATTTAGTATTCATGTCCTGTGAGTTGAGCCAAACCTCCAGAGTCAAAGATTGCTCAAGATCTAATTATTTGTGGGCAATATTCTCTTCTATTAAAGACATTAGAAATAAATTGCTTAATTTAAAAACTACAACAAATCCAATAGACCTTTCTACTTAATTTAAAGCTTTTCAAGAAGACTTGATTAATGGTATACTGCATTAATTAATTTAAAATCTATTATCTTTGCATTTCTAAAAAAGACTCTTAAATATGCTTAGTTTCCTATAATTAAGAAGAACAGAAGATTATTTGCAGGAAACCTAAAAACCTGTAGGGTTTTCTTTGTGCAAATGGACACAAGAGACATGAGAGAAGTCTTTTCACGTCTTTTTTTCCCTTCAAAGTTCTTCTGCCTTGTCACCTTTGTGTCTCAGTTCCTCCACTACGACAAGAGGCAAAGAAGGAAATTATGTCTTTGTGATGCATTTGCGTTGCTTTATTTCTGTATCAGTTCAGGCAATAAAAAGCACTTAGATAAACATGAAGTCCCTAACAGAATATTTAAGTGTGAGGAGTTATTAGCCCCATGCCATTTAGCTAGAAACATGAATACAGCTTTAACAAAAGTCTCAGGGGGCTTGGTAGAGGTGATTCCTATAGGCTTCCTTCTTTATTTGAACACAGTTTTAAATTTCACAGGTTCTTCCTGGTCTGTGAAGGTCCATCCTCCACTCCTGGCATGGTCCCACAAGGGCTGTGAAAGCCTCCCAGTACCAAGACAAGGCTGGTTAGAGAGTTTCTTCTCTCTGACACAGGCTCAATCCCTGAACTAAGGGATTGAGGCAGTAGGTGTTAAAAAGTGCTGCTGTTCAATCAACTTGTGCCCAGGTCTCCTCCTCCTCTTCTGCCAGATCCTGCAGTCAGACTGCACTTGCTGGGCAGCCTCTGCTCAGCAAAGCTTTTGGCTGCCCCTCCACAAAGGAATTTAGGGCAGCTCCTTGCAGCGTGGGAGTCTCCCTGGACAGACAAAGACTGCCAGATCTGCCTCTACAGCCACTCACAACGAGACAACCAGCAAGGAAGCTGCAGAAATGTTCAATTTCATCCCAAAACAGGCACTTTCATCTGCTCCTCTGAGTCGTCATCTCACGTTCTCCGCTGACTGACTTGATGGATGCCCACCAACCACAAGGCACTCCATGGAGACGCTCACATGGACACCTCTGCAGGGACCTGTGATCCACTGAGTGAAAACTGCATGGGATGAGTTTGACTCTGCTTCACAGAGACTGCCAGAAAGGAACACCCTGGCCTTGCCAGCTGGGTTTTAGTATTTCTTTTTATTCCATCTACCAGAAGGACATATGCATTTTTCTTGACAAAGATTTCAGTACAGTCCTCAGTCACAGGAACTATCCTGAATCAGCCTGGATTCATTATCCTGAAATATTCCCAAAGATTTCCCCAAAGAATGTTGGAAGATAAAAAAAGAAAGTAAGCAGAAGGACTGTGATCTTTGTTCTTTTATTTATCATTTTGCATAAACTCTATTTAGCTGAAAATGCCTTGACTAGTTTTGGCATTCCTCATTAAGGGGTTCTCAATTTGCTACCACCACCACAACACCCAGGCAGGTAGTTCTGGTGGTCATTGTCATAAAGTTCCTCACAAGTTACATTCTCTTCCTCCTCCCCATTCTGCATGCACAACATGAGCACTGATAGCCATATGGCTTCAGGAAAGCACCCTCGTTACTGGACTGTGGTTCTGCTGTAATTTCCTAAAACAAATCAATAAACACTTGCTGGCAGTGGGGAATTCTATAAAATGTGGAATAGAACAAAATTATTATTTCCAATTCATGGCATTACCTCAATTTTTTGCAAAAAAACCGAAAAAACAACAAAACCCAAAACATTTCCAGTGTTGTTTTGTTTATTTGATTGTGTTATTCTAATTCTCCTTAATCTACATGATAAATTTGGTAGATAATGTTCTGACAGAAGTGAAACAGGTGGTTCTGGATGGGCTGTGGCTGCCCGAGGTCGGAGCCACCACCTTTGCCTGGGAGCCACCAGGGTTGAGTTCCAGGTGGCCCAGGGAGCACTTGGCGGCTCCAAGAGGGCAGAATTTTGGCTGGGTCTCCCTGCTGGCTGCTGGCAGAGCCCTGATGGTGGGAGCTGGGATGCGGGGTCCCCCTGCAGCAGGGATTGGTGTGCCCAGGCCAGGCGCTGCATGGTCCGCCCAGAGACACATGGGGATCACTCGGTGCCGGCAGGGCTGGGGTTGGGAGAGCGGAGAGTGGCGGTACCTGAGCTGGGGGACACTCAGCAGCCTGCAGGGAGATCTCTGGATGCGGGGGACCCCCAGGAACCTGAAACGTGGCCCTGGAGAGGGGGAAACTCCAGCATCCTGGGGATATTGAGAGCATGGACAAGGGGGACCCATGGGTACCCCAGAGCCCTAAAATGGGGACCCCGACAGGCGAGACCCTGGACCCACTCCAACACCAAACTGGCGAGCCCAGGGAAGAAGAACCTCTGGGATTTGGGATTCCCAGGATCTCCAGCAGCCCAAAGAGACGGGATACCAATACAGGATCTGCAGCAGCCAAGACAGGAGTGACCCCACAAGCCCTAAAGGTGAGAGAACAGAGTGGAGGAAGTCCTGGGTAGGAGTTTTTTCTGAATCTTGGTGTTTCACAGGTTTTTATGGACATGAGGTGCCTGGTAACTTCTACAGATGAATTTGGGCAAAAGGAACCTCCAGCCTGTTGCCGTTCATATTTTATTTTGTTAAGTTATTGTTGAATGGTTCGTTCTATTGTTCGCCTATGTTCTCCCCAAAGTTGCTTTACCCCGAGTTGTATAATCCCTTAGAGCTGTCCCTCAAGCCATTCCCCTCCCATTGTTCTAGTTTCTTCCCTGCCTATCAGGCAAGTCAGCCTCTTTTTCCTGAATCTTCTCTGCCACTCTCTCCCTGGACCAATCCCTGATTCAAACACCCACTTGGAAATCCTCTAATCTATGACGCCCCATTGGGCCCTGTGACCTTTCTCTCTCCTCCCCCTACCCTGACTGGTCCCACACTACTGATGTAATCCCCTTGTTCTACCCTTGAAGTTTCTCTATTGGGTTTTTATTTTTTTTTTGTATCCGCCCCCTGGTTTGTGACAGTATTTTAACCCATGCACTGAGGTGCTTAGGGCCCTTTTGACCGATCCCCTTCATCTGGAATAAACTCGTCCCTGTGGAACCTCAGAACAGAGAGCCTTCTCCTTTCTCCTTTGCCCAGTCCCTGACATTGCTGATTCTGCTGGCTCTTCAGGTTCAGCTGCGGGCAGAACCCAGTTCCCAGCTGTTCCCCACTCCTGGCACAGTGCCGGAGTGCCAACAGAGGTAGCCAGGACTCCGGTGGGCTATGTCACCAACACAATGTACTCTCATCTTGCTTTACCCCAGTACAGGATTCCCTTTCCCAAATCTTGACTGGATGAACAAGCCGGCAGAAAGGAAGAGGAAGATGCCCCAGAACACCCAGGCAGGTGAGGACAAAGTCACTGCCCTTTTCCTCCTCTCTCCTCCATCTCCCAGCCCAGCAGCACCCCCGGCTGCAGGACAGCCCCACTGCCAGCATTATCCTTCCGGGGACAGATTGAAGAGATCTCTTTCCCCTTCTCCTGGCTTGGAGACAAATCCCATCCTCTCCTTGTCCCTCCTCCCCCAGAAAAGGAGCTGAGGATGTAGACCAAGAAGGACAAATCCCCACGGCAGAACCTCGTGCAAGAGGCTGTTTTGAGCAGCTCCACAGGGCAAGAATCCAATGGGGAAGAAGATCCCCAGAGATCTTGCTCAAGGAGGAGTTCCAAACCCAGCTCAGGGTGCTCCAAGGAGGAAAGACCCACCCTGTGCCAGGATGGCAGCGGAGATCCAGCTGGAGCTCGGACCTGGTGGTGTATGAGCAGCTTCATGACAGAGAGAAGCCCTACAAATGCTTAGAATGTGAAAAGAGCTTCAGCTGGAGCTGCAGCCTGGTTCGCCATCGGAAAATCCATATCGGGGAACAGCCCTATGAGTGTGAGGCACATAGGAAGAGTTTAATCCAGAGCTCCAATCTGATCTTTCACCAGATGATCCACCCATGAGCACATCCACCCTGGGAGACAACCTACAATTGTCTGGAGAGTGGGAAGAGCTTCTCCTGGCCATCATCCTTGACCAACACCAACAAACCCACCAATAAGGGAAGCCCTGTAACTGCCCCCACTGCACAATGAGCTTTGTCCTCTGTTCCAACTTCATCCCCCATCAGAGGACCCATGTTGGGCAGAGACCTGGTGGCTCACTTTCCCCAAGATCCACATTGGGAAGACACCTGTCCCTTTGCTTGCACCTGGCAATGATGCAAGGTGGGACCAAAGAACACGAGAGTCTGGCCATGTCCCCATCATTATCTTTGATCCCACCTCAGGTCATTGCCAGAGACTAAGGCAACTCTCTCTCTTCCCAAAGGAGAAGGGTGACCTTTCCAGGTAGAAGAAAATACATGGCCTGGAAGAGCTGGGTCAGTGTTGTCACAGTTTTCCCTGTAAATTGTTTCTTTGTCTTATTCCTTCTGTTCTCAATATTGTTGCAGTTCCCAGTAACAACTTCTTATCCCAGCCCGGGATCTTTGCCTTTTGTGCCCAGGGCCACTATTTATCCAGCTGGAGCTCTGAACAGTTACCAGGAGGCATTTCTGCTCATCCACGCTGTAGCACTGTGGACTCAATTGAAATTTTGGTATTACTGCAGCTGAATGAGCCTTTGCCCCTGTTTATACCTGGGCTGATTCCTATCCTTTCCTTTTCATAATTCACCAAACAACAACAGAAGTAATGTAACAATGGCAGCTGAAAATAATTTAAGAAGGGGGAAAAAATCCCCTAGAAATAATTTTTTCAAACCAGAAACAGAATCAACCTTAGTCAAGGATGTGCTGCCCAACCAGGCAGCACAAGCTCCACCAACAGACATGAATACAAAACATGTTTGACACCATAAATGTGTGTGCTGTCATAAACTGCTTTTCCAAAGTGATTTCAACTTCATTTGAGGATTGAAACACATTCATGCTTCAGCACCTGATGTATGAGCTGGGCGCACTAGGCAGCTGAGCTGCTTTGGGCAGCCAGAAATAAGACAAACTTTCTCAGCAGTATTTGGTTTGCTTTCTCTTTAATTTCTTCCCATGCGAGAGGAGATGGACTTCAGACTTACGGCTTCAAGAATATTTGAATTTTAACCACCTCGTAATTCACCTTATCTGGCTTTTTGTACAACCTGGTCTTATAAAACAGATGGATTTTTATTTATTTACTGTGGGATATAAGAACAGCTCAATCACTGCCCCAGTGTTTCATTTTTTCAAACAAAATCATATATAAAACAAATTACATCAGAGAAAGCCAATCAGAGTCAAAACAAGTTGCTGCATTGTTCAGTGAACATAAGCTAATTTTCAGAACTAAACCACAAAGTTGGGAATGTGAGTAAAGGTGTGTAATTGCTGTAAAATGAATTGGCAAATTCCATAAGTTCATGATTAAGCATTACAGATAGATCAAAAGAAGATCAAAAGAAGAATTTCTTTATTAATCATCACCATATGATCAAGAGATGTTTAAGTGCTGGGTTTCCAATGTATGTTTAAAAAAAGTTATTTAGCATCACACTTTAGGGGAAAATAAAATTTGTCATGTTTCCAATTTAGGTAAAGTATACTTTTGAAACTAAACATTTCAGTGCTATTTCTTTGGTTTGTAAACTAGTCCTGTAATTTGGAGATCCTGCTATTTCACAGCTCTTAGCTCACAATATTTTACTCTAATGGAAGTAAGTTTGACTTGAGACTGTAAGACCGTTAGCTATTACAGTTTGTTGGTTTGGGTTTTTGTTGAACACATTTCTAGTAAGGCCACTTTTCTTTGCAACATCTTGCTGTTATTCTGACACTTCTACCACACCCCCTCCTGCAGATGCACAAGCACATGCGGATAGATGTAAGGTAATCCAAAATTCAAACCCCAGTTAAGGAATTACAGATTTTGGGCCAGGATGTGGAAGCACTACAGCATTGCCCTGTAGACATAGACATGAACGATGTGTTGTAAACTCCGTGTCAACAGACATGTGACTCTTAGACAAAGATCTTTATATTGAATTTTCTAGAATTTATGGACCAATGACTTTAACACGGGAAGTATCTAAGCAGGACGTTCTGATAGGATTAAGGAGCCTCGATCCACAACTGCAGAAAGAAACTCATTTCTAAATATAACTGAAAGTGAGATTAAAACACAAAGGAGGTTACATGTTGAGAATTCAAAGCGATAAGACAACTTTTTTTTTTTTTTTTCATGAAAGATGAAAGAAAAGGAAATAGAAAATTAGGGAAATGCCAAGAAAAAATATGAGAAGCACAGGAAAGGGGTTACTACCACCATGGCTCCAGGCCTGGTTTCTCTGTCAGCTGTGGCCCCAGGCAGCCAGACCAGCAAGGTGGGGCAGGAGAAGCCTCATAGGAGCAGCCAGGACAGCAAAGGACAGCAATGACAGCAAAGACTCCTGACACTTTGTAGACACCGTGCCATGTTGGGCACTTGTTTATTTAGGGATGTCTTGCTTTAAGGACAGATGGTAGCAATGGCACATGCACCACGAGCACCCTCAGGACAGTGGCACATCCAGCATGTCCCTCATGAACTCCCTCATGATCTCTGTCCCTTGAGGAGTCACTGAGGTCCATCATGTGTCCAGCTCTGCAGGACAACTGAACAAACTACCCAGAGCTGGGGGAAAGTGCTGCAAACAGCACCAGCACCAGCTCCCTTGGAGCAGGAGGAACACGTGTAGCTGATCCTGAGTCAGTGCAAAGTGCTGTTGAGTGGTTTGGCAGCAGAACCTTGACTCGGCACCGTGCAGAAGATGTCCCCTTGTCTGGTTTTGTTTTGTTGGCTGTTTGCTCCCACTGTTGACACTGAGCTGCTGTGGCTGAGGCTGAAGCATCCCTCCTACCTTGTCAGCAGCAGGCCCTGTCCAGAACTGTACAATATATGAGAAAAGCAGCTGGGAACAGCAATGTGTGGAATCTTACAGTTCAGGAGCTCTCATATGTCAGAGCGCTATGGCTGATGCTTTTCAGCACTTCTTTTTCTGTGCACAAAAGTGATTTTTTTTTTTCTTTTCTTGCCTAAGAGCTCTTGAGAAGCAAACATTTTGCTGCAACTCCCCTGAGTGCAGCAGTTAAGTTCATTACTGGGAAACAGAAATAAGGCCAGAGTAGCAGATCAGCTGGAAGCTAGTCAATCCCTGCAAAGGGCTTATTTATGATATGAGCACCATGTTCCAAGATGGCCATGAAGGATAAAGAAAAGGGGGCATAACAAGAAAAAAAAAAAACAATGAAAAACGCAAACAACCAACCAACCAATTTAAAAATTTTAACTTATTTTTAGGTAACTTTTGATACACATAAATACACAGTTAATGGCACACTTTGTGTGAACTGTGCCTGGGTCCTTTTACCTGCCTGCAACTTTATCATGTGGATTTATTACACTATATGCTTTTATCCATCACTGAATCTTGCAGAGATTGGCAAAGGAAACTTGTATAGAGACAGCAGTAAAGTCACACATGTATTTTAGAAGTACAGCCCTTAGCACAACCCAGGCACACCCCTGACACTTTCCAGCAGTACAAGATTACCTCTACCTGGCAATAGGCTCTTTAGGCTCATGGTGCCCCTTCCTGAAGTCTTTTCTTAGCACAGTGGTCCACTCAGTACTCAATGAGTTAATTGCTGAGTAGAACTAAACTCCAAATCATGTGGAACTGGTGCTATAATAAATGGATAATACGATGTTGGCTCTCACAAATGTTAAATGTATAAGGTTAAAAGAAGTTCTCTTGAGATCTGGTGGTTTTATAAGTTAATCTCCAACCATTGGCAAAGCTGAAACAGAAGGTGTGATGAAGGAGGAGCTGGGTCAGAAGAGTGCCATGTGTACGAGTGTGGAGAGGGTCGCCTTACCAGGGGGTTGGTGTGGCAATAGCATATATTAGGATTGTTCCTGTGGGAATCTTTAAAATCAGAGGGTTTTTGGACAGCTGCAAAAGGCAGGCCTCAGAGACAGCAGAACTGTGGTTAGAGCTAAGCAGTAGCCATAAGATTTGTCAGCAGAAAAATCAAACTATAATGATCTAACAGTCTTTCCTAACAAAACACTGGATTTGACCACAAACAATCTGTATTATGATATAGGAAAACACATTCTGAACTAAAAATCTGCATGATCCTTTCAGGTTGCATGTGGGAGTCAGGGTTGAGAGTAACAAGGCAGGGATACTTTGGGAGGATTCTTATGTTTAACTTCGGGTGAGCTGGTGTAACAATTTCCCAAGGCCTCTCGCTCCCACATAGATGCCTGCCTGTCACCCAGGACTCACTCCCATGCCCCAGAAAGTTCTGTGTCCCCAGTTCTCCCATTGGCTCATACGTTGTAGTTACTCCCCTCCTGTTCTGTTATTGGTTGGATGTGTGTCACCCCCACCTCAACTCCTCCCTTTACCCCTATCCCCATTGGTTCATTGTACCCTGTCCTACCTTCCCCCAGTTTATATACCCTGAACCCACCCACTGCCAGGGCACTTCTTTTCCGCCTGCTCTCTATCCCTGGTTCCCATTTGACAATGGTTGTTTTCCTTCATCTGCCACCCACCCAGCATACCTACCTTCCTTGCACTCTTCTGGACCCTCAACTTTACCCTAAAATAAACCCTGTTGGACTACCATTCAGAATGCACTCCCGTTCTTCTGGTGAGGAGATTTATAATATCTAGGCATGGGTGTCTGGTCAGCTGGGGGAGCTGTTCATTGGGCCTGGGGCAGAGATGTCACCAGATCAGTGGGCACTCTGACAGGATCTGCCCAGGGCAGCCTGCAGTTGCAGTTGACAGAACCACTTCATCTGAAAGACACTGGCTGGCATTTCATCTTGGTAAACAGCGAGGAACCAGGCACTTGGCACTAGACTAACCATAAGTATGTCATCCTTGGGGACACCAAGCACACACCACAAGAGATCGAGATCCTTCCTGATCTTCTAACATCAGACCCTGTGTGGCTTGTTCTTTGGCTACATGGCATCTACCCATCCGTTTTCCTGCTAAAAGGGAAAATAATGGCCCAAGCCATCCCAGTGCTGGAACCACCATGGAACCCAGAGCAGATAGCTCGAACTAAAAGCAACAGACTGCTGGACACAAGTAATGGGAGAAGAAAAGCCAAAAATATGGTGTGGGGCTTGTCGAGGCAGAGAGTACAAACAACTGAAAGGACTTTTAGACACAGGGAACATGTGATGTTCATTCCGTCTAGGGAGTAGCCGTCACAGTGGGAATTGCAAAGCATGGCAGGACATGTTCAGGGTATAGGGAGCATGCAATTAGCCAAACAGTCAGAGGACATTGTACAAATTTAGGGGCCAAACAGACAACTGGCATCTTTGCATGCATTTGTTTTAGATAACACAGGACCATTGTGGAGAAGAGACCTGATGGCCCAGTGTGGGGGGTCACAACTGACATACTGGAAACCCCCCAGGTTTTTCAGGCAGCGGCCACAAAAAGCAGCCTAGTGAAAAACTGAATTGGAAAAAAGATTCACCAGTCTGGGTAGAGCAGTGGCCACTCAGTAAAGAAAAACTGAAGGTGCTTGAGTAGCTCGTGGAAGAGCAGCTCACCAAAGAAAACATTGTGGAGACCATGGGTCCGTGGAACTCACCTGTCTTTGTGATCAAAAAACAAAATAAAGACAGTGATTCTCCATGACCTCTGCCAAATAAATAATGTTATTGAAGACCTGAGCTCTCTCCAACCTTCAGTATTATTGAAGATATGGGATCTGTCCATCAATGGGGATGCCATCCCCATCAATGCTTCCCCAAAATTGGAATCTGGCGCTTATTGATATAAAATACTGTTTCTTTCAAATTCCCCTGCGTCCTGATGATGTCCCATGCTTTGCTTCTCAATTCCTACCATCAACCAAGAAGTCCCAAGGAAGAGGTACCGCTGGAAAGTACTTCCCCAAGGAATGAAAAATAGCCCTGTGATCTGCCAGTGGTACGTCTCTTCCTTCTTGTCCCCCGTGCGTGCAGCCACAGGAGAGACCATCATCCTGCATTATACAGCTTATGTACTTGTGTGTGCCCAGAGTGATGACATGTTTGGCCACGTGCTTGACCTGACAATTGTTCATTGGTTGCTGCAGGGTTCAAGCTCGAAGAGGAGAAAATTGAAAAGATGCCACCTTGGAAGTACCTGGGCCTGGAAATTGGCAAGTGGACCATTGTGCTGCAACAGTCCAGTGCAGTATTTCTGACTCCTGCCAGGCAGAGCTGTTGCATGGACATGTCTGCTGGCTATGAAAACTTCACTAAAAAGTTGTGTGTGCAGAGCTAGAATTGTTTTTACAATGTATACATTCCTTCACATGTTCTAAAAATGAAATTTATCCACTCTCTACTTTCTCTAAGAAACAATCTTTGCAACACTTGTGACTAATAATTAGTATTAAGTCAATAACTAATATTAGGCTAATTGCAAACATAACTTAGTAACAGCAATGAACCCTCTTTTTGTTTTTCTTAATTTTAAACTGAAGAAATTTCTGGACCTCAAGTTATGCTCCAGTTACAACTCATATTTTTCAATGGATTAGATTAAAAATTTAGATCTCAGCAGTGCCTTTTCCCTTGAGTTTCACATGAATCTAGTATCTTCTGTTGTATTAAAGAAGCAGTTGTTATGACTCATGTTTCTTGTGTCTGTTATGAATGCCAAGAAAATACAATCTTTGTTCTTCTGACATGGCTCTCTCTGTTCATGATTTGGGACAGCGCGAGTGCTGATGTGCAAGAGTTCCTGCTGATGGAAGGGACAGGATGAGGATGCAGCAGGCACGGTGCCAAGCTGACAGAGGGATGAGCTCTGAAAATGGCACTGAAGGAGAAGAGTTTCCAGGCAGGACAGAAAACGGCTCTTTGTTTCACCTCTTCTTTCCGTGCTGCTAAGCATGTAGTCTGGAGCAAGCTGGGAACACCAGAGCATGGAGACCTTTCCAGGCAGGGCTGTATCGGCTGAAGGGGCAGAGGGAGCCCGGCAGGGATGACACACAAACCAGCAGGGGACTGAGGAGCCCCTGTGGTGGCAGCGAGCAGCTCTGGGCTCTGGTCACTACTTCTGACTTTTTCTATTGAGCCATCTCTGAGGACTTCAGAGTATTCTGTATTTCCTACCCTGTCAGCAGCAGCCCCTGTCCAGAACTGACTATAAAATACAAGAAAAACAGCTGGGAACAGCAATGAGTGGAATCGTATGGTTCAGGAACTCTCATGTCAGAGCCCTGCCTGTGCCTTACGGTTTTCAGCACCTCCTTTTCTGTGCACAAAATAGTGACTGGTGGAGGCTTTTTTGCCTGAGAGCTCCTGAGAAGCAAGTGTTCTGCTGGGATCCTCATGAGTATATGAAGTGACTGCTGGAGCCTGGGCTAGCTTTTAGAACTCCAGCACCATGCCAGGAGTGGGAAACTGCCTTTGTATGAGGATTTACCAGAGGCAGAACCTTTAAAGCCACTTGCTCTAATGTGCCAGACACCAGCCATGACAGGGACCAGGCAAAGGAGAAAGGAGGATGCTCTCCATCTTGAGGTCCCACAAGGAACAGTTTATTCCTAGAAAAGGGAGCAGGACAAAGAGAGCTCCTAGTTCTATTATGCAACAAGTTTTATACAGGTAAAAGTCAGGGGGTGGACACAAAGAGCTAACCACTAGGGAATTCTCAGGGGAGGAGATTACATCAAGTGTCTGGTGGCAATTGGAGTAGGAGGGTGGAGAGGATGGGTCACATGGGCCAATGGGGCTTTGAGGAGAAGGGGAATTCCAAAAGGGTGCTGCAGTTAAGGATTGGCCCTAGGTTTAGGGGGCAGAGAAGGTTCAGGAATAAAGGTCTGGGTAACGGCATGAGGGACAGCTTTGAGAGAGAGTAAAACCCAGGGGTAGACCAACTCGGGGATAACACAGATGTACAACAAAATGAACAACTTCACAAGGAATCAATAAAATAAATCCAAACCACCACAAGTATAGCCATTACATTCATTCCTGGGAAACAGAAAGTAAGGCCAGGGAAGCAGATCAGCTGGGAGCTGGTCACTCCATACAAAGGGCTTATGTGATGTGGGAACATCACATTCACGGATGGGCAAGAAGGGTAAATGTGCTCAGGTTGCAGCAGGTGTGATTTGGGTTCACCTAGAGGGCAGTTAGGGGTGGTGAACACTGGAAGATATGATAGTAAAAGGGTTTTAAAATCATGGGGATTTAGGGTTAGAAGGAAAATTAAGCTTAGTAGGCCCTGAGAAAATACCCTGGGAACGTGTAGGCCTTGTACATTGCTAGAAATGTACCTGTGTAGCTAGTACATGATAAATGATATAATTTTAGATGTGATGATTTTTTAGTAAATAAATATAATTACTGTTTAATTGTAAGAATAATCATGAGAAACTGTGGTCAGGGGCCTCAGAAAGATCACAAGAAACTCATTCTTGAATAAAGTCAATGTATACAATAGAACAATATAAGTTTAATAATTAATATGTAAGTTTTATAATGGTAGAATATAAAATACATTCAGCTCTAAAGCCATGTCGGAGTCATATTTGGGTCTGTACCTCTGATTCCCAGAGCTCTTCCATAAAAGCACCTGCATATAATCATATCCCGTGATTATGTGTGTTCCTGAATGCTCACAGATCCAACTCCAGTCCCCATCCATGTCCCCCTTTCAGTGATGTCTGTAGCCTGGATCCAGAGTGCCCTGGGGGGCTCCTGTGGCTGGCTTTGTACTCAGGGTGAGGATGCCCAGGAGCCGCTGAGGCCGGCAGTGGGCACCAAGGCTGGGGCTCGTGGGCCGGGAGGCGGCTCTGGGGGCTGTGACACGCCAGGGCATGGGTCACAGTGGGAGCTGTGAGCAGGGGCACTTGGCAGCTGAGTGACATGGTTCTGCTGGCTGTGACATCACAGAGGACAGGTGACACAGGCTCCTGTGTCCAGGGGCAGCACAGGGCAGTTGGATTCTGGCAGCCAGTGAGTGCACATGCAGGGGGAATGCTGGGCTGGATGGGAGCTGGGAAAGGTGCCCTGGGGGTTTAAAGCCAGAATGGGAGCTGGGACCCTCAGGGTAGGGCACTGTCCTCTGAGCTGGGGGAAGAGGAGCTTGGAGATCTCAGCGTGGCAGGTGCCCAGAGAGGCTTTGGGGACATTGCAGGTGTCGCCAGCCCCCTGCTCCCTCCCAGCCAGACATGCTGAACCCTCTTTCTTCCACCAGGCCATGTCTCCAACACTGACCTTCCTCCTGGCCCTGTTAGCCACCCATGCTGTAATGAAGGTGAATCAAGAAATTGAAAATAATGAAGATAAAGAGATGCTGGAGCGTGAAGAATATTTGCATCAAGAGATGATGCGGCTCCTGCAGGAGATTGAGGGGAGCAGTGGCACCATGGAAGCCCTGCTCTGCTCTGTGATGGAAAAGCAGTGGCTTCTTTTCGTCAGTGCAGCAGTCCTGGCTCAGGTTCTTGCTATGGGCTGCTGGCTGGTCAGGAGAAGAAAGCGTGGCTCTGCCAGCAGGAGGAGGCAGGAGGGATCCAGCAGGAAGGAGAAGGTCAGTGAACATGAGAAGGTCAAGGGTATAGGCAGGGTGGCAGCACTTTGGCTGTGCCCAGCCCATCACCAGTGGGCACATCAGGATAAGGCAGGAGTGGGCTGTCAGCAGCCTGATCTAGGTGAGAATGTCCCTGCTCGTTGCTGTGAGGTCACAGTGGACAGCCTGTAAAGGTCACTCCCAAGCTCAGCTGTTCTGTGATTCTGCAGCAGGGCCTGCCCAGCACAAGGGTGCTGTAGGAGCTGGTGGACGATCTCCTCAGTGTCTGCCGAGTGCTGTCCCGGAGGAACTTCATGCCGGAGCTGCACCCAGCCGCCGGGACGGACACCAGGCCCACCTGCAGCGCCCAGGAGAACAGCAGCACCTACCGCACGCTGGTCATCCTGCGGCCACCGCCCGGCCACTCCTTCAGCCCAGAGAGCAGGAAATGGCCGCCAGCCGAGCGCATCCGCGTGGGGCTGGAGTGCCTGTGCTCCGGGGAGCAGCTGCTGGGGCACACGTGCTTTCTCCACGCCTCTGGTGGCCAGCTGCCCAGCGACCAGGAGTGGTACCTGATGGACACCCTCTGCACGGGCTCCTACTTGGACCCAGAGAAAGTCACCCGCTGGCTGCAGATGTTGGTGGCGTCGGCCTGGCTGCTCCTGCCGCACTCGCGCCGTTTGCAGCTGACGGCGCTGCCCTGCGGCAAGTCCTGCAGGTTCCGGCTGAGCGGCGCCTCTGGCCTGCACCGCAGCATCGAGATGGTTCTGGCCGTGCAGCAAGGCAGCTCCTGTGCCTGCCTGAGCCTTGAGTAGGCAGCAGCCGTCTCTGCCAGCAGCACCGTGCGGGCCACAGAGCTGCCACCTCTCCGTCTCACTGCCACGATGGCTGTGCTCTTGAGGTGACAGCACTGCAACCAAACAGGAATTGAGGAAGGTGAAGTCAATCATTCCTCATGGGACATTTTTTGTGTTCTGTTAGGATTCTTTAGTTCCTTTATTATGGACTCTGAAGGAGATAGCCAAGTGAAAATACTTCTAAAATCTCCCAAGGCAGAGCTGGGAAGGTTAACATGATTTCAAATATGGCAGATGTTTTTTTGAGAAAAATTGCACATCCATAGGAATTTTCCTATGTCACTTTTTTATTGTTAAAAATGAAAATAAAGTTCTTTGTCTAATATTTGTTGTCCCAACGAGTCACTTGTGATGAGAATACAGACAAGTCAGAAACATTAGTAAATTGTCAATACAAGCAATTACTGTGGCAATTAAAAATTTCATTGGTTCCCCACAGCTCCATTTCAACTCTAGGAAGGTTTCTATAAAAAGAAAAGAGAAAATTTGGCTTTCTACAGACCTGTTATTAAAAGGAAAGAAAACCCTCTTGTATCCATCCCAAATGTAACAGCCTAAGTGAAAAATTTTCATCACATACCGATTTTAAACTGCTGGCAGCTGCTGCATCCCAGACGTGTTCTTCTGATCTTCAGCAAGGAGGTGGGGGTGTTCCAAGAAAAAGAAAACACAAACTTCCTGTGTAAAACCAAGCTGTGTAACTGCACCAATTTGGGATCTCTCGGGCAGGGTGCTACTTGTATTGTGTGAAGTGCATGCTACACTGCCCTTGTTGCTTCCCCCAATCTAATAATTACTATTACACTACCTGCAAGCATAATTTAGCATCAGAGAACTTCCTCTTTGTTTTCCTTCTGAGTTAGAACAAAATTAATTTGAAATTAAGTAATCCCTGAAAATTTGTACTGCTTCTGCTCCAAGTTGATCCATAACAATTCTAACTAACAGAGAGCAACAGACTATAATATTTTCTAGAAGCTCTTCCATGACTGAGGGAGCTTTTCCTTTAGCTTCTCACAACTTCTCACAGATGCCCCCCCCCATAACCTCCCTGCTACCAAAACCAGATCATGAAAACTTAATACAGGTATTACTCAAAGAAAGAAAACTAAAAAAGACTCCTGAAGTGTTCCCCAGCACCCCACTAGAATACACACATCACTGCCAGAACTCAAGTATATGCACAAAACCCCACAATCTCTTCAAAGGCTCCGGCAGATTTTGGAATAAGTCTTCAGCAGAGAGACTGAAATCTGAGGAGTATGTAATTCTGAAATTTTCTTCGCTGTTCTGGAAATAATTTAAACAGCTTTACATCTGATTTATTCCTCATAAAGAATCCTGTTAGTGACACAGTATAATCCTTCAAATGTAAATTTTTCATATCTGCAGGTTATTTTCTACAGCATATGTGATAAATAGATTTGATGGGAAATGGGTCCATCAAGTTAAAGCAGCTTAATTTCCATCCCACGCCTCTAATCCAAAAGGTGCTGCAGTTTTGTAGATGTTTCCATTAGGATCAAGATACTGGAGTTTTAAGTAGCTTTCTTTATGGATGATTTTGACCTGATGCTTTTTCCAATTTGAGGTTATAATGCTCCAGAAATTTCTCTCCCCTTTTCTTCGGGAAAAAAAATACAGTACTGCACCATCACTGGAATTTTAAATGGCTGCTGCTAAATATTTAGAGGAGTTCACAGCAGTGTCATTGCATTATTCTTTGCCTTCAAAATTTGCATATCACCATGTAATGAGAACACTTGTTCTTTTTATTTCTGTTCTTTACATCTATTCTTTACATCTTGTAAAAGATCCCACCTTTTACAAGAGGTGAGCAGTCTGACTTCTCATGTCAGTGTTGTCTTTTCATTTTCAATTCCTCTAATTCTGCTAGCTTAAAATGATAAATTAGACTGTTCAGTCCTACCCTGTCCGAGGTTTAGTCCCTTTTGTACACAAATATTCAAGAAAGAGACAAGAGAAATCATGAAGAAGGAAGAGTCCTGGGTCTGTGGAAGGTGTTTGCTCTGACCAGGAAAAAATGCAGAAGGAGTTCTCATGAGATTTTCAGCTGATGAGCATAGGCAAGATTTGCATGTGTGATTCACCTGAATTTACAGTAAAATGTGCAGGAGGCTGTGCATAATTAGACCATTTCTGTTTTCAACTGTTGGAGAGCAGGGCAATGAGTTCTGGTGTTGGGTATTACAGATGCAGTTCTCACTAATGACATAATAATTATTTCGGCCTTTGTGCCTAACATTCATTTAAAAAGCAACACCAATTTAAAGTATTTTAGTGTGGGTGTATATAAAGAGACAAACACAGTAGCTTGAAAGGTGGCAATTTTCCATTTTTCTGCGGCATCTTCTATAATAAAGGAGATATTGGAGATCTGCAGACTGCACTGGGCTTCGCCCAGCAAAACTTGCTGTTTGCAACAGCAACCTACAGTGAGTTCTCAGAGAAATCCTAGTTGCCCATGTGAAATCTTTTCAACGTTTTCCTCAGGTACTGTTGAAAGCCAAGGATTAAAGAGATTTTTGTTCTTTAATTTTTGAACAGGACATTTTTGAACATTTAAATTAAGGTAATTATAGATCTTTAGTAATATACCTTTAAAACCTTGTGGAGAAGACTCACTGTCTAAAGGCAGCTGTGAAGGTGCTTTTAGCATGTGGATGTGACTTTATGGTCACTTTAACTACACAGATTAAACCTGACCTGGAAGTCACCCTGTGAAGAGCTCTTTTATTTCTGAAACTGGCGGAAAGCAGTGACGGGAACTTAATGGGTTTTTGTGGGCAAAGTGCAAGGACAACATAAAAGTCTTTCACCAGTTCAAACTTCTGGTGTTTCAACTGAAAACACATAATGCCAAAACAATAAACCAAATAATTTATAATTCAACCAATATTTATGTCATGATGTAATTTTTATTTAGAAAGCATTGAATCTTATTCCAAACAGAGTTAGTAATACCAAACCCCAAAATGTCAGGTGTGGCACGGATTTCTTCAGTTATTGGGGTTATTTTACCTCTGAATTGTCTGGAGGTAAGTATGGGGAGGAGAAAATAATGGGTTTGAGAAAATATTTTTTTTCTCAGACCACCTGTGACTTAAATTAATAATTTTGGTAATATTATGTCACGCCTTTTTGTGGTGCCATTTACAATGTAAAATTCTTTTTTCTCTTGAGGAAAAGCAGACTCACTGGTTAGATGCTTGTTTCTAGAGAGATGTCACATACTCATTAAAGGCTAATATTTATCTTCTGCTAATGGTTTGGAAGTCTACAAAAATTTGAATTTTATGACACTCATAGCTTTCAAATCTGTTGCTTTAGAGCTTAAGCATTTATGTAAGTCTTGCCACTTTTGAGCACAAATGCTAATATTAAATCAATAAAAATATAGCATCAAATATTCAAAAATATCTGTAAAACTAATTAACATTAAACTTTCCTCAAGACTGTAGGTGATTTTATGTGTAAACTGCTTGATTGAATACTGTTTTTTAAAAAACGCCCAGAAAATTCTTTAGGGGCAACCACCTGGTTCCATACCAAAGATCTGCAAATAAATACCATTTCTACATTTCAAAAGACTCATAGATATATTGTTTGGTTTATTTTTGGAGTTTCACAAGCAGCACACAGCTTGATAGTGGATTTGCCAGATAACTGTAGCCAAAAAAATGGGGAGACATTGTATTTAATCCCATATTTGAGAAATTCCTATTGCCAAGCCCTTCTGAGTTCTGAATTCACTGAATACCATATTACATTCATCAACAAAAGACAGCAAAATGCCTTGCTCCTAGTAGAAGAAAAATTGTAAAATAATTAGACGTTGATAAATATTTTTATACATTCAGTGAGAAAGGTGTGTACTTTCAAAAATCCCAAAATAAATTAATTTGTGGGTTTTTTTTTTTCACACAAATTGTTGAAAATGACAGGAGGCTGCAAAAATTCATGGTTTTGCATTTGAAGAGAAATGGTGGAACACTGCTCTTCAAAATTCTGTGATCCATAGGCATGTGGAGGAAGCCATATCTGATCCCAATTCAATCACATTTTTCATGGGATGCATTTTTACAGACAGCCCTGATTTCCATTTTACTGTGAGTCAGCTCTGCAGGGGATCAGAAGTTTGTGTGTAGATTCATCTGGATTCACATGAGAAAAAACTTCTGAGCAATATTGCGGAGGATCAGAAACGAGACATTACTCCATGATCAATATGATCAAGTGAAGCCTATTTATTGCAAGAAATGAGCTATATTTATACTGTGTTCTACTGTTCACATGCCTCAAGCTAACACATAATTAGTTAAATCCTTCTTGCACTCATTTTAAGCTTTTGGTTAATTTAGTTATTTTTTCTTCTCCATGCATCTCGCTGTGGTTTTCTTGTCTGCCTTTACATCCTAAACTGTCTGGAGTTGAGCGTGTTCTCCTTTTGTGTCCTTCAAAAGCATTGTGACCTTCTACTCAGTCTCTGTGAAGGCTGGATTGTGCATATCTTGTATATGTCCATTGTCCTGTGAAAAACTCTCAACACAATTTGACAAATTTCAGTAGAAATTAGGGTTCATCATCCCTCATTTATACACTTACAATGTTGACTGTGCTCTGTAGTGTAAAGATGGTTTGGTTTTGGTTTGGTTTGCTCCCCCTTTATCTGTGCAGAGGGAAGTATTTTTAAATGTTCTATGTTTGAATATGTTACATCATGCAAATCACTTTTTGGAGCCCTCTGCCACTAATTCCACTAGAATTTGTAAACTTCATGTTGAAATGTACTTTTTTTTGTCCAGTTTTGTGTGTCAGAGCCAAAGCAAACACTATAAATTTATCATGACTGCTGTTTTCAGCTCAAACTAAGATCTAAATAAATTTTGACCTGAAGCAGAGAACTGATAACTGTCCAGAATAAAAGCCTTACTAAAAACTATTTTCTTTTTGTATTTGAATTTTTTGATACTCAGACATAGGCAACCCCACAAAAAAATGCAAACTTGTTCTATGTGTTTCAGTCCATACAGGAGACACATAATGGAATAAACCACCAAAATCAGAGTGAAATAGCAGCCCAGTCACAGAAACTACTCCATCCTCAAACCTCATGCATGTGGTCATGTACAATCTTTTTTCTTTCTTTTTGTTTTTTAAATTTTTAATTAATTTGGGCCAGTTTGGATACCATCTGTATGAGATTTAAAATTGCAACCTTTATCTGGTTCACTTTTTCCAATATTTAGCAAAATGCTCTTCCAAAACGCTTGAGCGAAGCACTTCCAAATGGTCGGAGGGACAAACTCCAAGATAATTGCAGCTAGCTGGATCTTTTTAAATTCCAGTCCAGAACAACTGGGAGGGAAATACCCATGAGATGTTGTGTGTAAGCCTTCCCAGCTCAATTTCTGCAGTTTCTAAATCTGGCAATTTAAAATTCTATAGCTGTGTCAGCTGCTGGGAGTTCCAGAGTTCCCTCCATGTAAGAAGAGCACTTTCAGAAAACAACACATTTGGCTGGACATTTTCAGCTTCATAAATCTTGGCTTGAGTATATATTTGTAATGTTAAAAATGCACATGTTGTTCTGCTTCTGCTGATCTTCATTTTCATGTGCAAAGTAATTTATGAGCTTCATTGATGAGTTTGTTGTCTCAGATAAACAGTATTGCCTGGAAAGAGCTTAACCCTGATTTCCTCCAAGCTCACATTCCCTTTAGAGATACTCAAACAAATCCTAGAAAAACATCATGTCCCTTTACCCATTGTTCCTCAGAGGAATTAAAATATTAGAAAAACACTTTTCGGCTTAAACTTGCAGTCCGATTCAGACGTACCGAAAAAAAAAAATATTAAAAACAGAGTGTACTACATTTCCTTGCCCAGCATTCCATGCTTGAAAAATATGATTTCACTATTTCTGGGACATTCTAGGAAGTGCCCATACTTCCACAGGGTCCATTCGCATTAGTTCATAGAGGCCCTGTGTTGATTTTCCTGTGGTATGGGACTATGAGAGAACACCTGATTTTCCAGCATCTTTGGACTCAAAATTGTGCAGCCCAGTCTCATTTCCAGCAAAGCCATTAATAATGGCATTGGAGAAATGAGAATATTAGCTGAGATTTCTAGAAATTGCCAAAAATAATTTCCATGTGGTAAGATTTTTTTTTATTTTAGGGTTTTGTTGGCTGGAATTTGGCACAGAAGCAGGAACCCATGGGCAGTTTTTGGGGATTTTGAGCATTGAGCCTCCATGTTTGCAAACAGGTTTCCAACTATGGCCAGCAAATGGCCATCAGAGTATTTACTGAAGAGGGTGCCACAGAGAACTGGCTGGAGTAATGACACTCAAACCAACATGGCTAGATGTCATCCTCTTTTATTGTCTAATTTATCCATGTTTTATACCTTATTGCCTTACATAATACAATAGCTAATTAACACTCATTGGCTAACATAATATAATTACATATACAGATCACTTATTGATTGGATGTTACACTGCAAGTGTCTGATCTCATTATGGTACGTGACAGTTTTCAGCAACCAGCATTGACTATTGTATTTGTACAAAGCTTATTGTCTTTTCAAGGATGTCCTAAATACTTCTGAAGTAACTAAAGTATCTCTGTAATCTGCATGCCAGGGTTGTCCAGTTCCTGCAAAGAAATAACATCAAGGATATCATGCCCTTGTTTCATGGGAAATTCCTCTACAATTTACCTCTGAAAATATGTCTTTCTCGGTGTGGAAGTGTCCTGATATTCAGAAGTGCAGCCCACCTTAATGAGAGGAAAATACAGTACCTGGTGGAAGCTCTCCTGTTTAGATACCCAGGACTAGTAAGTTACTTCTCGTATGTCAGATAAGAAAATATTGAATACAATAAATTGCTATAATGTCCAGTGCTTGTGAAATAAAAATATATTTCTTTTTCTTGGGGAGCAAGGGCTTGAAATATTTATTTTGAAATATACCTATTGAAAAATATTTTTAGTCAGACATTGCAGTCAGGTAATTTTTTTTTATCAAGGAAATTTTCTCTAGGAGAAGGAAGTGAAGAAGGAAACTTTTCAAAGGCTCCTGTGTCAATGCAACTTGCTCAAAGTATCACAAAAGGATTCATCTCTTCTGGCAGAGAGAGGATTCCTCTTGGGGGGCATTTAGATATCTCCTTTTAAAGATATAAAAAAAGCTATTAGTGAAACTGTACCACCCTAAATTTCAGTGTAATACCTGTCTAAGGAATTTTCATGTTTATTCTGGCTGTGTCTGTTTTTCTGTCTTCTTCTGTAAAATGGAATAATCCCTCAAATTGTAATTGGATTATTTGTTGTTTGGAGGTGACCACAGATTTAAAAAAAAACATATGTGGCAAAACAGAATGAAGAATTTAATTAAACTAAACTATTGCTATTCAGCTATTCTAGCTGAGAAATCTCTATTCTGACGAACATCCTGAGAAAAAATCCTGAGAAATCTTTACTCTTGAAGTTGAAAGCTTGGAAAATGCTTGAATGATTAATTTAAAATCTGCTGTTTAAGTTAACAGTCAAGATAAACCCACAACAAAACACATTTTAAACTATCCATATCTCCATTTGCCTTTTTTTTCCCCCTTTATTTGCATCTTGCTTAGAAAAACACAGATATGAGGGTTCCAAAGCTTAGATAAAATGACAGTTACTAAGTTTAAATGTCCAGGAGGATAAAAAGCCTTAAATTCGATTAGCTATCAGAAGATGTTCCACCAATAAAACATGGATTTAAGAAATTAAAATATTTTTTTTAAACTACTTTGAAATTTCATGGCAATTGGAAAAGTCCAATTTTAAACAAATGTCAGAGTGCTTCCCCTCATTCTTGAACAACTCACAGTGAAAAAATCTGCTAAGTGATTTTTTTCTTTTATAAATTTTTCTATTTGTAGGTTTTTCTTCTCAGTAGCCTAAGGCATATTATCATAACTTATAAATTATTTGTGAATGTTATTTTTTTTAATACAAATAATTTTTAATTTCTCAAATTCTGCTTGGTGATGACTAATGGAATTTAGCTTCAAAAGACTGACGCTTCAAATATTTCAAATTGACACAACACGTTCAGTGTTTTTTTTTAAAAAAAGAAAATTCAAATCAAAATGCTGCTCGGTTTTGTGGGGTTTTGAGATGTGTTTTGTTTTGCTCTGTTTTGTTGGGGTTTTTTGTGCTGTAGGTTTTGGTGTAGTTTTATGTCTGTTTATTTATGTGTTGTTTTTATTCTAAAAGCTTACACTGTCAAGAACTGTCTGACCTTATATTTTATTCACAGTGTGAGCTGCCTGGTGAAGACCAGAGACAGCCCTGGAACATTGAATACATAATAGTGGAAATTGGTATATCACTTAATCCAGGCCAATGTTAGCAGCATGAGGGTCTTCAAATAAATGGAAAAATGTTGGTTCTCAGTGGTCCCTGAGAAAGCTTTATAAAAGCACAGTGACCATATGTAGTGGAAAGATAATCTGAATTTCGGACTGTGCAGTTGAAACTGTGTGAGGAGCATTGGTTAAGTGGATGCATTTCTCATGGGAATGATGCAGAAGTATATGTATTATACACCACATGTAGATGAGAGGAGAGATTTGAATATTTGCCTCCTGTATATTTGAAAAAGTAAATAGAACTGGTGTCCTTGCAGGCACAATTCATATTTAATTGTATTCAGGGTGGAATAGCTCAACTTGATGGTGAAAAGAAAAATACGTTATAATGCATAAAATTATTTATTGTATAAAGCAAACCATTTTCTGCTCAATAAATTCACTCTATTGCACAGATAACTTGTACTATATTCACTTTTAAATGGTAAGCATCTTTTAACTGGCAAATAAAATGCACCTGCCTTTACTTACTATTTGTATTTCTTCATGCATAGCATGGGATCATTAAATATGTCTGAAGAACAGCCAGCATCTATGTCATATAAGGAGCAAGAGCCAAGAACAACCTGCTCTGTTGCTGTTTAATCTGAAAATAACAGCCTACCGAACAAAGGGGATTTTTTTTTTTTTTTTTTTTTTTGAGAAGCTGTTTTTCTTTGGAAGAATCAGGGCTCAGCCAAACTTTTTGTTTGAAAGGCCAGGCTGTGACTGGCATCTCAGAACATAGTTGAATTGCTGTGGAAACCTCATGGTTTGTCAGGTGTGAAAGAGCAATGGGAATTTTGTAGCACCAACCAAAGAGCAGCAGCAGACAGGGTCTGATACACCAGAGACAAGGAAACTTCCCTGGAGGAAGAGATGTGACTGAATCCTGTGATAATTCTGCATTTGTGCCTTTCCACAGCAGTGGATTCAACCAGGGCAAGCACTCAAGGATCTGTTCCTTAAGCTGACCTTTATGGTTTTTGTATTTATGAGAGCTTATCTTAATATCCAGTCACAGCTGGAAAGACCAGCATGAGTGAGACTTTGTGACATGACTGGAGCTATTTCTATACCCCTAGTGAAGAGGAATGAGAAAAATCCTCAAAATAAAATTGATCTTAATAGTTCTGACCACTCACTGGGCTTTTCAGCATATCTTTTTCCTGAAGGATTTTTTTCCTGGTTTATGGGATCTACATTAAGCAGGAAAGAAAAAAATCTCGTTTTCTGCTTGAAAAAAAAAAGTGGAGGTATAAAAAAGTTGTTTACATTTCCAGAAGCATTTTAAAGCCCTTCAGAGCCAAGTACTCTGCAAATCCACTTCAGGGTCTGGGGAGTCAGTGCACATTGTGGAGAAATGGTTTTCTTTGTAGCTGCTCTCTCAGCTAGTCACCATCCAGAGGTTATGGAGGTGATAATACCTCTGCTGACAGGCACAGATTATGCTGCTTCCTCTCCACCTCATCTTTCCTGGGTGTTTTTGAGTTCCTGCTTCCATGTAGGAGTGTAGGAATGAGCAGCATAATGCAACCACTTCAGGAGATATTGGATGTCATGTGCCAAAGAATAAAGCTTCAAAGTCAAATTATAGGAAAAAGCACAACTGCAGAGATGAACTCAAACTTTGTGTCACAGGAAGAGGTGTGCTGTGAAAGACTGTTTGGTCAATTGATATTTTTTCAAATTTGAAATAAAAAATGGTAAGAGGTAAGTCACTTAGGGCAAAGACAATATATAAGAATTGCAGAAGGACTAGTAGCTCATAAAAACCCGTTTCTATCTGCCATGTGCTCAGAGTGGAGCCTGGGTTTAACCATGATGAACCTACTACAATTTCTGAAAGGCCTGGGTTTATGTCAGAAAGTGCTTTAAGTCATAAAATAGAGGTTACTTTGGTTGGCGTGAGAGTAATATTTTTCTCTTATTTTTTATCTCGTTGGTGCTATGTATTACTGTTGAGACACACTGAAGAGTAAATCAGGCAGCAGAGATGAGCACAAATTCATTTGTGAGTTTGTGTGCACCATGGGATTAAGCAACAGGGCATGAAGGGAGTTTGATAACCTTGACATCTTGTGCTGGTTTTTGGTCCATGTAATTTTGCTTGGTCTAGACAAGTCATGAGACTGACCATTTGTCTTATTTTTGTCTGCAGTGAGGAGCTGTCTGGTGATTGTTCTCTCCTGAGCACAGCAAGCTCAATTACAGGTTGAATAAGTATTTATGGGTGAATTTTGCAAAAAAAAAAAAAAGTTTTGCAGTAAAGGAACATCTAAGAAAGTCTTGAGACTGTCAGACACTTAATTGTTCTTTGGGTTGATACAATAGTTGGTGAATTGCTGGATTTGTACAAAATGAGTATGAGTCCTCAGTTAAGAGATTTATGTAACTTTATTGCATAAATCCTGGGTCAGACCCATTAGCTGATGTAAACCCACAGAGTTCAATTTTCATATATCTGCTATGATTTATATTAGCTCAGAGCCCAGTCTTATATTTTCTCAGCCTGAGTTATTATTTATTAAAAGTGAATTTGTTTTTTATAATGCCCTAGACATGCAACACAGACAGATTTCCTACTTAATTTCCCTGAACATGAACTAAAATCATAAGAAGCAATAAATTTGGAATATTTTTTCCAGCAGTATTATGACAGAGACAATTTTGTGTTAGCTGGTCTGCTCTGGAAGTCTAAACCACATTGCAACTAACACTTTACACAGGAAGCATATGAGACAACATATGGAATGAGTTATCTTTACTTAAACATTCAAGCAGGTTGTGAATCTGAAGTGCTGCACCCGTTCTGCACATTCTTACAAAGAGACACCAGCAAGAGGAGATCCTTGGGTGTAATTGTCCCCTGAGAGGTACTTGGCAGTGATTATTATGGACCCATGTGATGGATAAATCATTTTCTCTCTGAGGGTCTATGAAGTAGCCCTGGGAGGAATTGAATTGCTACTCCTGCATTTCAACCAGGTGGAACTGGCATGGATAGCAGGAAAACTGGAAGAAATGTGATCCCTGGCCCATTTTGCCATGCTCAACATGAAAGAGATTTCCTTGAAAACAAAACCCAGAAGTAGCTGGACCTGTGCACCTGCAACAGGGCAACAGAGCAAAGAACACGGGATGGGACATCTTCCTTGGATGGTGGCCAGCCTCAGTCTGAATCAGCTCTGTGGGTTATGGGGTACAAATGGGATTGATTTCTGTGGTGGGATGTTGAAACAGGTCAGACCATAAGAATGTCACCTGTCAGTCTTCATTCTCTTAGCTGCAGACAAATACACCGATGTATCAGGCAAAATGGTTTCAAGTATTTCTGCCAAATATGTTAAACTCATACTCCAGTCAAAGCAACAGGCAGTAAAAAACATGAGTTGGAAATTGCTTCTACACCTGGACAAATACTTCACCTACACCAGACCTGGCCAGTGTAAGTGTGTGTCTTGTTCAATATTCATATTTGAGCTCTCCCCTAACCTTTATTTTTCCTGTTAGCTTAATTTTTCCCCCTCCTTCCTTCATTGTGATGTTCAAAACTAATATGGGTATATCCCTAAATCCATATTTTTCCTTTGATACACTAAGGACTTCCAAAGTGGTTGTAAAATATACAACCTGTGATACAAGATCTTGCTGCACCAATAAATCCCAAACAGAATGGCAGCAGAAGCTGGGCTGAAGTGGTGTTGATATACAAGTCTATGACACATTTCTTTCCCAGCAGTATGTACCCAAGCCCACTCCACAGATGACAGGTGACTACTGGGCTCCCAGCAGGACTCTTCGATTCTCTGCCTGAGACCTCAGGAGCTCTGTTTTTATGTCTTTATTTAGCCTAAGTGGCAGGGGTGTCTCAGTTGAGCCTATGGAGGGTCAGCCAAGGTGGCAGCTGCCACGGAGAAATGTGTGCAGACACATCTCAGATCTCTTAGCAGTGAGTTCTGCCTTTGTGGGGCTTCCCTGACACTGCCACTTGTACATCTACCACCAGGGCAGGGAAATTGTATTTCAGAACAAGCTGAGTCCCTGCACAGGGCATTCACTCACCAGCCCCTTTGGAGGGAGGAGAGTTTCCTTCTTGCTGGTATCCACAGCACTTGCAGAGTCCTGTTACCAATAAAATTCCCTGACTGAGCTCGTGCTTGATGGGTTTTCTGCCTGTCAATAGCTATGTGGGACCTGGTTCTCATTTTCCTTCAGCATGCCTTCTCTTCCATCTTCACAGAGAGAAGAAGGGACCAGAAGTGACAGCTATGACTCTGTGGCTATTGGTACTAATGGATTTATAGGGTCTGACAGCAAAGGCCCCAGGATGTAGAAACCTCCTTATTGCTAGAGAAGATTTCCTATCTTTCACTGTTTCTGAAGAATTAATATTCTTTTATAGAACATTTTCAGTCTCTTTCTAAATTATTGTTGGGGTTTTTTTTTTTTTTTTTTTTTTTTTTTTTTTTTTTTTTTTTTTTTTTTGCCAGGGAATGGCAGCAGCATTACTTCAGCAGATCACAGGGAAATGGACACGGGACTTCTTTTGATTGATTTGTAAGTACTAACAGATTAATATCACAGAAAATAAAAAAGTGGCATGAAGTTATACCTGCTAACCCTTCTATCATGTGATTAATAACTAAAAGTACAGTAATATTTTTTTCCTGTTTTGTATGAGCAATGTGAGGCATATCTGGCTCTTGATGTCACATGAGTACGGAAGAGAGTCTTTTGGTGGCTTTTGAAGCTTTGAGGATTTTGACACCAGGTTTTGGTGCTCCATCAGCTGCAATAGGCCTGTGAGATACCAAGAGATGACTTGCACTTCGTGACAATGAACAAGGAAAGTGAAGACAACACGGGAAGTCAAAGGGACTCGCTTCCGCTTCCTCTTCCTCTTCCTCTTCCTCTTCCTCTTCCTCTTCCTCTTCCACAAATTTTGTCTGTTTCATCAAAATTATTAAGAAAAAACAACCATCTAGTCTCCTTTTCAACAACATTCTCCTGTTACTGCACTCCTGCCACAAAGCCCATTGTTAAAATTAAGGTCCTGATCCTTTGGCTGTCTCACCATGTCTTGCCACTTCCAAAGCAGATAAAAAGGTTGGTATCAGCAGGAACATCTGATTACCAGTCTTGATGACTAAATGTTATCAGTTAGGATG